>NW_027362772.1:122443187-123043187 GCF_046119375.1 Phyllobates terribilis
CCTGAAAATATGTGGAGAGAGACTTCCTTGTGTGCTGTTCCTGGTACTCCACCTGTTTCGTCTGTTGCTGAGGATGGCTGGATAGGAGTAGCATCCTAGCTAACCAGATGAGATCAGTTTTTCCTGTGGACAGTGGAAGTGATCTCCTTGAAGTGAACGACTGGTCCTCGAATTCCCTGCGGAAGATTCTGGCAGGCCTGAAGAAGAGGGGGCGTAAGGGGGGGGGGGGTACTGTAACATACCTGGCGGCGTCCTTGCATGGTGGTCCATCTCCCACTGTGCAAGAGCGCGCACTTGATCTCCTGTCCAGAATGTCTCTCTGGCTTCCCTCCATGCTGTCTGTTTGTGTCTGTTTCTGCTGCTTAAGGGCGGCGCCCGATCACTTCCTGCTTTTTGTACCTGCTGTGGGTCACACCCCTTGTGCGTCCTCAGCCTATTGCTGTATGTCACCTGGTATATAGCTCAGCTGCTCCCATCTATCCCTGCCTGAGCATAGTGTTTCTTTCAGTGTGTGCTTGCACTCTGAAGGTGCCAGGTCCCGTTCTTTGTCTCCTGCTTTGCGGTATCAGTTCCCGTGTCTGAACTGAGTCCTGTCTATGTCTCCTGCCTTGCGGTATCAGTTCCCATGTCTGAGCTGAGTCCTGTCTATGTCTCCTGCCTTGCGGTATCAGTTCCCGTGTCTGAACTGAGTCCTGTCTATGTCTCCTGCCTTGCGGTATCAGTTCCCGTGTCTGAGCTGAGTCCTGTCTATGTCTCCTGCCTTGCGGTATCAGTTCCCGTGTCTGAACTGAGTCCTGTCTGTGTTCTCTTGTCTGCCTATCCTGGAGGCTGTATTTCCAGGCCTGTCTGAACACGCTCCTAGCCTGTTCCTTCCGCCTTCTAGGGGCCGATTACCTAGATCCGTTCCTGTATCTTGTCTGTCCTGTCTGAACACGCTCCTAGCCTGTTCCTCCCGCCTTCTAGGGGCCGATTATCTAGACCCGCTCCGGTATCTTGTCTGTCCTGTCTGAACACGCTCCTAGCCTGTTCCTCCCGCCTTCTATGGGCCGATTACCTAGACCCGCTCCTGTATCTTGTCTGTCCTGTCTGAACACGCTCCTTGCCTGTTCATCCTGCCTCTCTGGGGGCCGTATTCCCAGACCCGCTCCTGTATTCCGCTGCAGTGTCGGTCTCCTCCGTACACTCAGTTCCAGTCTGAACTCTCTCCTATCCTTTACCTGTTTTGCCTCTATGTCCGTTCCCTTCCTTTTTCTGCAGAGTCTGAACTCGTACCTAACTCCTGCTTGTTGTCTCTGTACTCCCGTTTGTGAGTTTGTGGTCCACTCGCTACTTCACTGCAAGTACCCTGTGGGTATCTGGCTCTGCCTTTCCTTTCCTGTCTGTTCCGTGTGAACAGAGCCCTGTCCCCCCTGCTCAGCCTTGCCTGCTCTTACTCCTTTGCTTACCGCTCCAGCGGTTCTAGCCTGCTCTGACTCCTTTGCTCGCTGCTCCGGCAGCCTTGCTCCGCTCTGACCCTTTTGCTCACTGCTCCGGCAGTCTCGCTCCGCTCTTATCCATTTGCTCACTGCTCCGGCAGTCTTGCTCCACTCTTGCTCACCGCTCCAGGCGGTCTCGTCCTGCTTTACTCTTGCTCACTGCTCCGGCAGTCTCGCTCAGCTCTGACCCTTTGCTCACCGCTCCTGGCGGCCTTGTCCTGCTCTACTCTTGCTCACCGCTCCAGGCGGCCTTGTCCTGCCCTGTTCTCGCTCACCTCTCTGGGCGGCCTCACTCTGCTGTGTTTGTCCGCCACATCTGTGGTTCTGTTCCTGAGTCCCAGTGTGTACTGGGTCCTATCCCGCCAGTGTCCCTACCTGCTAGTGTCTCCCTGTCTGCACTCTAGCTGTGCTTGCCTGTACCCCTCTGCCTGTATTGTTCCTGAGTCCCAGTGTGTACTGGGTCCTATCCCGCCTGTGTTCCTACCTGCTAGTGCCTCCCTGTCTGCACTCTAGCTGTGCTTGCCTGTACCCCCCTGCCTGCATACCCGCCTGCCTGCATACCAGTCGTGCCTGCCTATACCCACCAGTCTGTGTGCCAGCCTACCAGTCTGTTCCTGTATTCCCCTGTGTGGGTCAACAGCCGTGTCCGGGGTCTGTCCTGGAGTAGCACCTGGTCCCTCTGCTCGGTTCCTCCTTGGTGCACTGGCGTCGTATGCCGTCGTGCGACCCTGGTCGGATCGGGTGAATACCTAGTTACGCCCCTCCAGGCATTCACTCTCCGGCACGGTCCAGTGGAATCACTACAATCACACGCACACGCCCGGGCGTGTGCATTACAGATATATATACTGTTGAAACCAGAAGTTAACATACACTATATATAAAGGCACATATGCATGTTTTTCTCAATATCTGGCGTGAAATCAGAATAAACCTTTCCCGTTTTAGGTAAATTAGGATTACCATCATTTTTAATATTTGCCAAATGCCAGATTAATGAGAGAGAAAATGTTTTAAGGCATTTTTATTGCTTACTGCAAAGTCAAAAGTTTGCATACATTTCATTAGTATTTGGTACCATTGCCCTTAAACTGAATAACTTGGGTCACACTTTTGGGATATCCTTCCACAAGCTTCTCACAATAGGTGGTCGGAATTTGGGCCCATTCCATCTGACCATACTGGTGTAAGTGATCCAGGTTTGTAGGTCGCCTTGCTCGCACCTGTCTTTTCAGCTTTGGCCATAAATTTTCAATAGGATTGAGATCAGGGCTTTGTGATGGCCACTTCAAAACATTGACTTTGTTATCCTTAAGCCACTTTGTTACCATTTTGGCAGTATGCTTCTGGTCATTGTCCATTTGGAAGACTCATTTCCACCCAAGCTTTAACTTCCTGGCTGATGTCTTGAGATGTTGCTTCGGTAATGCCACATAATCATCTTTTCTCTTGATGCCATCTATTTTGTGAAGAGCACCAGCCCCTCCTGCAGCAAAACAATCCCACAACATGATGCTGCCACCCCAGTGTTTCCCAGCTTGGATGATGTTCTTAGGCTTCCAAGCTCCCCCTTTTTCTTCCAAATGTAACGATGATCATTATGCCCAAAATGTTCAATTTTAGTTTCATCAGACCACAGGACATGTCTTCAAAGCTTAAGGTCTTTGTTCCAGTGTGAATTTTCAATCATTAATCTGGCTTTTTTATGTGTCTTTTAGAGTAATTGCTTCTTCCTGGCAGAGTGGCCTTTCAGCCCATGTTGATACAGTACTTGTTTCACTGTGGTTATTGACACAATCTTACCAGCTTCCGCCATCATCTTCACAAGGTCGTTTGCTTTTGTCCTTAGGTTGATATGCACATGTCGAACCAAAGCACGTTCATCTCTAGGACACAGAACCAGTCTCCTTCCTGAGCAGTATGATGGCTGGACATTCCCATCTTGTTTGTACTTGCATATAATTGTTTGTACAGATGAACTAGGCACCTTCAGGTATCTTGAAATTGTACCTAAGGATGAGCCAGACTTGTGCATCTCCACAATTCTCTTCTTGATATCTTGGCTGATTTCTTTAGACTTTCCCATGATGCTACACAAAGAAACATTGTGTTTCAAGTGTGTATTAAAATTCATTCACAGGTGTGTTATGGAGACCCTCTTTTGGTTTAAGGAGAACTTTGGTTTAGACAGCAAAGGGTCTTCACATTGCCAGCGAGATTCAAATTAAGGTACTTCATCGATGAAGGGAGAGAGACAGAATACATGTGACATTCTTTGTCAGCAAGTAGAGTTTTCTGGTGTGGCAACCTTGACTCACCAATTTATTAGCTAGACAAAAAAACGGAACTTCGCTTTTACATACAACTGAACAGACAATGAAAATAGCTTATCAGTAACAAGCACATTTCCCTTTTGCCCAACGTTAAAACCTTCTCAGAGACTTAACAGGAAGCCAGAATCTTAGTCAGACATTTCACAATGTATGTCCTAAAACACTCAAGCAGAGGCCTCATGGAATAGATAGTTTAAATAAATTGATTTTCTAATTTAATAATTGATATCTGAATATTAAAATTAACCATAACAGGTGTATCTCTAATTAACTCAGATATTGCCAAAAAACTCAGAAGCTTCCAAACACATGACATCAACGTTTGGACAGTCAAGAATTGTTTTAACTTGTAAACAATGGTGCAGTGGTCTCAGGGAGCGCCGAAGGAATACTGGACAATTTAATAGATGGCAACCGACCTTTATTCTTCCTCCAATACTACTGCCACAACGCGTTTCAATGGTCTAAGCCGTCTTCATCAGGTGGGGTACCATTGTTTACATGTGAAATATCTCCATACGGAGCCAAAGCGACAGGAGCAGCCGGGCATATTTGGATGTTTGAGAACCTGCGGTTATCCAGCCACCGGGTTAAACTACTGAGGACCTGCGGTGATGTGGTATTTGGTCCGGTAGGATCGTGTGACCACTTGAAGAGCACGGAGTTGCGAGGCAAACACCGACAGGACGGTACTACAAATAGAGGTGACCCGGAGCCTCATTAAATCACACGCTTAATCTTGGTTGTGCAGACATACACAACCATCACAGGTGAGTGCACTGGCATTTTTTAATTATATAAATGAAAGGTATGCAAACTTTTGACTTTGCAGTAAGTAATAATGCCTTAAAACATTCTCTCTCATTATTCTGGCATTTGGCAAATATTAAAAAATATGGTAATCCTAATTGACCTAAAACGGGAAAGGTTTATTCTGATTTCATGTCAGATATTGAGAAAAATATGCATATGAGTATTTTTATATAGCGTATTCAAACTTCTGGTTTCAACTGTATATATACAGTGCTGGTCAAAAGTATTGGCACCCCTGCAGTTCTGTCAGATAATACTCAGTTTCTTCCTGAAAATGATTGCAATCACAAATTCTTTGGTATTATTCTCTTCATTTAATTTGCTTGCAAGGAAAAAACACAAAAGAGAAGGAAGCAAAATTCAAATCATTGATCATTTCACACAAAACTCCAAAAAAGGGCCAGACAAAAGTATTGGCACCCTCAGCCTAATACCTGGTTGTACAACCTTTAGCCAAAATAACTGCGAACAACCGCTTCCGGTAACCATCAATGAGTTTCTTACAATGCTCTGCTGGAATTGTAGACCATTCTTCTTTGGCAAACTGCTCCAGGTCCCTGATATTTGAAGGGTGCCTTCTCCAAACTGCCACTTTGAGATCTCTCCACAGGTGTTTTATGGGATTCAAGTCTGGACTCATTGCTGGCCACCTTAGAAGTCGCCAGTGCTTTCTCTAAAATCATTTTATAGTACTTTTGGAAGTGTGTTTTGGGTCATTGTCCCGCTGGAAGACCCATGACCTCTGAGGGAGACCCAGCTTTCTCACACTGGGCCCTACATTATGCTGCAAAATTTGTTGGTAGTCTTCAGACTTCATAATGCCATGCACACGGTCAAGCAGTCCAGTGCCAGAGGTAGCAAAGCAACCCCAAAACATCAGGGAACCACCGCCATGTTTGACTGTAGGGACCGTGTTCTTTTCTTTGAATGCCTCTTTTTTTTTCCTGTACACTGTATGGTGATGCTTTTTCCCAAAAAGCTCTACTTTTGTCTCATCTGACCAGAGAACATTCTTCCAAAACGTTTTAGGCTTTCTCAGGTAAGTTTTTGGCAAACTACAGCCTGGCTTTTTTATGTCTCGGGGTAAGAAGTGGGGTCTTCCTGGGTATCCTACCATACAGTCCCTTTTCATTCAGACGCCGACGGATAGTACAGGTTGACACTGTTGTACCCTCGGACTGCAGGGCAGCTTGAACTTGTTTGGATGTTAGTCGAGGTTCTTTATCCACCATCCGCACAATTTTGCGTTGAAATCTCTCGTCAATTTTTCTTTTCCGTCCACATCTAGGGAGGCTAGCCACAGTGCCATGGGCTTTAAACTTCTTGATGACACTGCGCACGGAAGACACAGGAACATTCAGGTCTTTGGAGATGGACTTGTAGCCTTGAGATTGCTCATGCTCCCTCACAATTTGGTTTCTCAAGTCCTCAGACAGTTCTTTGGTCTTATTTCGTTTCTCCATGCTGAATGTTGTACACAGAAGGACACAGGACAGAGGTTGAGTCAACTTTAATCCATGTTAACTGGCTGCAAGTGTGATTTAGTTATTGCCAACACCTGTTAGGTGCCACAGGTGAGTTACAGGTGCTGTTAATTACACGAATCAGAGAAGCATCACATGATTTTTCAAAGGGTGCCAATACTTTTGTCCACCCCCTTTTTAGGTTTGGTGTGGAATTATATCCAATTTGGCTTTAGGACAATTCTTTTTGTGTTTTTTTCATTGAAGACAAATTAAATGAAGAGAGTAATACCAAAGAATTTGTGATTGCAATCATTTTCAGGAAGAAACTGAGTATTATCTGACAGAATTGCAGGGGCGCCAATACTTTTGGCCAGCACTGTATATAGCCTGATCTACAGGGTAGGCCATTTATATGGATACACCTAAATTAAATGGGAATGGTTGGTGATATCAACTTCCTGTTTGTGGCACATTAGTGTATGTGAGGGGGAAAACTTTTCCGTATGGGTGGTGAATAGTGATGAGCGAGCATGCTTGCCACTGCTCGGTACTCGCCCGAGCATCTCAGTACTCGAGATGCTCGGAGCTCGCCGAGTACTTTCGAGATGCTAGGGCGAGAGCTCGGGTCCCTGTCCTGCATGTTTGGCGCTATTTAGAGCACCAATCATGCAGGGATTGTCTGCCACTCAGTGTAATGTCACAGCCATGGTGGTTGTGGCATTACAGTGATTGCCCAAATCGACGTCACTGACAGCATGGGAGAATTCTCCTGCGCATGCCGTGAGCGTGAGAGAATTCTCCTGCGCTCACTGCAAGCGCAGGAGAATTTTCCCACGCTGTCAGTGACGTGTATGAGGTGAGCTGAGCTCATTGGACATGAACTCGGCTCATCTGGATGCCGTCACAGCCAGACACTGAGGAGCTCAAGCATGCCTGCTTCTCAGTGTCTGCGGCATGGCAAGCTGGATGGCAGCTTTCAGCTGCGATCCAGCCTGTCATGTGAATGTAGCAGACCTGAAGCTGTCCTGGGAACCATGGAAAGGTAAGGATGAGGTTGCTTTATTATTTTACTTTTTTGTTGCACAAGACATTGGCTTCAGCTGGAATGGGCGCGATGGTAAGTATGGTTTAATTTAGAACATTAAAAAATTGTGTGTTTATTTCAATTAAAGGACTTTATTCTGGGTGTTGTGATTTTTTTAAATACTTTACTAGAAATTCATGGTGGTCATGTGTAATATTGGCGTGACCCCATGAAGTTCGGGCTTAGGGCCAGCTGATAATACCAAGCTGGCCCTAACCCCTTTAATACCCAGTGATCCACTGCACCAGGGCCCTGGATGAGTTGGGTACAGCGCCAGAATATGGTGCTTCTATGAACGCGACATTTTCTGGGGTGGCTGTGGACTGCAATTTGCAGCGGGGGGGGGGCAGAAAGCCCCACGTATTTTTTTTTTTTATTATTTCATGAAATTTTGTACTTGGTATTATCAGCTAGCCCTAAGCCCGAAATTCATGGGGTCACGCCAATATTAGACATGACCACCATGAATTTCAAGTAAAGTATTTAAAAAAAACAGAACACCCAGAATAAAGTCCTTCAATTGAAATAAACACACAATTTTTTAATGTTATAAATTAAACCATACTTACCATCACGCCCATTCCAGCTGAAGCCAATGTCTTGTGCAATAAAAGTAAAATAATAAAGCAACCTCATCCTTACCTTTCCATGGTTCCCAGGAAAGCTTCAGCTCTGCTACATTCACATGACAGGCTTGATCGTAGCTGAAAGCTGCCATCCAGCTTGCCATGCTGCAGACACTGAGAAGCGCAGGCATGCTTTCACTCCTCAGTGTCTGGCTGTGACGGCATCCAGATGAGCCGAGTTCATGTTCAATGAACTCAACTCACCTCATGCACGTCACTGACAGCGTGGGAAAATTCTCCTGCGCTTGCGGTGAGCGTGAGAGAATTCTCCTGCGCTCACGGCAAGCGCAGGAGAATTTTCCCACGCTGTCAGTGATGTGCATGAGGTGAGCTGAGTTCAATGAACAGACGGATGCACCTATCAGTTATAATACCCCCAGCGGCACTAAAAACTCGCTCTGAGAAAACGCTAGCAGCAGGGCAGGTCAGGACCTCCAAGGCATAGAGTGCCAGTTCATGCCACGTGCCCAGCTTGGATATCTATCCAATAGTTATAAGGCACAGAGGAATCACGGAGGACGTTGGTACTCCTTTAGCATCTTAAAAAAATGTTTATCTCCTTGTGAGAGTACCCCGCGCATCAGGGCCTGGGCTCTGGGAGGGTCTGAGAAAACTGTCCCACACCTTTGACAGTGTTCCCCTGCCTCTGCTGCATCTTATTTGTGGCTCCCTCACCTGTACTGCTTGGTTGTCCAATGAACTGTGACCTCTGCTGCCAGCATTTTCAGATGGGAATTTTTTTAATAATTCCTCAACAAGGGCCTTCTTGTACTGCAACATATTGTTAGTTCACTCCACCACAAGAAGGAGAAATAGAAAGTTCTCCTTGTAGCTTGGGTCTAGAAGTGTGACCAGCCAGTAAGTACTGTCAGCCAAAATGTGTACAACGCGAGCATCACGGGAAAGGCAGATGAACTTAAAGTCAGCCATGTGTGCCAGACTGCCAACAGCCAAGTCTTCCCTGTTCTGACCAAGAGTACAACTGTCCATGCTCTCTACCTCCTTGCCCTCCTCCTGGTCCTCCTCCTCATTCTCCCTCTCCTCTGGCCATCTACGCTGAACAAACAGTATGACTGTTGTGTGGGTAGTACTGTCTGTAGCACAGGAAAACAGCTCCAGTTCCTCCTCTTCCCCCTCCTCATTATCACCCAATCCGCGTTGAAATGAGATGAGGCTGGGCTGTGTGGCATCACCCTGATAGTTCCTTGCTTCATCTCTTCGTGCTGTGCCTGCAATGCCTCCTCTTTAATTGTGAGAAGTGATCGTTTCAGTGGACAGAGAAGCAGGATGGTGACGCTAATTATGGCGTATTCGCCGTTCACTATTTTAGTGGAGTCTGCAAAGTTTTGTAGGATGGAACAGATGTCTGACATCCATGCTCACTCATCAGCTCTTATGTGCGGAGGCTGACCTGAATACTGACTGGCGTGTTGATGCTGGTGCTCAACAACTGCCCTCTGCTGCTCACAAATCCTTCCCAACTTATGCACCATTGAGTTCTAATGCGTGGTGACATTGCACACCAGTTGGTGAGCTGGAAGCTGCAAACGGTGCTGAAGCATGCCGAGGGCGTCAGTTGATTTCAGAAATAGGCACACATGATGTAATTTCACAAGCAGCTCCGGCAGATCTGGGTAGGTTTCGAGAAATCGCTGAACCACTAGGTTGAGCACATGGGTCAGACGAGGTTGTCAAGCCTCAGAGCCACCACCAGGTTCAGGCCATTGTTACACACGACCATGCCTGGCGGTAGGTTCAGCAGTGACAGTCACAGATCTGCCTGCTCTATTACAGCTGTCAATAACTCTACAGTGATGTGCTGTTTGTCCCCTAAGCATATTTGCTTCTGCACAGCCAGTTGCCGCTTGACCGAGGCGGTGCTGCAGTGCTTCCATCTTCTGACTGATGTGGTCATTTCAGAGATGGAGGCTGAAGAGGAGGAGGAGGTGCAGGTGCTGTAGACTTTGGGGGCGACCCTGATTGACCCAGGGCCCACAACCCTTGGCTTTGGGAGGATGTGTTCTATCCCATGGTCCGACTGGGTCAAGGCTTCCACTGTATTAACCCAGTGTGCCGTCAGCGAGATGAACAATTCCTTGCCACAAGCACTTGTTCATGTGTCCGTGGATAGGTGGACCTTCCCAGTAACTGTGTTGTTGAGGGCAAAGGAAATGTTCTGGGACACCTGCTTGTGTAAGGTGGGAACGGCACACCGGGAGAAAGAGTGGCAGCTGGGGACTGAGTACCGAGGGACCACCACTGCCATGATGTTGCGGAAACATTCCCTCTTCACAAGCCTAGAAGGAAACATTTCAAGTGCAAGCAGTCTAGAAATGTGGTAGTTTAGTGCTTTGGACTGTGGGTGGTTGACGGCGTATTTGCGCTTGCATCTAAAGGACTGAGGTAGGGACAACTGAAAGCTACACTGAGACAAGGATGTGGACGTGGCTGCTGATGGTGGTGATTACAAGTGTGTAATGACAGGTGCAGGGTGGGAGGCATATTCGCCTGTGCCATGGACAAGGGATTGGCATGCACGCACAACAGCAAAACAGGCAGTGGCGTCTCCCGCAGACATTGATGGTGAACCTAGGCAATCAGCCCACCTAGTTGGGTGCTTTGCTGTCATGTGCTTGAGCATGCTGGTGGTGGTCAGGCTGGTAGTTTTGCTGCCCCTGCTAATGCTGGCATGGCAGATGTTGCAAATTGTCTTTTTGGGGGTTATCTGGACAGTCTTTGAAAAAGAACCAGACCGTGGAAGACCTAACAGTTGGACCAGCAACTTACCTTGTGTTGGTGGTCCAGGGAACAGTTGTCTGCCTTGTGTCTGCGGCCACCCCACTGCTTGTTCCTGCCTGTTGTGGTTCTATGCCTCCCTTGCCCTCTGTGCTGCTGTCCTCACTATGGATGTAACCTTGCCAGGTTGGGTCAGTGACTTCATCGTCCAACACCTCATCTTCCATGTACGCACCCTGGGCCCCCTCCTGATTTGCTGGCAATTGTGTCTCATCTTTATCATCCACCTCTTGCAACAGTAATTGCACTTTTCCACCATCACCTTTGTGTGACTGTGGCTGCTCAAATATTTGGGCATTGCTACAGGCGATGTTCTCTTGCCCCACTTGATGCGGGCCAGGAGACAGGCCCAAATCTATAAATGGTAAAGTGAACAGCTCTTCGAAGTGTCCAAGTGTGGGACCATTTGTACCCCGGCACTCGGCATGGTGGGAGCAAGGAGGATCAGGGTGAGGGATATGTGGTCCAGACTCATGGCAACTGAGATTGGACCGGGTGGAAGACAGGTGGTGGTGGTGGCAAACTGACCTGAAGCATTATCTGCTATCCAACCAACATCCTTTTCACACTGCTCTGGTTTCAATAGTTGTGTTCTTCAGCCCCCTAGAGATTGGGACAGGAAGGTAGTTCAACATGATGTGGGTGTTTATTGTTCTCCCTCAGCAGACACAGTTTCATCTTGCCCATGGCCTCAGCCTCTGCGTGCACCATCAACATCACATCTACTTCCGCATCACTTGCCACATGCCTTGCCCATTTTAAATGGAGTTTAAGATTTGGCACACTCCAAAAAATGTGACGATAATTACCGCAGTAATATGGGATCAGGTCTGATGACCACGGTTTTAGGCAGTGCCCTTAGAGACATGGTATTGGTCAGCGACTAAGTATGAATAGGTTGAACAACACACAACGGCCAGACTTTAACTAGAGTGTGATATTTGGCACGCTCCAAAAAATTCTGGATTATTAGCCCAGTAATATCTGATCCCGTCTGATGACCACGGTTTTAGGCAGTGGCGTTATAGATATGGTATTGGTCAGTGACTAAGTGTGAATAAGTTGAACAACACACAACTGACAGACTTTAACTGAAGTGTAATATTTGGCATGCTCCAAAAAATGTGACGATTATTACGTTAGTAATATGGAATCACGTCTGATGACCACGGTTTTAGGCAGTGGCCTATAATTATGATATTGGTCAGCAACCAAGTGTGAATTGGTTTGAGCAACACACAACTGGCAGATTTTAAATGAAGTGTAATTTTTGGCATGCACCCCAAAAATTTTGTATTATTAGCGCAGTAATATGGGATCACGTCTGATGACCACGGTTTTAGGCAGTGGCATTAGAGATATGGTATTGGCAAGCGACTAAATGCGAATACATTGAGCAACACACAACTGGCAGACTTTAAATGGATTGTAATATTTGGCACGCTCCAAAAAATGTCACGATTAATAAGGCATTAATATCGGATCACGTCTGATAATGGACAAGTTTCTCTGCTTCCACAATTGAAGAAACAAATTTGCAAATTTGAGGAAACATTTTGTTGCCACAATTTTGAGGAAACAAAAAAGTGCTGTCTACCCACAAAATTGATGGCTTAAAACTGATATTAGTTAAGGCATCAGAAAGTTACAAACATAGAAATTATAAAAAATTAAAAACTCAAAAAGTCAAAATAAGCCAATTGAACTTCCAAAAGTGTATCTTATGGTTTATTTTATATTTGTAACTTTCTGATGCCCTAATAAATAAGAATTTTTAAACTCAGCAATTTTGTGGGTAGATAGCACCTAATTGCTTCTTCAATCCCTTTTGAGTGAATGTATATCTCACTCCTTACATTAAAAAAAAATTAGGAAGAAATAGGAACCAGGCTTAGCTCCTAAGTCTTTTTTGGAAAAATAGCTGGATAAGGGTGCAGAGAGGTGAGTCGTTAAAGGGGTTGTCCAGTACTTTATATTACCCCCCAATGTATCCCCCCGGGGCCCCTAAGGATTTTTGTAATTACCTTATGTTGCAGATACTGCCTGTGAGCGGCGCTATCACTGGCCACTCACAGGCATCACGTGACCTCCGGCTGCAGCGGGCTCTGACATCCGCTGATGTCACGACAAGTGCTGGCAGCAGCTGGGGGACTCTGTCTTCTGTGCTCCATGTTGGATGCCAGGCTGTGGGCGGGGATACCCCCCACGTCACACCCGGCGTCCACCGCGCCCTCTGCCTCTCCCCATTCATTGGGAAAGCGCGCAGTGGATGCTGGGTGTGATGCGGGGTGTAACCCTGCCCACAACTCAGCAGCCACCGTGGGGACCCCAGTTCTGAGTAACGCCTCACTTGTCGTGACGTTAGCGCGGGGTCACGTGATGCCTGTGAGCGGCCAAGGATAGCGCTGCTCACAGGCAGAAACAAAAACGTAAGGTATTTACAAAAATCCTTAGGGGTCCTGGGGGGATACATTGGGGGGATAATATAAAGTACTGGACAACTTCTTTAAGAGTTAGGGACAATTCATATGTACAAATTGTGGTTGGATAGAAAAATAAAACACAAACACTTGTTTAATACACTCTCAACTGGCTCGGAAAATCCACACGTGGTCTTGCAATACTATCTACTGTACAAAGGTTATTTAGTAATATTATCTTTTCTACCTGGAAGCAGTTATATTGTAATGAATTTTATCAATTGGTAAAACAAAAGAAAGCAGATTGTGCCTATTGAGAGTAAATTTGCTAGGATATCAAAATGATACCTACAGGTGCATCTCACTAAATTAGAATATCATCAAAAAGTTAATTTATTTCAGTTCTTCAATACAAAAAGTGAAACTCATATATTATATAGAGTCATTACAAACAGAGTGATCTATGTCAAGTGTTTATTTCTGTTAATGTTGATGATTATGGCTTACAGCCAATGAAAACACAAAAGTCATTCAGTAAATTAAAGTAATTAACACAAAACACCTGCAAAGGCTTCCTAAGCATTTAGAAAGGTCCCTTAGTCTGTTTCAGTATGCTCCTCAATCGTGGGGAAGACTGCTGACTAGACAGATGTCCAGAAGATAGTCATTGACACATTCCACAAGGTCCCACAGTTTCAATTTTCATTTGGAAATCAAGGTCCCAGAGTCTGGAGGAAGAGTGGAGAGGCACACAATCCAAGCTGCTTGAGGTCTAGTGTGAAGTTTCCACAATCAGTGATGGTTTGGGGAGCCATGTTATCTGCTAGTGTAGGTCCACTGTGTTTTATCAAGACCAAAGTCAGCGCAGCCATCTACCAGGAAATTTTAGAGCACTTCAAGCTTCCCTCTGCCGACAAGCTTTTTGGAGATGGAAATTTCATTCTCCAGCAGGACTAGGCAACTGTCCACACTTCCAAAAGTACCAATACCTGGTATAAAAACAACAGTATCACTGTGCTTGATTGGCCAGCAAACTCGCCTGACCTTAACTCCATAGAGAATCTATGGGGTATTGTCAAGAGGAAGATGAGAGACACCAGACCCAACAATGCAGACGAGCTGAAGGCTGCTATCAAAGCAACCTGGGCTTACATAACACCTCAGCAGTGCCACAGGCTGATCGCCTCCATGCCACGCCACATTGATGCAGTAATTGATACAAAAGGAGCCCGACCAAGTACTGAGTGCATTTACTGAACATACATTTCAGCAGGCCAACATTTCAGATTTTAAAAACATTTTTGAAGCTGGTGTTATAAAGTATTCTAATTTACTGAGATAATGACTTTTGTGTTTTCATTGGCTGTAAGCCATAATCATCAACATTAACAGAAATAAACACTTGAAATAGAACACTATGTTTGTAATGACTCTATATAATATATGAGTTTCACTTTTTGTATTGAAGAATTGAAATAAATTAACTTTTTGATGATATTCTAATTTAGTGAGATGCACCTTTGCAAGAAGGTTCACTTTTTCACAATAATTTAGTGTAAAGTTGTTACCAGTGATATAAACCTATTTTTGCATGATTCCAAATCTTTTGTTCAAAATGGTGGGATTCTAGAATCACACCAAATCTGTCAGATTTAGGCTGGGGCTAAATGGCGACACATGTCATGAGTCCAAAGTTTTCTAGGTGTCACTGTTATCTCACAGTGTAATACAAGTGAATGGGGTCATATCGTGATCTTGAGGATACTGTGACCATGGCAGCAAGCTGCAAAAAGTCAGATACGATGTAGCCCTAACCTTAAATTGTCCGATACAAAGCCGTTGCATTTACAGTGGCATGTAAAAGTTTGGGCCCAAACTTTTGCTTGGCCCATTTTCCTAGATCATTTCATCTTCAACTTTCTTAACTGTTCACAATAACAGTAATTTTGATGAGAGGTGCCCAAACTTTTACATGCCACTGTATCCTGTGCTGAGCGAATTGTTGATGTAAGTGTTGGCATGTGCTTAAAGTCATAGTTATAGCGATCTGAGCTGTAAGCAGTGACTGTAATCGCTCCATTCAACACCCCCTGTACTGAAAGCCGGTGACTCTCAGAAGGAGATGTTCATTTTCTCTGGGTAGTTATACTTTCAGGCAGCAGTATAATGCTGCTTACCGCTCAGATTACCCCTATATACAGTGTATAGGCAAATAGCATTCTCTGAGGTGACAAATTTGTGAATTCAATCTTAGATACAATTATTTTAGAGGGGAAATATCCTCCAGTGTGGACACAGAAGAAGGCATTGTCAAAGCTGTAGTCCCCCAGGTTACATTTTAAAGTGTGGACTTGTACAATTTCCCAGAAATTTTTTTGAGCAAAATTAGCAAGAAAAAATGCTCTTGGAAGGTAGTGGTTCTCATTGCAGAGATGTAGCCAATGAAGTCTTACAGGCAATGTCCCCATTTTTTCCCTCTGGAGTCCAGCTAATTTTAAGGAGACAGCTAGCACTTCCATTAAGGCATGAAATGAACTCTGTATTTTGCTTTCTAGTGCAAGACCTCACAAAATTTACTCCTGTGAGTAATAAGATTTATGTCCCATTTATTTATGTTTTATGATTCCTGGAGTAAAATGGGAAATGGGAAACCATAAATGTTTCATCCTTTAGCCCTTGGATATAAAGCAAAGCAAGGCACGTCTTGCATTAATGAAAGTTACATGCTCTTCTTTATCCAAGCACGTATAGAAGGTATTATAACTCAAACAGGACCTCTTTAAAAGACACCTCTGCTTACTGCGGAAATTCATGTAAAGTACCTGAAGTAGTGCATACACTGTAAATTTTATTTCATTTGATTAACCTGTACATGGCACAATATAATGGTTGTAAAGGAGTGGAGGATGGCTGACTCCTCTGGAGATCTGCTGCTGTTGATCTAATGAGTACATTTTCTATTTTGATGGATTTACTGCAGTTTATAGTAGAAATATGTTGTGGTGAAGTCAGCTGGATATGGAAGAAAGGCCAACCATGCAGTTGGGAGGAGTTTTGGGAGAAAAAAAGTGGATGCTTCCTGGTTAGTGAGTTACTGCTGTGTGAATTGTATTGTATATACTGTACAAAAGACTGTAATTGCAGAGGATGTTTCTTACACTGGGCACTGTAGAGTAAGGTTTTTAGTTCTCTGGGCATGACCAAGCATTAAGTATACAGAGAAATCTAGAATGGGAGTGTTGTTAGAATTTAGTTGGCAATTGAGATTTGCTGCGCAGTGCGACTGAGAAAAAAGAACAAGGCCGTACAATGGTGAATGTTAGGAAGGATGAGAATAGTATGCTCTTGAACTGATTCTGATACTGATATAATGCTGATAGGTGACTGAGAATTTGGAGCACGACTTCCAATACCTGGCACCAGGACAGAGGTCATAGAAAAAGAGAGAAAAGAAAAGATAGACCACTTGACCACTTTTTTGATGTTTTCTTGCAGTCTGTGGAATATATTGATGGGCAGATGAGGTCAAGCGATTGCTTGATTTTAGCACGCTTATAATAGAATGTTTTCAGCCCTTTTGGCTTTTAGAGGTTTTTAATTGTGTCTTTAGGGTTTTTTTTCTTTTGAATATAATAAATATTTATAAGGTTTTCCAAACAAGTTCCTACATACTACTTTTTCTCTCTTTCATTGCATTTAGTTTTTAGTATATGTTTAGTTGATCCCAAAAATATTTAGTGGTGCAAATAATATATTTTGTTTTCTTTTTTTGGGTTCCTGTACTGTCCTACCATGTGCAGGAGAATACATTGTAAGCGGGAAGTGTCCTGAGAGAGAAATTACACAAATACACCCTGATGAACCTGTTTCACTGGTGTCTAGCAAGACACCTCGGCCTGTGCGTCCCTTATAAGTGGACACGTATCTTGCTTTTACATGACTGGCAATCATATACAGTGTGTTAAGGGGACGGTTGCAACAACTTTATTAAAATGATATGCAACCGAACCCCGGGGTCCGCGATACAGCCACGAAGACTGCGGCCGAACACCCACCGGGTAAGAGTGTAAGACAACCAACTTAAAGTGTAAATCCCTCCAGTGTTACAACACACCTGGATGGGAAAAGGGATTCGCACTATCTCCGTTAACTGCATGAGAGATGTGCCACAAATAATTGTAGTCGTAGCCCTGTTAATTGCACAGAGGCTACGCAGCAGGCGCTAGGAAGTGTGTGTGACTCACGCCGGCATGTACGTGCTCCAGCCGGTGTAAGACCGGACTGCGGAGTAACTCTCCACGTGGCTAACAGGTGGTGCCAGGGATACGGAGCCCGTAGTCTGCTCGAGATGTATAGCAACCTCCTTGCCAGAGCCAGACTACCAAACAGGAACTACCTGCTTCCCCCAGCTAAGTCTGCCTAAGCCCCACTAAACCTGCCTAAGCACCGCTAAACCTACGTAAGCGACCTGTGCTAATCAACTGAGTGAACTCTGGTATCGGCAGGTCAAAAAGAGAGCAGCTAAAGAGCACGTGGAGCCAAACAGCCAAGCGTCCACACAGGAACACAACCTAAGCTCAATGATCAGAGCGTACCGCCATGCTTGTGGGCGGGCTATTTAAAGACTAAGCCGTGCCCACCATCGCATTATTGGTCACACTACTGATGACGTCACCCGCGACCAATCAGGTGGTGCCAGGTCACCGGATCAGCTGATACCAAACCACCAATCATGGTCAGCCATGTCACGGCATGCTCAGTGCAGTGCATCTTGGACTTAGACTGTAGCAGCCCTGTTCCCCTCCGAAATCTATGCTTAACACTACTAGGAACAAAGACCCAAGAGACAGCCTGAACATCTCATGCACTGGCTAGGCATTGGGACTGACAGCAATGCTAAGCATCATGTGCCCTGGCTGGACCAGAATGGGAGACCACAGAATCCACAAATGACACTGACCCAACTTCAGGTCCAGCAACCACCCAACACAGTGGGTATGAAAAGTATTCAGACTCATTTAAATTTTTCATTCATTGCAGCCATTTGGTAAATTCTAAAAAGTTCATTTTTTTTCTCATTAACCCCTTTACCCCCGAGGGTGGTTTGCACATTAATGACCAGGCCAATTTTTATAATTCTGACCACTGTCACTTTACGAGGTAATTACTTTGGAACGCTTCAACAGATCCCGCTGATTCAGAGACTGTTTTTCGTGACATATAGTACTTCATGATAGTGGTAAAATTTCTTCGATATCACTTGCGTTTATTTGTGAAAAAATCGGAAATTTGGCAAAAATTTTGAAAATGTTGCAATTTTCAAAATTTTTATTTTTATGTCCTTAAATCAGAGAGATATGTCACACAAAATAGTTAATAAATAACATTTCCCACATGTCTACTTTATCATCAGCACAATTTTGGAACCAACATTTTTTTTTTATTAGGGAGCTATAAGGGTTAAAAGTTGACCAGCAATTTCTCATTTTTACAACAAAATTTACAAAACCATTTTTTTAGAGACCACATCACATTTGACATGACTTTGAGGGGCCTTTATGACAGAAAATGCCCAAAAGTGACACCATTCTAACAACTGCACCCATCAAGGTGCTCAAAACCACATTCAAGAAGTTTATTAACCCTTCAGGTGCTTCTCAGGTATTTTTGGAATGTGGAAGACAAAAATGAACATTTAACTTTTTTCACAAAAATGTTACTTTAGACCCAATTTTTTTTATTTTTGCAGGGGTAACAGGAAAAAATGGACCCCGAAATTTGTTGTGCAATTTCCAATGAGAACGCAGATACCCCATGCGGGGGAAAACCACTGTTTGGGCACACGGCAGGGTTCGGAAGGGAAGGAGCGCCATTTGACTTTTTGAATGTAAAATTTGCTTGAATAATTAGTGGATCCCATGTTGCGTTTAGAGAGCCCCTGCTGTGCCTAAACAGTGGAAACCCCCCACAAGTGACCCGATTTTGGAAAGTAGACCCCCAAGGGAACTTATCTAGATGTGTGGTGAGCACCCTGAACCCCCAGATGCTTCACAGATGTTTATAACATTGAGCCATAAAAATAAAATTTTCACATTTTTCCAACAAAAATGTTTTTCAGCCCTCAATTTTGCATTTTCATAAGGATAACATGATAAATTGCACAATGCAATTTGTTGTGCAATTCCTCCCGAGTAAGCAAATACCCCATATGTGGGAGAAAACCACTGTTTGGGCACACGGCAGGGTTCAAAAGGGAAGGAACACCATTTGACTTTTTGAATGTAAAATTTGCTTGAATAATTAGCGGACACCAAGTTGCGTTTGGGGAGCCCCTCATGTGCCTAAACAGTGGAAACCCCTTACAAGTGACTCCATTTTGGAAACTACACCCCTCAAGGATTTTATCAAGGGGTATCGTGAGCATATTGAACCCAGAGGTACGACACAAAATTTGATAATATTAGGTCATCACATTGAATAAGTTGTCATTAGTCTTGAGTGCAAGTGCTCGCTACTTGAATTTGCATTGGGTACTCGGGTATGCACCAAATATCGAGGGTGCTCAAGTGACATGATCGAGTCCCCACCCCGCATGTTTCACGGTTATTAGACATCCAAAAAAATACATGCGGGGATAGCTCGTGCATGGCAGGCAATCCCCGTGAGGTTTTTTTGGCTGTATAACAACAGCTGCAAAACATTTGGACGGAGGCTCGAGCATGTCACTCGAGCACCCGCTATACTTGGTGCATACCCGACCACCCGATGCAAACTCATGTAGCGAGCACTTGCCCTCAACATTAGTTGCCATATCGTCACCATTTTTTTTCTTTACTTCTGAAAAAATCCCAACCTCAACCCTAATACAACCCCAAACCTAATACAACACCAACCCTAGCCCAACACTAACCCTAACCCTAAACCTAGCCTAACCCTATCACAACCCTAACCCTAGCACAACCCTAACCATAGCCCTAGCACAATCCTAACCTAGCCTAACCCTACATCTAGCCAAACCCTACCCCTAGCCCAACCCTAGCTCAACCCTAACCATAGCCCAACCCTAACCCTAGCCCAACCCTTACATTAACCCTAGCCCAACCATAACCCTAGCCCAACCCTACCCTTAGCACAACACTAACGCTAGCCCAACCCTACCCCTAGCCCAACCCTAGCTCAACCCCAACCCTAGCTCAACCCTAACCCTAGCTCAACCCTAACCCTAGCCCAACCCTAACCTTAGCACAACCCTAACCCTAAAGTTTATTTTTTACGCCATTCCTTGTGCGGTATAAGTGATCAGACGACTTTATTCTTCGGGTCGGTGCAATTACAGCGATACTAGATTCATATTCGGTTTTTATGACTGAAAGCTGTCACACCCTAAAAACACTTTTTTTTTGCAAAGACTAGTTTTTGCATCGCCAAATTTTGAGAGCTATAATTTTCCATATTTCGGCCGACAGAGTCATGTGATGGCTTGTTTTTTTGTGGGACAAGTTGACGTTTTTATTGGTACCATTTTCGGGCACGTGACATTTTTTGATCACTTTCTATTCCGATTTTTGGAAGGCAGAATAAACAAAAACCAACAATTCAGGAATTGTTTTTCTTGGTGTTTTTTATGCCATTCTGCGTGTGGTAAAATCGATAAGGCAGCTTTATTCTTCGGGTCAGTACGTTTACAGAGGTACCACATTTATATTTTTTTTATGTTTTGGCGCTTTTACACAATAAAAACTATTTTATAGAAAAAATAATTGTTTTTGCATCATTTTATTCTGAGAGCTATAACTTTTTTATTTTTCAGCCGTTGGAGCTGTATGGTGGATTGTTTTTTGCGGACAAGATGATGTTTTCAGCGGTACCATTTTTTTTTCAGTCGTCTTTTTGATCGTGTTTTATTCCATTTTTTGTTTGACGGTATGATGATAGAGCATCCATTTATGTTTCGTTTTGAGTTATTTTTTTTAACCATGTTCACTAAAGGGGTTGACTAGCAGGACAGTTTTATAGGTCAGGTCATACCGGACACAGCGATACCAAATATGTGTACTTTTATTGGCTTATTTTATTATTTTTTTCATAAGATTATTTATTTATGGGTACAATATATATATATATATTTGTATTATTTTTTTAATTTTTTTTATATTTTTACAATTTTTTTTAATTTTTTTTTTCACTTTCGGACATTTTTATTACTTTTACACTTTGTCCCACTATGGGACTTTCACTTTTTGCAGCCTGATCAGCTGTATAGCACAGGAATGCAGCACCATCTCTATGCTATGCAGCCTGTCACCGCTGCATAGAGAGAAGTTACTTTGGTCGCGCACTGCCATTCTTCCTTCCAGATCCTCTCCAGTTCCGTCAGGTTGGATGGTGAACGTTGGTGGACAGCCAATTTTTAGGTCTTTCCAGAGATGCTCAATTGGGTTTAGATCAGGGCTCTGGCTAGGCCAGTCAAGAATGGTCACAGAGTTGTTCTGAAGCTACTCCTTTGTTATTTTAGCTGTGTGCTTAGGGTCATTGTCTTGTTGGAAGGTGAACCTTTGGCCAAGTCTGAGGTTCAGAGCACTCTGGAAGAGGTTTTCATCTCGGATATCTCTGTACTTGGCCGCATTCTTGTTTCCATCAATTGCAACCAGTCGCCCTGTCCCTGCAGCTGAAAAACACTCCCATAACATGATGCTGCCACCACCATGTTTCACTGTTGGGATTGTATTGTTCAGGTGATGAGCAGTGCCTGGTTTTCTCCACACATACCACTTAGAATTATCACCAAAAAGTTCTATCTTCGTCTCATCAGACCAGAGAATCTTATTTCTCATAGTCTGGGAGTCCTTTATGTGTTTTTGAACAAACTCTATGCGGGATTTCATATGTCTTGCACTGAAGAGAGGCTTCCGTCTGGCCACTCTGCCATAAAGGTCCGACTGATGGAGGTCTGCAGTGATAGTTGACTTTGTGGAACTTTCTCCCATCTCCCCACTGCATCTTTGGAGCTCAACCACAGTGATCTTGGGGTTCTTCTTTACCTCTCTCACGAGGGCTCTTCTCCCATGATTGCTGAGTTTTGGGGGCCAGGTCTAGGAAGACTTCTGGTGGTCCCAAACTTCTTCCATTTAAGGATTATGGAGGCCACTGTGCTCTTAGGAACCTTGAGTAATGCAGAAATTCTTTTGTAACCTTGGCCACATCTGTGCCTTGCCACACTTCTGTCTCTAATCTCCTTGGAAGTTTCTTTGAGCTCATAATTCTCATTTGGTCTGACATGCACTTGCAATTAAACACAGCTGGACTTCAATGAAGGAGTAGAACCATCTCAAGGAGGATCACAAGGAAATGGACACCATGTGACTTAAATATGAGTGTCTGAGCAAAGGGTTTGAATACTTATGACCATGTGATATTTCAGTTTTTGTTTTTTAATAAATTTGCAAAAATTTCTACATTTCTGATTTTTTTTTCAGTCAAGATGGGGTGCGGAATGCACATTAATGAGAAAAAAAATGAACTTTTTAGAATTTACCAAATGGCTGCAATGAAACAAAGAGTGAAAAATTTAAAGGGGTCTGAATACTTTCCGTACACACTGTAAAAGAAAAGGACATAGCACAATCCAAAATAATCAAGCCTCAATATTAGTAAAAGTAAACATAAAATCTGAAATTATAATAAATGATAATAAATCAATCTTAGTTATATGTTTTACCAAACACACTTAAAAGCTTATCACTTCAACCTCTGTGATCCATTATGTCGGACATTGGTTCTCTGAACAAGATACATGGGGAATGGCTTAACTGTTTCATCTGTATTCTCGCTTATTATAATTGACTTACGCTTCTCCCTCCTCTGCCAGAATATGTGCTGACCATGTACTGGAGCTGCTCTGCATGGTGAGACACGGCCATTACTCAGTACATAGCAGGGGCACATTTATATGATTCTCTTAGTGCAAGAACATTTTTAATACATCCAATTGTGGGAGATATTATTATTTCAAGATCTATTAATTAAAAGTACTTTATTCATGGGATATTCCCTTTAATTACAGCATGCTGCTAAGGCTTTGACTGTACATGGCAGATGCTGCCTGTGCTATACAGCTAACACCTGCCTGCTCCTGACACTAATGATGCTAGATCCTGGCAGTTTAAGCAATTTACACATCTAAGTGATACAACAGAATATGTCTCTCTATTACCCTATCTCTTAAATATCGCAATGTATTGTTTTTCTGATAAAGTAATCACAAGCTCAATTGCACTCGCCAAATATAGAAAAAGGAAATTAAAAACAGTCCAGGACCAACAAGCCCACCCATAAAGTGAAGAGGATAAATAATTAATTAGTATACATTTTTTTATTTCAAAATTCCCCTCAATTCTCCAAACATTAAATGCATTACTGGAAAAATTGTGCATATAGAAAAATGTATTTGCACACAAACAAATTAAACACAAAAACAATAAAAAAAAAATAGCTGGTCATTGGCCAATGAGAAAACAAAAACAATAGCAAAAGTATAATATTTTTCAAGTAGTGAATAGCTACATATAAAGATTTACAAATGTTGCCAACTTTAGTGTTTAACCCTCCATGAACTGAAATAGTCAACATAAAGCTATGCAAAAATTTAATCATACAGTTTGTGTGCAGGTATAGGGGGACTGCTTTAAATATCTGACTTAGTATTCAAAGAGTTTAAGCAACCCTGGAACTGAGAAAGGTGTTTTTCCATAGAGCCAATATGAACATTAAACAGAGGACCTGTCAAAGAAATCATTAAATTCCTGAGTGTGAAAACACAAATGATACCCTTCCTTGGCCCATCAACTCATAAGATAGGAGGAGGCTGAGTGGTGCAGTTCTACAAAGTTCTAAAGTTATAGAGTTCTAGACAATCCTTCATTGAGTGATGATGCTGGAAAGGCAAACACTGTCCAATGGTCCTTTGACAATGGTGGTCAGTGCAGAAGTTGGCATATGTAAACCACAGCATAGTGGCATCACACCAAGGCCTTTCATCCAACCAATGAGCAGCATAAACATTTCGCTCCTACATACCGATGTGATCCTACAATGGGAAGTGATGTTGATAATCTAACAGAAAGATGGATAGATTTTATAATTGGCTTTATTCTACTGGGTGCAACGTGATTTTTCAAATTCATACTCTTACGGAATATGATATTGGGTCTCTCAGGTACAATGCCAAATAAAATGAGATAATTTTTTTTGGTTTTTGGTATGTAATTTTTCCCGTTTACAATTGTTTCACTATTTGTTTCATGATTTTACTATGTCATCATTGACCTCCTTAAAAAGCTCTCAATCAATATCCTTTCAACATGTACTTGATGAAGGAGCCAGGTCGACCCCAAAACTTATAGTAGGATTAAAACATTTTTACCCCTACCTTGGTAATTTTCCTACTGGCAGCGGTACAGACCCCGAACCTCTGATTCACTCATCTCTATCAATGACCCTCACACAGCTCAACATATGAAAAACTGTAAAACTCTCAGAACTTGGCAGCACAAACCCAAAGGACTCTATTCAGTGCACTTATTGTACAAAATATAAACATGGCCCCTCCATTTGGCATAAAGATAACATTTTATTTGTGCAGTGCATTCATATTATGTAATTAAAAATGTAAAAAAAAAAGTCTTAATATTATTTTTTTATAATCCTTCAAAAAAAAAACATTATTTTTTATGTATCCAAAACTGGTGCCACTAACTCATACCACAAAAATACATGTCACACAGCTAGATTGATGAATAAATAAAAAAAATCTCTCTTTTAAAATGAGAAAGAAAACAAAATAAAACAGAAATGATTGGTCATTAAGACCAAATAGGCGTGATCCTTAAAGGGTTAATAGGCTTTGAATGGCACAAGACTTTTCTACTATATAGAACATTTTTAATTATGACACTTCGCACGCTCAAAATTCCATATTCCACAGAAGCTTGAAGTTCATTTAAGACATCTCTGGACTCGCATGACCCTATTATAAGTTGGTAATCATATTTTTCTACAATGGTGTCACTCAGATATGTCCTTGACCTCCCTACTTAATGCTAATAACATTTCATGTTTAATGTAATTCTTTCCTACCTTGAGGAGCAATTTCACATTACAAATTTGATGTAGGTTGCCAAATAAACACAATAACCGGCTTTCGTTTCTAGTGGAGAATAATACACAACGCAAAAACATGCGCTTTAAGTAAATAGGATTACGTGGATAGGCACAAATAAAAAAGTCCTCAGAGAGCCCAAACTTTGGCTGGAAGTAATCTATAAAAGCAGCTTAGTGTGGGCAGGCTATTTATCTAACTGTGAGAGTGATTGTAACCCATGATGTCTGTTTTATCATATCCGAACAGGCAACTCTTTACTTCAGAAGAGCCTTTCAGTGTTTTTATCAATGCGTTTATTTAGTACGGCAGAATAATATTCCTTTTTTTTATGGGATTCCTATTTTTAATGAATAATTTATTTCTTGGCATCCGTTTGAAAGTCGTCTCAGTTGTGAAATAAAATATTTGACACCTTTCTAGAGGTCATGAAAGCCTGGCAGAAAATCTCTCTCTTAATACAGCGATTTCCGAATAATGTTCCCAGAATTTCTTAGCAGAGGTCACCAAAGTCTTTCAATTTCACTTCAGGCTATTGTCTTTTGCAACCAGTGCATTTTTATCATGACAATATATTCTTTTATCCATTGTCCCAGGTTTACAACACAACAAAAAAATAGGTATGTGTTGTGGAATCTAAATGATTGAATTTACATATACAATCCCATATAGTTAGGTGTATAAGACAAAAAAAAACATTCAGCACATTGAACCTTTTAGATGTGTGAGACGTGTGTAAGATTAACTGATTTTGTGGATAATAGTATGTGTAGTAAATGCTCTAATCTCAGAGGTTCATCTATACTGGCACAATAGTTAGCAATGTTGGAAGACACATTGGTCAATGGAAAAATTACAATTTAAACTTTCATTATATTTTCAAAGAGAACTCAAAAGAGAAAAGGCGATGGTGGTCCCAGACTTTAATTCAAATGACCAAAATAATGAGGAAAAACCCACAGCACTGTTTACCTGCTTCCTACTGCAGATAATCTGTATTTTTGCTCTTTAATTTTCTTCTTCTTTGAAGATCCATAATTTTTTATTCTTTCATTGATGCATGCATATCAGGTGCAGGACAAATTTGAGTTTTGAATTAAATCATTCATTTAATTATACAATATACAGGAAAATAGGAATAAAATCAGAGGTGCTATAAAATGGTGAAAAAAACACAATTCTGCTATTGTTTTTAATGTTTTATTTTTACATCGTGCAACATAGAAAAAAAATGACCAACCAATATGGTTCTCCAGGGGAGTATTATTACGGCGATACCAAGTTTGTAATATTTTTTTTGTTTGTTTTATTTAAGCAGTGAAAAAAATGAAATTAGTTGGGATGAGCGGACCCATGGATGTTCAGGTTCGTCGGGTTCGGTCGAATTGTAGTCCAAAGTTCAATTTGGGTACCAGAACTTGGCCTCAGCCACATAGAAGCCAATGGGGACCCAAACTTTGGTGCTGTAAAATGGTGGTAGAAAGGGGTAGGGGGCTGCAAAAGGAAGCAAATTAGGGGAAAAGTAGGACACTTGCCCTTCAAATAAATGTGCATAGGGAAATTACTTAAAAATACATAGAATAAAAAGATAACAATCTTAAATCAGAATTTGGAGGTCCAAGTGGAGGTGGACGTGGTGGTGTAGGTGGAAAAGGCGGAGGAGGAGGTAGCCAACACTGTTTCTGTTGGGCTTTTTTGTTTGTTTTTTTTAGGGAAATGAGTTAAAATAACATAGCATAAAAAATAAATAAATATCAATCTTGAACCAGAAGGTGGATTTCCAGGTGGAGGGAGGTGGATGTGGCAGTATAGTGGAAGAGGCGGGGGAGGAACTAGCCAACACTGTTATTGTGAGGTTTTTTCTTTGTTTTATTTTTAGGAAAATGACTTAAAATAACAGCATAAAATAATAAAAAATAACAATCTTGAACCAGGAGGCAGAGGTCCAAATGGAGGAGGAGGTTGAGGAAGAGGTGGAGTAGGGTAGGTTGCGGTAGGGGTGGACATATCACTGGTGCAACAGGGGCCCTAGAGGTACGGGGGCCCATTTCTACCTCCAACGGAGGTGCAATTTTGCATTATATGAGCTCTTGGCCTGCAAAAGGCCCATATATTGTTCTTGCACAGGGGCTCATTTCTGTCTGTGTCCACCAGTGATTGCGGTGTAGGTGGAAGAGGCGGAGGAGGAGGCAGCCAACTCTGTTTTTGTTTTTTATTGTTTTTTTTTATGCTTTTGTTTTGTTTTTTGTCTTTAATTTAGGGAGACACCAAAATATTGGGAATGGCAAACAGAACGAACAAACTGCGTTGGAGTATAACAATTGCTGGGTGTGGCTTGTATACTTCTCTAGTCAGCCAAAGGTGCAGACAAGTCCAATGGGATCCACAGCTGGCTAATTTTAATGAATGTGAGCTTGCCCATGTTGGCTGTGGACAGGAGGCTGCACCTGTCTGTGATCACACCCTCTGCCATCCTAAACACACGTTCCAACAGTACACTTTCCGCAGGTCAGGCCAGCACCTCCAAGGCGTAAAGGGTAAGCTCAGGCCATGTGTCCCATTTGGAGAACCAGTTAAATGGGGAAAATCCATCACTCAATACGTGGAAACGTGTGGACCTGTACTCTACCACCACGTTTTTAAAACGCTGCATCCTGCTAGTACGGACTGTATCAGATGGTGGTGCCGGATGTTGTGGTGTGCTGAGGAAGGTTTTCCACATTTTGGCCATGCTAACCCTCCCTTCCAAGATGGTGCCAGTGCCCCAACTGCGTTGATGACTTCCTGCTCCTCTGCCTTGTTCTTCCACTGAGCCCCCACTGGCAGTTGGGAATGCCATCAGCAGTGTATCTACCAGAGTGCGGTTGTATTCCCACATTTTCTGATCCCGCTCCAGTGATGGAAGTAAGGATGGTACGTTGTTCTCATAGCAGGGATCCGGCAGGGTGGCCACCCAGTATCAGCACTGGTAACAGTCCAGGCAACTCGGCGGTCATTGCTCAGGCATAGCAGCATGTATTGGCTCATGTGTGCCAGATTACCCAGAGGCAATAAAAAGCTGTCCTCAGTGGGAGGTGTATCGTCTGGGTCTTCTGTATCACCCAGCCACACTCCAGTGATGCCCATGCTGCTTTGAGTGCCATACTGCTGTGAACACGGTTCCTCCTCCTACTCCTCATCCTCCAAAACTGTCCCCTGGCTGGACAGTTGTGTACTTGGCCGCTGTTGGTAGAGGAACCCACTCTTGCTCCTCCTCTTCCTTCTGTGCCACCACTTCATCCATTATCGCATGAAGAATTTTTTCAAGCAGGCATAAAAGTGGGAAAGCAATGCAGATGATGGCATCATCAGCACTTGCCATATTTTTGGAGTACTCAAAGCAGTCCAACACGGCACAGGCATCCCGCACGGAGGCCCACACATTGATCATGAAGAGGTGTTGTTTAGCAGAGTGACTCACCCATGTGTGCTGCAGCTGAGACTCCACTATTACTTGCTGCTCACACAGTCTCTCCAGCATATGCAAGGTGGAGTTCCACCTTGTGGGTACATCACATATGAGGCAGTAAGCGGGAAGGCAGAAGGGATGCCCACAGAACAACAGCCAGTGGAGTAATCAAAAACCAGAAGTAACTGCTGTGTGACTTGGGGCTCAGTCTGCTTGGCTGATTTGCAAGGGTGTGAGGTGTAAGACAGATACCCATGGTCCGCAGGTGCCAACTCTGCGCTTTCAGTAATGGACTGGGTGGAAGACAATGCAAAGGAACTGGAGGCACTCTTAGTCATCCAATCTAAAACGGACTCAACATGTTCTGGCCTCACCATTCATCCAGTGGTACGCGGGCCTGTGAAATTTTGCAGAACATCCTGTCACTTGCACCAGAGGAAGGTGTTTCATTTGGGCGCATAGCAGGCACAGAATGACTACGTCCTCTCTCTGCAGCAGCTACACCACCACCAGCACCAGGTCCACGGCCAAGTCCCCTATTTGATGCTCTCCTCATTTTTTGCACACAAAAAAATGCACAAAATGCACAATAGAGAAGAGAAAGTGCCCAGTAGATTATTGCACTCTTACACTCTTAAGGCACTCTGCACCAGGCTGTTACGGTAATGTGCAAAAGGCTGTTAGGGCAATGTGCCCCAGACTGTTAGGGCACTCTGCACCAGACTGTTATGGCACTGTACACCAGGCTGTTATGGTAATGTGAGGAATTCTTGTTTCTTTCGCTTTCCTCACATGTATTAAAGCTGTCTAACAGTCGCAAATCATGCACACGGGAGTGATTCAAACATATCACCGAGTACGCTGAAGATACTTGGTACTCGCTCGAGTATACTCGCTGAAAGGGTTAACCAAACATACTTGATCATCACTAATTAGCAGCTGATATCTTCAGGTGTTCATAGGAGTTGTGCCTGCACACAATCTGCTCAAGTGAGCACCTTCCCTTTACTATCCTTTGCAGCTAAAAGGGTATCACCCGATGGTCTTATGAACTTTCATTCCCTTACAGTTTTTCTACTAAAACATATGTACAGACATAGTGGAATTAAAGCTTGAAGAGATGAAGCTAATTCAGAAGGCATAGGTCCAAATGGGCTGAACAAACATACTGAAACATATATCTTCTAAATTTGCATGAATCTGTTTTGTGAGAAAGATAGTTTTCCGATAATTTTAGAATGTTAACTTTACTAATTAACCTACAGTACTTGAAATGAAACTGACCATAAAATATTACAGACCTCAAATCATGAAGCCCAAGTAAGTGACATCAAATGATTTTCCCAACATCTGTACATGGAAGAAAAACTTAAAAGGGGAGCCTGAAGTCCAAAGTCATTTTCCTCCTAAATCTCTATTTATTTAGTGGCATAATCTAAACTATTTTTTTAACATACTTGAATTAAAAATTCCCTATCCCTCCCTAACTACAGTATCTAACTGCTTTTCTAGAATTTTTTTTCACTTCCTGCTTGCTGGGATACTCAAATTAAGTATTCCAGCAGCCCCTTCCCCCCCTTCCTGAAACAAAGTATCATCAAAGATGCTCACATCAGGGACTGATATAGTTCCTGCGCAATGTGCGTTGTTCACAATGACAGTGCACTCTCTGTTGCCGATTCAGATAAGAAGTAGCGAACCAGCAACATAGTGCATTGTCAGAATACCCAGCATACAGAGACTAGTATCACCCTCCCCACAAGTGACATCACTAGTCTCTAGATGTCAGGTATTCTGACAATGTGTTCTGGTGTCGGTTCGATACTGCTGATCTGAGTCAGTAACAGAGAGTGCGCTGTCATTGTGCACATCGCACAGTTCACATCACGCAGTCACTAGCCCAGCCACTGAACTAATTGTCACTGATGCCAATTCATTTGAGAATCCCAGCATGCAGAAGTCTTGTAGGCTATCGGGTGAGAAATGTATACTATAAGTGTGGAGGAGAGAAGGTCTGGAAAGGACCAGAGGTTACGTGTTGGAAGGTAATGGAAGATGAGTTCAGAGATATATGGAGGAGACAGATCATGGACGGCTTTGTAAGTCAATGTTTGTAGTTTGAACTGGATACATTGTTGAACTTGGAGCCAGTGAAGAGATTTGCAGAGGCAAGAAGCGAAGGAATAGCGGGGTGAAAGGTGGATTTCAAGAAAGCTGGAGAGCTGCGAGAGTGTTAGCAGGGAGGCAACAGAGGAGGATATTGCAGTAGCCGAGATGGGAGATGATGAGGGCATGCACTAACATTTTAGTATATTCAGGGTTGAGGAAATTACGGATTCTGGAAATATTTTTGAGTTGGAGGCGGCGGCAAGAGCTTGGATGTGCGGTTTGAAGGACAGGGCAGAGGGTCACTTCAAGGCAGCGGACTTGCAGTACTCTCCTGTACTCTCCCCTGAGCATGATATAATTTATTGTGATAGATAGATCAGGTAGGAAAGTGAGGTGAGATGGAGTTGGTGAGATGTAGATGATGAGTTCAGTTTTGTCTACATTGAGCTTTAGAGGATATGGCTGATAGATACTTGGGGATTTTGGACAGCAGAGAGGTGACGTCTGGGCTAGAGAGCTAGATCTGAGCATCATCAGCGTATAGGTGGTAATGGAAGCCATGAGACTTTATGAGCTGTCCCAGACCAAAAATATACATTGAGAAGAGTAAGGGTCCCAAAGCAGAGCCTTGAGGCACACCAACAAAGAGAGGACGGGATGAGGAGGTAGTGTGGGAGGGGGAGACGCTAAATGTGTGATTGGAGAGGTATGAAGAGATCCAGGAGAGGGCGAGGTCTTTGATGCCAAGGAAAGAGAGGGTTTGTAGTAGGAGGGAGTGGTCGAAGGCAGAGCATAGGTCTAGAAAGAAGAGTATAGAGAATTGTCTATTAGCTTTGACAGTAAGTCATTGGTAATTTTGGTCAGGGTAGCTTCAGTGGAGTGGTGGAGTTAAAAACATTAAAAAGGTGCCTCTCACTCTGAGGGACATAAGAATAAACCTACTAATCTCAGCATAGTCCAAAACTATATTCATAATAGGATTATCAAAATCCTAGTGGTTAACTTGTTGCAATGCTATTAATAATCAAAGTATATAGTTGGTCACAACACCTATCAAAAAAATTATATAGCCGCATCATAAAGGGTGCCATTACTTTCTAAGTAAATTGCATGAGGTTTACGAAATGCAAAGCAGTAACATTCTAATGGGTGTCATTACCGACTAGATAAAGTGCATAGAGTTAGCAAATGTAGAGCAGGTCCAATGTGCAACGAAATGTGCGTCGTGGTGGCGGAGACATTGGATCTGCTCTGCATTTGCTATGCACTTTATCTAGAAGTTAATGACTAGTGTTGAGTCACCCCCGTAGTGTTCGGGTTCGGTTCGGTTCGTCGAACACCGGGATGTTCGAGGAACTGTTCATCGAACTGTTCGTCGAACACCTTAGAACACCGTCGAACACCGTTAAAACCAATGCCAGGCAAACAAAAACACATAGAAACACATAGAAAACACCTGCAAAGGTGTCCAAAAGCTGACAAACTGCTCAGAAGACACTCTCTTTAAAAAAGCCGGCCGGCAAATTCAGCAGCGGCATACACCGGTACCCGACAATTTAGACAAGAAGGAATAGAGCATCACACATAGATTAGATAGATAGAAACATGTCAGTCACACATATAAGAAGCACAGTGACAGTGTTGGTTACTGCACTTGTCATTTAGTGTAAAGGATTTATTAAAAAAAATATTAGTGTTTTCATGCACCGTCTCTTTAAAAAAGCCGGCCGGCAATTCAGCAGCGGTACCCGACAATTTATAACAGAAAGAATAGAGCTTCACACATAGATTAGATAGATAGAAACATGTCAGTCACATATATAATAAGTACAGTGATAGTGTTGCTTACTGTACTTGTCATTTAGTGTAAAGGATTTATTTAAAAAAATAATAGTGTTTTCATGCACTGTCTCTTTAAAAAAGCCGGCCGGCAATTCAGCAGCGGTACCCGACAATTTAGAACAGAAAGATAGAGCATCACACATAGATTAGATAGATAGAAACATGTCAGTCACATATATATGAAGTACAGTGATAGTGTTGGTTACTGTACTTGTCATTTAGTATTAAAATAAAGGATTTATTATTAAAAAAATTGGCGTGGGGTTCCCCTTAATTTTAGGCTCTAGCGGAGGTTAAGCAGACGGCTGGGGCAGATGTTTGAAGCCTGGGAAGGGGGTAATACCCACGGAGCTTCCCAGGCTACTAATATCAGCCCCCAGCTGAATACATAGCCTTTACTAGCTATTAAAATGGGGGACCCCCCAAAAAAAATTACGTGGGGTCCCCCCTAATTTAATAGCTAGCAAAGGCTAGGCAGACAGCTGGGGGCTGATATTAATAGCCCAGGAAGGGAGCCATGAATATTGGCCCCCTCCCAGGCTAGAAACACCAGCCGTCAGCCGCCCCAGAAATGGCGCATTCATAGGATGCGCCAATTCTGGCACTTAGCCTCGCTCTTCCACGCTGCCCTGGTGCGGTGGCAGGGGGTAATAGGGTTGGGGTTGATGTCAGCTTATAATGCCAGCTGACATCAAGCCCAGGTTAGTAATGGAGAGGCGTCTATAAGACACCCCCATTACTAACCCCATAGTCAAAGTTAAAAAAAACACAAACACCCAGAATAAAGTCCTTTAATTGAAATAAAGACACAATCCTTTATTGTTCTAAATTAAACCATACTTACCATCACGCCCATTCCAGCTGAAGCCAACGATCTCCTGCAATAAAAGAAAAATAATAAAGCAACCTCATCCTTACCTTTCCATGGTTCCCACGACAGCTTCAGCTCTGCTACATCGAGATGACAGGCTGGACCGCAGCAGAACGCTGCCATCCAGCCTCTCATCCCGCAGACACTGAGAAGCGCAGGCTTGCTTGCGCTGCTCAGCGTCTCTCTGTGACGACATCCAGATGAGCCGAGTTCATGTCCAATGAACTCGGCTCACCTCATGCACGTCACTGACAGCGTGGGAAAATTCTCACGCTGAAGCGGTGAGTGCAGGAGAATTCTCCCACGCTGTCAGTGACGTGCATAAGGTGAGCTCATGTCCAATAAACTCAGCTCACCTCCTGCACGTCACTGACAGCGTGGGAGAATTCTCCTGCACTCAGCGCTTCAGCGTGAGAATTCTCCCACGCTGAAGCGCTGAGTGCAGGAGAATTTTCCCACGCTGTCAGTGACGTGCAGGAGGTGAGCTGAGTTCATTGGACATGAGCTCACCTCATGCACATCACTGACAGCGTGGGAGAATTCTCCTGCACTCAGCACTTCAGCGTGAGAATTTTCCCACGCTGTCAGTGACGTGCATGAGGTGAGCCGAGTTCATTGGACATGACCTCGGCTCATCTGGATGCCGTCACAGCGAGACAGTGAGGAGCGCAAGCATGCCTGCGCTTCTCAGTGTCTGCGGGATGACAGACTGGATGGCAGCGTTCTGCTGCGGTCCAGCCAGTCATCTCGATGTAGCAGAGCTGAAGCTGTTGTGGGAACCATGGAAAGGTAAGGATGAGGTTGGTTTATTATTTTTCTTTTATTGCAGGAGATCGTTGGCTTCAGCTGGAATGGGTGTGATGGTAAGTATGGTTTAATTTAGAACAATAAAGAATTGTGTCTTTATTTCAATTAAAGGACATTATTCTGGGTGTTGTGTTTTTTTTAAATACTTTACTAGAAATTCATGGCGGTCATGTCTAATACTGGCGTGACCCCATGAATTTTGGGCTTGGGGCCAGCTGATAATACCAAGCTGGCCCTAACCCCTTTATTACCCAGTGAGCCACCGCACCAGGGCCCTGGATGAGTTGGGTACAGCGCCAGAAGATGGCGCTTCTATGAACGCGCCATTTTCCGGGGTGGCTGCGGACTGCAATTTGTAGCGGGGGGGGTCCCAGAAAGCTTGGGCCTCCCTGCGCTGCAGATTCCAGCCCCCAGCTGCCTAGTTGTACCTGGCTGGACACAAAAATAGGGCGAAGCCCCACGTACTTTTTTTTTAATTATTTCATGAAATTCATGAAATTATTAAGAAAAAAAGGCCTTCCCTATATTGTTGTGTCCGGCCAGGTACAAATAGGCAGCTGGTGGTTGGGGGCAGCCCGTTCCTGCCTGCTGTACCTGGCTGGACACTAATATAGTGCGAAGCCCCACTTCAATTTTTTTAAATTATTTCAGGAAATTCATGAAATAATTTAAAAAAAATTGACGTGGGGCTTCGCACTATATTTGTGTCCAGCCAGGTACAGCAGGCAGGAACGGGCTGCCCCCAACCACCAGCTGCCTATTTGTACCTGGCCGGACACAACAATATAGGGAAGCCCTTTTTTTCTTAATTATTTCATGAAATAATTTAAAGAAAATTGACGTGGGGCTTCGCCCTGTTTTTGTGTCCAGCCAGGTACAACTAGGCAGCTGGGGGCTGGAATCCGCAGCGCAGGGAGGCCCAAGCTTTCTGGGCCACCCCCGCTGCAAATTGCAGTCCGCAGCCACCCCGGAAAATGGCGCGTTCAAAGAAGCGCCATCTTCTGGCGCTGTACCCAACTCATCCAGGGCCCTGATGCGGTGGCTCACTGGGTAATAAAGGGGTTAGGGCCAGCTTGGCATTATCAGCTGGCCCTAAGCCCGAAATTCATGGGGTCACGCCAATATTAGACATGACCACCATGAATTTCTAGTAAAGTATTTAAAAAAAACACAACACCCAGAAAAAAGTCCTTTAATTGAAATAAACACACAATTCTTTATTGTTCTAAATTAAACCATACTTACCATCACGCCCATTCCAGCTGAAGCCAACGATCTCCTGAAATAAAAGAAAAATAATAAAGCAACATCATCCTTACCTTTCCATGGTTCCCATGACAGCTTCAGCTCTGCTACATCGAGATGACAGGCTGGACCGCAGCAGAACGCTGCCATCCAGCCTGTCATCCCGCAGACACTGAGAAGCGCAGGCTTGCTTGCGCTCCACAGTGTCTCTCTGTGAGGGCATCCAGATGAGCCGAGTTATTGTCCAATGAACTCGGCTCACCTCATGCACGTCACTGACAGCGTGGGAAAATTCTCCTGCACTCAGCGCTTCAGCGTGGGAGAATTCTCACACTGAAGCGCTGAGTGCAGGAGAATTCTCCCACGCTGTCAGTGACGTGCAGGAGGTGAGCTGAGTTCATTGGACATGAGCTCACCTTATGCACGTCACTGACAGCGTGGGAAAATTCTCCTGCACTCAGCGCTTCAGCGTGGGAGAATTCTCACGCTGAAGCGCTGAGTGCAGGAGAATTCTCCCACGCTGTCAGTGACGTGCAGGAGGTGAGCTGAGTTCATTGGACATGAGCTCACCTTATGCACGTCACTGACAGCGTGGGAGAATTCTCCTGCACTCACCGCTTCAGCGTGAGAATTTTCCCACGCTGTCAGTGACGTGCATGAGGTGAGCCGAGTTCATTGGACATGAACTCGGCTCATCTGGATGTCGTCACAGAGAGACGCTGAGCAGCGCAAGCAAGCCTGCGCTTCTCAGTGTCTGCGGGATGAGAGGCTGGATGGCAGCGTTCTGCTGCGGTCCAGCCTGTCATCTCGATGTAGCAGAGCTGAAGCTGTCGTGGGAACCATGGAAAGGTAAGGATGAGGTTGCTTTATTATTTTTCTTTTATTGCAGGAGATCGTTGGCTTCAGCTGGAATGGGCGTGACGGTAAGTATGGTTTAATTTAGAACAATAAAGGATTGTGTCTTTATTTCAATTAAAGGACTTTATTCTGGGTGTTTGTGTTTTTTTTAACTTTGACTATGGGGTTAGTAATGGGGGTGTCTTATAGACGCCTCTCCATTACTAACCTGGGCTTGATGTCAGCTGGCATTATAAGCTGACATCAACCCCAACCCTATTACCCCCTGCCACCGCACCAGGGCAGCGTGGAAGAGCGAGGCTAAGTGCCAGAATTGGCGCATCCTATGAATGCGCCATTTCTGGGGCGGCTGACGGCTGGTGTTTCTAGCCTGGGAGGGGGCCAATATTCATGGCTCCCTTCCTGGGCTATTAATATCAGCCCCCAGCTGTCTGCCTAGCCTTTGCTAGCTATTAAATTAGGGGGGACCCCACGTCATTTTTTTTGGGGGGTCCCCCATTTTAATAGCTAGTAAAGGCTATGTATTCAGCTGGGGGCTGATATTAGTAGCCTGGGAAGCTCTGTGGGTATTACCCCCTTCCCAGGCTTCAAACATCTGCCCCAGCCGTCTGCTTAACCTCCGCTAGAGCCTAAAATTAAGGGGAACCCCACGCCAATTTTTTTAATAATAAATCCTTTATTTTAATACTAAATGACAAGTACAGTAACCAACACTATCACTGTACTTCATATATATGTGACTGACATGTTTCTATCTATCTAATCTATGTGTGAAGCTCTATTCTGTCTGTTATAAATTGTCGGGTAAGGCTGCTGAATTGCCGGCCGGCTTTTTTAAAGAGACGGTGCATGAAAACACTATTATTTTTTTTGATAAATCCTTTACGCTAAATGACAAGTACAGTAAGCAGCACTTTCACTGTACTTCGTATATATGTGGCTGACATGTTTATATCTATCTAATCTATGTGTGAAGCTCTATTCTTTTGGTTCTAAATTGTCGGGTACAGGTGTATGCCGCTGCTGAATTGCCGGCTTTTCATGTTTCACTGTTGGCACTGTTCCCATCGATTTGGGCAATCACTGTAATGCCACAACCACCATGGCTGTGGCATTACAGTGAGTGGCAGACAATCCCTGCATGATTGGTGCTCTAAATAGCGCCAGACATGCAGGACACGCTTTTGGTGCACGAACAGTTATCGAACATAACCTCGAACAGCCGAATTTTTTGCAAATCGTTCGGGTTCGTCGAACAACTCGAACACCGCCCAAAACAGCTCGAATTTGAGATTGGCGAACAGTTCTAGTCGAACACCGCTCATCTCTATTAATGACATCCTTTATAATGTTGCTGCTTTGAATTTGCTAAACCTTATGCACTTCATCTGTAAAGTGTGAGGCACCTTTTTAACCTTATATTGTTTATTTATTTTAGCATTTTTTCATTAATAAAGTATTATTGCTTTAATAACTTTTTTTGAGTGTTAGACTTGATTTCTTGGTCATTCCTGTATGTAGATCTGGGAAAATTGATTTTCTATGTTTTCCACAAAGTGACACTAGATATGTCTTGCTAAATAATTATTGGACATATTATGATGATTTATTTAATATGCTATAACGGCAGAAAAACAACGTGAACCTCACATCCAAAAATCATATGTTGATTTCATGCCGCTAGGCAAAAATGTAGAAAACTAAACATGAGGTGCACTGCAGCCACAGAAGTGGTTGGCGGACGGCGCCGCACTTTAAAGCAACAAAAAGTTAGGGACTCACTGAGAGGTTCATTATGATGTGGTAGTGGGCTTCATACAGTAATGTTTGATACTGTGGTCCCAGCTCTCTTCATTAGAGTTGAGCCACCCCCGTAGTTTTCGGGTTCGGTTCGGTTCGTCGAACACCGGTGTGTTCGCCAAACTGTTCGTCGAACACCGTCGAACACCGTTAAAACCAATGGCAGGCAAACAAAAACAAATAGAAACACACAGAAAACACCTCCAAAGGTGTCCAAAAGCTGACAAACTGCTCAGAAGACACAAATAACACATGGAAAAGTGACAAGTACATATAGTCATGCGAAAAGAGAAGAGGTGGAGGAGTAAAAGGAGGGAGAGACACAGATATAAGCATGTCATGCCCTTCTAAAATCAAGAAAGGCTGGAGTAAAAATCTAAAATCAGCCTACCAACACCCTGACGTCGTGACAAGAAAATTAAAAAAGAAATATCTTTAGGTAGAATGGTGGTTCCATTCAGAACACTTTCCTTACAAGACGTAGTGGTATCCCCGTTGTGAGTTGCGCCAAATACGGAACCCAATCCATTCGGACTAATCCACCATTTGTCATATCCAAGGGGCAGGTCAGTTAACGACAACATCGACGCGGAACCAAGTACAGTAGTATATACTGTACATCCTTTGACAAGGCACCCTAATGGCCAAAACAGACATTGATGCGGCGTTCCGGTTACTTACTACCTGTGCCTCCTAATAGTGTCCACCTATTGGGCTTCTTCTGGGAAGGAGCATACTATATAGATCGCTGTTTGCCCATGGGGTGGTCCAGATCCTGCTCACTATTTGAGGCGTTTAGTTGCTTCCTCGAATGGGTTGTAATGGATGTTTCTAAGGGGGCATATATTATCCATTACCTCGACAACTTCTTATGCCTGGGCCCAGAAGATTCGCCACAGTGTGAATACACGCGGTAGTCCACCTGTGAGAAGGAGAGAGCTGGAGGGAGAGTGGACACCACAGAGCCGAGGGGTTAGAAGGAGAACGGAAGAAGGAAAGAGGGCAAGGGAGGTAAGGGAGTACAGTGTAAGGCCGACCTGAGCTCCCCCACGTTCCTGCTGGGCGGGGAACAGCCCTGGGAAGAAAAGCCGCTTGCGCATCCCTTTGAGGTTATGGGCGCGAGCGGGCAGAGGGACTACGCTGGAGTGCGAAGACAACATGGCCAGTCCGTTCCTGCCCGTGCGATCTCCGTGTCGCCGGGTTTGTGCCAGAGCAGCGGTGGACCCTGACGGCCAGCCCCCCTCTCCCAATACTGGTGCCTGTCCGCTGGTGGGTTGAGCCACCCCGCGGTGGGGGGAGTAACATCTGCAGAAGAAAGACCATCTTCCAGCCAAACTAAGATGTCTACTTCTTTTCGTGGACAATGTGATACGATCCCTTTCTTATGGACACGCCCATCGCTACAAATTCCAGATGGGGCACAAAAACAGCAGGGGCTTCAACGGATCTCAAGTGCTCCTTCAAGTGGGCTCTCCTCCACCTCAACTTCAACATTACAAATACTCCAGTCCTCAGAGGTGTCACACCAATCGCACTTGCTTCCTCACAGCTCCCAAGTCTCCAGCTGCCCATTTGAGTATGGGGTAACAGAGATGGTTGAGTGTGCACAGCTGTTTACTCATATTATAGCCTGGGAAACGGAGGTCTGCTCCAGAGCTTCTGTGAATCCAGACGAGGAAATGATCTGAACTGATGCCCAGAATCTTTATGAGTCGGATCAAGGACCAGATGAAGTAGGTTCTGAGCATAATGTAGACCCTTGTTCCCAAACTGTAACTCCTGTTGGTGGAGACAATGATGAAGACGATGATGAGACTCAAATACCTGATTGGAGCGACAACTTGACTTTTCGGTCAGGGCAGGAAGAGGTTGGCTCTGAGGACGACGGGTGTGAGAACACACAGGGTGATGATAACGAGGTTGGAGATCCCACTTACTGTCAACGCACAGTCAGCCAGTCGATGAGGTCAGCAGAGGAGGTGGAGGAGGATGCTATTGACGACGAGGTTAGGTTGTGCCTTCCTGGACAGAGACAGAGTACTGGAAGCACATCAACAACTGCATCCTCAACCACAACTCTGCCTCTGACCACAAGTCGTGGTGGCTCTACAGGTCGCATGGGCTCTAAGCCTTGCATAGCCTGGGCATTTTTTCAGATCGATAAGGATGACCCATCTCGTGTTATCTGTAATATTTGTCACCAAAAGCTAAGTAGAGGCCAAAAAATCCATAGTTTGAGTACTTCATGCATGAACCGTCACACGGATATGAAGCATAAGTTGCAGTGGGAAGCTCACTGTGCTACAATGTGGCCTAGCGGGCCGGGCCAACCACCGTCTGACCCATCTTGTGCATCCGCGGCCTATTCATCCTCTGTGACTAGGGGGACAGCAGTCACACATGTTTTTGGACTCAGACCTGCCACCTCTTTACCCACAACAGCCAGTGTGATTGGCAGGTCATCATTTCATTTGGAAGTGGAAACACCAGCTGGTGTTGAGCGCTCTCCGACATCGAGAGCACCACCTTTGGATCAAGGCAACCTAACTTTTCCGCCTGCATCTTCCTCACAGACCGGCAGTTTGCCGGGGACACCCCACTCAACCCCGTCTAAGCACAACAGCCAGCCCTCGGTCCCTCAGATGTGGACAAGTAAAAGACCATTTCCTCCTAGCCATGACAAAGCTAAGAGGTTGAATTTCACCATCTGCAAGCTGTTGGCTACAGAAATGCTGCCTTTCCGCCTGGTGGACACAGAGGATTTTCGAGACCTTATGTCCGTCGCAGTGCCCCAGTACCAGATACCCAGTCAGCACTACTTCTCAAAGAAAGGTGTGCCTGCGCTACACCAGCATGTCACACACAACATCACCGCTTCTTTGAGAAACTCTGTGTGTGACAGGGTACATTTCACCACAGACACTTGGACGAGTAGGCATGGACAGGGGCGTTACATGTCGCTGACTGGGCACTGGGTAACTATGGTGACAGCAGGACAAGGGGCTGCTGTCCAAGTCTTGCCGTCCCCATGAGTTGTGTGTCAATCCTCTTTATCTAGAAGTTCCTCCACTGCTTCTACCTCCTCAACTTCTTCTCGGTCCTCCACCTGCACCCAAAGCCTGTCTGGTAATGCCACCCGCTTTCTAACTGCGCAGAAGGAATCTTGCACACCTCCTTACTATGCTGGCAGCAGGGCTCAACGGAATCAGGCGGTGTTTACATTGAAATGCCTGGGAAATGTGAGTCACACAGCTGAGGAGTTGTGGTCAGCTCTGGAGACCCAGTGTCATGAATGGTTGTCGCCACTGGACCTGCAACCAGGGAAGGCCATGTGCGACAATGCTGCAAACCTGGGTGCGGCCCTTCGCCGGGGCAATGTCACACACGTGCCTTGTATGGCTCACGTGTTGAACCTGGTTGTCCAGCAATTTTTAGCCCACTATCCCGGACTAGATGGCCTTCTGCAGAGGGCACGGTCGCTGTGTGCTCACTTCCGCCGTTCGCATCCCGCAGCTCAATGACTTGCATCTCTACAGAAGTCGTTGGGCCTGCCTGTTCACCGGCTGAAATGCGATGTGCCGACACTGTGGAATTCAACTCTGCACATGTTGCAGCGACTTTGGCACCACCGACAAGCCCTGGTGCAATACGATCTGGCGTATAGCCTGGGCCAACGAGATCCAGAGGTGGGGCAAATCACGCTGCAGGAGTGGTCTCAGATCAGGGACCTATGCACCCTTCTGCAAAGTTTTGAAATGGCGACGAAGATGTTTAGTGCTGACGATGCCATTATCAGCATGACTATTCCGGTGATTTACATGCTGGAGCACACGTTAAACAGAATTCGGAGTCAGGTGGTGGGACAAGAGGAGGTGGAGGAAGAAGAGGAGGAGTCATAAGCGGAAGGGATAACATCTCCAAGGTCCAGACGGTCGGCAGCACCAAGGCCGCAGGCATGGGAGGGTGGGGGAGAGGGATTAACCAGGGAGCATGGTAGCAGCCAAACTGTTAAGGAAGGTGTAGGAGCCGAGGAAGAAGTGGAGGACGAACTGGCGATGGGCATGGAAGACTCATCAGATGAGGGAGACACATTTCTGTTGTGCGTGGTTAGGGGGAGAGGGCAGAGGAAGGAAGCATGATTCTTACCTCGCTACCAACACAACAAGGACTTGGTCCTCCTGGATGCGCAAGACACATGAGTGCCTTCTTGCTGCACTACCTGCAACATGACCCTCGGATTGTCAGAATTCGAAGTAATCCCGACTACTGGGTTGCCACACTCTTTGATCCCCGGTACAAAAGTAAATTTGCCAAAATAATTCCTGCCATAGAAAGGGATTCACGCATGCAGGAGTATCAGCAGAGGCTGTTGCAGAATCTTACATGTGCTTTTCCACAAAACACCAGTGGTGCACGTAGTGAATCTCACAGTTCTAACTTGCCAACCGTGTGACTGTCGAGTCTTCCTCACTCAAACCGTAACAGAAACACAGTATCTGCTGGTAACAGCAATTTTGTGGAATCGTTTCACCACTTTTTTAGACCATCCTTTGCAAGGCCACAGGAGACAAGAAGTCTGACACATAGTCAACGCCTTGAGAGGATGGTACAGGAGTATCTGCAAGTGAACATCGAAGCCATGACTGTGTCACTGGACCCTTGCTCATTTTGGGCTTCCAGTCTGGAAAAATGTCCGGAGCTCACCACTCACACCTTGGAGATCTTGTCATGCCCTGCAGCCAGCGTTCTGTCTGAACGTGTGTTCAGCACTGCTGGTGGTGTGCTGACAGATAAGCACACGCGGCTGTCCACTGAGAATGTAGACAGACTCACGTTCATAAAGATGAACAAATCATGGATCCGCAAGGACTTTTCTACCCCTGTGTCATCCTGGGAAGACTAATAGCTTGAGGATTTGGTAAAATCACCCTCACCAACCGTTTTAAGCAACTCTGGGCCAATTGATACCACGTAAGTGGTGTCTGTGCCACAATTTTTGGAAAAAATGGAGACTCTTTTTAGAATCCCCTTGCTGTGTTTTACGTGACACTGGGATCGTCAATTCCAGTTGGGTTGGGTCGCCCCCCCCCCTTTAACCGTAAGAAACTACTTACACTATGGCTTGGGGTAACACAGATGGTTGAGTCTGAAGAGCTGTTTACTCAGAGGTCTGCTCCAAAGCTTCAGTGTCTGCTAGTCAGAGTAGTAGCCCAGCTCTGAAGCAAGCTACACCGCCTGTGTATCTAATAAGAATTTTTAACTGCATCTAGCCTAGGCAGACTGTGGAGACCCCCAACCAAACCCAGACGCTCAGCCCCCCTACCGCCCCCCCTTTCCTTGACAATACAATAATGTAACTCTTACAACTGGATGGGTGAGGATCTTTCACAGCTTTATTAACTCTTTATACTCATTCCATTAGAAAGGCATTTTATTTCTAAAATAATTCAGCTTGTTGCAGCATGCCCTGTGTCTCCACACCGGCAAGTTGGCCAACAAGTGTAACTCTCCAACATGTCCTTTCTATTTGAAGGACACGGAGGATCCTGCATACTCGTATGCAGGACTCTGACCCCCATCCATCACTCTTAACGCTCGTTCCAATCCGTCCTGGAATCCTGACAGGATATGTCCAGTCCAATATCCATTAAGTGAACACCGTCGGGCCGTATGAGGCCTGCTTTATCTCCTTCCAGTTGTCGGTGTCATATCACTACACCGCCTCTGTCTCTTCTAAATTTTGACATCCGAATATTTATTACCCGCCTTGTCCGTTCGATGGCCGTGATGTCTCGCGCACCTTGCCATACTGCTATCGGCACAATCTCTGACCATACTATAGTTAGTTTTGTGAAAAATTCACTGAAGCGCTCAGTGTCTAGTTTCATTATTGCCATTAGTGATGCGCTCTTGTGATGACCTAGGTCATTTCCCCTGGCCTGTATAACTAAGTTGACCGGACCTCTTGCCTCTCTCCCTACCTTGATTACCTCCATTAGTACCTGTGGCCATAGCAGGCCTCTAATACCTCTCCAGTTGAAATATGTGTTATGAAACTCTAATTTCCTCCCGCCTGGGCGGACTTTCGCCCTTTTTTCTGCCCATCATATATACGAGTGGCCTATCACCCACATTGTTGAGTTAGCATCACCTGTAAAAGAAACAAACCACGTTAGGATAACAAGTCCGGTCTTATGTATCTCGCCAAACATGTGGATCGCTATCTCCCTATCCTCTGAACTTCCGTTTCTGACAGTCCTGCTCTTGCTGCTTCCATGGTCGCGCCTATGCGGAATTAGTGTGTCCCATAATCTTTGGGGTGGTTCCCTGCCGATGTTAGGCACTTATTAAATATAGCTTGGAACTGGTATCTTGATAATGGCGTTCCATCAATGTGTGATAGGAAGAAATTACTTTGTGATCTGATGGTTATATATGTTTTTACTATTGTTACCCGACTCAGTGTACCGTTTGTGGGTTGTAGAAGTACCCAAGTGCCCCTGCCCGCTGGAACCATTTTCGATTTGCGTATGCGTAGACGTATTGCATTATTGGCTATGACTACATCCTGGTGTAATAAGCCTCCACTGGTGGTAATTTTGGATTGAGGGACTAATTCGCTTATACATAGCGCCCCGAAGAAGGCGATCGCAAATGCAGTGGACAGTAGTGTTGCTTCAAATTGTGAGTGTCATGTGAATGGTGTTAGGGATATGATGTGAGAAATCAATTTTAGTGACACGGGACGGGACGTCTACACTCCTGACTTGGCTGACCCCTTTTCCACCGTTTTATGGATTGTCTGATGATGAATCTCTTTGTCACATCTCCCCAATTCAGTAGTTGGAAGTGAAATACTACTCCAGTCAGACACCACTGCGCTGACGCCCCTGATATGCCCCTCATCATTAGCTGGTGGAGAAATTCTATGGTGACTTGTAATCTGGCTTGTTCACATTGGTCAACCCATCTGCCTGCTACTAGTCGTGTCCACTCTTCCCATGCCTTACCGTATGCTTGCCACGTCGATGGGGCAACTGACGCTCTGATTAATGGCATCAACTATTCGCCGCTAGATTCCATAGGGAGGGTGGGCAACTGTTGCCTGATGGGTGGGCGTTGGGGAGGAGCTCTGTGAAAATCTGCCAATTGAATTGTGATAAAGCATTAGCAGCAGCGTTAGACCCCTCAGCATCGTGGCTAGCGTGGACCCATACATTGTGTTTTAGGCACAGGAATGCTAGCCGGCGTAGTAGGCCTAGCACTGGGAGAGATGATGATGCCATCTTATTAATGCAGTGAGCTAGGCTGGTGTTTTATGTTATGAAGCGTATATTTTTGTTAGCCAGGCGCGCGCCCCATATTTCTATTGCTACCACTATTGGGAAGATTTCCAGGAGTGTCTGTATTTTTGTCAGCACTTGTTCTGCCCAATACAGAGGCCATAGCTTTGTGCACCATTGGTTATTTAGTATTGCTGCATATCCGTACAGATGGGCTACTCCAATGAGTAACAGACACTGCTACAGGCCCAAAATTTTTACTTGGCTAGATGCAGTAAAAAAATTGTTATTAAATACAAAGGTGGTGTAGCTTGGTACAGATGGGCTACTACAATGAGTAACAGACACTGCTACAGGCCCAAAAGGATTTACTGGGCTAGATGCAGTAAAAAATTGTTATTAAATTCAAAGGTGGTGTAGCTTGGTACAGATGGGCTACTACAATGTGTAACAGACACTGCTACTATGCCCAAAAGGTTTTACTTGGCTAGATGCAGTAAAAAATTGTTATTACATACAAAGGTGATGTAGCTTGGTACAGATGGGCTACTCCACTGCCTACCAGACACGGCTTCTATGCCCAAAAGGTTTTACTTGGCTAGATGCAGTAAAAAATTGTTATTAAATACAAAGGTGGTGTAGCTTTGTACAGATGGGCAACTACAATGAGTAACAGACACTGCTACAGGCCCAAAAGTATTTACTGGGTTAGATTCAGTAAAAAATTGTTATTAAATACAAAGGTGGTGTAGCTTGGTACAGATGGGCTACTACAATGAGTAACAGACACTTCTAGAGGCCCAAAAATATTTACTGGGCTAGATGCAGTAAAAAATTGTTATTAAATACAAAGGTGGTGTAGCTTGGTACAGATGGGCTACTACAATGAGTAACAGACACTGCTACTATGCCCAAAAGGTTTTACTTGGCTAGATGCAGTAAAAATTGTTATTAAATACAAAGGTGGTATAGCTTGGTACAGATGGGCTACTCCACTGACTACCAGACACTGCTACTATGCCCAAAAGGTTTTACTTGGATAGATGCAGTAAAAAATTGTTATTAAGTAAAAAGATGGTGTAGCTTGGTACAGATGGGCTACTCCACTGACTACCAGACACTGCTACTATGCCCAAAAGGTTTTACTTGGCTAGATGCAGTAAAAAATTGTTATTAAATACAAAGGTGGTGTAGCTTGGTACAGATCGGCTACTACAATGAGTAACAGACACTGCTACAGGCCCTAAAGTATTTACTGGGCTAGATGCAGTAAAAAATTGTTATTAAATACAAAGGTGGTGTCGCTTGGTACAGATGGGCTACTTCAATGAGTAACAGACACTGCTACTATGCCCAAAAGATTTTACTTGGCTAGATGCAGTAAAAATAATTTATTAAATACAAAGGTGGTGTAGCTTGGTACAGATGGGCTACTCCACTGACTACCAGACACTGCTACTATGCCCAAAAGGTTTCATTTGGCTAGATGCAGTAAAAAATTGATATTAAATACAAAGGTGGTGTAGCTGGGTACAGATGGGCTACTCCACTGACTACCAGAAACTGCTACTATGCCCAAAAGGTTTTACTTGGCTAGATGCAGTAAAAATTTGTTTTTAAATACAAAGTTGGTGTAGCTTGGTACCGATGTTCTACTACAATGAGTAACAGACACTGCTACTATGCCCAAAATGTTTTACTTGGCTAGATGCAGTAAAAAATTGTTATTAAATACAAAGGTGGTGTAGCTTGGTACAGATGGGCTACTACAATGAGTAACAGACACTGCTACAGGCCTAAAAGGATTTACTGGGCTAGATGCAGTAAAAAATTGTTATTAAATACAAATGTGGTGTAGCTTGGTACAGATGGGCTACTACAATGAGTATCAGACACTGCTACTATGCCCAAAAGGTTTTACTTGGCTAGATGCAGTAAAAAATTGTTATTAAATACAAAGGTGGTGTAGCTTGGTACAGATGGGCTACTACAATGAGTAACAGACACTGCTACAGGCCCAAAAGTATTTACTGGGCTAGATGCAGTAAAAAAATGTTATTAAATACAAAGGTGGTGTAGCTTGGTACAGATGGGCTACTACAATGAGTAACAGACACTGCTACAGGCCCAAAAGTATTTACTGGGCTAGATGCAGTAAAAATTGTTTTTAAATACAAACTTGGTGTAGCTTGGTACAGATGGGCTACTACAATGAGTATCAGACACTGCTACTATGCCCGAAAGGTTTTACTTGGCTAGATGCAGTAAAAAATTGTTATTAAATACAAAGGTGGTGTAGCTTGGTACAGATGGGCTACTACAATGAGTAACAGACACTGCTACAGGCTCAAAAGTATTTACTGGGCTAGATGCAGTAAAAAATTGTTATTAAATACATAGGTGGTGTAGCTTGGTACAGATGGGCTACTACAATGAGAAGCAGACACTGCTACAGGCCCAAAAGTATTTACTGGGCTAGATGCAGTAAAAATTGTTATTAAATACAAAGGTGGTGTAGCTTGGTACAGATGGGATACTCCACTGACTACCAGACACTGCTACTTTGCCCACAAGGTTTTACTTGGCTAGATGCAGTAAAAAATTGTTATTAAGTACAAAGGTGGTGTAGCTTGGTACAGATGGGCTACTCCAATGAGTAACAGACACTGCTACTATGCCCAAAAGGTTTTACTTAGCTAGGTGCAGTAAAAAATTGGTATTAGATACACTGGTGGTGTAGCTTGCAACACAGATAGGCTACTCCACTGACTAACACACACTGCTAGAGGCTCAAAAGGATTGTCTTAGCTAGATTTAGCCAAATGCTGTGAAAAACACTTGCACAGCACTGGCACAGACGTTCCTGGCAAAAAGTGCTAGGAACTGCTGTACCCTAGACCTCAAAAGGGCTGCAATTACAACTAATCCCTACTCCCTAAACCTATCTGTCTATTTAAAAGCAAATTCGCTTGCAATTCACACAGTTACAAAGTATAGCACCCACAGCAGCAGCGGTGCCGTCTAACACTCAGCTGCAGCAGTGAGAAAATGGTGGCGATGGGGAAAATGGCTGGGTCTTATAGGGCAAGGACATGTGATATACACAGCTAATGACACATGCCCTTGCTTGTGTGAAAAAAAAGCACTTTGCTCCGTGTGTGCGCTGCTGATAGGCTGACAGACTGCACCTCCCCACTGTAAATGCGGGAAAGAAAAAAAAATATGGAGATCGGCATTGTTTCTGCAGAGATCCATCCCCTGCCCCTCCCCCCGCCCACTCTAAACTGAAACTGTCTATTAACATTGATTAACAGTATTACTGTGAAAAAATCCAGTTACGATTTTGGTGCACGAACCGTTATCGAACATAACCTCGAACAGCTGGATTTTTTGCAAATCGTTCGGGTTCGTCAAACGGCTCGAACACCGCCCAAAACAGCTCGAATTTGAGATTGGCGAACAGTTCGAGTCGAACACCGCTCATCTCTACTCTTCATATAGTCTGATCAGAATATTTTACTAAGTACCTCAAGTTCAGTTTTGTACATTTTTGCCTAGTGGCATTAGATCAACAGATGATTTTTGGATGTGTGGCCCATGTCTTTTTTCTACAGTTCTAGTACATTAGAAAATTGTTTTGATTTAGGAGCAAAATTATTTTTGACTTTGGACCACCCCTTTAAATTATAACCTATTATTGTTAGGGCAAGGAAGTAACAAACTTAAACACACAGTGTACAAATAGGTACAAACAGGGGGAGGGGAATTGTGAAAAACAGCAAGCCACCCAGGTATCTGTTATATGTGATCTTAGGCTTCTATAAGGATGTAGACATGTCTGTTACATGGTATCCTTTCCTAGAAAAATAGATCTCCAGAGTCCTTTAGTAAGAGAATATTCATACCATGAGGTTCATGTCCATTATCCAGTAAAGTTTTCATTTGTCCAAATCTAGGCTAATGGAAGGTTACTTCCAGGAGCTAGTGATAGCAATCGTAGCTGCTAGAAAGGACATAGGAATCATTCTGTGTGTAGTCTTGGGAGTATCATTAATTTGTCTACCCAACAAGGCTCCACAAGAGGATTTTTTAGATTAGCTGTGGTGATTGTGAAAATGTATATACTTGTATTTAATAATAATAATAATAATAATTTTTATTTTTATAGCGACAACATATTCTGCAGCACTTTACAATTTTTAGGGGGGACTTATACAGACAATAAAGACATTAAAGAATAAGCATAACTCATATAAAAAGTAGTGAGGGCCTTGCTCGCAAACTTACAGTCTATGAGGAAATCGGGGAGACACAAAAGGTAACATGTACATATGTTGTATAATACAGCCATAGTACACTAAATCTGGTATGTACCTAACACTACAGTGGGTACTGAAAGTATTCAGACCCCTTTAAAATTTTCACTCTTTGTTTCATTGCAGCCATTTGGTAAATTCTAAAAAGTTAATTTTTTTCTCATTAAAGTACACTCTGCACCCCATCTTGACTGAAAAAAACAAATGTAGAAATTTTTGCAAATTTATTAAAGAAAAACTGAAATATCACATGGTCATAAGTATTCAGACCCTTTTTCTCAGTATTGAGTAGAATCACCCTTTTGAGCTAGTACAGCCATGAGTCTTCTTGGGAATGATGCAACAAGTTTTTCACACCTGGATTTGGGGATCCTCTGCCATTCTTCCTTGTAGATCCTCGCCAGTTCCGTCAGGTTGGATGGTGAACGTTGGTGGACAGCCATTTTCAGGTCTCTCCAGAGATGCTCAATTGGATTTAGGTTAGGGCTCTGGCTGGGCCAGTCAAGAATGGCCACAGAGTTGTTTTGAAGCCACTCCTTTGTCAGCTGTGTGCTTAGGGTCATTGTCTTGTTGGGAGGTGAACCTTCGGCCAAATCAGAAGTCCAGAGCACTCTGGAAGAGGTTTTCATTCAGAATATCTCTGTACTTGGCCGCATTCATGTTTCCGTCAATTTCAAACAGTCGTCCTGTCCCTGCAGCTGAAAAACACTCTCATTGCAAGGTGCTGCCACCACCATGTTTCACTGTTGGGGTTGTATTGGGCAGGCGATGAGCAGTGCCTGGTTTTCTCCACATATAACACTTAGAATTATCACCAAAAAGTTCTATCTTCGTCTCATCAGACCAGAGAATCTTATTTCTCATAGTCTGTGAGTCCTTCATGTGTTTTTCAGCAAACTCTATGACATGACAGGCGCTTGCGCTTGAGCAGGAGAATTTTCCCACGCTGTCAGTGACGTGCATGAGGTGAGCTGAGTTCATTGGACATAAACTCGGCTCATCTGGATGCCGTCACAGCCAGACACTGAGGAGCGCCAGCATGCCTGCGCTTCTCAGTGTCTGCGGCATGGCAAGCTGGATGGCAGCTTTCGGCTGCGACCCAGCCTGTCATGTCAATGTAGCAGAGCTGGAGCCATCCTGGGAACCATGGAAAGGTAAGGATGATGTTGGTTTATTATTTTATTTTTATTGCAGGAGATCGTTGGCTTCAGCTTGAATGGGCGTGATGGTAAGTATGGCTTAATTTAGAACATTAAAAAATTGTGTGTTTATTTCAATTAAAGGACTTTATTCTGGGTGTTGTGTTTTTTTTAAATACATTACTAGAAATTCATGGTGGTCATGTCTAATATTGGCGTGACCTAATGAATTTCGGGCTTAGGGCAAGCTGATAATACCAAGCTGGCCCTAACCCCTTTATTACCTAGTGAGCCACCGCACCAGGGCCCTGGGTGAGTTGGGTACAGCACCAGAAGATGGCAATTCTATGAACGCGCCATTTTCTGGGGTGGCTGTAGACTGCAATTTGCAGCGGGGGGGGGGCCAGAAAGCTTGGGCCTCCCTGCGCTGCGGATTCCAGCCCCCAGCTGCCTAGTTGTACCTGGCTGGACACAAAAATAGGGCGAAGCCCCACGTATTTTTTTTTTAAATTATTTCATGAAATTCATGAAATAAAAAAAACCTGACGTGGGGATTCGCCCTATTTTTGTGTCCAGCCAGGTACAGCAGGCAGGAACGGGCTGCCCCCAACCACCAGCTGCCTATTTGTACCTGGCCAAGCTTTCAGCCCCCCCCTCCCCACTGAAAATTGCAGTCCGCAGCCACCCCTGAAAATGGCGCGCGTTCATAGAAGCGCCATCTTCTGGTGCTGTACCCAACTCATTCAGGGCCCTGGTGCGGTGGCTCACTGGGTAATAAAGAGATTAGGGGCAGCTTGGTATTATCAGCTGGCCCTAAGCCCGAAATTCATGGGGTCACGCCAATATTAGACATGACCGCAATGAATTTCTAGTAAAGTATTTAAAAAAAACACAACACCCAGAATAAAGACCTTTAATTGAAATAAACACACAATTTTTTAATGTTCTAAATTAAACCATACTTACCATCACGCCCTTTCCAGCTGAAGCCAACGATCTCCTGCAATAAAAATAAAATAATAAACCAACATCATCCTTACCTTTCCATGGTTCCCAGGACGGCTCCAGCTCTGCTACATTGACATGACAGGCTGGATCGCAGCCGAAAGCTGCCATCCAGCTTGCCATGCCGCAGACACTGAGAAGCGCAGGCATGCTTGCGCTCCTCAGTGTCTGGCTGTGACAGCATCCAGATGAGCCGAGTACATGTCCAATGAACTCAGCTCACCTCATGCACATCACTGGCAGCGTGGGAAAATTCTCCTCTGCTTGTGGTGAGCGTGAGAGAATTCTGCTGCGCTCACGGCAAGCGCAGGAGAATTTTCCCAGGCTGTCAGTGACGTGCATGAGATGAGCTGAGTTAATGAACTCAGCTCACCTCATGCATGTCACTGACAGCATGGGAAAATTCTCCTGCGCTTGTGCTTGCTGTGAGCGCAGGAGAATTCTCTCACGCTCACCGCATGCGCAGGAGAATTCTCCCACGCTGTCAGTGACGTGCATGAGGTGAGCTGAGTTTATTGGACATGAACTCGGCTTATCTGGATGCCGTCACAGCCAGACACTGAGGAACGCAAGCATGCCGGCGCTTCTCAGTGTCTGCGGCATGGCAAGCTGGATGACAGCTTTCGGCTGCGATTCAGCCTGTCATGTCAATGTAGCAGAGCTGGAGCCGTCCTGGGAACCATGGAAAGGTAAGGACGATGTTGGTTTATTATTTTATTTTTATTGCAGGAGATCGTTGTCTTCAGCTGGAATGGGCGTGATGGTAAGTATGGTTTAATTTAGAACAATAAAGAATTGTGTGTTTATTTCAATTAAAGGACTTTATTCTGGGTGTTGTGTTTTTTTTTTAACTTTGACTATGGGGTTAGTAATGGGGGTGTCTTATAGACGCCTCTCCATTACTAACCTGGGCTTGATGTCAGCTGGCATTATAAGCTGACATCAACCCCAGCCCTATTACCCCACTGCCACCGCTACAGGGCAGTGGGAAGAGCGAGGCTAAGTGCCAGAATTGGCACATCCTGTGGATGCGCCATTTCTGGGGTGGCTGACGACTGGTATTTCTAGCCTGGGAGGGGGCCAATATTCATGGCACCCTTCCTGGGCTATTAATATCAACCCCCAGCTGTCTGCCTAGCCTTTGCTAGCTATTAAAATAGGGGGGGACCCCTCGTCATTTTTTGGGGGGTCCCCCATTTTAATAGCTAGAAAAGGCTAGGAATTCAGCTGGGGGCTGATATTAGTAGCCTGGGAAGCTCTGTGGGTATTACCCCCTTCCCAGGCTTCAAACATCTGCCCCAGTCGTCTGCTTAACCACCACTAGAGACTAAAATTATGGGGAACCCCACACCAATTTTTTTTTTAATAAATCCTTTATTTTAACACTAAATGACAAGTACAGTAATCAACACTATCACTGTACTTCTTATATATGTGACTGACATGTTTCTATCTATCTAATCTATGTGTGATGCTCTATTCTTTCTGTTCTAAATTGTCGGGTACCGATGCTGAAATGCCGGATGGCTTTTTTAAAGAGACGGTGCATGAAAACACTATTATTTTTTTTAATAAATCCTTTAACACTAAATGACAAGTACAGTAACCAACACTGTCACTGTACTTCTTATATATGTGACTGACATGTTTCTATCTATCTAATCTATGTGTGATGCTCTGTTCTTTCTGTTCTAAATTGTCGGGTACCGGTGTATACCACTGCTGAATTGCCTGCTTTTCATGTTTTACTGTGAGCACTGTTCCCATCGATTTGGGCAACCACTGTAATGCCACAACCACCATTGCTGTGGCATTACAGTGAGTGGCAGACAATCCCTGCATGATGTGAAAAAATCCAGTTAGGCTTTTGGTGCACAAACAGTTATCGAACATAAACTCGAACAGCCGAATTTTTTGCAAATCGTTCGCGTTCATCGAACGACTCGTACACCACCCAAAACAGCTCGAATTTGAGATTGGCGAACAGTTCGAGTCGAACACTGCTCATCTCTATTCTCCAGCAGGAATTGGCACCTGTCCACACTGCCAAAAGTACCAATACCTGGTTTAAAAACAACAGTTTCACTGTGCTTGATTGGCCAGCAAACTCAACTGACCTTAACCCCATAGAGAATCTATGGAGTATTGTCAAGAGGAAGATGAGAGACACCAGATCCAACAATGCAGATGAACTGAAGGCTGCTATCAAATCAACGTGGGCTTCCATAACACCTCAGAAGTGCCACAGGCTGATTGCCTCCATGTCATTCCGCATTGATGCAGTAATTGAAGCAAAAGGAGCCCCGACCAAGTATTGAGCGCATTTACTGAACATACATTTCAGTAGGCCAACATTTACAATTTTAAAAACATTTTTCCAGCTGTTGTTATAAAGTATTCTAATTTACTGAGATAATGACTTTTGTGTTTTCATTGACTGTAAGCCATAATCATCAACATTAACAGAAATAAACACTTGAAATAGATCACTTTCTTTTGTAATGACTCTATATAATATATGAGCTTCACTTTTTGTATTGAAGAACTGAAATAAATTAACTTTTTGATGATATTCTAATTTAGTGAGATGCACCTTTAAGTATTTGGTACACTGCTGATTTTCCAGAAAATCACATTGTATGATTTTTACATAATTAATTTACATTTTATTGCATGAAATAAATATTTGATACAATAGAAAAACAGAACTCAGTACAGAAAAGTTTGTTTTCAATTACAGAGGTCAAACATTTCCTGTAGTTCTTGACCAAATTTGCACACTGCAGCAGGGATTTGTCCCACTTTTCCATACAGATCTTCTCCAGATTTATTAGGTTTTTGGGGCTGTCACTGGGCAACATTAAGTATCAGCTCCCTCCAAAGATTTTCTATTGGGTTCAGGTCTGGAGACTGTCTAGGCCGCTCCCTGACCTTGAAATTCTTCTTACGGAAGCCATTCCTTAGTTGCCCTGGCTCTGTGTTTCGGGTCATTGTCATGCTGGAAGACAAAGCCACTACCCTTTTTCAATACTCTTACTGAGGGAAGGAGGTTGTTGGCCAAAATCTCGCAATACATGACCCCATCCATCCTCCCTTCAATAAGGTGCAGTCGTCCTGTCCCCTTTGCATAACAGCACCCCCAAAGTATGATGCTTCCCCCACCATGCTTCACGGTTGGGATGGTGTTCTTAGGGTTGGACTCATCTTTCTTCTTCTACCTCCAAACACAGCGAGTGGAGTTGATACCAAAAAGTTCTATTTTAGTCTCATGTAACCACATGACCTTCTCCCATGCCCCCTCTGGATCATCCAGGTGATCATTGGTGAACTTCAAACGGGCCTGTATATGTGCTGGTGTGAGCAGGGGGACTTTGCGTGACCTGAATGATTTTAATCCATGACGGCGTATTGTGTTACTAATAATAATGTTTGAGACTGTGGTCCCAGCTCTTTTCAGGTCATAGACCAGGTCATCAAGTTAGTTCTAGACTGATTCCTGACCTTTCTCAAAATCATCCTTTCCCCACAAGGCGAGATCCTGCATGGAGCCCAAGACCAAGGAAGATTGATAGTCATCTTGTGTTTCTTCCATTTTCTAATAATTACATAGTTACATAGTTACATAGTTAGTAAAGCCGAATAAAGACTTGCGTCCATCAAGTTCGACCTGTTAGTTCTGTAATTGCTAAAGTTGATCCAGAGGAGGGCAAAAACCCCAAATGATTTGGCCAATCTTCACCTGAGGAAAAATTCCCTCCCGACTCTGAAACCAGCAGTCAGAATAAATCCCTGTATCAACCTACTATTTTATTCTATTTTTAAGTATATGCAGAAATCTGCCTGGTATCTAGAAAAGCATCCAGTCCCCGCTTGAACTGGTTTAGTGAATCCGACATTATCGTCTCCTCACTCAGTGAATTCCATATTCTCACTGCTCTTACCGTAAAGAACCCCTTCCTATGCTGGTGCTGAAACCTTTTCTCTTCCAGTCTTAGTGAGTGCCCTCTTGTTACCGTAATATCCCTCCTTTTGAACAAATCCCGGGCAAGGTCTCTATACTGTCCCCTAACATATTTGTACACATTTATTATGTCCCCCCTCAACCTTCTCTTTTCCAGGCTGAATAGTCCTAGTTTTGCCAACCTCTCTGGGTATTGCAGTCCCTCCATTCCCCTTATTAATTTTCTTGCCCTCCCTTGTACCTTTTCAAGCTCATTTATATCCTTTCTATATATTGGGGCCCATAACTGAGCACAGTATTCCAAGTGTGGTCTGACCAGTGCTTTGTACAGTGGAAAAACAATGTTCTCATCCTTTGCAGCTATACCTCTTCTGATACATCCCATTACCCTGTTTGCCCTTACAGCAGCCGCCTGACTTTGGGCACTCCAATTTAGTTTGCTATCAATCAAGATGCCCAAGTCCTTCTCCATCTCTGAATTCCCCAATGATTTCCCATTCAGTGAGTACTGGTGACTTCCATTTTTCCTTCCCATATGTATGACCTTACATTTCTCCTCGTTAAACCTCATTTGCCATTTAATGCTCCACCTACCCAGCTTATCCAAATCCCTCTGTAGGTCTTCACTATCCTCTTTTGTATTAATTGTTTTACATAACTTTGTGTCATCTGCAAATATTGATATTTTACTATTTATCCCGTTGACTATGTCGTTAATAAAGATATTAAATAACATTGGGCCTAGTACAGACCCCTGTGGTACCCCACTAGTGACGCTTACCCAATCTGAGTATATTCCATTTATAACCACCCTCTGCCTTCTATCCTTTAGCCAGTTAGCTACCCACTTGCAGATATTTTCCCCCAGCCCCATCATTCTCATTTTGTATACCAACCTATTATGTGGCACGCTATCGAACGCTTTTGAGAAGTCGAGATACACGACATCCACTGGTTCCCCCTGATCTACTCGAGAGCTAACCTCCTTGTAGAAGTCAATCAGGTTTGTTTGGCAGGAGCGATTCCTCATGAATCCATGTTGGTTCGGGGTTAATAGATTATTAGCATCAAGATGCTCCATGATTGCCTCATTAATAAAGCCTTCAAAAATTTTGCCCACAACGGACGTCAGACTCACCGGCCGATAGTTTCCGGCGTCACTTTTCGCTCCCTTTTTGAATATTGGCACTACATTCGCCTGTCGCCAATCAAGTGGCACAGACCCAGTCTCAACAGAGTCCTTAAATATAAGATATAACGGTCTGTCTATCACATTACTTAGTTCCCTTAGTACCCGTGGGTGTATGCCATCAGGTCCTGGTGATTTGTTTATTTTAATGTTACTGAGGCGTTTCTGTACCCCAGCTTGGGTTAGATTAGTCATACTTAGTGGAGGATTAAGTTTGTCACTTCTCATTTCGCCTGTTAGTTCTTTTTCCTTTGTGAAAGTTGACGAAAAAAATTTATTTAATAGATTAGCTTTATCCTCATCTTTCTCTATGATTTTGCCTTCATCACTTTTTATCGGTCCAATATTATTCGATTTAATCCTTTTACTATTTATATATGCAAAGAACAGTTTGGGATTTGATCTACTTTCCCTAGCAATACGTCTCTGTTTCCTCCTTTGCTATTTTTATTTGTTTTTTGCAGGTTCTCGTTTTTTCCTTGTAACACATTAGTGCCTCCTTAATGTTTTCCTGTTTTAATCTCTTGAATGCCTCTTTTTTGCTATTTAACGCCCCTTTTACGTTCTTGTTCAACCATATTGGTTTCCTCTTATTTCTGGCCCTTTTATTCCCATACGGTATATATCTCTCGCACTGAGTATTCAGAATTCTTTTGAAGGTTTCCCATTTACTATTCGTATTTCCTTGATTAAGAACTTTGTCCCAGTCTATAAGTTGAAGGTTTTCTTTCAGCTGATCAAACTTCGCCCTCCTAAAGTTTAATGTTTTTGTTGTTCCCTTATTGATAACCCTACTGAAGGGCATTTTGAAATTGATTATATTATGATCGCTATTACCTAGGTACCCCGCTATCTGTACCTCAGTTATTCTATCAGGCCTATTAGTCAATATTAAGTCCAACATGGCCTTCCCTCTCGTTGGTTCCTGCACTAGTTGGGAGAGATAATTATCCTTGATAATTGTCAAGAACCTTTTTCCTTTCTGCGATCTACAGGTTTCTGTTTCCCAGTCAATATCCGGGTAGTTGAAATCCCCCATTACAATCACCTCATTATGTTTTGCTACTTTGTCTATTTGTCCTAATAGCAGTTTCTCATTCTCCTCTGTTATATTAGGTGGCTTATAGCAGACCCCCAGTAATATTTTATTATTATTTTTTGCCCCCTCTATCTCTACCCACATGGACTCGACCCCCTCTTCTCCCTCTCCTATATCTTCCCTTAGTCTGGGCTTTAGACGTGACCTTACATATAAGCAGACTCCTCCGCCCTTCAACTGTAATAATTGTGCCAACAGTTGTTGCCTTCTCATCAAGCTGCTTGCCTATTGTCCTGTAACCCACCCCAGCCTTGTGCAGATCTACAATTTTGGCACTGATGTCCTTAGACAGCTCTTTGGTCTTGGCCATGGTGGATAGATTAGAGTGTGTTTGATTGAGTGTGTGGACACGTGTCTTTTATACAGGTAATGAGTTCAAACACATGCAATTAATACAGGAAATGAGTGCAGAGTAGAAGGGCTTTTCAAAAAAAATTACCAGGTCTGTGGGAGCCCAAATTCTTGCTGGTTGGAAGGTGATTAAATGTTTATTTCATGCAATAAAATGCAATTTAATTATCTAAAAATCATACAATGTGATTTTCTGGATTTTTTTTAGATTCTGTCTCTCACAGTTGAAGTGTCCCTACCATAAAGATTATAGACCTCTCCATTGTTTGCACGTGGGAAAACTTGCAAAATTGGCAGTTTATCAAATACTTATTTTCCACACTGTATATGTATTCTATGAGTTGGAATAGAAGGTGAATACATTATACGTTCTCTGTGACTAGCCCAATATCTGGCCTAGTAATGAAAGCAGCTGTGGCCACGCGCATCAACTGCCAATCAATTACATAATTGTGCTGATGACTGGAGGCAGCTGGTTTGTGACAACTTGGTAACAGCGGGGGGATATCTGCATGATCCCCCGGATGTTTTTCCTGACAGCAGCATATTTAAATTTTTTCAACAAAATTAAAAAAATATATTTTTTACCTATGCACATTTGAAGTCACGTTGAGGAGCTTATATGTCAGAAAACCACAAAAAGTGATAGGATTTTAAAACTGCACCCTTCATAGTACTCAAAATCACATTCAGGAAGTTTGCTTCACAGGAATTAATGCAAAGTTGAATTAAAAAAGGAAAAATGACATTCTTTTAGCTAAGATGTTACTTTAGCCACAAATTTTTCATTTTCACAAGTTTTGAAGATGAGACTTAAGAGATCTGCACCTTTCAATAGTACAGGGGGCAGTGATTGCAAAAATCTAGATCTTATGACTTGCAATACTAATTGAGGCCCTCTCTCTGCTGACATTACTAGTGTTGAGCCACCCCCGTAGTGTTCGGGTTCGGTTCGGTTCGTCGAACACCGGGATGTTCGAGGAACTGTTCGTCGAACTGTTCGTCGAACACCTTAGAACACCGTCGAACACCGTTAAAACCAATGCCAGGCAAACAAAAACACATAGAAACACATAGAAAACACCTGCAAAGGTGTCCAAAAGCTGACAAACTGCTCAGAAGACACTCTGTTTAAAAAAGCCGGCCGGCAAATTCAGCAGCGGCATACACCGGTACCCGACAATTTAGACAAGAAGGAATAGAGCATCACACATAGATTAGATAGATAGAAACATGTCAGTCACACATATAAGAAGCACAGTGACAGTGTTGGTTACTGCACTTGTCATTTAGTGTAAAGGATTTATTAAAAACAATATTAGTGTTTTCATGCACCGTCTCTTTAAAAAAGCCGGCCGGCAATTCAGCATCTGTACCCGACAATTTAGAACAGAAAGAATAGAGCTTCACACATAGATTAGATAGATAGAAACATGTCAGTCACATATATAATAAGTACAGTGATAGTGTTGCTTACTGTACTTGTCATTTAGTGTAAAGGATTTATTTAAAAAAATAATAGTGTTTTCATGCACTGTCTCTTTAAAAAAGCCGGCCGGCAATTCAGCAGCGGTACCCGACAATTTAGAACAGAAAGATAGAGCATCACACATAGATTAGATAGATAGAAACATGTCAGTCACATATATATGAAGTACAGTGATAGTGTTGGTTACTGTACTTGTCATTTAGTATTAAAATAAAGGATTTATTATTAAAAAAATTGGCGTGGGGTTCCCCTTAATTTTAGGCTCTAGCGGAGGTTAAGCAGACGGCTGGGGCAGATGTTTGAAGCCTGGGAAGGGGGTAATACCCACGGAGCTTCCCAGGCTACTAATATCAGCCCCCAGCTGAATACATAGCCTTTACTAGCTATTAAAATGGGGGACCCCCCCAAAAAAATGACGTGGGGTCCCCCCTAATTTAATAGCTAGCAAAGGCTAGGCAGACAGCTGGGGGCTGATATTAATAGCCCAGGAAGGGAGCCATGAATATTGGCCCCCTCCCAGGCTAGAAACACCAGCCGTCAGCCGCCCCAGAAATGGCGCATTCATAGGATGCGCCAATTCTGGCACTTAGCCTCGCTCTTCCACGCTGCCCTGGTGCGGTGGCAGGGGGTAATAGGGTTGGGGTTGATGTCAGCTTATAATGCCAGCTGACATCAAGCCCAGGTTAGTAATGGAGAGGCGTCTATAAGACACCCCCATTACTAACCCCATAGTCAAAGTTAAAAAAAACACAAACACCCAGTGTCTGCGGGATGACAGACTGGATGGCAGCGTTCTGCTGCGGTCCAGCCAGTCATCTCGATGTAGCAGAGCTGAAGCTGTCGTGGGAACCATGGAAAGGTAAGGATGAGGTTGGTTTATTATTTTTCTTTTATTGCAGGAGATCGTTGGCTTCAGCTGGAATGGGTGTGATGGTAAGTATGGTTTAATTTAGAACAATAAAGAATTGTGTCTTTATTTCAATTAAAGGACTTTATTCTGGGTGTTGTGTTTTTTTTAAATACTTTACTAGAAATTCATGGCGGTCATGTCTAATACTGGCGTGACCCCATGAATTTTGGGCTTGGGGCCAGCTGATAATACCAAGCTGGCCCTAACCCCTTTATTACCCAGTGAGCCACCGCACCAGGGCCCTGGATGAGTTGGGTACAGCGCCAGAAGATGGCGCTTCTATGAACGCGCCATTTTCCGGGGTGGCTGCGGACTGCAATTTGTAGCGGGGGGGGGCCCAGAAAGCTTGGGCCTCCCTGCGCTGCAGATTCCAGCCCCCAGCTGCCTAGTTGTACCTGGCTGGACACAAAAATAGGGCGAAGCCCCACGTACTTTTTTTTTAATTATTTCATGAAATTCATGAAATAATTAAGAAAAAAAGGCCTTCCCTATATTGTTGTGTCCGGCCAGGTACAAATAGGCAGCTGGTGGTTGGGGGCAGCCCGTTCCTGCCTGCTGTACCTGGCTGGACACAAATATTGTGCGAAGCCCCACTTCAATTTTTTTTAATTATTTCATGAAATTCATGAAATAATTAAGAAAAAAAGGGCTTCCCTATATTGTTGTGTCCGGCCAGGTACAAATAGGCAGCTGGTGGATGGGGGCAGCCCGTTCCTGCCTGCTGTACCTGGCTGGACACAAATATAGTGCGAAGCCCCACTTAAATTTTTTTAAATTATTTCAGGAAATTCATGAAATAATTTAAAAAAAATTGACGTGGGGCTTCGCACTATATTTGTGTCCAGCCAGGTACAGCAGGCAGGAACGGGCTGCCCCCAACCACCAGCTGCCTATTTGTACCTGGCCGGACACAACAATATAGGGAAGCCCTTTTTTTCTTAATTATTTCATGAAATAATTTAAAGAAAATTGACGTGGGGCTTCGCCCTGTTTTTGTGTCCAGCCAGGTACAACTAGGCAGCTGGGGGCTGGAATCCGCAGCGCAGGGAGGCCCAAGCTTTCTGGGCCACCCCCACTGCAAATTGCAGTCCGCAGCCACCCCGGAAAATGGCGCGTTCATAGAAGCGCCATCTTCTGGCGCTGTACCCAACTCATCCAGGGCCCTGATGCGGTGGCTCACTGGGTAATAAAGGGGTTAGGGCCAGCTTGGCATTATCAGCTGGCCCTAAGCCCGAAATTCATGGGGTCACGCCAATATTAGACATGACCACCATGAATTTCTAGTAAAGTATTTAAAAAAAACACAACACCCAGAAAAAAGTCCTTTAATTGAAATAAACACACAATTCTTTATTGTTCTAAATTAAACCATACTTACCATCACGCCCATTCCAGCTGAAGCCAACGATCTCCTGAAATAAAAGAAAAATAATAAAGCAACATCATCCTTACCTTTCCATGGTTCCCATGACAGCTTCAGCTCTGCTACATCGAGATGACAGGCTGGACCGCAGCAGAACGCTGCCATCCAGCCTGTCATCCCGCAGACACTGAGAAGCGCAGGCTTGCTTGCGCTCCACAGTGTCTCTCTGTGAGGGCATCAGATGAGCCGAGTTAATGTCCAATGAACTCGGCTCACCTCATGCACGTCACTGACAGCGTGGGAAAATTCTCCTGCACTCAGCGCTTCAGCGTGGGAGAATTCTCACACTGAAGCGCTGAGTGCAGGAGAATTCTCCCACGCTGTCAGTGACGTGCAGGAGGTGAGCTGAGTTCATTGGACATGAGCTCACCTTATGCAAGTCACTGACAGCGTGGGAGAATTCTCCTGCACTCACCGCTTCAGCGTGAGAATTTTCCCACGCTGTCAGTGACGTGCATGAGGTGAGCCGAGTTCATTGGACATGAACTCGGCTCATCTGGATGTCGTCACAGAGAGACGCTGAGCAGCGCAAGCAAGCCTGCGCTTCTCAGTGTCTGCGGGATGAGAGGCTGGATGGCAGCGTTCTGCTGCGGTCCAGCCTGTCATCTCGATGTAGCAGAGCTGAAGCTGTCGTGGGAACCATGGAAAGGTAAGGATGAGGTTGCTTTATTATTTTTCTTTTATTGCAGGAGATCGTTGGCTTCAGCTGGAATGGGCGTGACGGTAAGTATGGTTTAATTTAGAACAATAAAGGATTGTGTCTTTATTTCAATTAAAGGACTTTATTCTGGGTGTTTGTGTTTTTTTTAACTTTGACTATGGGGTTAGTAATGGGGGTGTCTTATAGACGCCTCTCCATTACTAACCTGGGCTTGATGTCAGCTGGCATTATAAGCTGACATCAACCCCAACCCTATTACCCCCTGCCACCGCACCAGGGCAGCGTGGAAGAGCGAGGCTAAGTGCCAGAATTGGCGCATCCTATGAATGCGCCATTTCTGGGGCGGCTGACGGCTGGTGTTTCTAGCCTGGGAGGGGGCCAATATTCATGGCTCCCTTCCTGGGCTATTAATATCAGCCCCCAGCTGTCTGCCTAGCCTTTGCTAGCTATTAAATTAGGGGGGACCCCACGTCATTTTTTTGGGGGGGTCCCCCATTTTAATAGCTAGTAAAGGCTATGTATTCAGCTGGGGGCTGATATTAGTAGCCTGGGAAGCTCCGTGGGTATTACCCCCTTCCCAGGCTTCAAACATCTGCCCCAGCCGTCTGCTTAACCTCCGCTAGAGCCTAAAATTAAGGGGAACCCCACGCCAATTTTTTTAATAATAAATCCTTTATTTTAATACTAAATGACACGTACAGTAACCAACACTATCACTGTACTTCATATATATGTGACTGACATGTTTCTATCTATCTAATCTATGTGTGAAGCTCTATTCTGTCTGTTATAAATTGTCGGGTACCGCTGCTGAATTGCCGGCCGGCTTTTTTAAAGAGACAGTGCATGAAAACACTATTATTTTTTTTGATAAATCCTTTACGCTAAATGACAAGTACAGTAAGCAGCACTGTCACTGTACTTCATATATATGTGACTGACATGTTTCTATCTATCTAATCTATGTGTGATTCTCTATTCTTTCTATTCTAAATTGTCGGGTACCGCTGCTGAATTGCCGGCCGGCTTTTTTAAAGAGACGGTGCATGAAAACACTATTATTTTTTTTGATAAATCCTTTACGCTAAATGACAAGTACAGTAAGCAGCACTTTCACTGTACTTCGTATATATGTGGCTGACATGTTTATATCTATCTAATCTATGTGTGAAGCTCTATTCTTTCGGTTCTAAATTGTCGGGTACAGGTGTATGCCGCTGCTGAATTGCCGGCTTTTCATGTTTCACTGTTGGCACTGTTCCCATCGATTTGGGCAATCACTGTAATGCCACAACCACCATGGCTGTGGCATTACAGTGAGTGGCAGACAATCCCTGCATGATTGGTGCTCTAAATAGCGCCAGACATGCAGGACACGCTTTTGGTGCACGAACAGTTATCGAACATAACCTCGAACAGCCGAATTTTTTGCAAATCGTTCGGGTTCGTCGAACAACTCGAACACCGCCCAAAACAGCTCGAATTTGAGATTGGCAAACAGTTCTAGTCGAACACCGCTCATCTCTAGACATTACCTCTTCATTGATAAAATAAAAATGAGATTTGACAACTATATATCAAGGTGAGTCATCCTTTCAAAGAGCAGTTAAGGACATGTGGGTTCTGTTGACATTCAGATGTTGAAAGTCCATAATAGGAATCATGGCTGTAATAGGTCACCTCCCTTTCAGTGATGGTGACCGTTTCAGGAAGACTCATGATCCAACAATTAGCTCTTCTCAGTCTATTCTTGAGATCTTCTGTCTTCATGTTGCAGTCTTGAGTTGGTCCTGTAAGTTAGTTACAAGTCTGAAATTCTTAACTTTTTCAGTTGTAAGCTCTGATTTTTGAGTCCAATTGTTTACTGATTTCGGACAAGTCATGTCTTATGGATTTGTTAATTGTTTCTGTAATTTTCTCTAATTGTGTGGTTTAAGAAGTCTCAAAACCTAACCAATATAATAACATCTGGAGCGTAACTTGCTTTTGGTGACAGGTAGTTCTCCTGTGAATTTGAAACAAAGTATCCTTCATGGATCCCAACCTTAGAAGACAGCAAAGAGTTCTGTGAGCAGGGTATATCCATCTCAGGGCTCTGAGGTAATAGGGGAGTCGCCTCTTGTGTAAGGATTTCAAAAGCAAAGATTGCCTTCCATAAATGTGCCAGGAAGATTAATATTACTTGAAGTGTTCACAGTTGCATTCTGTGCCTGTTTTGGTGCAGTTTGGAACATTCCCTCCAAAGCACTGCTGTATCAGTCTTCCTCCTGTTCCCCCGTACCCCAGCTTCCCAGGGAGAACCCTCAACTCAGCAATATTTCACATAAAATAAATGAAAAGGAAGAGTTACAGAATGAGATGCTGGATATTAGCTCAGGGTGAATAAGAGTTGCAAAGCTCAATGGTGACATCTCGGTTAAGGCCCCGTCACACTTAGCGATGCTGCAACGATCCCGACAACGATACGACCTGTCCTGGATCGTTGCTGCATCACTATGTGGTCGCTGGTGAGCTGTCAAACAGGGAGGCTCACCAACGATCAGGGGAGCAGCGACATCGTGGAAAGAATCTTTCTACGATGTCCTGCTCCGGTTACCAGCCTGTTGAAGCAGGAGCAGGCTGGTAACCATGATCAACATCGGGTTACTAGGGGCACACGCGCACCTATTAACCCATTGTTTATCATGGTTACCACTCTGCTACGGTGAGCGGGAGGTTACCGCTCACTTTAGCAGGCTCGTAACCATGATAAACAACGGGTTACTAGGTGCGCGTGTGCCCCTAGTAACCCGATGTTTATCATGGTTACCAGCCTGATCACTGCTGCCGCTGGTCACACACAGCGATGTGTGCTGACCAGCGGGAGGGCAACGACCAAAAAATGGTTCAGGACACTTTGCAGCGATCAGCGACCTCACAGCAGGGGCCTGATCGCTGCAAACTGTCAAACATAGAGACATCACTGGTGAGGTCGCTGTTGCGTCACCAAAGCCGTGACACAGCAGCGATCTCGCTAGCGATCTCGCTATGTGAGACGGGGGCTTTAGTTTTAGCAGTGCATATGAATCCAAAACGAGTCCTCTTTAGTAATGCTTAGATACGAGAGGTACTATCATCTTCGTTGGATAAAAAATGAGAATCTGCTTCCTGGATTGTCCATTTTAATCAATAAATCCCTGTCTTCTGTTGTGATGTAGTTTAAATTACCACATGTGCAGATACCAGTTCAACACAGTTGCCAGTAGAGGTCAGGAGATAATAAAAGATGATGAGATACAAGGCTCAATGTAATCTCATAAATGTAGAGAATGATTTTACCTGGACCTTCAGGAGGGGAATACATGGCATTATCTGGTGCCTTGTATACCCTTGGTACTGAAGGGGTTAAATGGCGGGAAAAGGTTTTCCCGCTGTTTTCTCCTGGGTCACGTCCACAGGGTGAGGGGGTTAATGATTGGTGTGTGGGTCCGGCCACTCAGGGGTCAGTAGTAGGGTAGACAGTAGTTTCTGCCATGGCGACTGCCCCTGATTGGCCTGGGCTGTGGTTACTGGGGGGAGAGCGGGGTGATATAAGGGTGCAGCGCCGGAGCTGTGTGTCTGTTCTCCAGCGCTGTCATACCTGGGAGCTGCAGGACACTTGGACATGGAAACCCTCCTGGACGAGCTGTGGGTGAAGATGGAAGAAGAAGGAGCGCGGGTGGTGATCCAGCGGTGCCTTTCTGAGGCAAGCGGTGATGTTGCTGTGCCGGCGGTCGGAGCGCAAGTGAGCCGGAACCAGGAAATGAGTGGTGACATCACAGAGGATGCGACGCCTGGTGAGGGAGCATCATCAGGACCCGTCAGTGTGCACGCTGGAGCGCGCATGAAGAAGAGGATTGTCTTCTCACCGCCGCAGGGCACCGGGTTCAGGCTGATGGACAGGAAGAGGAAGCAGAGGGCGACAGGAGCTAGTGCAGAGAGTCTGCGGGCTGGCCAGGGCTCGGTTGACCTCCGGCTGCCTAAAGCCATTGATGGTCCCGGGTCAGGCAGCTTGCAGGCCGGAGATGCTGGCGGTCACAGCGGCAGGATCGAGGACAGCACTAAGGGTGATGAGTATGACACTGCTCATCCCCAACTCCCCACTACATTGTCTCAGCTAGCTACTTTATTGGGGTCGCTGAGGGGTATGTTTCCCTGTCGGTCTGACATGTCAGCCTCAGTGAGCCAGACTTCTCAGCATTAGGATGCTGCTGAAGTAAAGAGGCATTTGGGTGAGGGTCTGGATGGGTCGGTGGGGGGGTATGACTCGGTAGCGACACCCATAGCGTCAAGGGGGTGGGGGAGGCTTGTTATAAAGAGGCACTAAAGTGCGTAGTGTCGCCGTTAGGTTACCATTTTCCTATGTCTATTAAAGAGAAAATATGGCGCGGTGAGTTTATAGATATATTGTCTTTGCTACCGGCATCTAAAGAAGTATTAGCTCGTATAGAGAGGAAGGATGAGGAAGATAGGACGTGTTTTACATTTAATGAAAATCAGTGTAAATGGCCTAACACCTGCAGATATAGGACCGAGTGCTCCTTTTGTGGAGGGGCACATCCGATGGCGAGATGCTTTAAAAAAGCCAGCTTGCCAGGGCAGCCCTCCACAAGGGAGTACCTTAACAAATGCATTGACGTCGGTAAAGGTGGAGAGCATGGGGGTATGGTTAAATCAGTACCCAAATCTCAAGATAGCCAAGCTGCTAATTGACGGGTTTACAAATGGATTTGGTATACCGTCTTTTGATAGTACTGGTTGTCAATGGGTAAGTAATTTAAAGTCTGTAGCTTTACACCCTGAGGTGATGAAGGTGAAAATTGTCAAGGAGATTGTGGCAGGTAGCGTGGCGGGACCATTTGATGTTCCAACTTTTGCCAATTTTCGTTTATCACCGCTTGGGATTGTACCCAAGAAAGAACCTCATGCTTTTAGACTTATTCATGTGTTTGGAATTGTTGAGGACATTTGAGAGTATTTGTCAAGATTTTGGGATTCCACTGGCAGCTAAAAAGACATTTTATCCATCTTGTATGGAATTTTTAGGAATTGTCATTGATTCGCTAAGAGGTGAGCTCAGGTTGCCAATTGATAAAGTTGAGAAATGTAAGTCGGCAATATTAGAGCTTTATGTAAAGAAGAAGGCTATAGTTAAGGAAATTGAATCGGTTCTCGGCTTATTAGCGTTTGCTGTTAGAGTGATTCCTATGGGTAGAGTATTTTGTGGAAGATTGTCTTTGCATATTGCAGGTGTTAGGAATTCATCATTTCATGTCCGTGTTACCAAGGAGATTAAGGAGGACCTTGAGGTATGGTTGGAATTTTTACAGGATTTTAATGGAAAAACTGTTTGGCACAAGCCGTTTATAAAAAGTGATGAGTTGAATTTGTGTATAGATGCTTCAAGTTCAGTAGGTTTTGGAGTATATTATAATGGTGATTGGTGCGCAGAAGGTTGGCAGCATGTGTGGATAGCTAGCAAGGTTACAAATAATAGGGTGTTGTTGGAGCTTCTTCCATTGGTTGTCACCTTAGTATTGTGGGGACGGAGTTTGGCTAACAGAAGTATTTTGGTACAGTCTGATAGCAAAGGGTTAGTTTTTGCTGTTAACTGTGTGTCCTCTAAATGCTCTATGGTTGTGAAGTTGTTGCGTCATTTGGTCCTTATTTGCCTCAAACGTAATATTTGGTTGAAGGCGGTGCATGTTGATGGGAAAGTGAATTTAATTACCAATGCGCTTTCTCATTTGCAGTTCGGCAGGTTTTTCGAGCTAGTGCCGAGGCTAGAGCAACGGGAGAAAAGTGTCCGGATTACTTATGGGGCTTAATATGGTCCTAATTATGGAATTGTTGGAGCGTTCGGTCGCAACGTCAACATGGAAAGGTTATTTAACGGCGTGGAAATTGTGGGTTTAATTTTGTAGCAGTAGATGTTGGGATAGGTTTACAAGTTCTAGAACAAGGGCTTTGTCTTTTTGCATGCCGATCTGTGAGAAAGGTGTGGCATATAGTACAATAGTGAAGTAGTTGGCAGGCATTTCATTTTTTCTGAAAACTGCAGGTAAGTGTCCTTTGAATAGTTATTTTATAGTAAAGCAGATATTGAAAGGATCACTGTGTAAGAGATGGCAGGTGTCCTATCACTCCAGTAATACTAGTTGACTTATGTAAAGCGGCCGAGTCCTGTTGTTATAATTCTTTTGAAGCAGTGCTTTTCTCCACAGCAGCATCTTTGTTATTTTTCGGAGCCCTTAGAATTGGGGAATTGTTACCTAGAGGGAAGAGAGGAGGCGACGGTTTGAAGATGGGGTGTATATCAGTGGGATCGGGCTATATGTTAATTAATATTGCTAGATCTAAAACTGATCAGTTAGGCAGAGGGATTTGTTTGAGGTTGATGTGTTTTCCAGAAAGCAGGATATGTCCGATATGTTTAACACAGAAACATTTGAGTATGCGCCCTAACAAGGGTGAGCTTTTGTTGTTACACCAGTCTGGCGTGCCTTTGACGCAGTTTCAATTTAGAAGCATCTTTCACAAGTGTATGTCTGACCTAGGTTTAGGTCATAAATACTTCTCCACACATTCTTTTCACATTGGAGCTGCTACAGAGGCTGCGAGACTGGGTTTGGACGCATCAGTTATTAAGAAGCTGGGGAGGTGGCAGTCAAATTGTTATAAATTGTATATTAGGAAGTAATATCTAATGTCCATTTATGTAGTTTTTACAGGTTTCACAGTATGGATCTTAGGCCATTTGTTTGTACATTGGGCAGAACAGAGAGCACTGGAGAGGTGTTACGGACCCAATCTATCTTTGCCCTCGGAGCGGGTAAGAGTGTATTGGATGGGTGTGAGAGGGCAAAAATGAGATGGACTACTGGAACAAATAGTGGTCATGGGTGATAGGTTTCCAGCCCCGGACGTTATAATTGTGCATCTGGGGGGTAATGACATCGGAAAATTAGGAACTGTGGACCTGCTATCTATGATGAAAAAAAGTTTTCAGAGGATCACCAGTTTATTTTCAGGTGTGAAATTTCGACACATTGATTTAGAGGGTAGTGTCTGCGGCCTGTTTCGGAATGATTTGGTTCATTTATCGGTAATGATATTTTTAATTTAATCTTGCAAGCGATGGTGGAATTAGCCCTTGGTTGGGTGGGGCCATGCTTGCCTGGCTAGGCAAGATGGCCGGTTGGAGTATTGTATAATGCCATGATTTTCCCCGGACCTTCCGGAGGGGACTACATGGCATTATCTGGTGCCTTGTATTCCCTTGGTACTGAAGGGGTTAAATGGCGGGAGAAGGTTTTCCCGCTGTTTTCTCCTGGGCCACGTCCACAGGCTGAGGGGGTTAATGATTGGTGTGTGGGTCCTGCCACTCAGGGGTCAGTAGTAGGGTAGACAGTAGTTTCTGCCCTGGTGACTGTCCCTGATTGGCCTGGGCTGTGGTTACTGGGGGGAAAGCAGGGTGATATAAGGGCACAGCGCCGGAGGTGTGTGTCTGTTCTCCGGCGCTGTCATACCTGGGAGCTGCCCCACCCTCCCTCCCCTTTTATACATTTAGTCACGGCCATGGGTTAGTTGTCCAGGGATCTGGATGGACAGGTAATTTGGTTAACGGGCTTGAGCCTTATGGCTAAGCTGCGGATTGGTAAAGGTTTGAATTTGTTTTAATAAAGTTGAATATTTATTTGTTTACAATTAAATTTTATGTGTTTTAAATATTTAAATAAAGGCCGTGGCCAATTGTTTTTTCCATTTAGTCAATGTGTCGAGTAGTTTGTTTGTGCGTTGTTTAGATAAAGGTTGGAGTATTGTATAATGCCATAGGAGATTAAGAGTTACCAATGCCCATTTTACTTAAAGAGGATCTTTCATCAAAACTTTCACATTGGACTGGACATACCATGTAATAATGGCTGCAGAATGGAATAATACATTTTTTTTGTTTTTTATGTTGCCTCTCTCTTGCAAAGATAAAAACAATCATAATATTTGACACCCAATGAGTTTTTTTTTTTTTTTAAAGTCCAAGTGGGTGTCATCAAATAATTTTCACTGGAGATGTGTATTTCTTCCCTTTGTAAAAAAATAAATAAAAAGAGCTTTTTATTCCACTATTACAATTTGTGTCTAGTTTAACGTGAAAAATGTGGTGAAGGGGCCTCTGTAATGTAGTGTAAGGAAATGGAGACATGCTCTTACTGGATCTCTGCAGCAGAGCGTCTCTAAGATAGTTTATAATTTCGGTCATAATTTCTATACTTAATTCTTTTTTCCATGCTTCTATATTTGTTGTATGTGGAAAGTGAGCGTCTTGGTTGAAGTTCTGATATATGTGACCAGTTTTCCAGAAAAGGGGAGTTTGTGGGTATTTGAACATCTGAGCTAGATTTTGAGGGAGAAAAAAGTTTAGGTTGTGAGAGTTGAGGATGTTTTGAATCTTCTTCCATGTCTTTTCTTCTACAATGTTGAGCTTGAATTTATCTCTAAGAGATTGAAAAGGTATGAGTTGTTTCTTGTCATCCATTATATCTTAGATAAATTTAATGCCTAACTTCTTCCATGAATCTAGTTTGATTCTTGAGGATAACATTTCAAGAATATCTATAACTATCCAGGTTGGAGAAACCGTGGGGTAGCTTTTGTGAGATAGTTTTAGTAGTAATCTCCAAGAGAGAATTGCAGATTTAAGGCTGCGTTCACACATTGCGTATTTTCGCGCGCTTTTTGTGCGCGCTTTTTCAAACTACGCAATGTGCCTTGTGTCTGCCAGCAAAGTGAATGGGAAATTCACTTTGCCGTTCAAACACAGTGTGATTTTACGCAGCGCGAAAGCGCAGCTGCGTAAAGAATTGACAAGTCAATTCTTTACGCAGCTGCATCCTGCGCTTTCTCCTATTGTGCCCATTATAAGCGATGGAATTACGCAGCGGTGTTCACACACTGCATAATTCCAGCGCTTTTTTATGGAGGCGCAGGAGAAACTATGGATACTCACCTATCCGATGGATGGGAGAGCCGTCCGGTCCAGTCCCGCCGCTTCCAGCATCTGCCGGAGAACCGTTCAGCTGACTGTAGCTTACCGGCTTCCGGTCAGCTGATTTACAAGCCGGTCAGCTGACAGTCAGCTGATCGCTTCACGGCAGATGCTGGAAGCCACGGGACCGGATCGGACGCCTCTCCCATCCATTGGATAGGTGAGTATCCATAGTTTTTTTCTTTTAAAGCAGTGTATGTACTGCAGCCAGAAGCTGCATACATACACATACAGACACATACATTACATTACATACAGGTGTCCATGCTCCTCACACTTCATTTTCTCCTGCACCTCCATAAAAAAATGCAGGAAAAAACGCAGTGTGTGAATGGAGGAGGTGGAGGAGAAAATGAAGTGTGAGGAGCATGGACACCTGTATGTAATGTAATGTATGTGTATGTATGTAATGTAATGTATGTGTCTGTGTGTCCTGTGTGTACTGTCTGTGTCTATGTGTCGTGTGTGTGAGTGTCCCCTAGCAGTGTATGTACAGACAGCTTCTGGCTGCAGTACATACACTGCTTTAGGCTGCGTTCACACATTGCGTATTTTCACGTGCTTTTTTGCGCGCGCTTTTTGAAAATACGCAAAGTGCTTTGTGTCTGCCAGCAAAGTGAATGGGGAATTCACTTTGCCATTCAGACACTGTGTTATTTTATGCAGCGGGAAAGTGCAGCTGCGTAAAGAATTGGCATGTCAATTCTTTACGCAGCTGCGTCCTGCGCTTTCTCTCTATTGTGCCCATTATAAGCGATGGAATTACGCAGCGGTGATCACACACTGCGTAATTCCATCGCTTTTTTATGGAGGCACAGGATGGATACTCACCTACCTGATGTCAGGGGAGAGGCATCCGGTCCGCTCCAATCCCGCGCTTCCAGCATCTGCCGGTGAGCCGATCAGCTGTTAGCTAACCGGCTTGTAACCGGCTTCCGGTCAGCTGATTACAAGCTGGTCAGCTGACAGTCTGCTGATCGCTTCACGGCAGATGCTGGAAGCGCGGGACGAGCAGACGCGTCTCTCATCCATCGGGTAGGTGAGTATCCATAGTCTGTACATACACTGCTAGGGACACACACACGACAAATAGACACACAGGACACATAGACACACAGGACACATAGACACACAGGACACATAGACACAGACAGTACACACACGACACACAGACACAGACAGTACACATGTCACACTGAAATGAAGTGTGACATTACACAAGTCACCCTTCATTTTCACACTGCGTTTTTTGCTGCGCTTTTTTACGCAGTGTGTGAATGGAGGTGCTTTTTTTACCTGCATAAAAAAGCGTAGGTAAAAAAAGCAGGAAAATACGCAGCCTAAAAAAACGCAGGGAAATACGCAATGTGCGAACGCAGCTTTAAAAGAAAAAAACTATGGATACTCACCTATTCGATGGATGGGAGAGGCGTCCGGTCCGGTCCCGCGGCTTCCAGCATCTGCAGTGAAGCGATCAGCTGACTGTCACATGACCGGCTTGTAAATCAGCTGACCGGAAGCCGGTAAGCTACCGTTACCTGATCACTTCACCAACAGATGCTGGAAGCGCGGGACCGGACCGAACGGCGCTGTAATTATGCAGTGTGTGAACACCGCTGCGTAATTCCAGCGCTTATAATGGGCACAATAGGAGAAAGCGCGGGACGCAGCTGCATAAAGAATTGACATGTCAATTCATTACGCAGCTGCGCTTTCGCGCTGCGTAAAATCACACAGTGTCTGAACGGCAAAGTGAATTTCCCATTCACTTTGCTGGCAGACACAAGGCACATTGCGTATTTTGAAAAAGCGCGAGCAAAAAAGCGCGTGAAAATACGCAATGTGTGAACGCAGCCTAACAGTGATTTCTTCTGGAAGTCTCTTAGTTTTGTCGCATAAGTAGGAGAGGGTGATTAGGCTAAGTCTGCCACTGGGTTTCAAAGGTTCTTCTAGGGCTTTACAGGTCGGCTTTTCTTTTTCTGCCCACCAATTCTGGCTAAGTTTGACTAAGGTGGCGTGGTAGTAGGCAGTTAAGTTGGGCAATGCGAGTCCACCATTTTTTTAGTTCTTTTCTAGGACAGACCTAGCTACCCTAGGTTTCTTTTTAGCCCAGGTAAAGGTGACCAGCTGTGTATGAAATTTTTGTAGCCACTTCTTTGGGATTAATAAAGGGATAGATCTAAAGATGTATAGGAGTTTTGGTAAAAGGCTCAATTTGTAGGCATTAATTTTGCCAAGCCAGGAGACTTCTAGTTTAGCTATATGCATAATGTCGATCTGTAAGGTTTTGTAAGTATCATATAAATTTGTGTCTATGATTGATGTTAATGGTTTTGTGAGTTTTATTCCAAGATAGCTGATATTATTATTTTCCCAGGACAGTTCAAACTCCATTTTAAGAGTTTCCAAGATTTGTGGATCAAGGTTTAGGTGGAGGACTTCGGTTTTAGTCAAATTAATATTGTAATATGAAATTTTGGAGAAGTGTTTAATTGTGTCCAGTAGATTTCTAATTGAGTTAAGTGGGTTTGAAAGAGTTATAAGAATATCATCTGCGAACAATGAAATTTTGTATTGTCTCTGATGTATCTGGATACCACTTATTAGGGGATTTGCTCGAATTTTCTCAGCCAGAGGGTCTATATAGAGATCGAAAAGGGTGGGAGAAAGGTGACAACCTTGCCTCGTGCCATTGATAAGTGCAATTCCATCTGACAGAACATTGTTGGTCAGAATTTTTGCTGAGGGGCAAGAATAGAGAGATGTGATAGCATTTAAGATGTTTCCCTCAAATCCAAATTTTTTTAGAGTTTGAGAGAGGAAGCCCCAGTAGATTCTGTTGAACGCTTTTTCTGCGTCGACAGCGACCACCAGGGCGGGAGTTTTTTCAATATAGGATAGCAGATTAATGGCACGTCTAGTAGCATCAGAAGTTCCTCTTCCAGGGATAAATCCCACTTGATCTTTTTGAAGAAGCCTAGGGGAGATTTTTTGAAGTCTTGAGGTAATAGTTTTGGCGATGATTTTTAGGTCTATATTTAGAAGTGAGATAGGGCGGTAGTTGCTGACATTCTCGGTGTCACCCTTGTTTTTGGATATCACCGTGATTAATGCCGCCTGTGACTCGCCCCCTGGGCCGTGGGGCACTCGGATCCGGGCAATTAGGGAAACGGTGGGAGTAGTAGTGGCAGCCCGGTTCCGTGGCTCAGGGTGGTCAGGCCAGTGGTAGTCCGTTATGTGTTGTTGATTATGTCCGACTACACCACCCGTGGATTTGCCGTCATTAGGTACCGCCGCTGCAAGGCAGACCGCTGGGGCTGATGAGGTGTGCAGCTGGGATGGTGTGACTCCCCACGGGAAGAGTGCGGCCCCAGGGCAGTGTAGTGGATGGTGGGAGTGATGGTGGTGAGAGTCCCAGTACCGGTAGTGCTGGAGGCGCGAAGGAGCACACAGACAATAGGTTGCAGTCCAGGGTCTTTACTGAAACAGGTAAACTGACCCATAAACAGTCCCAGCTAGGAGGGGACCTGAATGTCTGAGAGCAACGGGGAAATTGGCCCTGGTCAGGGTGAGGGTGTAGGCCTACCGTGCTTTCTGCGCTCCTTCTGGCTATCTCCTCGTTATAGGGTAACAGCCCACGTTTCCGAGCTTTCCGTGTATTCTCGCCTGTATGGCCTGCGACGTGGGTTCCTTTCTGCTCCCAGCCTTGTACGGCTTTGCTGGTCCCTTCTGTTGTGGCAGGGTCTCCAGGCTTCTTAGGCCAAGGAATATACAGTCCCTTGCGGACTGGTTTTCTGCTGGAGGATATAGAATCCTCTCAGCCTCAGACACCAAAGTCTGGTAAATTAAGTCCTCTTTCTGCCAAGACAGGCTCACTTCGCCTCTTGTCTCTGGCTTGTGGCTCTCCTCCTGCCACACTTCCTCTTAGGTGCAGTGCAACTGTCTGTCCCTGTTCTGCTCTGGGACAAGTCTCAATGCTGAGACAGGCCATCCGGTTCTCCCTCACCCTGCCCCCAGCACCAGCTTTTAAAGGGGCAGCCTGCTCCCCCTACTGGCCTGAGACAGGAGGCATTGCATGCTAATGTTCCCCTGACTAGAGAACCTCCCCCTTGCTCTCAGACACAGCTTTAATACATTTTGTGGCATCCAGGCCAGGGTGACACATTCCCCCCTAGTGAAATTTAGTACTCCGGGACTAAACAATAAACAAAGACAATATGCATAACCATAAAACATTATCAGGAAAGTGACGCACAAATTGAGCTCTTAAGGTCACAGTGTGGCCTGTGACCGGGTGTCCATATCACCAGCACAACGGGAGCCTTAACCAGGTGGGGGTCTGTCCTACCCCAAGTCCTGCACAGTCTTAGTTCATTCCTGGGTTAGGCTCCGAACGCAGTCCATACAAAGTCCCGGTTATAAAAGTCCATAACCTGTGAGTCCTTATGGTAACTGCAAGAAACTGAAACACAGAATTACCAAACATGCATTTAACTTTGCAAACAATTCAACATTTGGCAACAGGGTCATTTACAATTTTAGCGCGCTCGATATTCTCCAGCGAGCGGGTATCTGTCCCTTTGTGCTCCTGGTTGACCTACGTAGCCCACTGTCTGGTGGTGGACCAACCTGGCTTTCCCCACTAGCGTTAGGGGTACAGCTACCAGCTGGGTGTACAGGTAGGGCAGGCAGCTGTCTGCGGGTTCTTTGGCTTACCGCAGCCATGGCAGGCTCACTGTCAGCAGAGGGTTGACCCTCCTGGGCTGCTGGTACAGGCTCTTCTGCCTCTGGAACCGCTTGCTCCTCTTCACGTTCCGGCTCTGGTGTTGGTTGTTGCTGTGCCGGTTGCAGGAAATGCAGGACGGGTACCACTATGGCATCATTTATTTGAGTCCAGGACTGAGGGAACTCTCCCAGAACGGTGCTGATCATTTCTTCCTTGTCCTCGGCGTGTTCAAGGTTACTCTGATCCTCTTCTGCACTACGGAGTTGCTCGGGGCACCTTTTCAGGTGGTCTCTGGAGACGGTGCTAGGGGTTTCTCCTCCGTCCTTGGTGATCACGCACACCTTCGGGTTGTCGTGGTCAGACTGCAGTACGGTGTAGGTTTCCCTTTCCCACTGGTCGTCCAACTTATGTAGCCTTCTTTTTCGCTTTAGGACTTGCTCACCAGGTTGTAGGGGACCAGCAGGGGTGTGTTGATTGAAGAGTTTTTCTTGCTTCTCTCTCACCTGGGCCAGGCTCTTCTCCACACTCTCCTGTACCTTCTTGTACTGCAGTTGCCTTTCCGTATCCCAGTCCGCATCCGGGGAGGTGTCCTCAGGTATTAGGACACCCATTTCCAGGTCTACGGGCAGCTTACCTGGTCTAGCTCGCATCAGGTAAGCCGGGGTGCAGTTTGTAGCATTCACCGGGATATTGTTGTATAGGTCTATCAGGTCCGGCAGTTTTTCTGGCCACAGGCTGCGTTCCTCCAGGGGCAACGTCTTCAGGAGATCAATTACTATATTGTTCATCTTCTCACACATCCCGTTGGTTTGGGGGTGGTAAGGCGTTGTCCGAATCTTCCTACAGCCATAGAGGTTGCAGATCTCCTGGAAGATTTCAGCTTCGAACGCTGGACCCTGGTCTGTCAGGACCTGTTCCGGATACCCGTGTGGACGGCAGAAGTATTCCTGGAAGGCTCTGGCCGCTGTTTGGGCTGTCAAGTCCTTTACCGGGACCACCACTAGAAAACGGGAATAGAGGTCCACGATTGTCAGGGCATAGATGTATCCTGACCGGCTGGGAGCCAATTTGACATGGTCCAGAGCTACCAGCTCAAGAGGCTGCGTGGTGACGATGGGCCTCAAGGGTGTCTTCTGGCTGGTGCGGTCCTTCCTCCTCAGGTGACAAGGGCCACAGTCTCTGCACCACTTTTCTACAGCTCCTCTCATGCCGACCCAAAAGAACCTTCCTCTTAGTAGGAACTCCAGTTTCTTCCAACCGAAGTGTCCCGCTCTGTCATGGTAAGCCCCCAGGACCATAGCTGCATCTCGCCTTGGGACCACGACTTGCCAGGTCAGCTCGTGCGTCCGGTGGTTGACAATCCTTCTGCACAACTTGCCTTCGTAGAGGAACAGCTTGCTCTTCTCTTTCCATAGCTGATTGGCTTCCTCTGGAGCATCTGGATCTAAGCGGGTGTCTTCCGGGGTCAGCAGATCTTTCACCAGGCGGACTGCAGGGTCACTATCTTGGGTTTCGGCCCAGCTGTGGTGAGGTAGGGGATTGATCATCACAGTTGTTAGATCCTCCTCCTTCACGCGGTGAGAGTATTGAGCGGCTCCATACCGGTGAAACGCGGGGAGTTCTACCTCCTCCAGCTCTTCTGGGTCTTCGTCACCTTCAGGTAAGTGAGGCATCCTTGATAGGGCATCCGCGTTGGCATTGGTTTTGCCTGCCCGGTACTTGATCACAAAGTCATAGTTGGAGAGACGGGCCATCCACCGCTGTTCCAGGGCACCCAGTCTTGCATTGTCCAGGTGTGTCAACGGGTTGTTGTCCGTGTACACGATGAACTTTGTAGAGGCCAGGTAACGCTTGAAGCGTTCCGTCATGGCCCACACCACCGCCAAGAATTCTAGCTTGAAGGAGCTGTAATTCTCCGGGTTCCTCTCGGTGGGCCTCAGCTTCCGGCTGGCGTATGCGATCACCCGTTCTCTGCCCTGTTGGTTTTGGGACAGTGCGGCTCCCAGTCCCACATTACTGGCGTCTGTGTGGAGAATGAAAGGCTGGCCATAATCAGGGTAGGCCAGGATCTCGTCCCCTGTGAGGGCCATCTTTAGCTGGCGGAAAGACTCCTCTTCCGGTTTATCCCACTTGAAGGGTGGCTTTTGACTCCTGGACTTAGACTGTCCGATCAGGAGGTCCTGCATAGGAGCTGCCATCTTAGTGAACCCGGGGATGAATCTTCGGTAGTAGCCTACCAACCCGAGAAACTGTCTCACTTCTTTGATGTTCGAGGGGCTTGGCCAGCTCTTGATTGCCGTGACCTTGTCAGGGTCGGGGGCCACTCCTTCCGCGCTTACAACGTGCCCTAGGTACTGGACCTTTGGTTTCAACAGGTGACACTTCGATGGTTTCACCTTCAGGCCGTAGCCTGCCAGGGCTTCTAACACCTCGGCCAGGTGCTTTAGATGGTCCTCGTAGGTTTTCGAATAGACGATCACGTCGTCCAGGTAAAGGAGGACCGTCTCGAAGTTTCGGTGCCCTAGACAGCATTCCATCAGCCGCTGGAAGGTCCCTGGTGCGTTGCAGAGCCCGAAAGGCATACAGTTGGACTCGCTCAGTCCCATCGGGGTGGTGAAGGCGGTCTTCTCCTTGTCAACCTCTGCCACAGGAACCTGCCAGTACCCGCTAGTAAGTTCCAAAGTAGAAAAGAAGTTTGCTGATTTTAGTGCGGCTAAAGACTCCTCTATTCTAGGCAGCGGATATGCATCTTTGTGGGTGATACGGTTGATTTGTCTATAGTCGACGCACATTCTCATGGTGCCTTCTTTCTTTTTCACCAGAACCAAGGGGGCTGCCCAGGGGCTACAGCTGTCTCTAATGACCCCAGCTTCTTTCATCTCTCTTAGCATGCCCTTTGCGTTCTGATAATGTGCAGGGGGTACAGGCCTGTGTCTCTCTTTTATTGGTGGGTGGCTCCCTGTGGGGATGTGGTGTTCTATCCCCTTTACTCTGCCGAAGTCTAGCGGGTGCTTACTAAAGACTCTCTCGTACTCCTGTACCACCCGGTAGACTCCTTGTATTTGGTGCAGGGGAGTGGAGTCAGCACCCACGTGGAGTTTCTGGCACCAGTCCTCCTTTTGTTTCTGGGAGCCATTACCCTCCGCCTGTGGAGATGGAGGCAAGGGTTCCACGGCCCTGATAGCTTTGTGTTCGACAACAAACAGTTTGGCAAGTGTAGCGTACCTGGGTAAGTGTACCTCCCTCTCCCCAATGTTGAGGATGCGGACGGGCACCCTCCCATGACGGACATCAACCACCCCCCGGGCTGTCAAAATGGTGGGCCTGCTGTCTGAGTACACGGATTCTACCATGGCTTGGTAGTCTCTACCTCTCAACCCGATTGCAGTCCGACACCAGATCATCATTTCACTTTTGGGAGGCATGGAAATGGGGAATGGGTCACTCAGTCTTACGCTACCGATCTCACCACCAGACAGTTCTACCTGCTGCCGTCTCATCAGGGCTTTTATCTCCTTGTTGAGGACTCTCTGTTGGCTGGAACTAGCATTCATCGCCACCTGTTGTAAGATTACAATTACCTCTGAAAGACAATTTTCAATTACGTTAGTACCCACAGTTATTTTAGGGTGACTTTCACGACGGTCAATGTCCACAATAATCACTCCCTGTGCCGGCAGCTCAACTTTACCAATTTTAATGGTCATCTCCTTGAATCCCATCTGCGGCACGGGTAAGCCATTACTGGCAATGATGCTCAAGTTACTGTCTGGATACCGTGTGATATCAGCATCAGTCCAATACTGCTTAAAAAGTACATAAGGGATAGTGGTTACTTGTGACCCAGTATCCAGCAAGGCGCTCATGGGGATACCGTCCAGCACCACGGGTAAAACCGGGCGCCCCCCAACGTACTTATCACGCCAATTATAAGGGCCTGGTGATCTTATGCCTGGGGGTCGGCCCTCTGCCCCAGGTTGGACCCGTTTAAATTACAGTACCTGGAAATGTGTCCGGGTTGGTTGCATCGGCGGCAAATGGGCTGTCCATCCTCTGCGTAGCGGTCTGTGGGCCTCCCTCGGAACGACGGGATCCTCCTCTGTCGACGCCACGGGACATCCTCCGGACTTGAAGCCAGCTCGATGGGTCTTGACGGGTCCACTTGCAACGCCTGGACGGTCCTGGTCAACGCCGCAACGCTCCTGGTTAGCTCCTGGACTTGGCGGTGCAGGTCTTTCGACGGAGCTTGGTTCAGGGCCTGTGCATCAGCCCCCACGGGATCTATAGAGGAGGGCGCCGCCTCCTGGTGGTAGGTGAGAGCAGGGCGCCGGGGGTTTATAGCGCCACTGGTTGCAGATTCACGGAGCACCCTTATGGCCCTGTCCTTAAATTGGGCAAAGGTCAGGTCGGGGTTCTGAAAGAACATGAGGCGCAGTTGGGCCCTGTGGGCGCTAGACAGCAGACCTTCTATGAATTGTTCTGTTAGCAGCTTATCCATTTCCTGCACACTGCCAGGGTCAGTTTGTTGGATAGCCCTCAAGGCTTCCTGCAGATTTAGGGCATAGTCTCTGATGCTGTCCTGTGCCCGCTGCTTACACCCATAGAACCTCATTTTAATTTCAGCGGAGGTACGTGTGTCAAAGGTACCCCGCAGCTGGGCCAGAATACCCTTCACAGTCCTTTTCTCCTCAGTGGGCCATGATTTTACCTCTCTCTGGGCTGCGCCAGTTAACTGCCCTGTTAGTAGGCTGACCTTCTGTTCCTCTGTCAGGGGGTAAATGTGGAACAAACTGTACAGCCTTTCCTTGAAGTCAGTTAGGGCATGGGGCTCCCCTGAGTATTTGGGCAGCCAGGCCGCTCCAGGGATGTAGGGCAGGGAAAAGGGCATCAACGCTGCTGCAGCTGCGTTGGTGGTAGTGGGCGCCTCTGTGTCCGACATCTTCCTCCCCCCTAGTCAAGCATGGCCTACCTTCCGACGATCCTCTTCTGTAGGCCGCGGCTCCGCTGCTGCTGCTATGGACGAGGACCGGCGTCGCGTCCTGATGACATCAGTGTCGCTCTCTCTCCCTTCCAGGACCTTGCGCAGCGTCGGTGCGTGGGGTGGAGCTTCGGATCTCGCGCGGTTTTGACGTCCACGCCCCTCTTCTTCCCGCACGGCGTCCTGAAGATGGAGTCCGATGGCGGGAAACAGCTGCGGATGGGGGGAAGACGGCAGAAGACGGCGGGAAACGGTCCAAGATGGCGTCTGATGGCGGGAATCGGCTCCGGATGGCGGGAAACGACTCCGGACGACGGGAAACTTCGCCACAGGTAAGTTACAAAAGTCTTTTTCAGGCACGCAGTACCCGGTGGTTGCGGGCACGAAATCCTGCCGACTACGCCAAAGCTGACTCGCCACCTGGGCCGTGGGGCACTCGGATCCGGGCAATTAGGGAAACGGTGGGAGTAGCAGTGGCAGCCCGGTTCCGTGGCTCAGGGTGGTCAGGCCAGTGGTAGTCCGTTATGTGTTGTTGATTATGTCCGACTACACCACCTGTGGATTTGCGGTCATTAGGTACCGCCGCTGCAAGGCAGACCACTGGGGCTGATGAGGTGTGCAGCTGGGATGGTGTGACTCCCCACGGGAAGAGTGCGGCCCCAGGGCAGTGTAGTGGATGGTGGGAGTGATGGTGGTGAGAGTCCCAGTACCGGTAGTGCTGGAGGCGAGGAGGAGCACACAGACAATAGGTTGCAGTCCAGGGTCTTTACTGAAACAGGTAAACTGACCCATAAACAGTCCCAGCTAGGAGGGGACCTGGATGTCTGAGAGCAACGGGGAAATTGGCCCTGGTCAGGGTGAGGGTGTAGGCCTACCGTGCTTTCTGCGCTCCTTCTGGCTATCTCCTCGTTATAGGGTAACAGCCCACGTTTCCGAGCTTTCCGTGTATTCTCGCCTGTATGGCCTGCGACGTGGGTTCCTTTCTGCTCCCAGCCTTGTACGGCTTTGCTGGTCCCTTCTGTTGTGGCAGGGCCTCCAGGCTTCTTAGGCCAAGGAATATACAGTCCCTTGCGGACTGGTTCTCTGCTGGAGGATGTAGAATCCTCTCAGCCTCAGACACCAAAGTCTGGTAGATTAAGTCCTCTTTCTGCCAAGACAGGCTCACTTTGCCTCTTGTCTCTGGCTTGTGGCTCTCCTCCTGCCACACTTCCTCTTAGGTGCAGCGCAACTGTCTGTCCCTGTTCTGCTCTGGGACAAGTCTCAATGCTGAGACAGGCCATCCGGTTCTCCCTCACCCTGCCCCCAGCACCAGCTTTTATAGGGGCAGCCTGCTCCCCCTACTGGCCTGAGACAGGAGGCATTGCATGCTAATGTTCCCCTGACTAGAGAACCTCCCCCTTGCTCTCAGACACAGCTTTAATACATTTTGTGGCATCCAGGCCAGGGTGACACACCTGCATTTCTTCTGGGAAGGCGTCTTGGCATGTAGTGGAGGAGTTGATAAGTTTAGTAAGGAAGGGAGCAAGAGAGTTTTTAAAGTTTAGGTAATATTCATTCTGTAGGCCGTCTGGGCCGGGAGATTTGCATTTTGCTAATGAATTGATTGTCGCCAAAATTTCTGTTTCAGTAAACGGGGAATTGAGAAAGTTCAAGTCTTCGCTTGAAAGAGAGGGGAGTTGGATAGAGTCTAGGAATTTTTCTATGTCATACTTTGAGGGAGAGATTTCTGTTGGGTCTTCTTTCAGATTATAGAGCTTTCTATAGAAACTGGCAAAAACATTTGAGATGTCTTTCGGGTTTTTATGTATTGAGTTTTGCTTCTCTTTGATTTTGAGGATTCTAGTTTTGTGTCTATGAATCTTAATTTTGCTGGCAAAGAGTTTAGATGGTTTGTCCATGCAGTTGTGGAAATTGCTTTTGATAGTACTGATGTATTTGTCATATTCAGATGTTAGCAGATTCTTTAGTTCTTTGGAACTCGCAGTTGAAGGATATCTGTGTGAGTTTTATCATTAGAGGACACTTCTAGATGGATCTCTAAGTTTTTGATTTTTTTATAATGTTTTCAGAATTTTTAATGTTGTCGCGTTTTAGTCAAGAGTTGAGTTGAATTAGGTGGCCTCCTATTACCGCTTTATGAGCGGCCCAGAGGGTTGAAATTGCGATGTTTTCTAAATCGTTCTCCTGAAAATAAAGATTTATAGAATTTTGTATTGCTTCTCTATATTGTGGGTGGTGGAATAGCTAAGAGTTTGCTCGCTAGAGCTTTTTTACAGAGTGGGTGGGGCCATGGGTGACTTCGAAAATGATCGGCGAGTGGTCAGACCACGACCTGGAAAGGATATTAACAGATTTAATGTTTTGAAGTGTACGGATATCAGTTAAGAGTAGGACAATTTGGGCAAATGATTTATGGGTATCAGTGTAGTGGGTTTACTCAATTGAGGAAGAATTAATGCAGCGAAAGGCGTCAAAAAGTTCCTCTCTATTTAACCAGGGATGGAGTGAAGTGTTTAAATTCCTAGATTTGTTGGAATAATCCAAGGAAGGGTTAGGTACTGCATTAAAGTCTCCGAATATGAGTAACTATCCTTTTTGTGATTCATGTATAATTTTGATTAGTCTTTTTAGGAAAATAATTTGTCCCTTGTTAGGGGCATACACGTTGACTAGAGTGCAGCATGTATCATTTATTTTGCAGATGAGAATTAGAAAGCGGTCATCTTCATCTTTAATTAAGTTGATTTTTTCAAATTTAACACTGTCTTTGACAATGATAGCTACCCCTGCCCTTTTCTTTTTTTTAAAAAGTAAAAAAATATTTGGGTAGTTTTTGTTCATGAATTGAGGTGGATTATCAATTGAAAACTTAGTTTCCTGTATGCCTGCAATGTCAATATTTAATTTTGTAAGTTCTTTCCATATTAGGAATAATTTCTGGGGTGAATTTAGACCTTTAACGTTGTAGGATAAGAATTTGTTAGCCATAGTCTGAGTCAGGTGCTTGGGTAGCAATGTGGAATTTTTGGTAAGATAGAGTGCATAGGGGCATAGGGGTAACATTTTGAGATAGTAATTCTGTGGCTTCCATTTTCAAGAGGGGTTAACGGTAAATGAACGGTGAATGAACAACCGGGTTCAGAGGCACCTGTAAATTTTAAGGGACTCGTAGGTCACTAAAGAGCTGGTAGAGTGGAAGGGTCAAAGCAAATGTAAAACTTCCAAGGAGACTAAAGTTTTAGCCTTTGTGCCTAGGCTGGACCTTAGTTAGAGAGAAATGGGTTAAGTGCTTAGGTGTGATATGAAGCTTCATGTATTGGATATATGGAGATCCTTAAGAGTTTTTAATCCCGCTGCTGACTCATCAATTGTAATCATCTTTTGTTTAAAGGAGAAGATGACATTAGTTGTTGGTCTTCCCCATCTGTACGGAATTTTTTCTCTTGGAGGATATCAGTGATCAGTTTCAGTGCCTTGCGTCTTGTCATAGTCTCTTTTGATATGTCTGTGAAGACTTAAATTTTCTCGAATGGAGAGGGCAATGTTTTATTGATCTTTAAGAAGTTGGTGATCCGGTCCCTCATCTGATAAAATGAAAATTTTACAATGACATCTCTAGGGATATTATTGGGTAGATGGGATGGCTTGGGTAGTCTATGTGCTCTTTCTAATGAATATTGGATATCCGATAAGGTGGGAATTGTTTTAATCAGGTCTTTCATGAAGGACATGAGTTCGGGGTTTTTGACCTTTTCCGGAATTCCTCTAAATTTGAGGTTGTTGCGGTGGTCTCGATCCTCTCTATCTGCTAGTTTATCTTTCAGAAACTTTATTTCTTCTCTCATCTGGTCTTGTCCTTTTTTGAATTCTTTACTTTCCTTCTTCAGGTCAAGTACTGCTCTCTCATTGTTTTCTTGTTTTCTGTTCTGGAGACAACGGTTGCTAGTGAGTATCGCATGTCATCAAACTGTTCTGTGAGGTCTTCCTTTAGAGATTGCTTGAAAGCAGAGAAGAGTTTGTGAAAAAAGTCTCTATCCATAGGTTGACCCATGTTGAAGTTCAGTAAAGGGTCGTCTTCAGAGTTATCCTTTCTTGATCTTCGTCGAATTGGGCTTTTGAATTTAGTGTCATCTTCAGAGTCAGTATCGTCTGGAAGACTGTAATTTAGGTGAGGTTTGGTCTGTATTTCTCTTTCTTTACGTTTAGTGATGAGTTGTGAATTTTTGTATGCCATCAAGTCTTCAGGGAATGATCTTTGATTTTCTGGATGAGTTTCAATTATTTCTGAGTTGCCTTCAGGTTTTAGGTCAGTGGTAGTTTGAACCGAAGAGGTTGATTTGAGTTTTTGTTGATCTTTACCTGAATCGGTTGTTTGATCGTTATTAGCTGGTTTATTATTAAGATTGGATTTTGCTTTTGGAGGCATTTTATTTGGATTAGTGATAGTGTTAGGGAGATCTCTTTAATCGGGCTCGATATTTGGAGTTTCAGATCTTGGACCGGAAGCAGTGAGAAACAGTTGAATGATTTAGAGGGAGATCAAGAGTACGTTATGTCTAGTTATAGAAATATGTGTGTAATATTGAGTAGCTTATTACAAGGAAGTAGCATTAGATGATAGCTAGGTTGTAATATGTAAGATTTTTTGTGTGGGGAGGAAGGAGAGGTGAAGGTGGACAGTAGTAGGAAGGGTTTATAATTGTCATAGCTTATATATGTGAGGTTTTGGGTTTGCGCTGGGTGTCTTGGCTCTGTAGAGGTGGCAGAGCTCTCAGTAGCAGTAATAGGTGCTTGACAGTACAGTTTACTTTACAAAAATAGTTATTTCAGTAACAATGTAAAGAAGAGGAATGGCACTTATACAAGTAGTAGTAGTAGTAGTAGAAGTAGGATATACAATCAGCAGATAATACACATAAACATAAAAGTGGAAGTCAAACTTAGTACAGGAACAATAGTTAGCATTGTTGTCCAGAGAATTGACAGTAGCTGTAAAACACTAGTGAAGCAGACCTGTAAAAGGCAAAGTTACCACCATTAATATAATAAAGGAAATTATGGGGTGTCCGATGGTCTCTTCTGTCTGCGTAGCTTGGGCACGAAGGAGGCCCGTCAGCCTCACTTGCTAGTAGAGTCGATCTAATCTGGACGAGGGATCAGCTGCTTGATCCAACAGATACTAAGCCTGTCTGCAGGATCCAGCACTTGTGGTCTTCAATGTTACCCATGCTTTTGGCCAGCACTGAGGGAGTTAATTGCAGAGTCTTCTCCCTGGGAAACTGTTTTAGTTCACCCTGCACTTAGTTAAATTACTGTGCTCTCCTGCTTGTGTGCTGAAGTGCTACACTGATGATATATGTACAGAGAGCTGAGATCCGGGTCCGTGTGGCTTGTGTATGGTGCAGACTCGCAGGTCTATTTTCTATGGAAGTTGCTGCAGGAGCTGTTCCATAGAGACCTCTGCTGACATCACCAGTGCAGACGTCAGCTAGTTGCAGGACTTCTTTGTGGCTGTAGATCCCTCCGCCAGCACTTCTTGTTAAGTGTTTCTGGAGCCGGAAAAATAGTTCCTCAACAGCGGTGGGGGGGACAAGGAATATATCAGAAGGAGATGACAGAAATTCACCTTAAGGTCAGCAAGGTATTCTCCCATAAGGGGAAGATAAATAACAGATGGCACTGATCCTCCACTTCAGTCTGATCTCCTGCTGTGCTTTGTCACAAAGATTTATTGATGCAGGCACTAGTGTTACCAGTTGGAAACCAGAGAATGTATAGTGGGCTCACCTGGATAAGCTTGGGAGTCCTGTGCTTGTAAGAAGTTCTTTTCTGCCTCTCTTGTTAGGAGAAGAGAGGGAGACAGGGAGATGTTGCAGCCAGTAATGGCGTCTGTGGGTCTTGTCCCGCAGCAGGCTTGCGCTTCAGAGGAGCTGTTTTGTTATGAATATCTCTCCAAGATAGTTCAGAAGTGGATCAAAATGATCCCTGAGGTTTCCTAGATGGGTCAAGTAGCTTTGATAGGGTACTTTTGCCTTCAAAAAGGCAATTTCCCCAGTTGCTTGGTATACCGCACAGGAGCACACAAATCTGGGATCTCTTACATTAGGCTGCAGGCCACGCCTCTGACCTCTAAATTACGACCGATCTTCTGCACAAAGTCTTCGAATCTATCTATACTGATATTCCCTGCTCATCCCTTGTAGAAACCCACTGCAAGATCTACACACGCTGGTATTTTACTCCGCTAAAACTTCATAAAATTCAGAACACTAACTCCCCCCTTTGCTGGAGGAATTGTAATGCTACTGGCAGTCTGACTCACATCTTTTGGAGCTGTAAAGCTCTCAAATCATACTGGTCTGGAATTGAATCCTTAATTAACAATATCACAGGTTTAAACATACATCTTTCACCAGAACTGGCGCTCCTCCTTTTGGGCCTTGAAACCCTCCCATGCAGATACAGACCTATAATCACTCATATACTCCTTACAGCAAAAAGCAATATTGCCACCCTTTGTAAAGACCCACTTCCCCCAACTGTGGAAAAAGCTATAGAAAAATTAGCATGCCACAACACGTATGAATATACATACGCCCTTAGAGACAATCTTTTAAAAAAATACTTCAGAAAATGGGAGGATTGGAACTCTATTATGATTCCAAAACATTCACCATAGAGACTTTAGCGTTGTTTAAGACTATATTAGTCTTCTCAATCTAACTCGACTCATCATCCTCATTCATCTAATTGTATCTAACTTACAGGATAGTCATAGCGGGCATATCATGTCTTAATATCACCATCCGATTTTCCCTTCCCCCTTGTTTTCCTGAAACATTTCTGTGTACTTCCAAATATATAAATAGTTATCTTTGTGTATCTTGGCAACTTATGTTATGAACGAATTAACCAAGTTACCCGTCTATAAAATGCACCTATAAGATATAGCTTACGTATCTAAAGCTATGAATCATATCACCAACCGACTAATTTCAGGTTTACAACAGTATTTACCTTGTTTACTTGTGTACCTCAATTTCACTATATATGTAGAGATAGCTGGGCAACTGAAGCCCCATACAGCTTCTGTTAGCAACCAGAGCACTCTACTGTTTGATGATGAGAGTGCTCATAGGGGTTGTAGCTTCTGCTGCGTGAGTGCAGTCATGCTGTATTGAGGATCATGACCCCATCATGGCTTCAGTCATAGGCCCATCTCAACTTGCTTATGGTTCTTTCAGCAGGCAGCAAGGTTTCAACAGGGAAGGAGCCATCACACGATGTGTGATGGGGAAGTGACAGTGAGATGTTCAGTGATCCAGTGTCTGTGGCATAAAAGGCAGGTGCTTGGTGTGTTACACTGGCTACAATATTCTGAGGCTCTCCCAGCACTAGTAGGCAGCAATCTGAAAAGTGTTCCAATCACCGTCGGGATATCTCAAAACAGACGATGTGGTCCATCTATGAAAATCACCGGGGATTACCAAAGCAACCCTTCCCCATGTGATGGTCAGATGCCGTTGGATTAAATCTTTATTGGCTGAGCTTGAGGATGCTGCATCTGGTCAGCTCAAGGGTAAGTCATGCCCCAACATTTTAGGATATTTTTAAAGCCATTTATTTACATTTGTGATATTTATTCTCAACAACTAGCTCTTTTCATTTTATAATATTATTATTACTGATACATGTTTTCACACTCTGAGAAGTTTTGACTTTGATTAATCTTTTATATTCCTATTGAGATAAGAGCAACCTATATTGTAGTACACCATTTTTATAATGACTAATATTCTTCAACTGAAACTGGACTATGTTCTTTTTCTCAGGAAGATTGGAAGGTGGGAAAGTGAGGAAATGTGAACGACACAAAATGATAAAAACCTAACCAGATTGAGATGAAAAATTTCAACATAGGCTGCTTACTGACTTTGATCTAATTTTGTTTGCTATCAATATTTTCCATATAAATTTTAGATAACCATAGAAATAGCTATCATCAACTCTTGAGGGATAAAACTTAGAGGGCAATGAAAGCAAACCACGCAAAAACTTAATTTTTGCTTCCGAAGCAAATAACCATTCCTGAAGGAGATATAAAATGTCAATGTCATAGGTTGTAGCTAATTTCAAAGAGTGTATTTCTAAATTTATAGTACACTAATGTCTGACAAAGGGCAGTAAGAAATAAATACAGTGTATTAGAAAAATAAGCACATCAAAAAGGTTAAAAATGGATGTAGGCAAGCAGAGTAAAAGGCCACCATGGAACTGGGGAAAATGATTTTTGGTTTATATAGAAGCCAATTTAATTATGTATAAAACATAATTTATATACAAGAACTTGTATTCCTGAAAAAAACCTCAAAAATGTAAATATAAACAACCTCTTTAATATGGTTTATGCCAGTTAAAAAGCCAATTTACTGGAAAATCATTTGGATTACTGGTCAGGAAAAGGTAGTATCATATATAGTTATTGTATTCATATACATGTAACAGATATGTGGATGCAACAGCGCAGACAATGAGGAGACAGTGGTACTTAAACAACTATTTATTTGGCTAACACGAATATCTTTATAAGGGTAAGAGAGAACAATGACAGTACAGTGAATAACAACACAATCAGAACACAGCAATGCAAATAAACAGGATATCTATACAATGTTACATATATACAGTGCATTGTGAAAGTATTTGCCCCCCCCTTTACGAAATTTCTGGCTTCAAACATAAAGATATAAAATTCTATTTTTTGGGGGAAGAATCAACAACAAGTGGGACACAATCGTGAAGTGGAACGAAATTTATTGGATATTTTAAACTTTTTAAAAAAAAAATAAAAACTGAAAAGTGGGGCGTGCATTATTATTCGGCCCCTTTAATTTCAGTACAGCAAACTCACTCCAGAAGATCAGTGAGGATCTCTGAATGATCCAATGTTGTCCTAAATGACTGGTAATGATAAATAGAATCCACCTGTGTGTGATCAAGTCTCCGTATAAATGCACCTGCTCTGTGATAGTCTCAGGGCTCTGTTTCAAGTACAGAGAGCATCATGAAGACCAAGGAACACACTAGGCAGGTCCGAGATACTGTTGTGGCGAAGTTTAAAGCCGGATTTGGATACAAAAAGATTTCCCAAGTTTTAAACATCTCAAGGAGCACTGTGCAAGCAATCAAATTGAAATGGAAGGAGTATCAGACCACTGCAAATCTACCAAGACCGGGCCATCCCTCTAAACTTTCATCTCGAACAAAGAGAAGACTGATCAGAGATGCAGCCAAGAGGCCCATGATCACTCTGGATGAACTGCAGAAATCTCCAGCTGAGGTGGGAGAGTCTGTCCATAGGACAACAATCAGTCATACACTGCACAAATCTGGCCTTTATGGAAGAGTGGCAAAAAGAAAACCATTTCTCAAAGATATCCATAAAAAGTCTTGTTTGAAGTTTGCCACAAGCCACCTGGGAGACACACCAAACATGTGGAATAAGGTGCTCTGATCAGATGAAACCAAAATCAAACTTTTTGGCCACAATGCAAAATGATATGTTTGGCGTAAAAGCAACACAGCTCATCACCATGAAAACACCATCCCCACTGTCAAACATGATGGGGCAGCATCATTCTTTGGGCCTGCTTTTCTTCAGCAGGGACAGGGAAGATGGTTAAAATTGATGGGAAGATGGACAAAGGCAAAATACAGGACCATTCTGGAAGAAAACCTGTTAGAGTCTGCAAAAGACCTGAGACTGGGACGGAGATTTATCTTCCAACAAGACATTGAACCCAAACATAAAGCGAAATCTACAATGGAATGGTTCAAAAATAAATGTATTCAGGTGTTAGAATGGCCAAGTCAAAGTCCAGACCTGAATCCAATCGAGAATCTGTGGAAAGAGCTGAAAACTGCTGTTCACAAACGCCCTCCATCCAACCTCAATGAGCTCGAGCTGTTTTGCAAGGAAGAATGGGTAAGAATTTCAGCCTCTCAATGTGCAAAACTGTTAGAGACATACCCCAAGCGACTTGCAGCTGTAATCACAGCAAAAGGTGGTGCTACAAAGTATTAACTCAAGGGGGCAGAATAATTTTGCACGCCCCACTTTTCAGTTTTTAATTTGTTAAAAAAGTTTAAAATATCCAATAAATTTCATTCCACTTCACGATTGTGTCCCACTTGTTGTTGATTCTTCCCCCAAAAATTAGAATTTTACATCTTTATGTTTGAAGCCAGAAATGTGGCAAAAGGTAGAAAAGCTCAAGGGAGCCAAATACTTTCACAATGCTCTGTATATATACATATGTATATACTGTATATATATATATATATATATATATATGTATACAGTATAAGTATATATACACTGTCCTCTATATCTTGCAGCTAAAGGACTGTTTATCAGTAGTGTCTAGTCCCAATGCCCCAGTCTAACGGGCGTCACTCTAACTACTGGGCCCTTCACCGTCATCTTTTCTCTAGGCGACTCGACATACAGTCCCCTAACAAGGGTCATCGGTATTTCCCGCTAGACAGCAAGTCCCGGACTGGTGAATTACTTGGTACTCAGTACACTCACCACACTGGTCGTCTTCATTCCCTGAAACATGACCTCAGCCCACACTCTGTACCGTACGTCTACCCTGGAATTAACGACTCACACGAACGTCTCTTTCTGCGGCCTGGTCATTTCTCTCGGCCCTGGCTCGGCTCACTTGGCTCGGATCACTCAGCTCGGGTCACCCGTTATGGCGACTATAAGTCGACTCTGCTGTACCGCACATCCGTCCAGCTACAGGTCTGAATGCAGACTCCTCTCCTTCTTTGCCTTCCGGGGCTTTTCATAATTATTATTTTCATAATTATTAATTGCATCACAGCTGTTACCTTACCCTGTGTATCCTCCAATCTTCTCCTCAGGAGACATTGGTTCCATTCTTCAGTTCATAGCATTGTCATTCTCTCCTCTTTCTCTATTCACATCGTCTTTGGTCAACTGATGATGATGTTTGCTCGCAGACACATGGCTTTCATACTTTTGTGTGGGTCTCTTCACTCCTTCATCTCCTTACATAAATATAGTTATATATTATAGTTTATAGTTATAGAGATGCATAGCAAATACATGAACAATCCAAGTCCCCCAGAATAATGCCTCTAATAACATATTGCCCTTAGGCAGCTTGAAAAATACCTATTATTTTCCTTTGTCCAAAATGTTTTTCAAAACAGTCACAAACTTTCACTTAATGAAAAAATGATGAAAAATAAAGGTATAGAGCTTTTACTGTATTACTATTTAATTAACTGTAAGATGCATCTATATTTAATAATAAGATTCACCAAAATGGTGTCGGTGTGTCACTTAAATAATTTACTATCTTATATTATAGCATTAATATTTGAGCTAAGGATTGGATATATAGCCAGTGTTGGCTATTCTTATTAGTATTGGATTATAATGTGTTGCATATTGCATTGTGGTTCCACTAGGTGGCACTCTTATGTTTTTATGATAATTAATTATATCAGATTATATTTATGATAACTGAGCAGAAGGCCCAGATATGTAGTAACTAGCAGCATTACCCGTCTCCATGCCAATCTTTTTCATTTAGCTGGTTTTTGTTTGTGTGGTTAAAAACTTCATGAGCTACTAAAATGAAGGCCAGTACATACAATAAAGTAAACCTTATACTACAAAATAAAAATAAAAATTTCTAAGAGGTTATGCATCCAATGCATAGAAGTGCTTATGCCAGAAAACTGTTGTAAAACCCTTTAAACAGTAGCAAAGTTTTTGTGCAATGCTTAGTTGCTCAAAACAATTGTGAGACTTGACATTTTCACATTAGTTTAAAGCATCTCTGACAAAATGAGAGGTGCTGGGGCAGGAAGGGGTGCGTCTATGTCTGCCCATCAAATTCATGGAAAGTGGTGCCATTTTTTATGCCAGAAATGTTATGCCATTCTCTGACTGGAGTAACATTTCAGGTGAGGCACACAGAGGGGTATGCCATTCATAAGCTACTCCGAATTCATTAAGTTGTGCATATCTTGTTACTGCACACCTCTCATTAAGACTGGCCTATGAAATTCCAGTCTTAATGAATAGGGGCCTGTGTAATTATTTGATTATTCACAAAATATAAAATTTTTAAACTGTTCAGTTATTTTGATTATTGTGTAACATCAGTTATAAAAAGGCAGAAAACATTCTAATTTCTTAGAAATCTAAGACAACACTCTAAGATAAATTACATTTGCTGTCTTTTTTTCCTGTGGCTGTATGTAAAGGTTTCAGCCTGAGCCAACTCTAGAGTAGGCAACATACAGTTCTCTGTGAGAGAAGCATGGTTATTTTAAGTTGATACCAGTCATTTTCAGGAATGGGTCTTGTTTGACATTTGACAATTTTATTGATTGACATTACAAAAGAAACTTAGACAGGAAACTGCAGTCTCTTAAAGTGCAAAAAAAACTAAATAATAAGCCCCAATAAGACACACAGTTTAGAAGAAATGCAGCAGATGTTCAGGATGGTGATCAGTGCCCAGATATAAATCAGTCAAAGCATCAAAACATCACACAGCGAAAACCTTAGCTGATGATAGACAGCTTGCCTGGAGATGTCGATTATGCACTCCCCAGAGACCAAGATGAAATCAGCAGATAGCAAGACCAGAGATTTGGCAAATATGATGTTTGCAATTACAGAGGTCAGATGTTTCCTGAAGTTCTTGCCCAAGTTTGAACACACTGCAGCAGAAATTTTGGCCCACTCCTCCATACAGATCTTCTCCATATCTTTCAGGCTTCAGGGCTGTTGCTGTACAACATTGAGTTTCAGCTCCCTCTAAAGATTTTCTATTGGGTTCAGGTCTGGAGACTGGCTAGGCCACTCCAGGACCTTGCAATGCTTCTTACAGAGCTATTCCTTAGTTGCCTTAGCTGTCTGATTAGGGTCATTGCCATGCTGGAAGACAAACAGCCATGACCCATCTTCAATGCTCTTACTGAGGGAAGGAGGTTGTTGGTCAAAATCTCGCAATACGTAATCCCATCCATCCTTCCTTCAATATGGTGCAGTCGTCTTGTCCCATTTGCAGAAAAGGACTCCCACAGTATGATGTTTCCCCCACCATGCTTCATGGTTGGGACGGTGTTCTTGTTGTACTCATCCTTCTTCTTCCTTCAAACACAGCGAGTAGAGTTATATTTTGGTCTCATCTGACCACATGACCTTCTCCAATGCCTCCTCTGGATCATCCAGATGGTCATTGGTGAGCTTTAAACAGGCCTGGATGGATATGTGCTCGTGTGAGCATGGAGACATTGCGTGCCCTCCAGGAATTTAATCCATGATGGCATGGCATGTCTAGCATCTAAGTTCTGGGGTTCCAGCTCCAAACTTCGTGCCTGATGCCCCAGATCTCCAACAACTACCACCTTTAACAGTGTTGGCATCAATATGACATTGATAAAGGTTCAATCCCATAATAGAGCAGGAAGCCACAAGCTCAAACTCCCTGCTCTATCACTTTCCAAAAAACAGTGCCCACCTAGCTTGAAGGGCATTCAAACGTTTAGCAGCATCCAGATATATCAGATTTTTATGATCAGTAAAAACCTGTATCAGATGTCTAGCCCCCTCCAAAAAATGTCGCCAATGCTCGAACGCGAGTTTAATTGCCAGCAGTTCTCAGTTCCCTACATCATAGCTGAGCTCCGTCTCCAAGAATTTTTTAGAAAAGAAAGCACAGGGATGCACCCCATCCTTTTCCTCCTGGGACAGAACTGCCCCCACCCCTACTGATGAGGCATCAACCTCTACCAGAAATGGCTTGGTCTCCTCTGGCTGGATCAAAACAGGGGCAGAGCTAAACCTCTCTTTGAGATTCTCAAAAGACTTAACTTCCTCAGTGGACCATTGGACCGTATTAGCACCCTTCTTGGTGAGATCAGTTATAGATTTAGCGATAACAGAAAAATTCTTTATGTACTTTCTGTTATAATTAGCAAACCCTAAAAATCTCTTAATGGACTTTAAACATTCAGGCCTAGGCCACTCCAGTACTGCCTGAACCTTCTCAGGGTCCATCTCAAACCCATCACCGGAGACAAAATACCCCAAAAAACAAATTTTCTGTACCGCAAACTCGCACTTCTCTAGCTTAGCAAAGAGAGTGTTTTCACTCAAAATCTGTAGAACTTCGCGGACTCTTTGCCAATGCGACACCAGATCGGGTGAATAGATCAAAATATCATCCAAATAAATAATAACGCTCCTACCGATCAACGGCCTCAGAATGTCATTAATGAAATTTTGAAAAAACACAGGCGCATTAGTAAGGCCAAAAGGCATCACCAGACAGTCAAAATGACCCTCCGGGGTATTAAAAGCTGTCTTCCATTCATCGCCCTCCTTTACCCGCAACAAATTATATGCTCCTCGAAGGTTTATTCTTAGAAAAACACTTCGCTCTGGTTAGTTGAGTAAACAAATCCGGAATCAGCGGCAACAGGTAAGGATTGCGCACAGTGATCTTATTAATCTCCCAAAAATCCAAACATGGCCTAAGACCCCCATCCTACTTTTTAACAAAAAAGAATCCTACAGTCACAGGGGACTTAGAGGGTCTTATATGACCTGCAGGTAAACTAATCTCCTTTAAAGCCTCCCTCTCGGGAATCGTCAGATTAAATAAACGACTCTTAGGGAGTGTAGTACCTGGGACGAACTCAATAGCGCAATCGTACTCTCTATGGGGCGGAGGAGCTTGCAACTCAACATCCGAATATACCCTCCAGAACTCCAGAATGGCTTCAGGTAGCTCCCTCTTCAAAACTGCAGCAATGTGAACAATACAGCATTTACCTTTTCACCCCTGACCCCAGGACCTTATAGTACTAGACGACCAGTCCAACAATGGATTGTGCACCCTTAACCAGGGTAAACCCAGGACCACTGGAGCCGGCAAATTAGCAAGTACAAATAAGTCTATATGCTCTTTATGTTCCATATTCATAATTAGTGGGAACCCGGTGACCTTCTGAGAAATGCACCCATGCTCCAGAGCAGTGTTATCAATTGCCACAACAGGGAAAGGAGACGACAAAGGTTCAGAAACAAACTTATACTTGACTAGAAATTGTTGATCAATCAAATTAAGAGCAGCACCACAATCAACCATTTCCTGAAAATCAATGGAATGACCATGATAGGTGGTATTACCAGATAAAAACACTCCTGCGGAACGTAAAAATGCTATACGAACAGGAGAGTTGCTCCTGCTGACCCTTTTTTTTTTCTTCCTTATGTGAGCCTCGCATTGCTCAATAAAATGGTCTGCCTTACCACAATACAAACATAGCCTCCCAGAGAACCTCCTCTCCATCTCCTGGGAACGGCAGGACATAGCCCCAACTTGCAGCGGTTCCCCGCTGACTGCGTGACTAGCATGAGAGATGGGGTCCAACATTAAAAGAGCCTTCTCTTCACTCTGCCTGGCTCTCAATCTTCTATCCACACGGATAGCTAGCAGCATAGCTGTTTCCAAAGTGGCAGGTGCAGGATATGCAATGAGCAATTCTTTAACCCTTTCATTCAAACCTGCCAGAAACTGACTCTTGAGTGCTGGGTCATTCAATCTGACCTCTGCGGACCATCGTCTGAACAGGGTGCAATACTTTTCAGCCTCACCAGAACCCTGTTTAAGCCGTCTGAACTCTGCCTCAGCTGATATGACCCGATCAGGATCATCATATAACAGCCCCGATGCAGTAAAAAATGCTTCTACTGACGTCAAACAAGAATCATTATTATGTAAAGAAAATGCCCAGATTTGGGGTTCGCCTCACAATAAAGACATAATAATCCCCACACGCTGTAATTCACTCCCCGAGGACCCAGGTCTAGGCCGAAAATATAGTAAACATGCATTTTTAAACGTAAAAAATTCCTGCCGTTTACCAGAAAAAAACTCAGGTAATCCTACCTTCGGTTCATCAGGGCATGCTCCAGGGCAATTACTCATGTGCTGTTGCAGACAGGCTACTTCCAGAGTTAACCCTTGCAGGCACTGAGCAAGCACCTGGACGCTGTTCATACTGAAGGAATCCAGATGAGGATTTTTTTTTCTTTTTATATAATTGGTTCCGGACAAACTGTTATGAAACTACAACTCCACACTAGGGCAGAAGAGGGAAAGCTTTCACTGCACTAGGTGTAGACTGAAGCCCTTTGGTGGAGTGGGCAACCTATTCCTAGCGAATAGACCCACCGACGTTTCCTAGACTAAACTCAAAAGAAGACCTAAAGGAAGAGAGGAAGAAGACCCTGAAAGCAGGGCCAGCGTCAGCACCCGGCGCACCCGGGCAAGTGCCGGGGCCCTGAGCAGGCAGGGGGGCCCACTGGCGGTGAGGAACCCCGCTGGGCTATGGGCGGAGGAGAGAAGTGTCAGCGCCCGCCCTTCTCCCCCGCTTGGTCAGGGCCCCGGCAGACGGATACTTACCTCTCCCCGTGCCTCCGCAGATCCACCGTCTTCCTGCTGTGCGCTCCCTGTGACATCTCAGGTCAGAGGGTGCAGTGACGTCTTTACACCGCACCCTCCCCTTAGCCATCACAGGCAGCGCAGAGCGGTAAGACGCCAGCGACGCTGGAGTCCGGACCCGAGCAGCTGCAGCAGGTGAAGAGGAGGGAGGTGAGTATTTGATTTTTTTTTTTTTAATGTATGGAGGCATGGGGCATAATATGGGGGGAGAGGTGACATCCTGCATGGGGCATAATATGGGGGGGTTACATTCTGCATGGGGCACAATTTGGGGGGGTGACATCCTGCATGGGGCATTATAAAGAGAGGGGGGTGACATCCTGCATAGGGTATTAAAAAGAGAGAGGGGGGGTGACATCCTGCATGGGGCATTATAAAGAGAGGGGGGGTGACATCCTGCATGGGGCATTATAGAGAGAGGGGGTGACAGCCTGCATGGGGCATTATAGAGAGAGGAGGTGACATCCTGCATGGGGCATTATAAAGAGAGGGTGGTGACATCCTGCATGGGGCATTATAAAGAGAGGGGGGGTGACATCCTGCATGGGGCATTATAGAGAGAGGGGGTGACATCCTGCATGGGGCATTATAGACAGAGGGGGTGACATCCTGCATGGGGCATTATAGAGAGAGGGGGTGACATCCTGCATGGGTCATTATAGAGAGAGGGGGTGACAGCCTGCATGGGGCCTTATAAAGAGGGGGGGTACATCCTGAATGGGGCATTATAAAGAGAGGAGGGGTGACATCCTGCTTGGGGCATTATAAAGAGAGGAGGGGTGACATCCTGCATGGGGCATTATAGAGAGAGGGGGTGACATCCTGCATGGGGCCTTATAAAGAGGGGGGGTACATCCTGCATGGTGCATTATAAATAGAGGGGGTTGCATCCTGCATGGGGCATTATAAAGAGAGGGGGTGACATCCTGCATGGGGCATTATAAAGAGAGGGGGTGACATCCTGCATGAGGCATTATAAAGAGAGGGGGGTGACATCCTGCATGGGGCCTTATAAAGAGGGGGGGTACATCCTACATGGGGCTTTATAAAGAGAGGGGGGGTGACATCCTGCATGGGGCATTATAGAGAGAGGGGGTGACATCCTGCATGGGGCCTTATAAAGAGAGGGGGTGCATCCTGCATGGTGCATTATAAATAGAGGGGGTTGCATCCTGCATGGGGCATTATAAAGAGAGGGGGTGACATCCTGCATGGGGCATTATAAAGAGAGGGGGTGACATCCTGCATGAGGCATTATAAAGAGAGGGTGGTGACATCCTGCATGGGGCCTTATAAAGAGGGGGGGTACATCCTGCATGGGGCATTATAAAGAGGAGGGGTGACAGCCTGCATGGGGCATTTTAAGGGGGGGGAACAGCCTGCATGGGGCATTATTAGGGGGGGGGACAGCCTGCATTGTGCATTATGTGGGGGCAACAGCCAGCATGGAGCATTATAAAGGGGGGGACAGCCTATATGGGGCATTATGTGGGGGGTAACAGCCTGCTTGGAGCATTATATGGGGACCAGTATCCTGTATGGAGGGTTATATGGGGGCCAGTATCCTGTATGGAGCTTTATAAGGGGACCAGTATCCTGTATGGAGCATTATATGGGGGCCAGTATCCTGTATGGAGCTTTATAAGGGGACCAGTATCCTGTATGGAGCGTTATATGGGGGCCTGTATCCTGTATGGAGCTTTATAAGGGGACCAGTATCCTGTATGGAGCATTATATGGGGGCCAGTATCCTGTATGGAGGTTTATAAGGGGACCAGTATCCTGTATGGAGCGTTATATGGAGGCCAGTATTCTGTATGGAGCCTTATATGGGGGCCAGTATTCCGTATGGAGCCTTATATGGAAGCCAGTATTCCGTATGGAGCCTTATATGGGGGCCAGTATTCCGTATGGAGCCTTATATGGGGGCCAGTATTCCGTATGGAGCCTTATATGGGGGCCAGTATTCCGTATGGAGCCTTATATGGGGGCCAGTATTCCGTATGGAGCCTTATATGGAGGCCAGTATTCCATATGGAGCCTTATATGGGGGCCAGTATTCCGTATGGGGCCTTATATGGGGGCCAGTATTCCGTATGGAGCATTTTATGGGGGCCAGTATACTGTATGGAGCCTTATATAGGGGCCAGTATTCCGTATGGGGCCTTATATGGGGGCCAGTATTCCGTATGGGGCCTTATATGGGGGCCAGTATACTGTGTGAAGCGATTTGCCGGTTTCTGAGCTATTGTAGAATTTACAATAGATATCACTCATGTAATGTAAGAAGTGAAATCTTTGCATTGTACTATTTATATATATTTCTCTGCAGTATCTGTGCATCATGAATCGTGGTATGTAATAAAGGGGCCCACTGAGACTCTTTCTCCCGGGGCCCAGAAATACCTGGAGCCAGCCCTGCCTGAAAGAACTAAGAACTGGGAAAAAACAAACAGGTGACCTCCTAGCAGAAAACTAGAGGAAGCTGCAGAAGCGAAAAAGGGAATAAAGGAATCTCAGCAGGCAGAACTAGAGGATCCAAGAACTACACAAAACGAAACACAGAAAGGACTACTACCAAACCTCCTAGCCAGAACTCTCGCGGATTAACACTGCTGTCCAGCAAGGACTATGAGGCAGGTGCTTGGTAATAAAGGTTTATACAATCACCTGACCTTAGTCAAAACCAACACAAGGGAAAAAAGACCAACAGCCAGAAAACCATAACAAAATGGCAGATGATCCCAAAGAACCATCATATTGTATATGGGGACCTGTATGGGGCATCATAATATATATAGGGGGCTGTGGGGAGCATTATACTATATATAGGGACTGTGGGGACCATCATAGTGTATAAAGAGGGCTCTGAAGGTCTCCATGTATAAAGGAATCTGTGGGGAGCGTCGTACTATAAAAAGAAGGTTGTGGAAACTATTATATTGGATATATGGTACCTGTGGGGGCCTCAATGTGGACCATCATATTTATATAGCGGCTCTGGGGGTCTCAGAATGTATATAGGGGGCTGTGGGGAACCGATATCCTGTAAATAGAGGAGTTGTGGGGGCCATAATATTGTATATAGGGGATATCATGCTATAAATACTGTATGGGTGCGTCTGAGGGTCCATCATACTATATGTAGGGGGCTGCTAGTACATCATATTATATATAAGGAACTATAAGGATATATTACTGCAAATAGGGGGTTGTTGTGCAATCACACTGTAAAAAAGGGGCCATCACACAAAGGAAATAAACATGAGTATAACAAAACATGTGTAATTCCAATAATTTTTTGGTAGAAATACTTCCCTTTCTAGAACAACTTCAAGGGTGCAAACACTTTCGGACATGACTGTAATTATATACAGTGAAGGAAATAATTATTTGATCCCTTGCTGTTTTTGTAAGTTTGCCCACTGACAAAGACATGAACAGTCTATAATTTTAAGGGTAGATTAATTTTAACATTGAGAGATAGAATATCCAAAAAAATCAAGAAAATCACATTGTATAAATTAGATACATTTATTTGCATTTTGCAGTGAGAAATAAGTATTTGATTCCTCTGGCAAACAACACTTAATACTTGGTGGCAAAACAAAACCCTTGTTGGCAAGCAAAGCAGTCAGACATTTTTTGCAGTTGATGATGAGAGTTGCGTTTGTAGCACCCCGAGGGCTCGGCTGCTACAGGAGTATTGCACCCCGAACCAGAGGTGTGGTATTCCACTCCCGAGTAAGAATGGAGTGTGGAACGGGGCTCAGTTAGCTGCATGCACCACACACACCCCATTTCCGGGGGACAGATCAACGGTACTCCCACCAGATAGATGTGCACGTACGACAGCGTCTGTCCCTGGCTGGAGTGGGGGGGGGGGAGGAACATCCCAGTGGTGTAGGAGCAGAGAGGGGAGGGACTCTGGGCATAGTTAGGAGCCCATTGGGTGCTGGTCACCAGGGCTCGGGTGTCAGAAGGGAGTATATAAGGTGGGCACCATCTTAGAGCAGGGTGCAGTCCGGTTAGTTCAGTTCAGAGAGAGTTCAGCCAGAGAGGGCTGACAGGGAGCTGTGGCTCAGTCCGGGCCCAGCTCCAGAGGCAAGCCTGAAGTGGAGACCTGAGACAGAGAGAGAGAAGGAACAGAAACACAAGGAAAGGCCCAGAGACGCAAGCACAGAGGGAACCCTGACATCCCACAAGATACCGGGTGAAGGGTTGGCAGAGCAGGGTGCCGGATCCCAAACTGGTGGAGGCCAATTATCCTCAGCCAGGAACCGGAGGTCGTGGTCAAGTCTTGGCGCGACCCCTCACCATATCCACCAGGAAGGCACGCCATATAGGGTCAGGGAAACCGGAGAGAGGTTTGACCAACAAAAGGCCCGAGGAAGCTGGACAAAGGTGGGTCCCTGGTGGGGACGGCCAGTAGAGAGGAAGAGAAGGGAGCTCTGAACCACGCTCTGAAATTGCCTGGGAGTTGGCCGAGTCCCGCACCTGGTGGACGCAGCGCGGCTCGGGTGGTCACTGCTGGCCGAAGTGACCGGAGCAACAACTGTTTGTAAAGCTTTGGAAACTGCACCACCCGTCTCTGTGGTTCCTTGCCGCACCAGCACCATCAGTACTGGGACACTCGCACCATCACTCCCATCAGAATCCACACTAGCTGCCCTGAGGCAATACTCCTTCCGTGGGGAGTCATCCCATACTAAGCTGTACAAACAACATCAGCCTCAGCGGTCTGCAGTGCAGCGGCGGTCCCCACTGACCGCAATCCACGGGTGGCGTAGTCGAACAATATAATATCTGCCAATAAAAACATCGCCACTTAGTTTGACACCCTGGGCACGAACCGGATCGTCGCCACGAGGACTACTACCCCTGTCGGATCCGGCTCCGGGTATTCCCCGCGTGCGCAACGCCACACAACATGGCCCAGGGGGCGCGTCAACTTTGGCGTAGTCGGCAGGATCTCGTGCCCGCAACCACCGGGTACTGCGTGCCTGAAGGAAAGTTCACAGGTACCTTAAAAAGAAGTCTCCCGCCACTTCCAGAGGATTCCCGCCATCGGACGCCATCTCGGGTCGTTTCCCGCCGTTTGCCCGCCATCTGCAGCCTTTGCCCGCCATCCGCGGAGTTTCCCGACATTGGGGGACGATTCCCGCCATCTTGGACAGTTCCCCGCATTGGCAGAGCGGACGCCATTGTGGGCGTGCCAGAGGGTGGCGAGAGGCCACCTCCCATCGTGGGCATGGTCCCAGAGTGGCGCCAAAAGAGGAGACCGCACCCACCAGCCGAGACTACAACAATGGAGATGTCCATCAGAGTGGGGGGGCTGCCCCTGAAGCTGACTGTCACCAAGTTGCCCCGGGGCCACTCCCAATGGGGGCGGATGGAAAACAAAACTGGGGGGCTGGGAGCGGCCTGGATGAATCTGGAGAGACCGCACCCGGAGATGGAGGAAGCATCAAGCAGTGCCGACACCGTGGTCCGGAGCCTGCTGCAGGCCGCCACCTCAGACAGCCTGGTGGAGATCCTGGCACAGCTTCCCAGAGATCGGGAGCGTGCACAGGCTGCGCTGGAGGACTTGGCCCGGAAGATGGCCCGTGCGCAGCAAGAAGCGCTGGCCGAATGGAGAAGGGAGATGGCCCGGCGGGCTGGAACCCGTCAGCAGGGGGCGCCACCCGCAACGTGGAGCATGTCTGCCCCTGAGGATGGTGCAGGAGGGACGAAGGCCGGAGACGACACCGCGGAGGGAGCCGCAAGGATGGAAGCAGGTAATGGGGACGTCATTACCCCGAGCCCAGTAGCCGCAAGCCTGCCCCAGCTCCCCGTCGCAGAGCCCGAAGTCCTACTCACCACGCCCGTTGCCGCACCGCCACTGCTCCCAACTAGGCCTCAAGCGGCAGGAGCCGCGGTCACGCCCCCTTTCGCGCCACGCCCCTTGACCCTGAGCGTGGCGAAACAGGAAGTGCCACCGGCCTGGTCGCAAGGCCTGGTGAACCCGGGCGCCGCTGCCCCTCCAGTGCCCTCTTCCTCAACGGTGCCATCCCTGGACCCAGATAGGATTCCCCCGGCCTGGTCGCAGGTCCGAGTACCCCCGGGCGCCGCTGCCCCCACAACGCCCTCTACCTCCACGGTGCCACCCCTGGGCGCGGATCTCTTCGCGCAACACACCAGCCCGGACGGGCTGCCCTTCATGTGGCCACCGGAGTACGTCAACCCCCGACTCTGGAGGGAACGGCCCCTGTGTGAGCCTCTGATCCCGGCTCCGGCGCCCGCCAAAATTGTTCCGCTCCCGTTAGAGGACGCCCAATTTGAATGGGAGCCGACCGGTGAGAACCTCATGGGGTTCACCCAGGAGACCCGGGCGGACGCAGCCCGGCGAGAGGAATGCTGCCGTCAACAGCTGGAGGTCTTTGGAAGAGAACGGCGAGAGAGGCGAATCCGAGAAGAACAGCTGCAGGTCCGGAGCGCGGAGCAGAAGCGCAGGACCCGACAAGATCCCCGAGCTGCCCGCGGTCCCCGAGTCCACGGGACCGTAATAAAGTTCCAGCTGGAGCATTGCTGGGGCTTTATCCGAGACCATCGAACCCCCGGCGATGTCTTTGTCACCCGCAGGGATGTCGAGAGCCACCTGCCGGAGGGACATCGCGGACGTGATCTCTACCCGGGTGATGTGGTCACCTTCACCCGGCACAAGGGTGCCAAGGGACCGTACGCCCTCCACGTACACCGGCTAATCTGAGGAGGAGCTGCAGTACGGGGAAAGCCAAGAGGACCCGGACGGGTCTGAAGACTACCCGGAAGAACAAGGAGGACACCATTATTAGAGAATGGTAAAGTGGAACTGTATATAGTTACCCGTCGGGGTACAAGAACTCTTGCTAATTGAAGTGTGGTCCCCGTTGGGACTAGTATGGAACTGTTAAAGAACTGTTACCTGTGTGCCCCTAATCCCTAACCAGGCTGAGGACTGTGAGCAGCCATTTCCCTATTCCCACTGGCCGAGGACTGAGAGCGGCCATACCCTTGTACATAGTTGCGCTCCTTAAAGCGCCCCCTACTGGTTTTATAAGAACTGCTTTTCTATCTTGGAATTATTGACTGTTGCACTTTTACCTGGTCACAAGTTGCACCGTGGCCAGAAGATCAAGAATATGTTTTGAAAATGTTTATTTGAAAATGTCTGATAATGGAAAGTTTAATGTGCTGCTAAAATAGTAATGCCAAAAGTTTTATATAGTGTTTTACAAAAGAGTTCCGGTGGCATTAGTAGAGTGTTTTATAAAAATGTTTTATACCAGTAACGTTAAGAAGGAAAGAGTACCTCCCATAAAGGGATGAGTGAAAGGTTGATGTCTTATATGTGAGTGCACTTTGAAAATTTGTATGTTTAAATTGTTTTATTCTTTTCCAGCCCGAGGACGTGCTGTGATTTACCAGGGGGGAATGTAGCACCCCGAGGGCTCGGCTGCTACAGGAGTATTGCACCCCGAACCAGAGGTGTGGTATTCCACTCCCGGGTAAGAATGGAGTGTGGAACGGGGCTCAGTTAGCTGCATGCACCACACACACCCCATTTCCGGGGGACAGATCAACGGTACTCCCACCAGATAGATGTGCAGGTACGACAGCGTCTGTCCCTGGCTGGAGTGGGGGGGGGGGGGACATCCCAGTGGTGTAGGAGCAGAGAGGGGAGGGACTCTGGGCATAGGTAGGAGCCCATTGGGTGCTGGTCACCTGGGCTCGGGTGTCAGAAGGGAGTATATAAGGTGGGCACCATCTTAGAGCAGGGTGCAGTCCGGTTAGTTCAGTTCAGAGAGAGTTCAGCCAGAGAGGGCTGACAGGGAGCTGTGGCTCAGTCCGGGCCCAGCTCCAGAGGCAAGCCTGAAGTGGAGACCTGAGACAGAGAGAGAGAAGGAACAGAAACACAAGGAAAGGCCCAGAGACGCAAGTGTGACACCCCAGGGGTCTGGTTGTCACAGTGATAGAGATATTACGTCTGAGAGCCGGTGGGAGGTCCTTTGGTCAGGGATCCTGTGCATGCCACACCTCCTGCCCAGCCTTGGGAGGGGAAGAACTTCCCCTGTATAAACCCGGGGCTGAGGCAGAGTGATTGAGTCCAGGAAGAGCAGAGACAAGAGCAGCATAGGAAGCAGCAGAGTCACAAGGAGTCAGGGGCTGGCAGCTAAAGAGCTCGCCCTGACTAAGAAGATTCTTTACCGGACCCGGAGTCCGAGGCTGTGGGGACTAACTTCTACCCAGCAGCAGAATCCGTCAGGCAGGGGATTTCAGGTCCCCTGGCCCAGAAGCCCGAAGGCCCCGAGTCACCGGCCATACGGGTGAGCACCACACGGTACACTCAGGGACGTGGGCTACTTACATCAGCTTCTAGCAAGGTAGCCAGAAGAGTACAGTCAGCTTGGGAGGCCTACAACTACGCCTGGCCAGGGGAGATCCCATCTGCTCAAGGACTGACCAGGCCCCGTTCGCTAGCAAGTACTCCGGGAGGGTCTATCGTTGTTATCAGTAAAGACCCTGAACGCTACCATACCGTCTCTGAGTGGTTCCTGCTACCCCCATCATCCACGTCGGCTGCCCTGAGGCCATACCCCTCCCGTTGGGGGTTATACTATCACGCTGCACCATCCTTCCACCGGCCTCAGCGGTCTGCCCTGCAGCAGCAGCCCCCTGGCTGCATTCAACGGGTGGCGTAGTCATCAACCGTTTTCTACCGCTAACAGACTGCCGTCCAGTTTGACTCCCTGGGCACGGACCGGGTCACCGCCACGAGACTACAACCCTAAACAGATCCGGCTCCGGGTAAGCTCCCGCGTGCGCAACGCAGCGCGACACAGGCCCAGGGGCGCGTCAACTTTGGCGTAGTCGGCAGGATCACGTGCCCGCAACCACCGGGTACTGCGTGCCTGAAAAGCAAAGACTGTTCAAACTTACCAGTGGTGAAGATTCCCGCCATCGGTGAAGATTCCCGCCATCCGGCGCCATCTTCAGCCTTCTTCCCGCCATCGGTGAAGTTTCCCGCCATCCGGCGCCATCTTCAGCCTTCTTCCCGCCATCCGTGGAGTTTTCCCGCCATTGGACGCCATCTTGAGGACGCCGCGCGGGAAGAAGAGGGGCGTGGACTCCGAAAGCGCGCGAGAACTGAAGCCCCGCCTCACGTCCGGACGTTGCGTAAGGTCCTGGAAGGAGCCCAGCAGACGCCGACGTCACAGGAGCGCGACGGAAGGTCCTCAACCCTGACGATCCACTGCGGAGCCGCGGCCTACGGAAGAGGATCATCGCAAGGTAGGCCACGGTCCACTAGGGGGGAGGAAGATGTCGGATACGGAGGAGAGCTTCACTACCTCGACCCCCGCCAGCGCCACCGCTGCTGCAGTTATGCCCTTCACCATGCCATATATCCCGGGAGCAGCTTGGCTACCCCAGTACTCAGGGGAGTCACATACCCTGCATGACTTTAGAGAAAAGCTGGATAGCCTCTTCCAGGTGTACCCCCTCACAGAAGAGCAAAAAGTGAGCATCCTGGTGGCCCAACTAATCGGGGCAGCCAAAAGAGAAGTAAAATCTTGGCCACCTGGGAGGAGGACTGTCGCAGAGATACTAACCCGGCTGAGGGACACCTTCGATACCCGCACCTCAGCCGAGATCAAGCTTAGATTCTACGGGTGCAAGCAGCGAGCGCATGAGAGTATAAGGGACTATGCACTAAACCTACAAGAGGCCCTGAGGGCCATAAAGCAGACCGACCCTGATGGGGTGGGAAACGAGGACAGGCTGTTGACTGAACAATTTATAGAGGGTTTATATTGCAATGCCCACCGAACCCAGTTGCGGGCAATGGCCTTACAGGATCCCCATCTGGACTTTGCACAGTTCAAGGATAGAGCTATCCGGGTGCTCCGAGAACCAGCACCGGGTGGCGTTGTGACCCACAGGCGCCCAGCTATTACTTACCACCAGGAGGCGGCGCCCTTGTCGGCAGGGCCTGTGGGAGCTGATGCGCAGGCTTTGGACAATGACCCGGCTCCAGACCTACACCATCAGGTCCAAGAGCTAGTTAAGAGCGTTGCTGCGCTAACCCGAACTGTGCAGTCTTTACAGGTTTCCACTCCAGGGAAGATCCAGCTGGCATCCGGACCGGAGGACATCCCGTGGCGTCGACCAAGGAGGACCCCACCGGCCAGAGGAAGACCCAGTGACCGATACAGCGAGGACGGACGACCCATCTGCCGCCGCTGCAATCAACCCGGACATATGGAAAGGTACTGTTCTTTAAACGGGCACAACCTGGGGTAGAGGGCCAACCCCCAGGAAAAAGATCACCAGGCCCATCGAACTGGCGCGACAGATATGTGGGAGGACGTCCAGTCTTGCCTGTGGTACTGGATGGCATTCCCATGAGTGCCCTACTGGACACCGGGTCACAGGTCACCACCATCCCGTACGTGCTCTTCAAGCAGTACTGGAATGACTCGGATATTACCCGCTACCCTGACGACGACTTGAGTATCATCGCCAGCAATGGTCAGCCCGTGCCACAGATCGGATTTAAAGAGGTGACCATCAAAATTGGTAGAGTCGAACTGGCCGCACAGGGACTGATCATTGTAGACATTGACAAACATGAGAGTCACCCAAAGATAACTCTAGGAACTAATGTAATTGAAAATTGTCTTGCAGAGGTGATTTTCCTTTTACAGCAGGTTGCCAAGAATGCCAGCTCCGGCGAGCAGCGGGTGCTCCAGAAAGAGATCCGGGCACTGATGCAACGGCAACAAGTGGAACTCTCCGGCGGTGAGATTGGTAGCGTAAGAATGTGTGACCCTTTTCCTATTGCCATGCCCCCAAAAAGTGAAATGATGATTTGGTGCCGGGCAGCTATTGGTCTGAGAGGTAGAGATTACCAGGCAATGGTAGAACCAGTTTACTCAGATAGTAGGCCCACCATTTTGACAGCACGGGGGGTGGTCAATGTACGCCATGGGAGGGTGCCCGTTCGCATAATAAATATCGGGGAGAGGGAAGTGTACCTGCCCCGGTATGCCACGCTAGCCAAATTATATACCACTAATCAAAATTCTATACAATTTGTGGAACCCTTGCCTCCATCTCACCCGGAGGAAGGTAACGGCTCTAAGAAAGACATGGAGGACTGGTGTCAGCAACTACATCTGGGTACTGACTCCACTCCCTCACACCAGAAACAAGGAGTCTATCGGGTGGTTCAAGAGTATGAGAGAGTGTTTAGTAAACACCCGTTAGACTTCGGGCGAGTCAAGGGGGTAGAACACCGCATCCCCACGGGAGATCATCCTCCCATAAAAGAGAGGTATCGACCCGTACCCCCTGCACATTACCAACACGCCAAGGGGATGCTTAGAGACATGAAGGAGGCTGGGGTAATCCGGGATAGCTGTAGCCCCTGGGCAGCCCCACTAGTTTTAGTCAAAAAGAAAGACAACACCATGAGGATGTGTGTAGATTACCGGAAAATCAACCGTATCACACACAAGGATGCGTACCCCTTACCAAGGATAGAGGAGTCATTGGCTGCTTTAAGATCTGCTAACTTCTTCTCTACCTTGGATCTCACTAGCGGGTACTGGCAGGTTCCTGTAGCAGAGGCAGACCGGGAGAAGACTGCATTCACCACCCCGATGGGACTTAGTGAGTTCACCTGCATGCCGTTCGGACTCTGCAACGCCCCAGGAACCTTCCAACGATTAATGGAGTGCTGTCTGGGCCACAGAAACTTCGAGACGGTCCTGTTGTACCTGGACGATGTCATCGTATACTCCAAAACTTACGAGGACCACCTGAAACACCTGGCGGAGGTGTTCGAAGCTCTGGCGAGTTATGGCCTAAAGGTGAAACCCTCCAAGTGTCACCTCCTGAAACCAAAGGTGCAATACCTGGGACACGTGGTGAGCGCTGACGGAGTGGCTCCCGACCCCGATAAGATCACCGCAATTAAGGGATGGCCAAGCCCCTCCAGCGTAAAAGAAGTGCGGCAGTTCCTAGGGTTGGTAGGCTACTACCGAAGGTTTATTCCCGGTTTCACCAAAAAGGCAGCGCCTATGCAGGACCTCCTGATAGGCCAGTCCCGGAAGGCCAAGAACCAGAAGCCGCCCTTCAAATGGGAAGAGCTAGAAGAAGAGTCCTTCCGCCAGCTGAAGATGGCCCTCACGGGGGATGAAATCTTGGCGTACCCAGACTATAGCCAGCCCTTCATCCTCTACACCGACGCCAGTAACATCGGGCTAGGAGCCGTACTATCCCAGATTCAGCAGGGGAGAGAACGAGTGATCTCCTATGCCAGCCGAAAACTGCGACCCACCGAAAGGAACCCCGAGAATTACAGCTCATTTAAGCTAGAGTTCCTGGCCGTGGTATGGGCAGTCACCGAGCGCTTTAGGCATTACCTCGCTTCTTCCCGGTTCACCGTATACACGGATAACAACCCGTTGATACACCTGGACACGGCAAGACTCGGTGCCCTGGAGCAGAGGTGGATGGCCCGTCTGTCCAACTACGAGTTTACAATTAAATACCGGGCAGGGCGCTCCAATACCAACGCGGACGCCCTGTCCAGGATGCCCAACCTGCCGGACGGAGGAGAAGATCCGGAGGGACTGGAAGAAGTTGAACTCCCTGCGTTCCACCGTCATGGGACTATCCAGTATTCCCACCGGGTAAGGAGTAAGCAGGCTGCTACGTTGAACCCCTTACCTCACTACAACTGGGCGGAAACGCAAGACAGCGACCCTGCCGTCCGACTGGTGAAGGAGATGCTGACTCGCCCGGAGGCTAGCCTGGAATCAGACGCTCCAGAGGAAGCCAAACAACTATGGGCAGAGAAGAGTCGACTGTTCCTTTACAAGGGGAAGTTGTGCCGCAGAATGGTTAACTCCAGGACGCATGAACTACTCTGGCAAGTAGTGGTGCCACGAAGAGACGCAGCCATGGTGATGGAGGCATACCACGACGGAGCTGGACACTTCGGGTGGAAAAAGCTGGAGTTCCTGCTGCGCGAGCGGTTCCACTGGGTAGGCATGAGGGGAACCATCGAGAAGTGGTGCAGAGACTGTGGCCCGTGCAATCTGAGAAGGAAGGACCGGGCCAGCCAGAAGACTCCCCTGCAGTCCATCGTCACCCGGCAACCGTTGGAACTGGTGGCCTTGGATCATGTAAAACTGACCCCCAGCAGAAGTGGCTACGTCTACGCGTTAACCATCGTGGATCATTACTCCCGGTTTCTGGTTGTCGTCCCCGTCAAGGACTTAACGGCTCGAACAGCAGCTAGAGCCTTCCAGCAGCACTTTTGCCGCCCACACGGGTACCCGGACCAAGTGCTGACGGACCAGGGACCTGCCTTTGAAGCGGAGGTCTTCCAGGAATTCTGTAATCTGTATGGCTGCCGGAAGATAAGGACGACACCCTACCATCCGCAAACTAATGGACTTTGTGAAAAAATGAACCAGGTGGTAATGGATCTTCTAAAAACGTTGCCCCTGGAAGAACGCAGTCTGTGGCCTGAGAAGTTGCCCGATCTGGTGGACCTATACAACCACATCCCGGTAGGTTCCACCAACTGTACCCCGGCTTACCTAATGAGGGCAAGACCTGGTAAGTTACCTGTTGACCTGGAAATGGGAGTCCTGACGCCCGAGGACACTTCACCAGAAACAGACTGGGACACAGAGAGGCAGCAGCAGTACCGGAAAGTACAGGAGAGCGTGGAGCGAAGTCTTTGTCAGGCTAGGGAAAGACAAGAGAAGACTTACAACCAGTATGCTCCCGCTGTTCCCCTGGTACCCGGAGAGCAGGTCTTGAAGAGGAAGAGACGGCTCCACAAGTTGGACGACCAGTGGGAGAAGGACCCGTACACCGTACTGCCCTCAAGCCACGAGAACCCGAAGGTCTGTACCATCAGTAAAGACGGAGGGGAAACCACAGCCATTGTATCCCGGGACCACCTGAAGAAGTGCCCCGAACAACTGAGGAACCCTGAGGAGGAACAGGAAGACCATCGACCCGTGGAAGAAAGGGAAGATATGGTTAGTACCGTGCTCGGGGACTTCCCTCGGTCTTGGACTCAAGTCAATGGTGCAGTTGTGGTACCCGTACTCACCTTCCTCCAACCATCATCCCAAGAACCTACGGAGCAACGGGTAGAGCTGGAAGAGCAGCCGGTCCAGGAGGCAGAAGACTCCACCCAAGCGGAACGGGAGAATCCACCCTCTGCTTATAGTGAGCCTGCCGTACCCCTAGTGAGACAAAGAGCCGGTAGACAGCTGCCCAGTTTACCCTTGACAGCTCCTACACCCTGTAGTTCAGGGCCAGACAGTCAGCTCCGTAGGTCCACTAGGGCCACTAGAGGCCAGTTACCCGCACGTTGGAGGATCTAAATGTTTAAGTTGTTTTACAATGTTTACCTGTTTATTGTTGCTTGTGTGTAATTTTGTGTTTCTAGTTGTTTTTAGGAGTCTTCGGTGGATTTACCGGGAATCCTTTGTATATAGTTGGAGCGTAACCCAGGATGGACTAGAGACTGTTAAGGACTCGGGGTAGGACAGACCCCTACCTGGTTACGTCTCCCTGTGTTGGTGAAATGGACACCTTTGCTTTTCTTCAAAGACTGCACCCGGTTGCGGACATCCGTGACCATCTTATTGTGTTTCCTTATTGTATTTTATTGTTCTTTGATATACCTTGTTATATTTTTCTAAAAAATGTTTAGTCCCGGAGTACTAAATTTCACTAGGGGGGAGTGTGACACCCCAGGGGTCTGGTTGTCACAGTGATAGAGATATTACGTCTGAGAGCCGGTGGGAGGTCCTTTGGTCAGGGATCCTGTGCATGCCACACCTCCTGCCCAGCCTTGGGAGGGGAAGAACTTCCCCTGTATAAACCCGGGGCTGAGGCAGAGTGATTGAGTCCAGGAAGAGCAGAGACAAGAGCAGCATAGGAAGCAGCAGAGTCACAAGGAGTCAGGGGCTGGCAGCTAAAGAGCTCGCCCTGACTAAGAAGATTCTTTACCGGACCCGGAGTCCGAGGCTGTGGGGACTAACTTCTACCCAGCAGCAGAATCCGTCAGGCAGGGGATTTCAGGTCCCCTGGCCCAGAAGCCCGAAGGCCCCGAGTCACCGGCCATACGGGTGAGCACCACACGGTACACTCAGGGACGTGGGCTACTTACATCAGCTTCTAGCAAGGTAGCCAGAAGAGTACAGTCAGCTTGGGAGGCCTACAACTACGCCTGGCCAGGGGAGATCCCATCTGCTCAAGGACTGACCAGGCCCCGTTCGCTAGCAAGTACTCCGGGAGGGTCTATCGTTGTTATCAGTAAAGACCCTGAACGCTACCATACCGTCTCTGAGTGGTTCCTGCTACCCCCATCATCCACGTCGGCTGCCCTGAGGCCATACCCCTCCCGTTGGGGGTTATACTATCACGCTGCACCATCCTTCCACCGGCCTCAGCGGTCTGCCCTGCAGCAGCAGCCCCCTGGCTGCATTCAACGGGTGGCGTAGTCATCAACCGTTTTCTACCGCTAACAGACTGCCGTCCAGTTTGACTCCCTGGGCACGGACCGGGTCACCGCCACGAGACTACAACCCTAAACAGATCCGGCTCCGGGTAAGCTCCCGCGTGCGCAACGCAGCGCGACACAGGCCCAGGGGCGCGTCACAAGCACAGAGGGAACCCTGAGATCCCACAAGATACCGGGTGAAGGGTTGGCAGAGCAGGGTGCCGGATCCCAAACTGGTGGAGGCCAATTATCCTCAGCCAGGAACCGGAGGTCGTGGTCAAGTCTTGGCGCGACCCCTCACCATATCCACCAGGAAGGCACGCCATATAGGGTCAGGGAAACCGGAGAGAGGTTTGACCAACAAAAGGCCCGAGGAAGCTGGACAAAGGTGGGTCCCTGGTGGGGACGGCCAGTAGAGAGGAAGAGAAGGGAGCTCTGAACAACGCTCTGAAATTACCTGGGAGTTGGCCGAGTCCCGCACCTGGTGGACGCAGCGCGGCTCGGGTGGTCACTGCTGGCCGAAGTGACCGGAGCAACAACTGTGAGTAAAGCTTTGGAAACTGCACCACCCATCTCTGTGGTTCCTTGCCGCACCAGCACCATCAGTACTGGGACACTCGCACCATCACTCCCATCAGAATCCACACTAGCTGCCCTGAGGCAATACTCCTCCCGTGGGGAGTCATCCCATACTAAGCTGTACAAACAACATCAGCCTCAGCGGTCTGCAGTGCAGCGGCGGTCCCCACTGACCGCAATCCACGGGTGGCGTAGTCGAACAATATAATATCTGCCACTAAAAACATCGCCACTTAGTTTGACATCCTGGGCACGGACCGGATCGTCGCCACGAGGACTACTACCCCTGTCGGATCCGGCTCCGGGTATTCCCCGCGTGCGCAACGCCACACAACATGGCCAAGGGGGCGCGTCACGTTCATATCAGGAGGAATTTTGGTCAACTCCTCTTTGCAGATCATATCTAAATCATTCAGATTTTGAGTCTGTTGCTTGGCAACTTGGAGCTTCAACTCCTTCCATAAGCTTTCTATGCAGACGAGCTGAAGGCTGCTATCACAGGAACCTGGGCTTCCATAACACCTCAGCAGTGCCACAGGCTGATTGCCTCCATGCCACGCCGCATTGATGCAAAAGGAGCAGGACCGGCGTCACCACCCGGCGCACCTGGGCAAGTGCCGGGGCCCTGGACATAAAGGGGGGCCCACTCATGTGGGTTGCTTGCTAATCTATCGCTATGTGTCATGTGTGTGAGCGGCACTGCGGTACTGCCCGCAGCGTCCTTGGTTACCGCCGGCCGGCAGATCCTCTTCTGGACAGCGGGGGGCCTGCACTCACCTCGGTTGCTATGTGAGCGCTGCCCGCCGCGTCCTGGCTTACCACCGGCTTCCTCTCTCCTCCTGCTATTGAGTGCTCAGCGCTGCAGACATCCAGCCAGATGGTGGCAGTGCTGTGCACCATCTATCCTTACCGCAACTGCACTGCCTTCTGACAGGGTCCCTCCTCCGAGCTCATGCTCCTCGGAAACCAAGAGCCAGCCACAGCCAGCACACACTGCGTCCGACCGCCGGTAACTTTTTCTGTGCACGTCTTACTCTTATCAATGTCTTTCTATCTATAGATACATGATGTCACAGTGATAGTCACATGCATCATCATGTATCTATAATCTATAAATAGAAAGACATAACTTGACTATACTATATATCTATCTAAGTCAACTCAGCACAGCAGCACACACAATACTACTAAGCACAGCACTGTCTGTAGTATCTTAGGAAATCCTGTCTGCTGTGTGGAATAGCAGAGAAGGAAGGGGCAGCAGGCAGGGCACAGGTAGGCATGCCACATGATGGTGCCTGGCTGCTCTGCAGCTGCTATAGGAGGGGACTGGAGGGCTATAGTTAATGGTCTGACTCTGACCCACCATCACCAACATCCCTACCCGTTACATTCCTTCTCTGCCATTTCTCACAGACAGGGCTTCCTGCTTATACTGCAGTGTGCTGACAGGAGGAGTAATGGCAGTAATTCACCCAGTGACAGTCTCCACATACTGGAAATGCAATTGCACCAGTGGGTCATGGTCAGACCGTGCCAGAAGAAGGGACCGGCCAGTGCAGCCACACATAGATATGCACACGGCACACCATTAAGTACAGCCCTCCAGTCCCCTCCTAGGCATGCCTAGTCTGTCTGTCTCTGCAGCTGATATAGGAGGGGACTGGAGGGCTATACATAATGGTGTGCCGTGTGCTTATCTATGTGTGGCTGCATCATGGGGCATTATGTGGGGGGGGACAGCCTTCATGGGGCATTATGTGTGTGGGGGGGGCAGCCTGCATGGGGCATTATATGGGGGGGAGTGACATCCTTCATAGGGCATTATGTGGGGGAGGGAAGTGACATCCTGCATGGGGGATTGTGTGTGTCGGAGGGACAGCCTTGCATGGGGCATTAGGTGAAGGGGGGCACAGCCTGCATGGAGCGCTATATGGGGGCCAGTATCCTGTATGGAGCGTTATATGAGGGCCAGTATTCTGTATGGAGCATTATTTGGGGGCCAGTATTCTTCATGGAGCGTTATATGGGGCCCTTAATACTGTATGGAGGACTATACTGTCCGGTCTGCACTGTGCGCTGCAAGGATTAATTGGTTTCTGAGCTTTTGTAGAATTTACTATAAATATCGCTCATGTAATGTAAGAAGTGAAATCTGTAGCATTGTACTATATATATACAGTACAGACCAAAAGGTTGGGCACACCTTCTCATTTAAAGATTTTTCTGTATTTTCATGACTATGAAAACCCAATCGAGATGGTTTGGGGTGAGCTGGACTGCAGAGTGAAGGTAATAGGGCCAACAAGTGCTAAGCATCTCTGGGAGCTCCTTCAAGATTGTTGGAAGACCATTTCCGGTGACTACCTCTTGAAGTTCATCAAGAGAATGCCAAGAGTGTGATAAGCAGTCATCAAAGCAAAAGATGGCTACTTTGAAGAACCTAGAATATAAGACATATTTTCAGTTGTTTCACACTTTTTTGTTAAGTTTATAATTCCACATGTGTTAATTCATAGTTTTGATGCCTTCAGTGTGAATGTACAATTTTCATAGTCATGAAAATACCGAAAAATCTTTAAAATGAGAAGGTGTGTCCAAACTTTTGTCTGTACTATATATGTATATATATATATATATATATATATATATATATATATACCGTATATCTTTCTCTGCGGTATCTGTGCATCATGAATTATGGTATGTGTTAAAGGGGCCCACTGAGACTCTTTCGCCCAGGGCCCACAAAAAACCTGGAGCCGGCCCTCAAAAGGAGCCCCGACCAAGTATTGAATGCATTTACTGAACATACATTACAGTAGGCCAACAGTTCGGATTTTAAAAACATTTTTCCAGCTGTTGTTATAAAGTATTCTAATTTACTGAGATAATGACTTTTGTGTCTTCATTGGCTGTAAGCCATAATCATCAACATTAACAGAAATAAACACTTGAAATAGATCACTCTGTTTGTAATGACTATATATAATATAGGAGTTTCACTTTTCCTATTGAAGAACTGAAATAAATTAACTTTTTGATGATATTCTAATTTTGTGAGAAGCACCTGTAGTATGTGTTTGTCATCAAAAAGGAGGGTAAGATAGAAAATCATACATTAATATGAGGCCTATATTAGCCTCATTATGCCAATTTGAGATTAAAGAATAAAGATGGTAAATCCAGTGTGTTTCTTCTTGTAGCAATATTTTGTTCAAATTGCCTCCATGAAGGTCTATCTTGAATGTATAGAGACAAATGAATTTACCGTACAAAAAATGTGGTCATGATGCACTTTTAAGGGGGAGGGGGTCTTCTGCTGACACTGGTATAGGGGTAATGTCCCCCAATTCTGACAATATTCCCCTGACATGGGCGTGGGGAGCAGTGAATATTCATTTTCTTTAGCAGCGGGGACAGTGTAGGCTGCAGTAGGCGGCTGCTGCCTCCTGTTCCCTGATCCTCCACCGATACCGCTCCCCCCACACCACACATAAATATACACCCCCCCAACATTCGGACCATAAGACGCACCCCCCATTTTCCTCCAAAATTTTGGAGGAATAAAGAGCGGCTTATGGTCCGAAAAATACTGTAATGATTTTAGTGTCACCATTTTTTTGGAACTACACATGCCTAGCAAGAGGATCATCTGTGTTTTGTCATTTGTCTGGAGATTATTCTCCTTATTTTTGAAATTGTGTTCCCAACTTAAAAATTATGACAGGTACATTGTGCTATGTAGATTATGCCTTAGCTCTGATAGTTTATAAACCAGTTTATATTATAACTAGCTATTGAACCACCCGTTCTGCGCCCGGGTGGCGAGCATTTTTATTGGCATATGGTCTCTCATGCTGGTATGTGCTGCCCCCCTCCTGGTATTTGTGCTGCCCCATCCTGTCCCCACCATCCTATACTGGTATGCGTGGTACCCCTCACCCCAATCCAGGTATGTGTGGTACCCCTCACCCCAATCCTGGTATGTGTGGTACCCCTCACCCCAATCCTGGTATGTGTGGTACCCCTCACCCCAATCCTGGTATGCGTGGTACCCCTCACCCCATCCTGGTATGCGTGGTACCGCATACCTCATCCCTATCCTGGTATGCATGGTATTCCTCATCCTGGTGTGCATGGCCCCCCTCATCCGAATCCTGGTGTCCGTGGCACCCCTCATCCCCCCAATCCCGGTATGCGTGGCACCCCTCATCCCCCCAATCCCGGTATGCGTGGCACCCCTCATCCCCCCAATCCCGGTATGCGTGGCACCCCTCATCCCCCCCAATCCCGGTATGCGTGGCACCCCTCATCCCCAATCCTTGTAGGCATGGCACCCCTCCCCCCCATTCCCGGTAAGCGTGGTACCCCTCAGCCCCAATCCCGGTATGCGTGGCACCCTTCAACCCCAATCCCATTATGCGTGGCACCCTTCACCCCCAATCCCGGTATGCGTGGCACCCCTCATCCCTATCCTGGTATGTATGGAACCCCTCACCCCCCAATCCTGGTATGCGTGGTACCCCTCACCCACAATCCTGGTAAGTGTGGTACCCCTCACTCCTAATCCTGGTATGTGTGGTACCCCTCACCCCCAATCCTGGTATGTGTGGTACCCCTCACCCCACAATCCTGTTATGTGTGGCCCCCTCATCCCTATCCTGGTGTGCATGGTATCCCTCATCCTGGTATGCATGTTACCCCATCCCTCACCCCAGTATGCATTGCACTCCATCCCTCATCCCCAATCCCGGTATGCGTGGCACCCCTCATCCCCAATCCTTGTATGCATGGCACCCCTCATCCCGGTATGCGTGGCACCCCTCATTCCCAATCCCGGTATGCGTGGCACCCCTCATCCCCAATCACGGTATGCGTGGCACCCCTCACCCCCAATCCTGGTATGCGTGGCACACCCTCATCCCCAATCCCGGTATGCGTGGTACCCCTCACCCCCAATCCCGGTATGTGTGGCACCCCTCATCCCCAATCCCGGTATGCATGGCACACCCTCATCCCCAATCCCAGTATGCGTGGCACCCCTCATCCCCAATCCCGGTATGCGTGGCACCCCTCATCCCCAATCCCGGTATGCGTGGCACCCCTCATCCCCAATCCCGGTATGTGTGGCACCCCTCATCCCCAATCCCGGTATGCGTGGCACACCCTCATCCCCAATCCCAGTATGCGTGGCACCCCTCATCCCCAATCCCGGTATGTGTGGCACCCCGCATCCCCAATCCCGGTATGCGTGGCACCCCTCACCCCCAATCCCGGTATGCGTGGTACCCCTCACCCCCAATCCTGGTATGTGTGGTACACCTCACCCCACAATCCTGTTATGTGTGGTACCCCTCATCCCCAATCCCGGTATGTGTGGTTCCCCTCACCCCAATCCTGGTATGTGTTGCCCCCTCATCCCTTTCACACTGTACACACATACAAAAAAATAAACAGTTATACTCACCTTTCTTCTCTGTGCGCCAGCGCTAGAGTCCTCTTCTGCCGGAGGCCGGGGGAGGAGTGCGGTGCCGGAGCACCGCGCTGTCCGCGCCACTTTGCTGAAGACACACTGTAAATGTGTCTTCAGTAAAATGGCGCCGGATAGAGCAATGCGCACGCACCGGTCCGACACCTTCACTCCACACCCCCGGTCTCCAGCGAAGAGAGGTGCCGCGGCAACGCTCCTAACGGTCAGGTAAGTATGTAAGTATGGCGCCGGAGATCCGCGGTAAGCGTTCAGTGTCTACGCATACCGTGCGATCTCCAGCGCCATACACCTCCTCTTACCTGTAACGGCTGGATGCCTCCTTCTGTCTGGAGCCAGACTGCGCGTCACGCATGCGCAGTCTATCGAGGCTTCGGACAGAGACACACTTCTACGATTATATTATAGATGTCAACTGTCTGTTGGGTGAGTAAAAGTCTTTGACTTAATAACTAGTGTTGAGCCACCCCCGTAGTGTTCGAGTTCGGTTCGGTTCGTCGAACACCCGTGTGTTCGCCGAACTGTTCGTCGAACTGTTCGTTGAACACCTTCAAACACCGTTAAAGCCAATGGCAGGCAAACAAAAACACATAGAAACACATAGAAAACACCTTCAAAGGTGTCCAAAAGCTGACAAACTGCTCAGAAGACATAACTAACACATAGAAAAGTGACAAGTACATATAGTCATGTGAAAAGAAAAGAGGTGGAGGAGTAAAAGGAGGGGGAGACACAGATATAGGCATGTCATGCCCTTCTAAAATCCAAAAAGTGAGAAGCTGACACGGCCAGTCCGTTCCTGCCCGTGCCACCTCCGTGTCGCTGGGTTTGTGCCAGAGCCGCGGTGGACCATGACGGCCAGCCCCCCTCTCCCAATACTGGTGCCTGTCCGCTGGTGGGTCGAGCGAGCCCCCCTGTGGTGGAGGCAGCTCTAAGCTTTTTAATTTAAATTGTCTAATTTGAATGAATACACTTTAAATCCTTTTACAAGGATCTATTGGAGGGCAAGTCTCATGCCAGCAGCCGCATAATTCCAGCTCCAGTAGCGTCCACTAAAGCTGCTGCAGTTAAAAAGCTTTTATAAGGATCCAGCTCGGCTGTCCACCGCAAGGCATTCTACTGCCAGTCCCAGCCCCCATGCCTTGGGGTGCCTCCTGATGCTCTTCACTGAGTATCCCGTGGTCCCAAAGCATTTCCTTTGAAAAATTAAGTGTCCGAATTAATTTGTAATTAGATACTCTCGTTGGATGCTGAGAAAGCATTCCATATAGTCTCCTGGCACGCCATATATTATTCTCTTAAAAAGCTTGGGGTAGGGGTCTAGGGGACCCTTTTATAGCCAAAATCACGGCCCTGTATCGCAATACGTCACCTAGGCTGAAGATAAATGGAACTGTAGCACCCTGAGGGCTCGGTTGCTACAGAGGTATTGCACCTCACCCAGAGGTGTGATATCTCACTCTCAGGTAAGGATGGAGTGTGGATCAGGACCCGACACCTGCATGCATTACACCACATTGCCGTGGGGCAGGGCAACCAATATGCCACTGAGATGGGCACGACAGTCCCTGTCCCTGGCTGAAGTGGGGGGAGGGAACACTGAGGAAGGGGAACCCTGTAGTGCAGGAGCAGGGAGGAAGCAGTTCCTGGGTGCATTGAGAAGGGAGTATAAAAGGTGGGCACCGTCTTAGTTCAGTGCAGAGAAGTCTGAGCAGAAGTGACAGGGAGCAGGGGCTCTGCATGAGCTCTGCTCCGGAGGCGGGCCTAGTAACAGAGGCCCAGGCCTGGAAGAGGGAGAAGGAAGGAAGAGGAGCGGAGAAGGCTCCTGGAACGAGGAATGAAGGGATCCCAGGGGTGCGGAAGGGCGAGTCGCCACCGCACGCCCAAATCCACCTGGTGGAGGGGTCAGGCCAAAGGGGGAGACCGGTCCCCGAAACTAGTGGAGGCGGGAAACGACCCTCAGCTTGAAACCGGAGGCTGTGACATTTTATGTGGCGCAGCCCCTCGCTACACCCGCTAGGAAGGCACCACATAGGGTCAGGGAAACTGGCGCCAAGTTTACCAAGAGGAGGCCCGAGGCAGCCGGACAGAAGGGTTGATAAGAAAGGCCAGACAAAGGACACACAAAGGGGGTCCTGTGAAGCGCTCCAAAGTTATCTGGGAGTTGTCTGAGCCCCTCACCTGGTGAGCACAGTACGACGTGGGCAGCCTTTACCTGCAGAAGTGGTCTGGATAATAAGAACTGTGAGTAAAGGCCCTGGACTGCATCACTGACTCCGTGTCGTTACTGCTGCTGCCCTGCACCATCACCCCCATCCTCCGCATACACTGCCCTGAGGCTATACTCCTCCCGTGGGGAGTTATGCTACGTTCTGCTGCACCCACAACACCAGCCTCAGCGGTCTGCCCTACAGCGGCGGTTCACTCTGACCGCAATCCACGGGTGGCGTAGTCGGACATTTAAACATCAAAACCACGTAAATAATTCCGCCACTGGTTTGACCGCCCTGAGCCACGGAACCGGGTCTCCGCCACGGAGACTACAACAACCAGCATCCACCAAAAAGGGTCCGGCTCCGGGTGTCCCAAGGCCCAGGGGGCGCGTCAGAACATTTTCATCACCTTTCATAATCACCAATGGGACAAGGCAGGGATGTCCTCTGTCCCCTCTCTTATACATCCTAGTGACGGAGCACCTGCTCTCATCAATTCACCATAACCCCAATATTAGGTGGATTGAGGTGGGAGGCACCGAGTACAAGTGCTCTCTATTTGCTGATGATGTCCTAGTATATATCACTCAATCACATATATCCATCCCTGCTGTTATGGCTGAAATAGATTACTTTGTTACATGGTCAAATTTTAAAATCAATGCAGCGAAGTCTGAGGCCCTCGATGTCTCCCTCCCCAAATCCATACAGGATTCCATCCAGTCCAGCTTTCCCTTTGCCTGGACCTCACAGGGTATCAAATACTTAGGAATAGAGATGAGCGTTGTTCTACTCGAACTGTTCGCCAATCTCAAATTTGAGCTGTTTTGGGCGGTGTTCGAGCCGTTCGGCGAACACGAACAATTTGAGAAAAATTCGGCTGTTCGAGGTTATGTTCGATAGCTGTTCGTGCACCAAAATCATAACTGGATTTTTTCTCAGTAATGATGAAAATTAATATTAATACGCAGTTTGAGTGTACAGCGGGGTGGGGGGAGTGGCAGGGGATGGATCTCTGCAGGAACAATGAAGATCTCCATTTTTTTTTCTCTTTCCCGCATTTACAGTGGGGAGGTGCAATCTGTCAGCGCACACACGGAGCGAAGTGCTTTTTTTCACACAAGCAAGGGCATGTGTCATTGGCAGTGTATGTCACATGTCCTTGCCCTATAAGACCAAGCCATTTTCCCCGTCGCCACCATTTTCTCACTGCTGCAGCTGCGTGTTAGACGGCACCGCTGTTGCTGTGTGCGCTATACCTTGTTAATTTCAAGCCAATTTTCGCACAAATCTACAGATAGCTTGGGAGTAGGGAATAGTTGTGATTGCAGTCCTTTTAAAGACTAGGTTACAGCATTTCCTACGACTTTTATCAGGCAGGTCTGTGCTCTTAAATAGATAGATTGTGGGAGTAAAGACTAGTGTTGAGCCACCCCCGTAGTGTTCGAGTTTGGTTCGGTTCGTCGAACACCCGTGTGTTCGCCGAACTGTTCGTCGAACACCTTCGAACACCGTTAAAACCAATGGCAGGCAAACAAAAACACATAGAAACACATAGAAAACACCTTCAAAGGTGTCCAAAAGCTGACAAACTGCTCAGAAGACATAACTAACACATGGAAAAGTGACAAGTACATATAGTCATGCGAAAATAAAAGAGGTGGAGGAGTAAAAGGAGGGGGAGACACAGATATAGGCATGTCATGCCCTTCTAAAATCCAAAAAGTGAGAAGCCGACACGGCCAGTCCGCTCCTGCCCGTGCCACCTCCGTGTCGCCGGGTTTGTGCCAGAGCCGCGGTGAACCCTGACGGCCAGCCCCCCTCTCCCAATACTGGTGCCTGTCCGCTGGTGGGTCGAGCGAGCCCCCCTGTTTTGGAGGCAGCTCTAAGCTTTTTAATTTAAATTGTCTCTCTAATTTGAATGAATACACTTTAAATCCATTTACAAGGATCTATTGGAGGGCAAGTCTCATGCCAGCAGCCGCGGTAATTCCAGCTCCAGTAGCGTCCACTAAAGCTGCTGCAGTTAAAAAGCTTTTATAAGGATCGAGCTCGGCTGTCCACCGCAAGGCATCCTACTGCCAGTCCCAGCCCCTATGCCTTGGGGTGCCTCCTGATGCTCTTCACTAAGTATCCCATGGTCCCGAAGCATTTCCTTTGAAAAAATTAAGTGTCTAAACTACAGGTGGTGCAGCTTGCTTAACAGCCGGGATAATCCGCTTACTAGCAGACACTGCTACTAGGCACAAAGTATTTCCTGGGCTAGATGCAGTTAAAAATTTGTAATTAGATACTCTCGTTGGATGCTGAGAAAGCATTCCATAGAGTCTCCTGGCACGCCATATATGATTCTCTTAAAAAGCTTGGGGTAGGGGTCTAGGGGACCCTTTTATAGCCAAAATCACGGCCCTGTATCGCAATACGTCACCTAGGCTGAAGATAAATGGAACTGTAGCACCCTGAGGGCTCGGTTGCTAAAGACGTATTGCACCTCACCCAGAGGTGTGATATCTCACTCTCAGGTAAGGATGGAGTGTGGATCAGGACCCGACACCTACATGCATTACACCACATTGCCGTGGGGCAGGGCGACCAATATGCCCCTGAGATGGGCACGACAGTCCCTGTCCCTGGCTGGAGTGGGGGGAGGGAACACTGAGGAAGGGGAACCCTGTAGTGCAGGAGCAGGGAGGAAGCAGTTCCTGGGTGCATTGAGAAGGGAGTATAAAAGGTGGGCACCATCTTAGTTCAGTGCAGAGAAGTCTGAGCAGAAGTGGCAGGGAGCAGGGGCTCTGCATGAGCTCTGCTCCGGAGGCGGGCCTAGTAACAGAGGCCCAGGCCTGGAAGAGGGAGAAGGAAGGAAGAGGAGCGGAGAAGGCTCCAGGAACGAGGAATGAAGGGATCCCAGGGGTGCGGACGGGCGAGTCGCCACCGCACGCCCGAATCCACCTGCGTGGAGGGGTCAGGCCAAAGGGGGAGACCGGTCCCCGAACTAGTGGAGGCAGGAAACGACCCTCAGCTAGAAACCGGAGGCTCTGACATTTTATGTGGCGCAGCCCCTCGCTACACCCGCTAGGAAGGCACCACATAGGGTCAGGGAAACTGGCGCCAAGTTTACCAAGAAGAGGCCCGAGGCAGCCGGACAGAAGTGTTGGTAAGAAAGGCCAGACAAAGGACACACAAAGGGGGTCCTGTGAAGTGCTCCAAAGTTATCTGGGAGTTGTCTGAGCCCCTCACCTGGTGAGCACAGTACGACGTGGGCAGCCGTTACCTGCAGACGTGGTCTGGATAATAAGAACTGTGAGTAAAGGCCCTGAACTGCATCACTGACTCCGTGTCGTTACTGCTGCTGCCCTGCACCATCACCCCCATCCTCCGCATACACTGCCCTGAGGCTATACTCCTCCCGTGGGGAGTTATGCTACGCTCTGCTGCACCCACAACACCAGCCTCAGTGGTCTGCCCTGTAGCGGCGGTTCACTCTGACCGCAATCCACGGGTGGCGTAGTCGGACATTTAAACATGAAAACCACATAAATAGTTCCGCCACTGGTTTGACCGCCCTGAGCCACGGAACTGGGTCACCGCCACGAAGACTACAACCACCAGCATCCACCAAAAAGGGTCCGGCTCCGGGTGTCCCAAGGCCCAGGGGGTGCGTCAGAACATTTTCATCACCTTTCACAATCACCAATGGGACAAGGCAGTGATGTCCTCTGTCCCCTCTCTTATACATCCTAGTGACGGAGCACCTGCTCTCATCAATTCGCCATAACCCCAATATTAGGTGGATTGAGGTGGGAGGCACCGAGTACAAGTGCTCTCTATTTGCTGATGATGTCCTAGTATATATCACTCAATCACATATATCCATCCATGCTGTTATGGCTGAAATAGATCACTTTGTTACATGGTAAAATTTTAAAATCAATGCAGCGAAGTCTGAGGCCCTCGATGTCTCCCTCCCCAAATCCATATAGGATTCCATCCAGTCCAACTTTCCCTTTGCCTGGCCCTCACAGGGTATCAAATACTTAGGAATTCCTATTCATAGAGACCTCTCCCATCTATGTTATCTTAATTTTGGGCCCTTTATTGAACAACTCCATACAGACCACGGTTGGCAAGTTAGAACTGTAAGATTCACTACGTGAACCACTGGTGTTTTGTGGAAAAGCACATGTACACTGCGTTCCAAATTATTATACAAAAAGTGTTTAGGAGTGATAAGGGAAGAATTTGTTTGTTTGTCAGTTAAACTCATTGATGGTGATGTGTGTCAGGGCTCTTTATATCACTGTAAGCAATTGCAGACACCTGTGCTAATTAGTTTGGCAGGTGTGTCCAATGAAAGGCAAGACTACTTAAGAAGGCTCTCTCACATTATTAAGCAGCCTACATTTTCTGCCAAAATGGGAAAGAAAAAGGATGTGTCGGCTGCTGAGAAGCAACAAATTGTGGAGTGTTTAGGTCAAGGCATGACTACAATCAACATTGTGCGATGATCAGGATGAAGTGTCTTGGCAATCAAGAAGTATGTAGCTGATTCACAGTACACACGTGTGCGTGCTGATAAGGGCAAATTGAGGACTCTTTCCTGCAGGCAATTACGTCAGGTTGAAAGAGCAGCGGCAAAAAAGCCTTGTCATAGCAGCAGACAAGTTTTTGAAGCTGCTTGTGCCTCCAACGTCCCCCGAACAACAAGATGCAGGGTCCTTCAGAGGTTTGCAGCTGTGCATGCGCCATCCTGTCGACCTCCTCTATCCACTTCACACAAGCAGAAACGGCTCCAGTGGGCCAAACATTACATGAAGACTGATTTCAAAACTGTTTTGTTCACGGATGAGTGCCGTGCAGCGCTCGATGGTCCAGATGGATGGAGTGGAGGATGGCTGGTTGATGGACACCCCACGCAAACACGGCTACAGCGCCAACAAGGAGGAGGTGGAGTAATGTTTTGGGCTGGAATCATGGGGAGAGAGATTGTCGGCCCCTTTAGGATCCCTGAAGGCGCTAAAGATGAACTCCATAATGTATGTGGATTTTCTCAAACAGCACTTCCTGCCATGGTTCAAGAAGAAGAACCGTGTATTTCACAGCAAGATCATTTTTCTGCATGATAATGCACCATCTCATGCTGCACATAAAACATCTGCATCTCTGGCTGATATGGGCATAAAAGGGGACAAACTTATGGTGTGACCCCCATGCTCCCCTGACCTCTACCCCATTCAGAACCTTTGGAGCATCATTAAAAGGAGTGTCTATGATGGCGGGAGGCAGTTCACATCTAAGCAACAGCTCTGGGAGGGTATTCTGTCCTCATGCAAAACAATTGAAGCAGAAACCATCCAAAACCTGACAAATTCAATGGACGAGAGAGTTCAGAAGCTCCTTTCGAACAAGGGGTCCTATGTGAAAATGTAACATCACCTAGAATAAAGTTTTGAGTTGAAAACTGTTTGATTTCAGTTTCTAACAACCTGCTAATGCTTATAATTTCAAAAATGACCATTTTTTTGGTCTTTATTAAAATGAAAAGGTTGATCGAAAAGTTTGGGGGATCTAAGAGTGTGGCAACCCAGTAGTCATGATTACTTCGAATTCTGACAATATGAGGGTCATGCTGCAGGTAGTGCAGCAAGAAGGCACTTATGTGCCTTGCGCATCTCGGAGCCCCAAAATTATTTTCCGGGCTAGATGCAGCTAAAAATTATTTTTAATTTTAAATCTGGTGAAGCTTTAGTATAGATGGCCTAATAGGATCAGTGCTGCACACTGCTACAAAGCCCAAATTATTTTCCAGTCAAGATACAGATAAACATGATTAGTAATTTGAAAGCTTAAAACGGTTGGTAGGGTGATTTTAACCAATCATCAAGCTTTTACTCTCCCCAGGATGACACAGGGGTAGAAAAGTCGTTTCGGATCCATGATTTGTTCATCTTTATGAACGTGAGTCTGTCTACATTATCAGTGGAGAGCCGCGTGCGCTTATCTGTCAGCACACCACCAGCAGCGCTGAACACACGTTCAGACAGAACGCTGGCTGCGGGGCATGACAAGATCTCCAAGGCGTAAGTGGCTAGCTCCGGCCATTTATCCAGATTGGAAGCCTAAAAAGAGCAAGGGTCCAGTGACACAGTCGTGGCTTCAATGTTTACTTGGAGATACTCCTGTACCATCGTCTCTAGGCGTTGACTATGTGTCAGACTTCTTCTCTCCTGTGGCCTTGCAAAGGATGGGCTAAAAAAGTGGTGAAATGATTCCGCAAAATTGATGTTACCAGCAGATACTGTGGTTCTGTCACGGTTTGAGTGCTGAACACTTGACGGTCCCACGGTTGGCAAGTTGGAACTGTGAGATTCACTACGTGCACCACTGGTATTTTGTGGAAAAGCACATGTAAGATTCTGCAACAGTCTCTGCTGATACTCCTGCATGCGTGCATCCCTTTCTATGGCAGGAATAATTTCTGCAAATTTACTTTTGTACTGGGGATCTAACAGTGTGGCAACCCAGTAGTCAGGATTATTTCTAATTCTCACAATTCGAGGGTCATGTTGCAGGTAGTGCAGCAAGAAGGCACTCATGTGTGTTGCGCATCCAGGAGCACCAAGTCCCTGTTGTGTTGGTGGCGAGGTAACAATCATGCTTCCTTCCTCTGTCCTCTCCCCCCAACCTCGCACAACAGAAATGTGATCAAGGTCTCCCTCATCTGATGAGTCTTCCATCAGTTCGTCCTCCACTTCTTCCTGGGCTCCTGCACCTTCCTCACTAGTTTGGCTGCTACCATGCGCCCTGGTAAAACCATCTCCCCCACCCTCACATGCCTGCCGCCTTGGTGCTTCCGACCGTCTGGACCTTGCAGATGTTAGCCCTTCCGCATACAACTCCTCCTCCTCTACTTCCTCCACCTCCTCTTGTGCCACCACCTGACTCCGAATTCTGTTTAACATGTGCTCCAGCATGTAAATCACCGGAATAGTCATGCTGATAATGGCATCGTCAGCACTAAACATCTTCGTCGCCATTTCAAAACTGTGCAGAAGGGTGCATAGGTCCCTGATCTGAGACCACTCCTCCAGCGTGATTTGCCCCACCTCTGAATCTCGTTGGCCCAGGCTATACGTCAGAACGTATTGCACCAGGGCTTGTCGGTGCTGCCACAGTCGCTGCAACATGTGCAGAGTTGAATTCCACCGGGTAGGCACATCGCATTTTAGCCGGTGAAGTGGCAGGCCCAACGACTTCTGTAGAGATGTAAGTCGCTGAGCTGCGGGATGCGAACGGCGGAAGTGAGCACACAGCGACCGTGCCCTCTGCAGAAGGCCATCTAGTCTGGGATAGTGGGCTAAAAATTGCTGGACAACCAGGTTCAACACGTGAGCCATACAAGGCACGTGTGTGACATTGCCCCGGAGAAGGGCCGCACCCAGGTTTGCAGCATTGTCGCACACGGCCTTTCCTGGTTTCAGGTCCAGTGGAGACAACCATTCATGAAATTGGTTCTCCAGAGCTGACCACAACTCCTCAGCTGTGTGACTCACATTTCCCAGACATTTCAATGTAAAAACCGCCTGATGACGTTGAGCCCTACTGCCAGCATAGTAAGGAGGTGTGCAGGATCCCTTCTGCGCAGTTAGAAAGCTTGTGGCATGACCAGACAGGCTTTGGGTGCAGGTGGAAGACCGAGAGGAGGTTGAGGAGGCAGAATCAGTGGTGGAAAAATGACATAAAGAGGATTGACGCACAACTCGTGGGGACGGCAAGACTTGGACAGCAGCCCCTTGTCCTGCTGTCACCATAGTTACCCAGTGCCCAGTCAGCGACATGTAACGCCCCTGTCCATGCCTACTCGTCCAAGTGTCTGTGGTGAAATGCACCCTGTCACACACAGAGTTTCTCAAAGAAGCGGTGATGTTGTGTGCGACATGCTGGTGGAGCGCAGGCACACCTTTCTTTGAGAAGTAGTGCCGACTGGGCATCTGGTACTGGGGCACTGCGACGGACATAAGGTCTCGAAAATCCTCTGTGTCCACCAGGCGGAAAGGCAGCATTTCTGTAGCCAAGAGCTTGCAGATGGTGAAATTCAACCTCTTAGCTTTCTCATGGCTAGGAGGAAATGGTCTTTTACTTGTCCACATCTGAGGGACCGAGGGCTGGCTATTGTGCTTAGACGGGGTTGATAAGGGTGTCCCCGGCAAACTGCCGGTCTGTGAGGAAGATGCAGGCGGACATGTTAGGTTGCCTTGATCTAAAGGTGGTGCTATCGATGTCGGACAGCGCTCAAGACCAGCTGGTGTTACCACCTCCAAAGAAAATGATGACCTGCCAATCACGCTGGCTGTTGCGGGTAAAGAGGTGGCAGGTCTGCGCCCCAAAACAGGTGTGACTGCTGTCCCCCCAGTCACAGAGGATGAAGAGGCCACGGATGCACAAGATATGGCAGACGGTGGTTGGCCCGGCCGGCTAGACCGCATTGTAGCACACTGAGCTTCCCACTGCAACTTATGCTTCATGTCCATGTGCCAGTTCATGCATGAAGTACTCAAACTATGTATTTTTTGGCCTCTACTTAGCTTTTGCTGACAAATGTTACAGATAACACGAGTTGGGTCATCTTTATCGATCTGAAAAAATGCCCAGGCTATGCAAGGCTTAGCACCCATGCGACCTGAAGAGCCACCACGACTTGTGGTGAGAGGCAGAGTTGTGTTTGAGGATGCAGTTGTTGACGTGCTTCCAGTACTACGTCTCTGTCCAGGAAGGCGCAACCTGACCTCGTCGTCACTAGCATCTTCCTCCACCTCCTCTGCTGACCTCATCTCTTGGCTGACTGTGGGTTGACAGTAAGTGGGATCTCCGACCTCATCATCATCACCCTGTGCGTTATCACACCCGTCGTCCTCAGAGCCAACCTGTTCCTGCCCTGACAAAAAACTAAAGTTGTCGCTCCAATCAGGTATTTGAGTCTTATCATCGTCTTCCTCATTGTCTCCACCAACAGGAGTTACAGCTTGGGAATGAGGGTCTACATTATGGTCAGAACCTTCTGCGTCTGGTCCTGGATCCGACTCATAAAGATTCTGGGCATCAGTGCAGATCATTTCCTCATCTGGATTCACAGAAGCGCTGGAGTCGACCTCTGATTCCCAGGCTATAGTATGAGTAAACAGCTCTGCAGACTCAACCATCTGTTCTACCTCATACTCAGACGGGCAGCTGGAGATTTGGGAGCTGTGAGGAAGCAAGTGCGATTTGGGTGACACCTTTGAGGACTGGAGTATTTGTGATGTTGAAGTTGATGTGGAGGAGAGCCCACTTAAAGGAGCACTTGATATCCGTTGAAGCACCTGCTGTTTTTGTGCCTCATCTGGAATTTGTAGCGATTGGCGTGGCCGTAAGAAAGGGATCTTATCACATTGTCCGCTAAAAGAAGTAGACATTTTAGTTTGGCTGGAAGATGGTCTTTCTTCTGCACCTACCCCACGGACACAACCTTTTTTCCCCTTCCCAACACGCCTATTCCCCTTTCCACCAGCAGCAGGCCTTTTTCCACTCATTTTTTTGGTTAACTAATTCACAACTCTGGAGTTGTTTGCACAAAAAAACAATGGATGGTAACCGAGCAGAGCTGAGTGGCCAAACTGTGGTATTAGGCCAAAACTATTGGCTGGGTTAGATGCAGAAAAAAATTATTTTTAATTTGCAACCTGATGGAGGTCAGTATAGATGGACTAATAGACCAAGTCCCACACACCGCTAGAAGCCCAAATATTTTTTCAGAGCTAGATGCAGAAAAAAATTATTTTTAATTTGCAACCTGATGGAGGTCAGTATAGATGGACTAATAGACCAAGTCCCACACACCGCTAGAAGCCCAAATATTTTTTCAGAGCTAGATGCAGAAAAAAATTATATTCAATTTGCAACCTGCTGGAGGTCAGTATAGAAGGACTAATAGAACAAGTCCCACACACTGCTAGAAGCCCAAATATTTTTTCAGAGCTAAATGAAGAAAAAAATTATTTTTAATTTGCAACCTGATGGAGGTCAGTATAGATGGACTAATAGACCAAGTCCCACACACCGCTAGAAGCCAAATATTTTTTCAGAGCTAGATGCAGAAAATTTTTTTATTCAATTTGCAACCTGATGGAGGTCAGTATAGATGGACTAATAGACCAAGTCCCACACACTGCTAGAAGCCCAAATATTTTTTCAGAGCTAGATGCAGAAAAAAATTATTTTTAATTTGCAACCTGATGGAGGTCAGTATAGATGGACTAATAGACCAAGTCCCACACACTGCTAGAAGCCCAAATATTTTTTCAGAGCTAGATGCAGAAAAAAATTATTTTTAATTTGCAACCTGATGGAGGTCAGTATAGATGGACTAATAGAACAAGTCCCACACGCTGCTAGAAGCCCAAATATTTTTTCAGAGATAAATGAAGAAAAAAATTATTTTTAATTTGCAACCTGATGGAGGTCAGTATAGATGGACTAATAGACCAAGTCCCACACACCGCTAGAAGCCCAACTATTTTTTCAGAGCTAGATGCAGAAAAAAATTATATTCAATTTGCAACCTGCTGGGGGTCAGTATAGAAGGACTAATAGAACAAGTCCCACACACTGCTAGAAGCCCAAATATTTTTTCAGAGCTAAATGAAGAAAAAAATTATTTTTAATTTGCAACCTGATGGAGGTCAGTATAGATGGACTAATAGACCAAGTCCCACACACTGCTAGAAGCCCAAATATTTTTTCAGAGCTAGATGCAGAAAAAAATTATTTTTAATTTGCAACCTGATGGAGGTCAGTATAGATGGACTAATAGACCAAGTCCCACACACCGCTAGAAGCCCAAATATTTTTTCAGAGCTAGATGCAGAAAAAAATTATTTTTAATTTGCAACCTGATGGAGGTCAGTATAGATGGACTAATAGACCAAGTCCCACACACTGCTAGAAGCCCAAATATTTTTTCAGAGCTAGATGCAGAAAAAAAATATTTTTAATTTGCAACCTGATGGAGGTCAGTATAGATGGACTAATAGACCAAGTCCCACACACCGCTAGAAGCCCAAATATTTTTTCAGAGCTAGATGCAGAAAAAAATTATTTTTAATTTGCAACCTGATGAAGGTCAGTATAGATGGACTAATAGACCAAGTCCCACACACTGCTAGAAGCCCAAATATTTTTTCAGAGCTAGATGCAGAAAAAAATTATTTTTAATTTGCATCCTGATGGAGGTCAGTATAGATGGACTAATAGACCAAGTCCCACACACTGCTAGAAGCAAAAATATTTTTTCAGAGCTAGATGCAGAAAAAAATTATTTTTAATTTGCAACCTGATGGAGGTCAGTATAGATGGACTAATAGACCAAGTCCCACACACCGCTAGAAGCCCAAATATTTTTTCAGAGCTAGATGCAGAAAAAAATTATTTTTAATTTGCAACCTGATGTAGGTCAGTATAGATGGACTAATAGACCAAGTCCCACACACTGCTAGAAGCCCAAATATTTTTTCAGAGCTAGATGCAGAAAAAAATTATTTTTAATTTGCAACCTGATGGAGGTCAGTATAGATGGACTAATAGACCAAGTCCCACACACCGCTAGAAGCCCAAATATTTTTTCAGAGCTAGATGCAGAAAAAAATTATATTCAGTTTGCAACCTGATGGAGGTCAGTATAGATGGACTAATAGAATGATGCTATGCCCAAAAGATTTTACTTCACTAGGTGCAGTAAAAAAATTGGTATTCTATACACAGGTGTTATATCTTGCAACACAGATAGGCTACTCCACTGACTAACACACTCTGCAATAGGCCAAAAAGGATTAGCTTTGCTAGATTCAGCCAAATGCTGTGAAAAAAACTTGCACAGCACTGGCACAGACCTGCCTGGCAAAAACTGATAGGAACTCATGTAACCTAGTCCTGAAAAGGACTCCAATTACAATTAGTCTTTACTCCCACAACCTATCTATTTAAGAGCACAGACCTCCCTGATAAAAGTCGTAGGAAATGCTGTAACCTAGTCCTTAAAAGGACTGCAATCACAACTATTCCCTACTCCCAAGCTATTTGTATATTTGTGCGAAAATTGGCTTGAAATTAACAAGGTATAGCACACACAGCAACAGTGGTGCCGTCTAACACGCAGCTGCAGCAGTGAGAAAATGGTGGCGACGGGGAAAATGGCTTGGTCTTATAGGGCAAGGACATGTGACATACACTGCCAATCACACATGCCCTTGCTTGTGTGAAAAAAAGCACTTCGCTCCGTGTGTGCGCTGCTGATAGGCTGACAGATTGCACCTCCCCACTGCAAATGCGGGAAAGAGAAAAAAAAATGGAGATCTTCATTGTTCCTGCAGAGATCCATCCCCTGCCCCTCCCCCCGCCCCGCTGTACACTCAAACTGCGTATTAACATTAATTTTCATCATTACTGAGAAAAAATCCAGTTATGATTTTGGTGCACGAACAGTTATCGCACATAACCTCGAACATCCGAATTTTTCTCAAATTGTTCGTGTTCGCCGACCGGCTCGAACACCGCCCAAAACAGCTCGAATTTGAGATTGGCGAACAGTTCGAGTAGAACAACGCTCATCTCTAGTAAAGACTAATTGTAATTGGAGTCCTTTTCAGGACTAGGTTACATCAGTTCCTATCAGTTTTTGCCAGGCAGGTCTGTGCCAGTGCTGTGCAAGTTTTTTTCACAGCATTTGGCTGAATCTAGCAAAGCTAATCCTTTTTGGCCTATTGCAGAGTGTGTTAGTCAGTGGAGTAGCCTATCTGTGTTGCAAGATATACCACCTGTGTATAGAATACCAATTTTTTTACTGCACCTAGTGAAGTAAAATCTTTTGGGCATAGCATCATTCTATTAGTCCATCTATACTGACCTCCATCAGGTTGCAAATTGAATATAATTTTTTTCTGCATCTAGCTCTGAAAAAATATTGGGCTTCTAGCTGTGTGTGGGACTTGTTGTATTAGTCCATCTATACAGACCTCCATCAGGTTGCAAACTGAATATATTTTTTTCTGCATCTACCTCTGAAAAAATATTGGGCTTCTAGCTGTGTGTGGGACTTGTTGTATTAGTCCATCTATACTGACCTCCATCAGGTTGCAAACTGAATATATTTTTTTCTGCATCTACCTCTGAAAAAATATTGGGCTTCTAGCTGTGTGTGGGACTTGTTCTATTAATCCATCTATACAGACCTCCATCAGGTTGCAAACTGAATATATTTTTTTCTGCATCTACCTCTGAAAAAATATTGGGCTTCTAGCTGTGTGTGGGACTTGTTGTATTAGTCCATCTATACTGACCTCCATCAGGTTGCAAACTGAATATTTTTTTTCTGCATCTACCTCTGAAAAAATATTGGGCTTCTAGCTGTGTGTGGGACTTGTTCTATTAATCCATCTATACAGACCTCCATCAGGTTGCAAACTGAATATATTTTTTTCTGCATCTACCTCTGAAAAAATATGTGGCATTCTAGCAGTGTGTGGGACTTTCTCTATTAGTCCATCTATACTGACCTCCATCAGGTTGCAAACTGAATATAATTTTTTTCTGCATCTAGCTCTGAAAAAAATATTTGGCCTTCTAGCAGTGTGTGGGACTTTCTCTATTAGTCCATCTATACTGACCTCCATCAGGTTGAAAATTAAAAATAATTTTTATCTGCATCTACAGTACCTCTGAAAAAATATTTGGGCTTCTAGCTGTGTGTGGGACTTGTTCTATTAGTCCATCTATACTGACCTCCATCAGGTTGCAAATTGAATATAATTTTTATCTGCATCTAGCTCTGAAAAAATATTTGGCCTTCTAGCAGTGTGTGGGACTTTCTCTATTAGTCCATCTATACTGACCTCCATCAGGTTGCAAATTAAAAATAATTTTTATCTGCATCTAGCTCTGAAAAAATATTTGGCCTTCTAGCAGTGTGTGGGACTTTCTCTATTACTCCATCTATACTGACCTCCATCAGGTTGCAAATTAAAAATAATTTTTATCTGCATCTACCTCTGAAAAAATATTTGGGCTTCTAGCTGTGTGTGGGACTTGTTCTATTAATCCATCTATACAGACCTCCATCAGGTTGCAAACTGAATATAATTTTTTTCTGCATCTAGCTCTGAAAAAATATTTGGCCTTCTAGCAGTGTGTGGGACTTGTTCTATTAGTCCACCTATACTGACCTCCATCAGGTTGCAAATTCAAAATAATTTTTTGTCTGCATCTAGCTCTGAAAAAATATTTGGCCTTCTAGCAGTGTGTGGGACTTTCTCTATTAGTCCATCTATACTGACCTCCATCAGGTTGCAAACTGAATAAATTTTTTTTCTGCATCTACCTCTGAAAAAATATTGGCCTTCTAGCAGTGTGTGGGACTTGTTCTATTAGTCCACCTATACTGACCTCCATCAGGTTGCAAATTCAAAATAATTTTTGTCTGCATCTAGCTCTGAAAAAATATTTGGCCTTCTAGCAGTGTGTGGGACTTTCTCTATTAGTCCATCTATACTGACCTCAATCAGGCTGCAAATTAAAAATAATTTTTATCTGCATCTACCTCTGAAAAAATATTTGGCCTTCTAGCTGTGTGTGGGACTTGTTCTATTAGTCCATCTACACTGACCTCCATCAGGTTGCAAACTGAATATACTTTTTTTCTGCATCTAGCTCTGAAAAAATATTTGGCCTTCTAGCAGTGTGTGGGACTTTCTCTATTAGTCCATCTATACTGACCTCCATCAGGTTGCAAATTAAAAATAATTTTTATCTGCATCTAGCTCTGAAAAAAATATTTGGCCTTCTAGCAGTGTGTGGGACTTTCTCTATTAGTCCATCTATACTGACCTCCATCAGTTTGCAAATTAAAAATAATTTTTTGTCTGCATCTAGCTCTGAAAAAATATTTGGCCTTCTAGCAGTGTGTGGGACTTTCTCTATTAGTCCATCTATACTGACCTCCATCAGGTTGCAAACTGAATATATTTTTTTTCTGCATCTACCTCTGAAAAAATATTTGGGCTTCTAGCTGTGTGTAGGACTTGTTCTATTAGTCCATGTATACTGATCTCCATTAGGTTGCAAACTGAATACAATTTTTTTCTGCATCTACCTCTGAAAAAATATTTGGGCTTCTAGCTGTGTCTGGGACTTGTTCTATTAGTCCATCTATACTGACCTCCATCAGGTTGCAAATTGAATATAATTTTTTTCTGCATCTAACCCAGCCAATAGTTTTGGCCTAATACCACAGTTTGGCCACTCAGCTCTGCTCGGTTCCCATCCATTGTTTTTTTGAGCAAACAACTCCAGAGTTGTGAATTAGTTAACCACCAAAATGAGTGGAAAAAGGCCTGCTGCTGGTGGAAAGGGGAATAGGCGTGTTGGGAAGGGGAAAAAAGGTTGTGTCCGTGGGGTAGGTGTTAAAGCAACAGTAACATCTGCAGAAGAAAGACCATCTTCCAGCCAAACTAAAATGTCTACTTCTTTTAGCGGACAATGTGATAAGATCCCTTTCTTACGGTCACGCCAATTGCTACAAATTCCAGATGAGGCACAAAAACAGCAGGTGCTTCAACGGATATCAAGTGCTCCTTTAAGTGGGCTCTCCTCCACATCAACTTCAACATCACAAATACTCCAGTCCTCAAAGGTGTCACCCCAATCGCACTTGCTTCCTCACAGCTCCCAAATCTCCAGCTGCCCGTCTGAGTATGAGGTAGAACAGATGGTTGAGTCTGCAGAGCTGTTTACTCATACTATAGCCTGGGAATCAGAGGTCGACTCCAGTACTTTTGTGAATCCAGACGAGGAAATGATCTGCACTGATGCCCAGAATCTTTATGAGTCGGATCCAGGACCAGACGCAGAAGGTTCTGACCATAATGTAGATCCTCATTCCCAAACTGTAACTCCTGTTGGTGGAGACAATGAGGAAGACGATGATAAGACTCAAATACCTGATTGGAGCGACAACTTTAGTTTTTTGTCAGGGCAGGAACAGGTTGGCTCTGAGGATGACGGGTGTGATAACGCACAGGGTGATGATGATGAGGTTGGAGATCCCACTTACTGTCAACGAACAGTCAACCAAGAGATGAGGTCAGCAGAGGAGGTGGAGGAAGATGCTAGTGACGACGAGGTCAGGTTGCGCCTTCCTGGACAGAGACGTAGTACTGGAAGCACGTCAACAACTGCATCCTCAAACACAACTCTGCCTCTCACCACAAGTCGTGGTGGCTCTTCAGGTCGCATGGGTGCTAAGCCTTGCATAGCCTGGGCATTTTTTCAGATCGATAAAGATGACCCAACTCGTGTTATCTGTAACATTTGTCAGCAAAAGCTAAGTAGAGGCCAAAAAATACATAGTTTGAGTACTTCATGCATGAACCGGCACATGGACATGAAGCATAAGTTGCAGTGGGAAGCTCACTGTGCTACAATGCGGCCTAGCCGGCCGGGCCAACCACCGTCTGCCATATCTTGTGCATCCGCGGCCTCTTCATCCTCTGTGACTGGGGGGACAGCAGTCACACCTGTTTTGGGGCGCAGACCTGCCACCTCTTTACCCGCAACAGCCAGCGTGATTGGCAGGTCATCATTTTCTTTGGAGGTGGTAACACCAGCTGGTGTTGAGCGCTGTCCGACATCGATAGTACCACCTTTGGATCAAGGCAACCTAACATGTCCGCCTGCATCTTCCTCACAGACCGGCAGTTTGCCGGGGACACCCTTATCAACCCCGTCTAAGCACAATAGCCAGCCCTCAGTCCCTCAGATGTGGACAAGTAAAAGACCATTTCCTCCTAGCCATGAGAAAGCTAAGAGGTTGAATTTCACCATCTGCTAGCTCTTGGCTACAGAAATGCTGCCTTTCCGCCTGGTGGACACAGAGGATTTTCGAGACCTTATGTCCGTCGCAGTGCCCCAGTACCAGATGCCCAGTCGGCACTACTTCTCAAAGAAAGGTGTGCCTGCGCTCCACCAGCATGTCGCACACAACATCACCGCTTCTTTGAGAAACTCTGTGTGTGACAGGGTGCATTTCACCACAGACACTTGGACGAGTAGGCATGGACAGGGGCGTTACATGTCGCTGACTGGGCACTGGGTAACTATGGTGACAGCAGGACAAGGGGCTGCTGTCCAAGTCTTGCCGTCCCCGCGAGTTGTGCGTCAATCCTCTTTATCTCAAAGTTCCTCCATTGCTTCTGCCTCCTCAACCTCCTCTCGGTCTTCCACCTGCACCCAAAGCCTGTCTGGTCATGCCACAAGCTTTCTAACTGCGCAGAAGGGATCCTGCACACCTCCTTACTATGCTGGCAGTAGGGCTCAACGCCATCAGGCGGTTTTTACATTGAAATGTCTGGGAAATGTGAGTCACACAGCTGAGGAGTTGTGGTCAGCTCTGGAGAACCAATTTCATGAATGGTTGTCTCCACTGGACCTGAAACCAGGGAAGGCCGTGTGCGACAATGCTGCAAACCTGGGTGCGGTCCTTCACCAGGGCAATGTCACACACGTGCCTTGTATGGCTCACGTGTTGTACCTGGTTGTCCAGCAATTTTTAGCCCACTATCCCAGACTAGATGGCCTTCTGCAGAGGGCACGGTCGCTGTGTGCTCACTTCCGCAGTTCGCATCCCGCAGCTCAGCGACTTACATCTCTACAGAAGTCGTTGGGCCTGCCACTTCACCGGCTAAAATGCGATGTGCCTACCCGGTGGAATTCAACTCTGCACATGTTGCAGCGACTGTGGCAGCACCGACAAGCCCTGGTGCAATACGTTCTGACGTATAGCCTGGGCCAACGATCCAGAGGTGGGGCAAATCACGCTGGAGGAGTGGTCTCAGATCAGGGACCTATGCACCCTTCTGCACAGTTTTGAAATGGCGACGAAGATGTTTAGTGCTGACGATGCCATTATCAGCATGACTATTCCGGTGATTTACATGCTGGAGCACATGTTAAACAGAATTCGGAGTCAGGTGGTGGCACAAGAGGAGGTGGAGGAAGTAGAGGAGGAGGAGTTGTATGCGGAAGGGCTAACATCTGCAAGGTCCAGACGGTCGGCAGCACCAAGGCGGCAGGCATGTGAGGGTGGGGGAGATGGTTTTACCAGGGCGCATGGTAGCAGCCAAACTAGTGAGGAAGGTGCAGGAGCCCAGGAAGAAGTGGAGGACGAACTGATGGAAGACTCATCAGATGAGGGAGACCTTGATCACATTTCTGTTGTGCGAGGTTGGGGGGAGAGGACAGAGGAAGGAAGCATGATTGTTACCTCGCCACCAACACAACAGGGACTTGGTGCTCCTGGATGCGCAACACACATGAGTGCCTTCTTGCTGCACTACCTGCAACATGACCCTCGAATTGTGAGAATTAGAAATAATCCTGACTACTGGGTTGCCACACTGTTAGATCCCCGGTACAAAAGTAAATTTGCAGAAATTATTCCTGCCATAGAAAGGGATGCACGCATGCAGGAGTATCAGCAGAGACTGTTGCAGAATCTTACATGTGCTTTTCCACAAAATACCAGTGGTGCACGTAGTGAATCTCACAGTTCCAACTTGCCAACCGTGGGACCGTCAAGTGTTCAGCACTCAAACCGTAACAGAAACACAGTATCTGCTGGTAACATCAATTTTGCGGAATCATTTCACCACTTTTTTAGCCCATCCTTTGCAAGGCCACAGGAGACAAGAAGTCTGACACATAGTCAACGCCTATAGACGATGGTACAGGAGTATCTCCAAGTAAACATTGAAGCCATGACTGTGTCACTGGACCCTTGCTCTTTTTGGGCTTCCAATCTGGATAAATGGCCGGAGCTAGCCACTTACGCCTTGGAGATCTTGTCATGCCCCGCAGCTAGCGTTCTGTTTGAACGTGTGTTCAGCGCTGCTGGTGGTGTGCTGACAGATAAGCGCACGCGGCTCTCCACTGATAATGTAGACAGACTCACGTTCATAAAGATGAACAAATCATGGATCCGAAACGACTTTTCTACCCCTGTGTCATCCTGGGGAGAGTAAAAGCTTGATGATTGGTTAAAATCACCCTACCAACCATTTTAAGCTTTCAAATTACTAATCATGTTTATCTGTATCTTGGCTGGAAAATAATTTGGGCTTTGTAGCAGTGTGCAGCACTGATTCTATTAGGCCATCTATAATAAGCTCCACCAGATTTAAAATTACTAATCATGTTTATCTGTATCTTGACTGGAAAATAATTTGGGCTTTGTAGCAGTGTGCAGCACTGATCCTATTAGGCCATCTATACTAAAGCTTCACCAGATTTAAAATTAATAATAATTTTTAGCTGCATCTAGCCCGGAAAATAATTTTGGGGCTCCGAGATGCGCAAGACACATAAGTGCCTTCTTGCTGCACTACCTGCAGCATGACCCTCATATTGTCAGAATTCGAAGTAATCATGACTACTGGGTTGCCACACTCTTAGATCCCCCAAACTTTTCGATCAACATTTTCATTTTAATAAAGACCAAAAAAATGGTCATTTTTGAAATTATAAGCATTAGCAGGTTGTTAGAAACTGAAATCAAACAGTTTTCAACTCAAAACTTTATTCTAGGTGATGTTACATTTTCACATAGGACCCCTTGTTCGAAAGGAGCTTCTGAACTCTCTCGTCCATTGAATTTGTCAGGTTTTGGATGGTTTCTGCTTCAATTGTTTTGCATGAGGACAGAATACCCTCCCAGAGCTGTTGCTTAGATGTGAACTGCCTCCCGCCATCATAGACACTCCTTTTAATGATGCTCCAAAGGTTCTGAATGGGGTAGAGGTCAGGGGAGCATGGGGGTCACACCATAAGTTTGTCCCCTTTTATGCCCATATCAGCCAGAGATGCAGATGTTTTATGTGCAGCATGAGATGGTGCATTATCATGCAAAAAAATGATCTTGCTGTGAAATACACGGTTCTTCTTCTTGAACCATGGCAGGAAGTGCTGTTTGAGAAAATCCACATACATTATGGAGTTCATCTTTAGCGCCTTCAGGGATCCTAAAGGGGCCGACAATCTCTCTCCCCATGATTCCAGCCCAAAACATTACTCCACCTCCTCCTTGTTGGCGCTGTAGCCGTGTTTGCGTGGGGTGTCCATCAACCAGCCATCCTCCACTCCATCCATCTGGACCATCGAGCGCTGCATGGCACTCATCCGTGAACAAAACAGTTTTGAAATCAGTCTTCATGTAATGTTTGGCCCACTGGAGCCGTTTCTGCTTGTGTGAAGTGGATAGAGGAGGTCGACAGGATGGCGTATGCACAGCTGCAAACCTCTGAAGGACCCTGCATCTTGTTGTTCGGGGGACGTTGGAGGCACCAGCAGCTTCAAAAACTTGTCTGCTGCTATGACAAGGCTTTTTTGCCGCTGCTCTTTCAACCTGACGTAATTGCCTGTAGGAAAGAGTCCTCAATTTTCCCTTATCAGCACGCACACGTGTGTACTGTGAATCAGCTACATACTTCTTGATTGCCAAGACACTTCATCCTGATCATCGCACAATGTTGATTGTAGTCATGCCTTGACCTAAACACTCCACAATTTGTTGCTTCTCAGCAGCCGACACATCCTTTTTCTTTCCCATTTTGGCAGAAAATGTAGGCTGCTTAATAATGTGAGACAGCCTTCTTAAGTAGTCTTGCCTTTCATTGGACACACCTGCCAAACTAATTAGCACAGGTGTCTGCAATTGCTTACAGTGATGTAAAGAGCCCTGACACACATCACCATCAATGAGTTTAACTGACAAACAAACAAATTCTTCCCTTATCACTCCTAAACACTTTTTGCATAATAATTTGGAACACAGCGTACATGTGCTTTTCCACAAAACACCAGTGGTTCACGTAGTGAATCTTACAGTTCTAACTTGCCAACCGTGGTCTGTATGGAGTTGTTCAATAAAGGGCCCAAAATTAAGATAACATAGATGGGAGAGGTCTCTATGAATAGGAATTCCTAAGTATTTGATACCCTGTGAGGGCCAGGCAAAGGGAAAGTTGGACTGGATGGAATCCTATATGGATTTGGGGAGGGAGACATCGAGGGCCTCAGACTTCGCTGCATTGATTTTAAAATTTGACCATGTAACAAAGTGATCTATTTCAGCCATAACAGCATGGATGGATATATGTGATTGAGTGATATATACTAGGACATCATCAGCAAATAGAGAGCACTTGTACTCGGTGCCTCCCACCTCAATCCACCTAATATTGGGGTTATGGCGAATTGATGAGAGCAGGTGCTCCGTCACTAGGATGTATAAGAGAGGGGACAGAGAACATCCCTGCCTTGTCCCATTGGTGATTGTGAAAGGTGTTCTGACGCGCCCCCTGGGCCTTGGGACACCCGGAGCCGGACCCTTTTTGGTGGATGCTGGTGGTTGTAGTCTCCGTGGCGGCGACCCGGTTCCGTGGCAGTTACCATCACGCCCATTCCAGATGAAGCCAACGATCTCCTGCAATAAAAGAAAAATAATAAAGCAACCTCATCCTTACCTTTCCATGGTTCCCACGACAGCTTCAGCTCTGCTACATCGAGATGACAGGCTGGACCGCAGCAGAACGCTGCCATCCAGCCTGTCATCCCGCAGACACTGAGAAGCGCAGGCTTGCTTGCGCTGCTCAGCGTCTCTCTGTGACGACATCCAGATGAGCCGAGTTCATGTCCAATGAACTCGGCTCACCTCATGCACGTCACTGACAGCGTGGGAGAATTCTCCTGCACTCAGCACTTCAGCGTGAGAATTTTCCCACGCTGTCAGTGACGTGCAGGAGGTGAGCTGAGTTCATTGGACATGAGCTCACCTCATGCACATCACTGACAGCGTGGGAGAATTCTCCTGCACTCAGCACTTCAGCGTGAGAATTTTCCCACGCTGTCAGTGACGTGCATGAGGTGAGCCGAGTTCATTGGACATGACCTCGACTCATCTGGATGCCGTCACAGCGAGACAGTGAGGAGCGCAAGCATGCCTGCGCTTCTCAGTGTCTGCGGGATGACAGACTGGATGGCAGCGTTCTGCTGCGGTCCAGCCAGTCATCTCGATGTAGCAGAGCTGAAGCTGTCGTGGGAACCATGGAAAGGTAAGGATGAGGTTGGTTTATTATTTTTCTTTTATTGCAGGAGATCGTTGGCTTCAGCTGGAATGGGTGTGATGGTAAGTATGGTTTAATTTAGAACAATAAAGAATTGTGTCTTTATTTCAATTAAAGGACTTTATTCTGGGTGTTGTGTTTTTTTTAAATACTTTACTAGAAATTCATGGCGGTCATGTCTAATACTGGCGTGACCCCATGAATTTTGGGCTTGGGGCCAGCTGATAATACCAAGCTGGCCCTAACCCCTTTATTACCCAGTGAGCCACCGCACCAGGGCCCTGGATGAGTTGGGTACAGCGCCAGAAGATGGCGCTTCTATGAACGCGCCATTTTCCGGGGTGGCTGCGGACTGCAATTTGTAGCGGGGGGGGCCCAGAAAGCTTGGGCCTCCCTGCGCTGCAGATTCCAGCCCCCAGCTGCCTAGTTGTACCTGGCTGGACACAAAAATAGGGCGAAGCCCCACGTACTTTTTTTTTAATTATTTCATGAAATTCATGAAATAATTAAGAAAAAAAGGCCTTCCCTATATTGTTGTGTCCGGCCAGGTACAAATAGGCAGCTGGTGGTTGGGGGCAGCCCGTTCCTGCCTGCTGTACCTGGCTGGACACAAATATAGTGCGAAGCCCAACTTCAATTTTTTTTAATTATTTCATGAAATTCATGAAATAATTAAGAAAAAAAAGGCTTCCCTATATTGTTGTGTCCGGCCAGGTACAAATAGGCAGCTGGTGGATGGGGGCAGCCCGTTCCTGCCTGCTGTACCTGGCTGGACACAAATATAGTGCGAAGCCCCACTTCAATTTTTTTTAATTATTTCATGAAATTCATGAAATAATTAAGAAAAAAAGGGCTTCCCTATATTGTTGTGTCCGGCCAGGTACAAATAGGCAGCTGGTGGATGGGGGCAGCCCGTTCCTGCCTGCTGTACCTGGCTGGACACAAATATATTGCGAAGCCCCACTTCAATTTTTTTAAATTATTTCAGGAAATTCATGAAATAATTTAAAAAAAATTGACGTGGGGCTTCGCACTATATTTGTGTCCAGCCAGGTACAGCAGGCAGGAACGGGCTGCCCCCAACCACCAGCTGCCTATTTGTACCTGGCCGGACACAACAATATAGGGAAGCCCTTTTTTTCTTAATTATTTCATGAAATAATTTAAAGAAAATTGACGTGGGGCTTCGCCCTGTTTTTGTGTCCAGCCAGGTACAAGTAGGCAGCTGGGGGCTGGAATCCGCAGCGCAGGGAGGCCCAAGCTTTCTGGGCCACCCCCGCTGCAAATTGCAGTCCGCAGCCACCCCGGAAAATGGCGCGTTCATAGAAGCGCCATCTTCTGGCGCTGTACCCAACTCATCCAGAGCCCTGATGCGGTGGCTCACTGGGTAATAAAGGGGTTAGGGCCAGCTTGGCATTATCAGCTGGCCCTAAGCCCGAAATTCATGGGGTCACGCCAATATTAGACATGACCACCATGAATTTCTAGTAAAGTATTTAAAAAAAACACAACACCCAGAAAAAGTCCTTTAATTGAAATAAACACACAATTCTTTATTGTTCTAAATTAAACCATACTTACCATCACGCCCATTCCAGCTGAAGCCAACGATCTCCTGAAATAAAAGAAAAATAATAAAGCAACATCATCCTTACCTTTCCATGGTTGCCATGACAGCTTCAGCTCTGCTACATCGAGATGACAGGCTGGACCGCAGCAGAACGCTGCCATCCAGCCTGTCATCCCGCAGACACTGAGAAGCACAGGCTTGCTTGCGCTCCACAGTGTCTCTCTGAGAGGGCATCCAGATGAGCCGAGTTAATGTCCAATGAACTCGGCTCACCTCATGCACGTCACTGACAGCGTGGGAAAATTCTCCTGCACTCAGCGCTTCAGCGTGGGAGAATTCTCACACTGAAGCGCTGAGTGCAGGAGAATTCTCCCACGCTGTCAGTGACGTGCAGTAGGTGAGCTGAGTTCATTGGACATGAGCTCACCTTATGCACGTCACTGACAGCGTGGGAAAATTCTCCTGCACTCAGCGCTTCAGCGGGAGAATTCTCACGCTGAAGCGCTGAGTGCAGGAGAATTCTCCCACGCTGTCAGTGACGTGCAGGAGGTGAGCTGAGTTCATTGGACATGAGCTCACCTTATGCACGTCACTGACAGCGTGGGAGAATTCTCCTGCACTCACCGCTTCAGCGTGAGAATTTTCCCACGCTGTCAGTGACGTACATGAGGTGAGCCGAGTTCATTGGACATGAACTCGGCTCATCTGGATGTCGTCACAGAGAGACGCTGAGCAGCGCAAGCAAGCCTGCGCTTCTCAGTGTCTGCGGGATGACAGGCTGGATGGCAGCGTTCTGCTGCGGTCCAGCCTGTCATCTCGATGTAGCAGAGCTGAAGCTGTCGTGGGAACCATGGAAAGGTAAGGATGAGGTTGCTTTATTATTTTTCTTTTATTGCAGGAGATCGTTGGCTTCAGCTGGAATGGGCGTGACGGTAAGTATGGTTTAATTTAGAACAATAAAGGATTGTGTCTTTATTTCAATTAAAGGACTTTATTCTGGGTGTTTGTGTTTTTTTAAACTTTGACTATGGGGTTAGTAATGGGGGTGTCTTATAGACGCCTCTCCATTACTAACCTGGGCTTGATGTCAGCTGGCATTATAAGCTGACATCAACCCCAACCCTATTACCCCCTGCCACCGCACCAGGGCAGCGTGGAAGAGCGAGGCTAAGTGCCAGAATTGGCGCATCCTATGAATGCGCCATTTCTGGGGCGGCTGACGGCTGGTGTTTCTAGCCTGGGAGGGGGCCAATATTCATGGCTCCCTTCCTGGGCTATTAATATCAGCCCCCAGCTGTCTGCCTAGCCTTTGCTAGCTATTAAATTAGGGGGGACCCCACGTCATTTTTTTTGGGGGGTCCCCCATTTTAATAGCTAGTAAAGGCTATGTATTCAGCTGGGGGCTGATATTAGTAGCCTGGGAAGCTCCGTGGGTATTACCCCCTTCCCAGGCTTCAAACATCTGCCCCAGCCGTCTGCTTAACCTCCGCTAGAGCCTAAAATTAAGGGGAACCCCACGCCAATTTTTTTAATAATAAATCCTTTATTTTAATACTAAATGACAAGTACAGTAACCAACACTATCACTGTACTTCATATATATGTGACTGACATGTTTCTATCTATCTAATCTATGTGTGAAGCTCTATTCTGTCTGTTCTAAATTGTCGGGTACCGCTGCTGAATTGCCGGCCGGCTTTTTTAAAGAGACAGTGCATGAAAACACTATTATTTTTTTTGATAAATCCTTTACGCTAAATGACAAGTACAGTAAGCAACACTGTCACTGTACTTCGTATATATGTGGCTGACATGTTTCTATCTATCTAATCTATGTATGATGCTCTATTCTGTCTGTTATAAATTGTCGGGTACCGCTGCTGAATTGCCGGCCGGCTTTTTTAAAGAGATGGTGCACGAAAACACTATTATTTTTTTTGATAAATCCTTTACGCTAAATGACAAGTACAGTAAGCAGCACTTTCACTGTACTTCGTATATATGTGGCTGACATGTTTATATCTATCTAATCTATGTGTGAAGCTCTATTCTTTCGGTTCTAAATTGTCGGGTACAGGTGTATGCCGCTGCTGAATTGCCGGCTTTTCATGTTTCACTGTTGGCACTGTTCCCATCGATTTGGGCAATCACTGTAATGCCACAACCACCATGGCTGTGGCATTACAGTGAGTGGCAGACAATCCCTGCATGATTGGTGCTCTAAATAGCACCAGACATGCAGGACACGCTTTTGGTGCACGAACAGTTATCGAACATAACCTCGAACAGCCGAATTTTTTGCAAATCGTTCGGGTTCGTCGAACAACTCGAACACCGCCCAAAACAGCTTGAATTTGAGATTGGCGAACAGTTCTAGTCGAACACCGCTCATCTCTAGTAAAGATGAACTCCATAATGTATGTGGAGTTTCTCAAACAGCACTTCCTGCCATGGTTCAAGAAGAAGAACCGTGTATTCCACAGTAAGATCATTTTCATGCATGATAATGCACCGTCTCATGCTGCACATAACACATCTGCATCTCTGGCTGATATGGGCATAAAAGGGGACAAACTTATGGTGTGACCCCCATGCTCCCCTGACCTCTACTACATTTACAACCTCTGGAGCATCATCAAAAGGAGCGTCTATGATGGCGGGAGGCAGTTCACATCTAAGCAACAGCTCTGGGAGGGTATTCTGTCCTCATGCAAAACAATTGAAGCAGAAACCATCCAAAACCTGACAAATTCAATTGACGAGAGAGTTCAGAAGCTCCTTTCGAACAAGGGGTCCTATGTGCAAATGTAACATCACCTAGAATAAAGTTTTGAGTTGAAAACTGTTTGATTTCAGTTTCTAATAACCTGCTAATGCTTATAATTTCAAAAATGACCATTTTTTTGGTCTTTATTAAAATGAAAAGGTTGATCAAAGAGTGTGGGGGATCTAAGAGTGTGGCAACCCTGTGGTCAGGATTACTTCGAATTCTGACAATCTGAGGGTCATGTTGCAGGTAGTGCAGCAAGAAGGCACTTATGAGTCTTGCGTATCTCGGAGCCCAAAATTATTTTCGGGGCTAGATGCAGCTAAAAATTATTATTAATTTTAAATCTGGTGGAGCTTAGTATAGATAGCCTAATAGAATCAGTACTGCACACTGCTACAAAGCCCAAATTATTTTCCAGCCAAGATACAGATAAACATGATTAGCAATTTTAAATCTGGTGGAGCTTAGTATAGATGGCCTAATAGAATCAGTGCTGCACACTGCTACAAAGCCCAAATTATTTTCCAGCCAAGATACAGATAAACATGATTAGTAATTTGAAAGCTTAAAACAGTTGGTGAGGTGATTTTAACCAATCATCAAGCTTTTACTCTCCCCAGGATGACACAGGGGTAGAAAAGTCGTTTCGGATCCATGATTTGTTCATCTTTATGAACGTGAGTCTGTCTACATTATCAGTGGAGGGCCGCGTGCGCTTATCTGTCAGCACACCTCCAGCAGCGCTGAACACACGTTCAGACAGAACGCTGGCTGCGGGGCATGAGAAGATCTCCAAGGCGTAAGTGGCTAGCTCCGGCCATTTATCCAGATTGGAAGCCCAAAAAGAGCAAGGGTCCAGTGACACAGTCATGGCTTCAATGTTTACTTGGAGATACTCCTGTATCATTGTCTCTAGGCGTTGACTATGTGTCAGACTTCTTGTCTCCTGTGGCCTTGCAAAGGATGGGCTAAAAAAGTGGTGAAATGATTCCGCAAAATTGATGTTACCAGCAGATACTGTGTTTCTGTTACGGTTTGAGTGCTGAACACTCGACGGTCCCATGGTTGGCAAGTTGGAACTGTGAGATTCACTACGTGCACCACTGGTGTTTTGTGGAAAAGCACATGTAAGATTCTGCAACAGTCTCTGGTGATACTCCTGCATGCGTGCATCCCTTTCTATGGCAGGAATAATTTCTGCAAATTTACTTTTGCATCGGGGATCTAACAGTGTGGCAACCCAGTAGTCAGGATTATTTCTAATTCTCACAATTCGAGGGTCATGTTGCAGGTAGTGCAGCAAGAAGGCACTCATGTGTCTTGCGCATCCAGGATCACCAAGTCCCTCTTGTGTTGGTGGCGAGGTAACAATCATGCTTCCTTCCTCTGTCCTCTCCCCCCTACCTCGCACAACAGAAATGTGATCAAGGTCTCCCTCATCTGATGAGTCTTCCATCAGTTCGTCCTCCACTTCTTCCTGGGCTCCTGCACCTTCCTCACTAGTTTGGCTGCTACCATGCGCCCTGGTAAAAAAATCTCCCCCACCCTCACATGCCTGCCGCCTTGATGCTGCCGACCGTCTGGACCTTGCAGATGTTAGCCCTTATGCATACAACTCCTCCTCCTCTACTTCCTTCACCTCCTCTTGTGCCACCATCTGACTCCGAATTCTGTTTAACATGTGCTCAAGCATGTAAATCACCGGAATAGTCATGCTGATAATGGCATCATCAGCACTAAACATCTTCGTTGCCATTTAAAAACTGTGCAGAAGGGTGCATAGGTCCCTGATCTGAGACCACTCCTCCATTGTGATTTGCCCCACCTCTGGATCTCGTTGGCCCAGGCTATACGTCAGAACGTATTGCACCAGGGCTTGTCGGTGCTGCAACATGTGCAGAGTTGAATTCCACCGGGTAGGCACATCGCATTTTAACCGGTGAAGTGGCAGGCCCAACGACTTCTGTAGAGATGTAAGTCGCTGAGCTGCGGGATGCGAATGGCGGAAGTGAGCACACAGCGACCGTGCCCTCTGCAGAAGGTCATCTAGTCCGGGATAGTGGGCTAAAAATTGCTGGACAACCAGGTTCAACACGTGAGCCATACAAGGCACGTGTGTGACATTGCCCCGGCGAAGGGCCGCACCCAGGTTTGCAGCATTGTTGCACACGGCCTTCCCTGGTTTCAGGTCCAGTGGAGACAACCATTCATGAAATTGGTTCTCCAGAGCTGACCACAACTCCTCAGCTGTGTGACTCACATTTCCCAGATATTTCAAAGTAAAAACCACCTGATGACGTTGAGGCCTACTGCCAGCATAGTAAGGAGGTGTGCAGGATCCCTTCTGCGCAGTTAGAAAGCTTGTGGCATGACCAGACAGGCTTTGGGTGCAGGTTAAGGACCAAGAGGAGGTTGAGGAGGCAGAAGCAGTGGAGGAACTTTGAGATAAAGAGGATTGACGCACAACTCGTGGGGACGGCAAGACTTGGACAGCAGCCCCTTGTCCTGCTGTCACCATAGTTACCCAGTGCCCAGTCAGTGACATGAAATGCCCCTGTCCATGCCTACTCGTCCAAGTGTCTGTGGTGAAATGCACCCTGTCACACACATAGTTTCTCAAAGAAGCGGTGATGTTGTGTGCGACATGCTGGTGGAGCGCAGGCACACCTTTCTTTGAGAAGTAGTGCCGACTGGGCATCTGGTACTGGGGCACTGCGACGGACATAAGGTCTCGAAAATCCTCTGTGTCCACCAGGCGGAAATGCAGCATTTCTGTAGCCCAGAGCTTGCAGATAGTGAAATTTAACCTCTTAGCTTTCTCATGGCTAGGAGGAAATGGTCTTTTACTTGTCCACATCTGAGGGACCGAGGGCTGGCTGTTGTGCTTAGACGGGGTTGATAAGGGTGTCCCCAGCAAACTGCCGGTCTGTGAGGAAGATGCAGGCGGACATGTTAGGTTGCCTTGATCCAAAGGTGGTGCTATCGATGTCGGACAGCGTTCAACACCAGCTGGTGTTACCACCTCCAAAGAAAATCATGACCTGCCAATCACGCTGGCTGTTGCGGGTAAAGAGGTGGCAGGTCTGCGTCCCAAAAGAGGTGTGACTGCTGTCCCCCCAGTCACAGAGGATGAAGAGGCCGCGGATGCACAAGATGTGGCAGATGGTGGTTGGCCCGGCCGGCTAGGCCGCATTGTAGCGCAGTGAGCTTCCCACTGCAACTTATGCTTCATGTCCATGTGCCGGTTCATGCATGAAGTACTCAAACTATGTATTTTTTGGCCTCTACTTTGCTTTTGCTGACAAATGTTACAGATAACACGAGTTGGGTCATCTTTATCGATCTGAAAAAATGCCCAGGCTATGCAAGGCTTAGCACCCATGCGACTTGAAGAGCCACCACGACTTGTGGTGAGAGGTAGAGTTGTGTTTGAGGATGCAGTTGTTGACGTGCTTCCAGTACTACGTCTCTGTCCAGGAAGGCACAATCTGACCTCGTCGTCACTAGCATTCTCCTCCACCTCTTCTGCTGACCTCATCTCTTGGCTGGCTGCGGGTTGACAGTAAGTGGGATCTCCAACCTCATCATCATCACCCTGTGTGTTATCACACCCGTCGTCCTCAGAGCCAACCTGTTCCTGCCCTGACAAAAATCTAAAGTTTTCGCTCCAATCAGGTATTTGAGTCTCATAATCGTCTTCCTCATTGTCTCCACCAACAGGAGTTACAGTTTGGGAATGAGGGTCTACATTATGGTCAGAACCTTCTGCGTCTGGTCCTGGATCCGACTCATAAAGATTCTGGGCATCAGTGCAGATCATTTCCTCGTCTGGATTCACAGAAGCGCTGGAGCCGACCTCTGATTCCCAGGCTATAGTATGAGTAAACAGCTCTGAAGACTCAACCATCTGTTCTATCTCATACTCAGACGGGCAGCTGGAGATTTGGGAGCTGTGAGGAAGCAAGTGCGATTGGGGTGACACCTCTGAGGACTGGAGTATTTGTGATGTTGAAGTTGATGTGGAGGAGAGCCCACTTAAAGGAGCACTTGATATCCGTTGAACCACCTGCTGTTTTTGTGCCTCATCTGGAATTTGTAGTGATTGGCATGGCCGTAAGAAAGGGGTCTTATCACATTGTCCGCTAAAAGAAGTAGACATTTTAGTTTGGCTGGAAGATGGTCTTTCTTCTGCAGATGTTACTGTTGCTTTAACACCTATCCCACGGACACAACCTTTTTTCCCCTTCCCAACACGCCTATTCCCCTTTCCACCAGCAGCAGGCCTTTTTCCACTCATTTTGGTGGTTAACTAATTCACAACTCTGGAGTTGTTTGCACAAAAAAACAATGGATGGAAACCGAGCAGAGCTGAGTGGCCAAACTGTGGTGTTAGGCCAAAACTATTGGCTGGGTTAGATGCAGAAAAAATTATATTCAATTTGCAACCTGATGGAGGTCAGTATAGATGGACTAATAGAACAAGTCCCACACACTGCTAGAAGCCCAAATATTTTTTCAGAGCTAGATGCAGAAAAAAATTATATTCAATTTGCAACCTGATGGAGGTCAGTATAGATGGACTAATAGACCAAGTCCCACACACTGCTAGAAGCCCAAATATTTTTTCAGAGCTAGATGCAGAAAAAAATTATATTCAATTTGAAACCTGATGGATGTCAGTATAGATGGACTATTAGAACAAGTCCCACACACTGCTAGAAGCCCAAATATTTTTTCAGAGCTAGATGCAGAAAAAAATTATATTCAATTTGCAACCTGATGGAGGTCAGTATAGATGGACTAATAGAACAAGTCCCACACACTGCTAGAAGCCCAAATATTTTTTCAGAGCTAGATGCAGAAAAAAATTATATTCAATTTGCAACCTGATGGAGGTCAGTATAGATGGACTAATAGACCAAGTCCCACACACTGCTAGAAGTCCAAATATTTTTTTAGAGCTAGATGCAGAAAAAAATTATATTCAATTTGCAACCTGATGCAGGTCAGTATAGATGGACTAATAGAACAAGTCCCACACACTGCTAGAAGCCCAAATGATTTTTCAGAGCTAGATCCTGAAAAAAATTATATTCAATTTGCAACCTGATGGAGGTCAGTATAGATGGACTAATAGACCAAGTCCCTCACACTGCTAGAAGTCCAAATATTTTTTTAGAGCTAGATGCAGAAAAAAATTATATTCAATTTGCAACCTGATGCAGGTCAGTATAGATGGACTAATAGACCAAGTCCCACACACTGCTAGAAGCCCAAATATTTTTTCAGAGCTAGATGCAGATAAAAATTATTTTTAATTTGCAACCTGATGGAGGTCAGTATAGATGGACTAATAGACCAAGTCCCACACACTGCTAGAAGCCCAAATATTTTTTCAGAGCTAGATGCAGATAAAAATTATTTTTAATTTGCAACCTGATGGAGGTCAGTATAGATGGACTAATAGACCAAGTCCCACACACTGCTAGAAGCCCAAATATTTTTTCAGAGCTAGATGCAGAAAAAAATTATATTCAATTTGCAACCTGATGGAGGTCAGTATAGATGGACTAATAGAACAAGTCCCACACACTGCTAGAAGCCCAAATATTTTTTCAGAGCTAGATGCAGAAAAAATTTCTATTCAATTTGCAACCTGATGGAGGTCAGTATAGATGAACTAATAGACCAAGTCCCACACACTGCTAGAAGCCCAAATATTTTTTCAGAGCTAGATGCAGATAAAAATTATTTTTAATTTGCAACCTGATGGAGGTCAGTATAGATGGACTAATAGAACAAGTCCCACACACTGCTAGAAGCCCAAATATTTTTTCAGAGCTAGATGCAGAAAAAAATTATATTCAATTTGCAACCTGATGGAGGTCAGTATAGATGGACTAATAGAACAAGTCCCACACACTGCTAGAGGCCCAAATATTTTTTCAGAGCTAGATGCAGAAAAAAATTATATTCAATTTGCAACCTGATGGAGGTCAGTATAGATGGACTAATAGAATGATGCTTTGCCCAAAAGGTTTTACTTCACTAGGTGCAGTAAAAAATTGGTATTCTATACACAGGTGGTGTAGCTTGCAACACAGATAGGCTACTCCACTGACTAACACACTCTGCAATAGGCCAAAAAGGATTAGCTTTGCTAGATTTAGCCAAATGCTGTGAAAAAAACTTGCACAGCACTGGCACAGACCTGCCTGGCAAAAACTGATAGGAACTGATGTAACTTAGTCCTGAAAAGGACTGCAATTACAATTAGTCTTTACTCCCAATCTATCTATTTAAGAGCACAGACCTGCCTGATAAAAGTCGTAGGAAATGCTGTAACCTAGTCCTTAAAAGGACTGCAATCACAACTATTCCCTACTCCCAAGCTATCTGTAGATTTGTGCGAAAATTGGCTTGAAATGAACAAGGTATAGCGCACACAGCAACAGCGGTGCCGTCTAACACGCAGCTGCAGCAGTGAGAAAATGGTGGCGACAGGGAAAATGGCTGGGTCTTACACTGCAAGGACATGTGACATACACTGCCAATAACACATGCCCTTGCTTGTGTGAAAAAAAGCACTTCGCTCCGTGTGTGTGCTGCTGATAGGCTGACAGATTGCACCTCCCCACTGTAAATGCGGGAAAGAGAAAAAAAAATGGAGATCTTCATTATTCCTGCAGAGATCCATCCCCTGCCCCTTCCCCCGCCCCGCTGTACACTCAAACTGCGTATTGTAATGCAGCAGCTTGCTAGCATTACTGTATATGGTCCAGGATGTGTTTACCTGACCATGTACCTTCCCCTTTAACTGACTGGTCACATGACTGTGACATCACACAGGTCCTGTATGCACAGTAAAGGTCTGTACACATGACTGGGACAGCACACAGGACCTATACACACAGCTGACTGATCACATGACTGTGACATCAGCAAGGTCCTGTCAGTATGTGTGTGTGTGTGTGTACAGGATATATAAACCCTGGTAATTTGAGACAGGTGTGTTCGGTGTGAGGCGTGACGCCTGTGCTCCGTGTGTGTGGGACACCGTTTGTGAGAGGCCTAGTGAGGCCGAGAGTGAAGCCTGGCAGCCTGAAAGGCCGAGCCTGGATACTGTGCATGGATGTCAGTGGCCTTTGAGGGAGAGCCGGCTGGGTGAAGAACCCTGAAAGGTGCAGGCTGGATGTCAAGTGTGGAAGACATACCAGTAGCCTACGAGGGGACGACGGCTAGAGACCCCCACCTGGGAAAGTCGCAAAGCCACAGTGGTGGCGGAATAAACGGACTGTAGCAGCCAAAACCCGGCAAAGGTAATACACTTTGTTACATGGACGTTGATATGGACATTGATATTTTATTACCTTGCCGTAGGCTGTAACCTGGAGCAAGTGGGCCTGTGTGCCACTTGGCTCATGAATATTTGTAGATATGTGTGTCGGCGTGCCACGGAGTTGGACCCGGTGAACTGTGGCTTATGAAGTAATAAACTGCAGCTTTGTGAGAAAAACGTAAAGACATTGCACGTGTGCATTGATTGACGCAGCGAAGCGAGTAACCCCCATTATGATGACTAGCGCTGCCTTACAGTATTAACATTAATTTTCATCATTACTGAGAAAAAATCCAGTTATGATTTTGGTGCACGAAGAGTTATCGAACATAACCTCGAACAGCCAAATTTTTTTCTAATCGTTCGTGTTCGCCGAACGGCTCGAACACTGCCCAAAACAGCTCGAATTTGAGATTGGCGAACAGTTCGGTCGAACAACGCTCATCTCTATTAATAACTAAGTAACAAAAGGAACAATTACTACATTTATAGAAACCTTTAAAGGGAACCTGTCACGTCCTATCTACTCTCTACACTGCCCCCTTTGCTTTGAAAGTGATGCAATGTGCATCACTAGCAAGCTTTTTTCATTAAAATTGGTGGTAGTATAATGATTTTATAACTTTATATACACTTTGTCCTACCTGCTCGTATTCAGTCATAGGGGTGTGATTCTCTCATTCAGTCATGTGCAGCACCGCATTCAGTCACTGATTGCGCCCAACATGTATTTGAATACTGCTCCCAGCAAGGATGTGTCTAGATTGGAGTTGAATTTTGAGTCCCTCACTCCAGCAACTACAATCTAGTCTCTTCTTGAGCGAGCAAGCTTGACACTGCTTGGTACTCGCCCGAGCATCACGCTACTTGGGATGTTCGGCGAGCACCGAGCATTTCCGGGTTACTCGGGCGGGAGCTCGGGTCTCCGCCCTGCATGTTTGGGGCTCTTTACAGAGCCAATGAACATGCAGGGATTGCCAGCCAGTCACTGTAATGCCGCAGCCATGTTGTTTGTAGGCATTACAGTGATTGGCTGGTCGCACAGCGTCACCTCGAGTATTTAAAACCGGGCGCTGCCATCTTGGACACAGTCTCTCTGGATCAGCCAGTGTAGGGTCAGTGCTGCTGAGTTAGAGAGAGATATATAGTGCAAAATAGGTAGTGTAGGGTCTCTAAAGGCTGGCAAATCAAACAAACAGTCCTTCTCAGGACTAATATCCATCCCAGATATCAGGCAGGCAGGCAGGCTGTATAAGAGACGCAGTTGTTATACCAGCAAATGCTGCATTACAGTCCTGTGTGCTCCTGTTGGTCAAATTGCTAGACTTATCACCCCGGGTCTCAGGGGTGAGGAAAAATTGTTTCTTATTTCATCTAAATCTTGCATCTTTTTTTCCTCAGTCACACAGTCCAAATACGCATCTTAATAACCTTTTGGTATCCCCCCCCCCCCACCACCAAAAAAAAAATTGAGCGTGTCTGTGACTGTTCAGACACCAATATATGTGTTTAAAAGAGTCTGGTGTAGGCCAGAAAAATAGAACTGTGGTTTTGCAGTTCCACGGGTCAAATCTCTGTATTATCCTGTTTTTGTCATTTTTTGCCGTGAAAAAAAACTGTAATAGTGTTTCCCTGACTGTTCAGACACCAATATATCTGTTTGAAAGTGTCTGGTGTAGGCCAGAAAAATAGAACTGTGGTTTTGCAGTTCCACGGGTCAAATCTCTGTATTATCCTGTTTTTGGCATTTTTTGCTGTAAAAAAAACTGTAATAGTGTCTCCCTCACTGGTCAGACAGCAATATATCTGTTTAAAAGAGTCTGGTGTAGGCCAGAAAAATAGAACTGTGGTTTTGCAGTTGCATGGGTCAAATCTCTGTATTATCCAGCTTTTGTCATTTTTTGCTGTAAAAAAAAACTGTAATAGTGTCTCCCTGACTGGTCAGACACCAATATATCTGTTTAAAACAGTCTGGTGTACGCCACATAACTATAACTGTGGTTTTGCAGTTCCATGGGTCAAATCTCTGTATTATCCTGCTTTTGGCATTTTTTGCCATAAAAAAACTGTAATAGTGTCTCCCTGACTCGTCAGACACCAATATATCTGTTTAACCCTCCGTCGCATACAATAGGCCTGACAGGCACATCTCTTTTATTTGGCGGGAGTTTTGAAATGTTTGTATTTCAGAGTTATTAGTTTTATGTTAAGTAAATGGGTTTTTTTTGCACCTGATTATGTGTAGTCTCTTTTATTACATCCCTATGAAGGTCACTGATCACTTTTAGAGCACTGAAATTGCAAACATTTGATATTATAGGTATTTTTCTAGCCTGCGCCTGACAGACACTTTGTATGTGAACTCGTTAGAACCGATATTGTATGTGACGGAGGGTTTAAAGAGTCTGGTGTACGCCTCATAATTATAAATGTGGTTTTGCAGTTCCATGGGTCAAATCTCTGTATTATTCTGCTTTTTGCATTTTTTGCCGTGAAAAAAAAACAGTAATAGTGTCTCCCTGACTGTTCAGACACCAATATATATTTAAAGGAGTCTGGTGTAGGCCAAAAAAATAGAACTGTGGTTTTGCAGTTCCACGGGTCAAATCTCTGTATTATCCTGTTTTTGGCATTTTTTGCTGTAAAAAAAACTGTAATAGTGTCTCCCTGACTGGTCAGACACCAATATATCTGTTTAAAAGAGTCTGGTATACGCCACATAACTATAACTGTGGTTTTGCAGTTGCATGGGTCAAATCTCTGTATTATCCTGCTTTTGTCATTTTTTGCCAAAAAAAAAAACTGTAATAGTGTCTCCCTGACTGGTCAGACACCAATATATCTGTTTAAAAGAGTCTGGTGTACGCCACATAACTATAACTGTGGTTTTGCAGTTCCATGGGTCAAATCTCTGTATTATCCTGCTTTTGGCATTTTTTGCCATAAAAAAACTGTAATAGTGTCTCTTTGACTGGTCAGACACCAATATATCTGTTTAAAAGAGTCTGGTGTAGGCCAGAAAAATAGAACTGTGGTTTTGCAGTTCCACGGGTCAAATCTCTGTATTATTCTGCTTTTTGCATTTTTTGCCGCAAAAAAACAAACAGTAATAGTGTCTCCCTGACTGTTCAGACACCAATATATGTGTTTAAAAGAGTCTGGTGTAGGCCAGAAAAATAGAACTGTGGTTTTGCAGTTCCACGGGTCAAATCTCTGTATTATCCTGTTTTTGGCATTTTTTGCTGTAAAAAAAACTGTAATAGTGTCTCCCTGACTGGTCAGACACCAATATATCTGTTTAAAAGAGTCTGGTGTACACCACATAATTATAACTGTGGTATTTCAGTTCCACAGGTCAAATTTCTGTATTATCCACTTTTGGGACTTTTTTACATAAAAAAAACAGTTTGAGTGTGTCGCTGACTGTTCAGCCCCAAATATATCTATTTAAAAAAGTCTGGTATACGCCAGTAAATTAGAACTGTGGTTTTGCAGTTCCACGGTTCAAATCTCTGTATTATCCAGCTTTTGGCCAGGTTTACATAAAAAAACAGTAATAGTGTCTCCCTGTCTGTCCAGTCACAAATATATCTGTTTAAAAGATTCTGGTGTAGGCCAGACAAATAGAACTGTGGTTTTCTTCTTCCACGGTTCTAATCTCCTTTTTATTACCCTTTTTCCATTGATAGTGTGAGTGTAAGCTATTTTACTTCATTTACAATGGGCAAGGCGCGTGGCAAGGGACGTGGAACTGGACGTTCTGGTGATGGTACGTGTAGAGGACGTGGCCGTGGCCAAGGTGAAAATGTGCCACAACCAACAGCCACATCTTCTCGCTCCCACTTCTTGACTGCATTACTAGGGAAGCCCACTACAACACCAGTATTGCGAACTGATCAGTATGAACAGGTTATTAATTGGATAGCAGATAATACTTCCAGTTACCTGGGCACCACCACCTCCGGTCTGTCTTCCACACGGTCAAGTTCTAGTAGCCGTGAGTCTCGACTGCATACTCCTCCTCACCCTGATTCTACTTCCTCCCACCATGCCGAGTGTCATCAGACAGCAACTGATCCCACAGTTGGACACTCTAAAAGAGCTGTTCACTGGTCCATTTCCATATTTGTGCCCCTCGCCTGATCCGCTTGAAGTGGTGGAAGAGGAGATCCCATGTATCGATGCCCAAATATTTGAACAGCCACGGCCAGAGGAAGTCGACGCTGCCAATTTGTCACAAGAGGTGGACGATGATGTGACACAATTGCCACGAAGTGAGGAGGAGGATCGTGGTGCGCAAGTGGAAGAGGAGGAGGTGGTGGATGATCTAGTAACTGACCCTACGTGGCAGTAGGACACGCAGAGCAAGGCCAGCAGCACACTGGGGGAGGGAGGCAGAGTACCCCAACACGCAGGAAGAAGCCGTGTGGTGGCAGCACACAGAAGGCGGGAAACAGTTCCCCGTAACACCAACACGAGGGACGTTGCCAGTACAACCAGTAGGTCTTCCAGAGTCTTTAATTTTTTAAAGACTCTGCTGATAACCCCAAAAAGGCCATTTGTACCACCTGCCATGCTAGCATCAGCAGGGGTGACAAAACTACCAGCCTGACCACCACCAGCATGATCAGGCACATGGCAGCAAAGCACCCGACTTTGTGGGGCAAACCCCAGGGTCCACGACCAGTGTCAGCGGGTGTCACCACTGCTTCTTCCGGTGTTGTGCGTGTGATAGAACCCCCTGTTGTGCATGCAAGGCAATCCCCTGTCGATACTGCATGCAAAGATGCCCCCTCCTCTCAGTCTTCACTTGTTATGGCAGTTTCTTAAGAAACAGCATCAACGTCCACGTCCACGTCCCACCGCAGCGTTCAATTGTCCATATCACCTGGCTTTGAACAAAAGCGCAAATTCGCAGCCAATGCCCCACAGGCCACTGTCCTAAATTCACACATTTCATGACTGCTTGCGTTGGAAATGCTGCCTTTTAGGCTGGTGGAGACGGAATCCTTCCGCAACCTTATGGCGGTGGCCGTCCCTCGGTACTCTGCCCCCAGCCGACACTATTTTGCCCGGTGTGCCATCCCCGCACTACACAAGCACGTGTCCCAAAACATCTGCCGTGCCTTCAACAACACAGTTACTGGGAGAGTCCACCTGACAACGGACACGTGGACAAGTGCTTGTGGCCAGGGACGGTACATCTCCCTGACGGCACACTGGGTAAACATAGTGGAAGCCAGGACCCATTCGGACCTTGGAACGGAACACAGCCTCCCCACACTGAGGATTGCGGGCCCTATGTCAGTCAGAGTTGCCCCCACAGTGTACAGCTCCTGTGCATCCTCCTCCTCCTCATGTTCAGCCTCCATCTCAGATATCACCACATCAGTTACAAGCTGGAAGCACTGCAGTACTGGCTCAGCCAAGCGGTAACAGGCTGTGCTGAAATTCATAAGCTTAGATGATAAACCTCACATTGCTTGTGAGTTGTGGACAGCTGAGAAAGAGCAGGCAGATCTGTGGCTGAGACCGCTGAACCTACATCCAGGCATGGTCGTGTGTGACAATGGCTGTAACCTGGTGGCGGCTTTGAGGTGAGGCGAGATCACACACGTACCATGCCTGGCTCATGTGCTTAACCTCGTGGTTCAGCGGTTACTTAAATCGTACCCCAAGTTGCCAGATCTGCTCGTCAAAGTACGCCCCCTGTCAGCTCATTTTCACAAGTCATAGATCCTATAGAAGAAGGTTTCAAAGAAGTATATAACAAAATACCTCAAACCATGCAAAGTAGACCAACAAAGAGGTATAAAGAACTACAACATAGACAATTATTAATACATAATTTTTATTGAATACATGAAGAAATAAAAACAGACAACAAGACTAAAATTAAAAATAAATCTAAAACATAATTAAAATAAGACTCAAGAGGGGGAAGGGGGATGCTCACAAAAAATATATATAGTCAAATGGGTCTATCACATAGATTTAATTACTAGGTAGATTATTCATCGTCACCATTTCAACAAACATACTCATCTAGATATGGCGGTATAGTGTCAATATATACAAAAAATGTAAAAAATATAAAGTGCCAGTGCAAGAATATATTAATTATCAATTTATCCAAACTTTAGAAAAATTAAGTAAAAATAGCAGACAATATGTGTTGAATTATTGCTATAAATACCGCCATATATAGAGAAGCACATGAATTAGCCCAAAGAAAAAATCCCACACCATTATAAATTAGGCATATGTAGTCACTTAAAAAGTGGAAATGTAATGACAGAGATATATATATCAAAATCAATAAGCGTAAAGTGCTTGTGCAATAAATATAAGAAAAAATCTAATTTAATTCATCACAGAATACCCATTTAGGAAAGATAAATGGCACCTTGGCACTCTCAACTCCCCTGATGGAGAAGCCAGGGCCCACCGGAGGAGTCTGGTTCTCTGGTGGGATTGTCCAATGCTGCCCTAAAGCAGGCCGGGCTAAGAAAAGTGTGGGGGAAGCTCAGCGGAGAAATATGGTTGGCTGGGGACCATTTATGTACACCCGGCCGCCCCCAGGTGGCTGGGGACCGTGTGTGGACACCCAACCGCGGGGCGGCTGGGGACTGAGTATGGACACCCGGCCGCCCCCTGGCAGCTGAGGACCGAGCGTGGATACCCGGCCGCTGGGCAGCTGGAGACTGAGTATGGATACCTTGCTACCGAAGCAGCCATGAGGTAGTTGCCAGCATCGGCCTCCTCCAAACTAAAAGGCCCCATTTCAAGTGCAAGCTAGTAGTATGGTATTGCAGCATGGGGGTGGGTGGGTGGAAGGTTGCACACTTACGCTTGCATTCCAAGAAAACAAAGCAGATGCTAACTTCTATCATCATCATCATGCTCCTCACCTTGGCACTCTCAACTCCCCTGATGGAGAAGCCAGGGCCCACCGGAGGAGTCTGGTTCTCTGGTGGGCTCGTCCAATGCTGCCCTAAAGCAGGCCAGGCTAAGAATAGTGTGGGGGAAGTTCAGCGGAGAAATAGGGGTGGCTGGGGACCGTTTATGGACACCTGGCCGCCCCCTGGCGGCTGGGGTCCGAGCGTGGACACCCGGCCGCCGGGCGGCTGGGGAGTGAGTATGGATACCTGGCCGCCGACACAGCCATGACATGGTGGCCGGCGTCTGCCTCCACATGCCTAAAAGGCCCAATTTTAAGTGCAAGCAAGCTAGCAGAATGGTATTGCAGCCTGGGGGTGGGTGGGTGGCAGGCTGAATACTTGTGCTTGCATTGCTAGGAATGGGGGAGGTACAATTGAACACTGCTCTGGGAGAAGGACTTGCACGGGGATAGTTGCAAGTCTGCATCTTCTGATGCGGCAAGGATCACTTCTGATGGGCACACTTTTAGGCAGTGACCTGGGTGTCAGAGATGCTTCCAGGGGTCTTCCCCATGCTGTTCCCATGTCTTTTCAGCACTGTATGCATGTGTCACACAGCACATGGCCAGATAAGATTGTAAAATGTTAAAATGACATTTCCCGGTGAATGCATTTGTCATGGTTGAAAGCAATACAAAAGTGCAAAAATGCATAAAAAATGCTACTTGTGAACATAGCCTAAGGTGTGGAGGAGTATTTTTGTTTTTGGTTATTTATTTTACCTTATACACAATTCTTTACCTTGGAAAGGAAGTTCCTTAATATATTTCACAGGAAAACCGTTTCATTTTCGTTTTTGAACATTTTATTGTGAGCCCGTAAAAGTGGCTTAATACCTCTGACCACGTTGTTGACAGCAGTGACTTGGGGGTCAGAAATGCTTCCTGGGGCGATGCCCATGCTGTCCCCATGTCTTTTGAGCACTGTCACTATCGTTTTGGGCACTTTTTAGGCTTTCTACAGACTGCCGGGGGTGCCGCCGAAAAAATGCTCGGGTCTCCCATAACATTGGGCTCATTGCTCGGGTCGAGCACCCGAGTATCATGGTGAGCTTGGCCCGAGCTTCGAGCACCCGAGCATTTTAGTGCTCGCTCAACACTACTCTTCAGCAGTGACGTTTCAGCCAGGATGGGCTGAAACGTCTGTCCATGTGGATATTCAATAAAGACGCATTGAAACTGATGTGAGTGCTGGAACTTCATTATTTCTTTGGACTGCAGCCTTCCACAAGCACCACAGATCTGTACAGAGTGCTGACCCTTCTATTGAACATTATTGCGACACAGAGACCTGCCGGGTCCGTGTGCTGCAATACACGTTGCCGGCCAATCAGAGGACAGCAGCTGACGTCGGCATGCAGGTAACTGGAGGCGCATGGCAGTGACATCATGCACTATCGTCGCTTGCACGCTGAAATCATCTGCCGGCTTCAGAAGAGGACGCCACGCGATGGGTGAGAGGAGGGAAGGTGAGTATAATCATTTTTTTCTATACATTAAAGAAAAGAAGCTGAATAGGGGACATAAACAGGGCCGGACTGGGGTGTCTGGGGCCCACAGGGGGAATTGTCTCTAGGGACCCACCTATAGCAATCTGCAAATATCAGTTATCCGCTATCACTGTTATAGTGAAGCATTGACTGGCGGCTCCTGCACATCTACTGTGCACAGACTAGAACAGGGATGGACAATTTCTGTAGTTTGCATTAAAGGGGTTCTTTGTTTAAAACAAGTTATCACCGATCCATGGGCTCTACAGGATAGGTGATCACTTATTGATCGTTTGGGTCCGAACATTGGAAAATGCACCTTTCGGAAGAGTGGGGAAGTTTTATCCCTGACAGGACACTTATCCCCAATTTAAAATGCAGCGACAGGTGGGACGTTTGACCGCAGCTCTATTCATTCTCTTCGGGGCTTCCAAAAAAGAGCAGCACTCACAGTCACTGAGGGAATGAATTGATCAGTGGTCGCATCTCACATACCACTCCAGTCTAATGGGGAGAAAAGCTTCACATTCTGCCGATTGTGTGCCAGCAGTCAGACCCCTACCAATCAATATTATCACTGATCCTGTGGAGAGGTGATTACTTGTTTTCACCGGAGAACCCCTGTAAGTGCATCTCTGCCGCTCTGGTCCAAGTATTTAATCTTTAAGGCCACAGCCCTACTATCAGTATTCAGACAGTATTTTTTCTCAGGAGTGGGAGCCAAAACCAGGTGAGGAACAATCAGAGAAAAGGTATAATAGAAACAAGTGCACCAATTATGCATTTATCACCAACTCCTTGTTTTGGCTGCCACTCCTGAGAAAAAATACTGACCAAATACTGATAGTGGGGTTGTGGCCTAATGGAAAAAAATATTTTCCTAGTTAATATCAGTGAGAACAAATTACCGCCATACACAACACAGTCCTCTATACCAAAACCAATAATATCACATACAAAAGGGATAAATTTCGCCACACCATGACCAGATCACATATTACCACCATATAGTGACCGAATAATACCACATACAAGGAACAAATACAGCCACACCATGACCAGACCACATATTACCACCACAAAGTGACCAAATACTACAATACTGATCATGAATACTAACCACAATACTAACAACACTGTTATTACCACCAGCGACATTATACACAGGAGCTCTGTATATAGTGTATAGGTAATACAGTGATCACCGGTGACATTATACACAGGAGCTCTGTATATCTGTATATAGTGTATAGGTAATACAGAGGTCACCAATGACATACACAAGAGCTCTGTATATACTATATACAGTACATACGTGGTCAAAATTGTTGGTATCCCTCATTTAATGAATGAAAAACCCAAAATGGTCACAGAAATAACTTGAATCTGATAAAAGTAATAATAAATTAAAAATCTATGAAAATGAACAAATGAAAGTCAGACATTGCTTTTCAACACTGCTTCCACAGAATTTTTAAAAAATTAAGCTCAATGAAATAGGCCAGGAAAGAAATGATGGTACCCCTGAAAATAATGTGACAAAAGGGACATGTTAAATCAAGTTGTGTCCACTAATTAGCATCACAGGTGTCTACAATCTTGTAATCAGTCAGTGGGCCTGTATATAGGGTTACAGATACTCACTATGCTGTTTGGTGACAAGGTGTGTACCACACTCAACATGGACGAGAGGAAGCAAAGAAAAGAGCTGTCTCAGGAGATTAGAAAGAAAATTATAGACAAACATGTTAAAGGTAAAGGTTATAAGACCATAACCAAGCAGCTTGACATTCCTGTGATACAGTTGCACATGTTATTCAGAAATTTAAGATCCATGGGACTGTAGCCAACCTCCCTGGATGTGGCCGCAGGAGGAAAATTGATGACAAATCAAAGAGACGGATAATATGAATGGTAACAAAAGAGTCCAGGATATCTTCTAAAGAGATTGATGGTGAACTTCAAGCTCAAGGAACATCAGTGTCAGATTGCACCATCCGTCGTTGTTTGATCCAAAGTGGACTTCATGGGAGACGACCAAGGAGAACACCATTGTTAAAAAAAAATCATAAAAAAGCCAGACTCAAATTTGCCAAACTACATGTTGACAAGCCACAAAGCTTCTGGGAGAATGTCCTATGGACAGATGAGACAAAAATGGAAGTTTTTGACAGGGCACATCAGCTCTATGTTCACAGACTGAAATAAGAAGCATATCAAGAAAAGAACACTGTCCCTACTGTGAAACATGGAGGCTCTGTTATGTTCTGGGGCTGCTTTGCTGCATCTGGCACAGGGTGTCTTGAATCTGTGCAGGGTACAATGAAATCTCAAGACTATCAAGGTATTCTAGAGAGAAATGTGCTGCCCAGTATCAGAAAGCTTGGTCTCAGTCGCAGGTCATGGGTCTTGCAACAGGATAATGACCCAAAACACACAGCTAAAAACACCCAAGAATGGCTATGAGGAAAACACTGGACTATTCTGAAGTGGCCTTTTATGACCCCTGACCTAAATCCTATTGAGCATCTTTAGAAACAGCTGAAACTTGCCGTCTGGAAAAGGCAACCTTCAAACACGAGACAACTGGAGCAGTTTGCTCATGAGGAGTGGGCCGAAATACCTGTCGAGAGGTGCAGAAGTCTCAATCGTTTGATTGCAGTGATTGCCTCAAAAGGTTGTTCAACAAAATATTAAGTTAAGAAGAACCATCATTTCTGTCCAGGCCTATTTCATGAGTTTAATTTTTTTTAAATTCTGTGGAATCAGGGTTGAAAAGCAATGTCTGACTTTCATTTGTTCATTTTCAAAGATTTTTAATTTATTATTACTTTTGTCAGATTCAAGTTATTTCTGTGACCATTGTGGGTTTTTCTTTCATTAAATGAGGGGTACCAACAATTTTGACCACGTGTGTAGTGTAAGTGTACATGTAATACACTGAGTCACCAGTGACGTCTCTAGGTGAAGTCCTTCATCTTCACTTTTCTTTTTCATCTGGCACAGACGACCATCACTTCTTCCAGCCAGGAATCATCTCTGCAGAATAAAAGACACAGTTATCAATAAATGATTTCTTCTAGAGCACATTCCCACTCCCCCCCCCGACTTCTACACTACACCAGTTGAAGAAAAAAAGCGACATAGTGCCGCCCTGCACAGTAACAGGGCCCCCCTTTTGTCCCATCCCATGGAGAACAGTTTCCTAAAAAGAAAATTATATTACAGAAGTAATAATGTCCCTAATTGGACTCTAAAGTAATAATGTTCCCCACTCGCCACCATAAACTAATAAAGTATGTTCCTCAATCTGGCCCAGAAGCAGTAATTAAGTAACTTGTCCAGTCTGGCACCCCCATATTTCCATCCTGGTCCCCCCCCACTGCATATATCCATCCTGACACGCCCCCATAAGTCCCTTATGGCCCCCATGTGTCCAGGGTGGCCCCTCCATATATTTATCCTAGCAAGCGTGTATCGAGCCTGCCCCCTCCCATATATCCATCCTAGCCCCCCATGTGTCCAGCCTGCCCCCCCCCATATATCCATCCTGACCCCCCCCCTGCATATATCCATCCTGACACCCCCCATATATCCCTTTTGGCCCCTATATGTCCAGTGTGACCCCTCCATATATTTATCCTAGCCCACGTGTATCGAGCCTGCCCCCTCCCTGCCCCCTCCCATATACCCATTCTAGCCCCCGATATGTCTAGCCTGCCCCCCCACATATCCATTATGGCCTCCGTGTGTCCAGCCTGGCCACCCCATATATCCATCCTTGCCTCCATGTGTCCAGCCTGGCCCCTCCATATATATATCCTAGCCCACGTGTATCGAGCCTGCCCTCCACATATCCATCCTAGCCCCCATGTGTCCAGCCTGCCCCCTCCTATAAATCCATCCTAGCCCCCCATGTGTCCAGCCTGCCCCCCATATATCCATCCTGGCCTCCATGTGTCCAGCCTGCCCCCCCATATATCTCTCCTGGCCTCCATGTGTCCAGCCTGCTCCCCCAATAAATCCATCCTGGCCTCCATGTGTCCAGCATGCCCCCCATATATCCATCCTGGCCTCCATGTGTCCAGCCTCCCCCCCTTATGTATCCACCAGGCTCCCCCCTTATGTTTCCAGCCAGGCTCCCCTAATGTGTCCAGTCAGGCCCTCCTTATGTGTTCAGCCAGCCCCCCCTTATGTGTCCAGCCAGCCCCCAACCTTATGTGTCCAGCCAACCCCCCCTTATGTGTCCAGCCAGCCCACCCCTTATGTGTCCATCCAGGCCCCCCCTTGTGTCCAGCCAGTCCCCCTCTTGTGTGTCCAGCCAGGGATCCTACTTGTGTGTCCAGCCAGGGTTCTCCCTTGTGTGTCAAACCAGGGTCCCCCTTGTGTGTCCAGCCAGGCCCCCATCCCATTCTGCATCCACTCATATACACACACACACACACACACTCCGACGGCTGAGTTGCATGCCTCCTTCACAGCAGGTGCATGGCGATGACATCATATGCCAGCCAGCAAAGGGAGATGAGCAGCTTCAGCTTCTTCACTGGGACGTGCGCCGCACCCTGTATCCCTTAAAACCGCACTTTGTTTTTGTTTTTTTTTCGCTCTCTTCTCCCCCCATCTCCTCTGCAGCAGGGGGCGAGGCCCACTGGGGAGATTCCCGATACCCCGCCAGTCCAGTCTGACCTTGGACATATACCATGATGGGCCCAGGATTAGGGACAAATATACCAAGATAGGGGACATATATACCAGGATGGGGCCCAGGAGTAGGGACATATTTTCCAGAATGGGAAACATACATTGACTTTGGCATTTTTTATTTTTTGCTATCTCACAACCTGGAATTTCACTGTTTTTTTCTTTGAGACTTTCATATAATGAACATGCCTATAACTGTGAATGTTTGTTTTTTCTTTTTATTGTGAAGCAAACAACAAATAGGACAAAATTACTGAAAATTTCAGTGTGCCCACCCCCCGTAAAGTCAGTATTTTGTAGAGCCTTCTTTTGCAGCAATTACAGATGCAAGTTGCTTTGGATAAGTCTCTATGAGCTTTCCACAACTTGCCACTGGGATTTTTGTCAATTCCTCAAGGCAAAACTGTTCCTGCTCCTTCAAGTTAGATTGTTTTCACTAGTGAACAGCAATCTTCAAGTCTGACCATAGATTCTCAATTGGATTAAAGTCTGGGCTTTGACTAGGCCGATCCAGAACTTTTACACGTTTCCCCTTAAACCACTCGAGGGTTGTTTAGCAGTATGCATTTGGTTATTGTCTTGTTGGAAAGTGAACCTCTGTCCCAGTTTCAAATTACACAGATTTTGCTCAAGAATATTCCTGTATTTCACAACATCCATCTTCCCCTAGACTCAGATCATTTTCCTGTCCCTGCTGCTGAAAAACATCCCCACAGCAAGATGCTGCCACCTCTATGTTTCACTGTGGGGATGGTGTTCTTGGAGTCATGAGCTGTGTTGGTTTGGTGCCAGACATACCATTTACCTTGTTGGCCAAAAAGTTAAATTTTGGTCTCATCTGACCACAGCACCTTCCACATGCCTTTTGGCAAACTCAAAATGAGCCTTACAATTTTTGTGTGTAAGGAAAGTTTTTTTCTGTCCATTCTTCTATAAAGGGCACCTCTATGAAACATACTGCTTATTGTGGTCGTATGGACAGATACTCCAATATTTGCTTGGGAACTCTCTAGCTGCTTCAGGGTTACCTTTGGTATATGTGCTGCCTCTCTGGTTAATGCCCTCCTTGCTTTGGCTGAGAGTTTTGGTGGGCGGCCCTCTCTATGCAGGTTTGTTGTGGTACCATATTTTTGCCATTTGATGATAATTGATTTGATTGTGCTCCGGGGGATCATCAGAGATTGGGATATTTTTTTATAACCCAACCCAGACTTGTACTTCTCAATAACTTTGTCCCTAACTTGTTTGGAGAAATTCTTGGTCTTCATGGTGTTTGGTTAGCAGTGCCTCTTTCTTAATGGTGTTGCAACATCTGTGGCCTTTCGGAAAAGGTGTGTACGTACTGACAGACAATGTGACACTTAGATTGGACACAGGTTGACTTCCTTTCACTAAGCATGTGACTTATGAAGGTAATTGCGTGCACCAGAAATTTTTAGGGGCTTCATCACAAAGTGGGTGAATACATATGCACATGCCAATTTATAGTTATTTGACCCCATAAATTTAATTTATGTCTATATTTTTCTCACTTCACTTCACCAACTTAGACTACTTAGTGCTGATGCATTACAAACAAATCAGATTGCAAAAATATTTAAGCATAGGTTCTAATGTAACAAAATAGGTAAAAAGCCAATGGGAGTGAATACTTTTGCAAGCCACTATATATACCAGCTTGGAGGTCATATATACCAAGATGGGGCCAGTATGGAGAACATACTGTATATACCAGGATGGAGGTCAGATATACCAGAATGGGAAACATATATACCAGACAGAGGGAGATATATACCAAGATGGGGTCAAGATAGGGAACATATATAACAGGATGGAGAACATTATTATTATTATTCATTATTATAGCGCCATTTATTCCATGGCACTGCACATGTGAAAAAGGGGTATACATAGCAAAAACAATTACAATAATCTTGAGCAAAAATGAGTCAGTGACTGGTACAGGAGGAGAGAGGATCCTGTCCATGAAGGCTCACAGTCTACAAGGGTTGGGTGAGGGCAGAGCTGGTCATGCAGCGGTATAGTGGAGTGAGGGTTACTGCAGGTTGTATGTTTGTCGGAAGAGGTGGGTCTTCAGCTTCCTTTTGAAGGTTTCCACAGGAGGCAAGAGTCAGATATGTTGGGGTAGAGAGTTCCAGAGTAGGGGAGAAGCATGGAAGATATACAGTACCTATACCAGAATGGGCCAGGATGAGGGACATATATATTAGGATGGGACCAGGATGGAGGGCTTATATGCCAGGAAGGAGCCCAGGATTGGGGACATTAATACATAATGGCCTCAGTATAAATTTTGCACTGGGGCCAATGGGACTCTAGTTACACCACTGCAGCTACATATCCATTGTATGTTCTAATCCATCTAATTACTTTAGAGGGAATTGCAGATGATTTGTCGCAGAGTAAGGTAACCCCAGGATAGTTTTTTGTTCAGTTATATGCCTGTTTTATGGTTTTATTAGGATAACTACATGCATTGAACCTTATTCTTATATCAACACAATCTTTCTTGCGGCTACGATCAATAGAACAATTATGATGGGCTTGTAAATAGTGGTCAGCAGGTAAACTACTTGAGAGAGCTAGTGATTGCCAACTACTCTAGTGAAGCAAGCCATTTTAAGTTGTTATTTTTCAATAAATGTCAGTTTGGACAAAGCCACAAGAGTCAATGAAGATCCTAAAATCCAAAAAGGATAACTCTCAATTTATTTTGAATGTTATTCCATTGTATTTTAGTTCAATGAAGAAACAAAATTGTGAAATACAGTAAGTATTTTTTGCATTTCCAGGAAATCACGTTACAAGTCTGTGTAACAATTTCAAAATAAAATGTATAGAAACTTAATCTGGTGGGAGCAAAGCTCATAGCTGTACCATTAATTTGCTGATAAATAGATTATATGCTTTGTATTGTGTTTCCTTGGTGTCCAAAAAATATTTCACTTCATGCACATTGAAATCCTGCTGAATAATTCTGGAAAGAGATTCCACATCATGACTGGCCAAATCTCATTGGTCTGTTCAGTGTCGGACTGGCCTGCAGAGCACTGAAGCATCCTCCGGTGGGCCCCCTCCTTGCTTCTGTATGTTTGGAGTAGAGAAAGTCTGGAGCATCAATTATGGTAGTACTGCCATCAACATTGAGGTCTGTAGTACTACCTTAATAAAACTTGTACCACCTTAACACCTCTTTCCTTCCCCCTCACAGACATTTCTGTTATGTTTGTTGTAAGTTAGGATGTCTGCAGGCAGCAGCAACAATGAGTGGAGCCAGTTTACCCATTCTTAGCACTCAGCAACTCAGCTGTAAAGTAAGGTTTTCTGTGTGTATATTTATTGGGAATGTGTTTATTGTGTACATGTGAGCGTTCTGTGTGAGTACTTATATATAATGTACTAGCTATTGAACCCATTCTACGCCCGGGTGGCGAGCATTTTTATTGGTATATGGTCTCCCATGCTGGTATGTGCTGCCCCTCTCCTGGTATTTGTGCTGTCCCCATCCTGTCCCCACCATCCTATCATGGTACGCTTGGCACCCCTCACCCCCAATCCTGGTATGCGTGGCACCCCTCATCGCCCCAATCCCGGTATGCGTGGCACCCCTCATTACCCCAATCCCGGTATGCATGGCACCCGTCATCGCCCCAATCCCGGTTTGCGTGGCACCCCTCATCGCCCCAATCCCGGTATGCGTGGCATCCCTCATCGCTCCAATTCCGGTATGCGTGACACCCCTCATCGCCCCAATCCCAGTATGCGTTGCAGCCCTCATCGCCCCAATCCCAGTATGCATGACACCCCTCATCGCCATAATCCCGGTATGCGTGGCACCCCTCATCGCCCCAATCCCAGTATGCGTGACACTCCTCATCGCCCCAATCCCAGTATGCGTGGCACCCTTCATCGCCGCAATCCTGGTATGCGTGGCACCCCTCAGCGCCCCAATCCCGGTATGCGTGGCAACCCTCATCGCCCCAATCCCGGTATGCATGGCACCCCTCATCACCCCAATCCCGGTATGCGTGACACCCCTCATCGCCCTAATCCCGGTATGCGTGGCACCCCTCATCGCCCCAATCCCGGTATGCGTGACACCCCTCATCGCCCCAATCCCAGTATGCGTGGCACCCCGCATCGCCGCAATCCCGGTATGTGTGGCACCCCTAATCGCCCCAATCCCGGTATGCGTGGCACCTCTCATCTCCCCAATCCCGGTATGCGTGGCACCCCTCAATGCCCCAATCCCGGTATGCGTGGTACCCCTCATTGCCTCAATCCCGGTATGCATGGCAACCCTCATCGCCCCAATCCCGGTATGCATGGCACCCCTCATCGTCCCAATCCCGGTATGCATGGCACTCCTCATCGCCCCAATCTCGGTATGCGTGGCACTCCTCATCGCCCCAATCCCGCAATGCGTGGCACCCCTCATCGCCCCAATCCCGGTATGCGTGGAACCCCTCATCGCCGCAATCCCGGTATGCGTGCCACCCCTCATCGCCCCAATCCCGGTATGCGTGACACCCCTCATCGCCCTAATCCCGGTATGCGTGGCACCCTTCATCGCCCCAATCCCGGTATGCGTGACACCCCTCATCGCCCCAATCCCAGTATGCGTGGCACCCTTCATCGCCGCAATCCCGGTATGCGTGGCACCCCTCATCGCCCCAATCCCGGTATGCGTGACACCCCTCATCGCCCCAATCCCAGTATGCGTGGCACCCCTCATCGCCGCAATCCCGGTATGTGTGGCACCCCTAATCGCCCCAATCCCGGTATGCGTGGCACCCCTCAATGCCCCAATCACGGTATGCGTGGCATCCCTCATCGCCTCAATCCCGGTATGCATGGCACCCCTCATCGCCCCAAACCCGGTATGCATGGCACCCCTCATCGTCCCATTCCCGGTATGCATGGCACCCCTCATCGCCCCAATCTCGGTATGCGTGGCACCCCTCATCGCCCCAATCCCGGAATGCGTGGCACCCCTCATCGCCCCAATCCTGGTATGCGTGGAACCCCTCATCGCCGCAATCCCGGTATGCGTGCCACCCCTCATCGCCCCAATCCCGGTATGCTTGGCACCCCTCATCGCCCCAATCCCGGTATGCATGACACCCCTCACCGCTGCAACCCCGGTATGGATGTCACTCCTCATCGCCCCAATCCCGGTATGCGTGGCACCCCTCATCGCCCCAATCCCGGTATGCATGTCACCCCTCATCGCCCCAATTCCGGTATGCGTGGCACCCCTCATCGCCCCAATCCCGGTATGCATGACACCCCTCATCGCCCCAATTCCGGTATGCATGGCACCCCTCATCGCCCCAATCCCGGTATTCATGGCACCCCTCATCGCCCCAATCCCAGTATGCGTGGCACCCCTCATCGCCCCAATCCCGGTATGCATGGCACCCCTCATCACCACAATCCCGATATGCATGGCACCCCTCATCGCCCCAATCCCGGTATGCATGGCACCCCTCATCGCCCCAATCGAGGTATGCATGGCACCCCTCATCGCCCCCAATCCTGGTATGCATGGGCCCCTTAGCCTGGTATGCGTGGCCCCCTCACCCTGGTATGCGTGGTCCCCTCACCCCCAAATCCTGGTATGCGTGTTCCCTTCACCCCCCAATCCTGGTATGTGTGGTACCCCACAATCCTGGTATGCATGGTACCCCACAATCCTGGTATGTGTGGCCCCCTCATCCCTTTCACTCTGTACACACATACAAAAAAATAAACAGTTATTCTCACCTTTCTTCTCTGTGCTCCAGCGCTGCTGCATCCTGTTCTGCCGGAGGCCGGAGGAGGAGTGCAGCGCCGGAGCATCGTGCTGTCTGGCGCCATTTTGCTGCAGACACACTGCAAATGTGTCTTCAGTAAAATGGTGCCGAATAGCGCTATGCGCATGCGCTGATCCGACGCCTCACTCCTGCCCCGGTCTCCGGCGAAGAGAGGCACCACGGCAATGTTCCTCCCGGTCAGGTAAGTATGTAAGTATGGCGCAGGAGATCGCAGTATGCGTTCAGTGCCTACACACAACGTGATCTCCAGCGCCATACACTCCTCTTACCTGTAACGGCTGGATGCGGTCTTCTGTGTGGAGCCAGACTGCGCGTCACGCATGCGCAGTCTATAAAGGCTTCAGACAGAGACACGCACCCCCTGTTATATTATAGATGTATACAGTAAATTTCAGTGTGAGTGAGGGGGGCCCTCATTCAGTAAGAGGTGATATGTGTGGTGGGGGGTGGAGATTTCAATCGGTTTTGTGTGACTGGTGGCTCCCATCCCACAATACCTGTATCATCCTTTACTTAATGAGGCTTAAATCCACAATGAAAATCATCACAAGGAATTGATGCAAAGTGGAATTTCCACATTGCACTCTAATTATTTGAATCTCTGTATGAGATGGAAACCTAGCGCTTGTGTTGTGCCTGCGTGGAAGCGCTGAATCCATATGCAGTTTACCATGAGACCATCCTAAACTAGGTGACAGTCATGGCAGGATATTATTTACTCGATGTAAAAATTGTGCAAATTATTACCATGTCCTTTTTCATTATTTAAGGCCTAACATTAAAGGGGTATTCCCATCTCCAAGATCCTATCCCAGTATGTAGTAGGTGTAATAATAATATTAGCAAATACCACCAATTAGAAATATAGTATGTTTTTTCTGATTCGCTATGTCTCTTTCCTCATATGCAGGTATTGCAGGACCTTAGGCATCCATGGTTACATTCACTGATAAAGTCACAGTTAGTTAGCTAGCTGCTAACCATGGATACCTAAGGTCCTGTATTGCCTGCACATGAGGTAAGTGGCATAGTGAATCAAAAATACTATTCTACATTTCTTTTTGGAGGTATTTGCTAATATTATTGTTATTACATCTGCTACATATTGGGATAGGATCTTGGAGATGGGAATACCCCCTTAAGTTTACACACTACTTCTGAGAAAACAGGGGCGGTGATACATGAGGGGTTTCTTTGGTCCCCGGACTCATTCAGACATCCATTTTCAAATACATATTCTATCCATGTTTTTCAAAGATAGAAGACATATCTATTATATTCTATGGGGCTGTTCACACCTCTATGCTTATTTTGTGGACTGTGCTTCTGCACCGCAAAATAAATATGAATATACGTCAAATTTTGACCTGAGTCACAAATCAAAATCCCCTATACAAGTCTATTTATTGCCCTTGTACTTATCTGTATACTGACCTAGTATTTAATTATTATACTGCTCACTCTGCTACATTATTGGGTAAGTGGGGGATTGTAGGCTCATTCTATTAGAAGGCACCTTTGTGCTGTACATATCTTATTTGTGTGCTGTCCTGTTCTGATATGTATATATTAATATATTTTGGAAAGATATTCTGGAGAATGCATTTGATAATGATTAGTGATGATTGAGCACTAAAATGCTCAGATGCTCAGTACTCAAATCGAGCAGGTTAGGCGCTTGGACAGGCTCGACTCAAGTAACGAGTATAATGGACGTCAAAGGGAAACTCAAGCATTTTTCTGGAAGACTCTATCCGGAGGGCTTGGGGGGCAGGGAAATCACTGAAATGGATGTAAACAGCACTCAAATGGAATGGAAACAGCATTGGGAAGAAGCCTGAGCGCATCTCTGACTCACACATCGCTGTTAGGAACAATGTTCTCAGAGTGTTGCGCAACTTTGGTTGATTCATCAAAGTTTTGTAGAACCTCACAGATGTCAGACATACATGTCCACTCATCGGTTTGTTATGTGTGGAGGCTGACCAGAATATCGATGAGCATGTTATAGCTAGTATTCAACTACTGCCCTCTGCTGCTCACAAAGCCTTGCCAATATATTTCATGTAGAGTTCCAATGCGTGGTCACATTGCACACCAGTCGGTGATCTAGCACTAGCTAGCACTGCTGCAGCACTTCCAGACTGGCGGCAGCTGTAGCTGACTTGCTGAAATGGGCGCACACGCGGCGTACCTTCACAAGTAGCTCAGGCAAATCTGGGTAGATTTTTAGAAACCTCTGAACCACTTAGTTAAGCACATGGGCCAGACATGGTACGTGTGTGAACTTGCCAAACTTCACAGGCTCCACAAGATTATGGCCATTATCACACATGACCATGCCTGATTGTAGGTTCAGCAGCGTGAGCCACAGATCTGTCTTGTCTGTTATAACTTTCAACAACACTGCGGCAGTGTGCTGTTAGTCATCTAAACAAATTAGTTTCAGCAGAGCCTGTTGTCGCTTCACCAAGGCATTGCTACAGTGTTTTCAAAAGAAGGATCAGAGTGAGGATTATGTGGTCCACACTCTTGGCTAGAGAGGCTGGACCTTGTGCAAGACAGGGTGGTGCTGGGAAACATACTGGAAGCATTATCTGCCATCCAATCGACCACCTGTTTGCACTGTGCTGACTTCAAGAGTGGTGTCCCGCGCACCCTGCAAAGTGGGACAGGAAGCTAGCTCTCATGGATGAGCTTGTTTGTTGTGTTCCCGCAGCAGGCACAGTTTCACCTGGCCCATAGCCTCATCAGCCCATCAGCAACATGTTTACTTTCCGGTCCCTTACCGCATGCCTTGAAATTTAAAATTAGGTATATACTGTATTTGAATATGCCTGCAAACTTTCCGGTATTAATAGGGTAAAGAACATATTTAGCCCTGAAAAGGACTTTTCTTTTAACTGTGCAGTGGCAGTATACAAGTACTGCAATATTAAACCCTGCCTAGAAGTCTCTAATCCAAAACTATTCCTCAACTGAATGCAGGTAACAGTGGTTTTATTACAGAAAGGAAAATATTTAGCCCTGAAAAGGACTGTTGTTTTTTTGGCTGCAGCAGCAGCATACCTATACAAGAACTGTACAGCAATAAACCCTGACTATGTGCCTGCTCTAAAATATGCTCTCCCTCCTATAACAACTCTCCCTGAACTGCTTCCTGAGGACAGTGTGCCGAGCATCACGTCACCAGGTTTTATATATGATCCCATGATACCATGAGGCCAGCCAATCACAGTAATGGCAGTATCCAACATTACTGCGACATTACCGTATATGTCAAGCAATCCTCACATGTTTATTGGCTGTGTAACAGGCGACAAATATGCGGGGTGGGGACTTGAGCATGGCCCTAGAGCACCCGCGATGCTTGATAGAGCAATGAGCATGGCCGAGCATGATCGCTCATTATAGAGTACCGAGGAGTGGCAAGCATGCTAGTTTATCACTAATTTCAAAGTTATTACCACATAAATTGACTCATGTCATATTTAAAAAATGGGGCTCTGTCAGAAAGATTAAAACTGGCTTCGGTGAAAAAAGGTTAACAATTAATAATATGTAAAATAAGGGTCTATTTGAAACCTTGAACTGCTATAACATTATTTCAGATCAATACTTTTAAAAACTGAGAACCCAGCAAAAAGTTAGGTAGACTAAATCACTAATAAAAAATTGCCCTGTGACTACTAGAACAATACCAATTAATTCTCTTTACCTTAAAAAGATGTATTATTTTATTTAAAACAGTCACAAACTTGCACTCAGTATTATATGAGAAGAGCTCTCTAGAGCCTACTTGGTCAAAGTCCGTCCCACAGACTGACAGCCAAGGGGCTGCCAATCCGCCCTCCACCCAGCATCTCAATTTCACCTTAATCCTTGAGATGAAAATACTGGTGAATACAATGATGCAACAGGGCTACATTTTACACCGTTGAGTCATTATGTCTGAAAGTACAGCAGGTGCAACTACATCACTACATAGCGACTGCTGCACGAATCCTCAGTACCTTGCACAGATCGGATCAGCACACCAGGGGAATGGGGTTAGGTGAGTTGTTTTATTTGTTAAATTGGCAGTACTTGTGGGAAACTGTGGTGACATTATACTGCATGGAGGCTTTGTAGTGACATCATACTGAGTGGGGGCTTTGTGGGGACATCATGTTCTGTGAGGGGATTTGTGTGAACATCATACTGCATGGGTGGGATGTTTGAAGACTCATACTGCATGAGGATCTGTGTATCGAAATTATGCTGTGTAGGTGGCTGTGTTGCACATCATATTGTATGAGGAAATTGTACTGCATGAGGGGCTTTATTGGGATATCATACTGTGTGGGAGGCTGTATAGGAATTTTATTCTGTGGGGGGACATCATACTGCATGAGGGGTCTGTATGGGTTCATAATAATGGGTGGGCGGCTGTATGGGGACAACATACTGTGTAGGGAGCTGTAAAGGAAATCATACTGCATTGGGGGTTGTGTTGGAACATCATACTGCATTGTCGGCTTTGTAGGTATATAATACTCTGTGTGGGAGGCTGTGTGGGAACATCAAACTGAATGGGGGGCTGTATAGGAAGATCATACTACATAGGGCACTTGTGGAGATATCATAGAATCATAGAATGGTAGAGTTGGAGGAGACCTCCTGGGTCATCTGGTCCAACCCCCTGCTCAAAGCAGGATTCACTAAATCATCTCAGACAGATTTCTGTCCAGCCTCTGTTTGAAGACGTCCATTGAAGGGGAACTCACCACCTCTCGTGGCAGCCTGTTCCACTCATTAATCACCCTAACTGTCAAAAAGTTTTTTCTAATATCTAATCTGTGTCTCCTCCCATTTAGTTTCATCCCATTGCTTCTAGTCTTTCCTTGTGCAAATGAGAATAAAGATGATCCTTCTACAATGTGACAGCCCTTGACATATTTGTAGACAGCTATTAAGTCTCCTCTCAGTCTTCTTTTTTGCAAGCTAAACATTCCCAAATCCTGCAACCGTTCCTCATAGGACATGGTTTGCAGACCAGTCACCATTCTGGTCGCTCTTCTCTGAACTTGCTCCAGTTTGTCTATGTCTTTTTTAAAATGTGGTGCCCAAAACTGTACACAGTATTCCAGATGAGGTCTGACCAAAGAGGAGTAAAGACCGATAATGACTTCACGTGATCTAGACTGTATGCTTCTGTTAATACATCCCAGAATTGTATTTGCCTTTTTTGCTGCTGCATCACACTGTTGACTCATGTTCAGTCTATGATCTATTAGTATACCTAAGTCTTTTTCACATGTACTGTTGCTTAGCTCTATTCCTCCCATTCTGTATATGCTTTTTTCATTTTTATTGCCCAGATGTAGTACTTTGCATTTTTCCCTGTTAAAAACCATTCTGTTGGTTGCTGCCCACTGCTCCAGTTTATTTAGGTCTTTTTGAATCTTCCCTCTCTCTTCTCTAGTATTAGCTATCCCTCCTAGCTTTGTGTCATCAGCAAATTTAATCAGTTTACCCTCAATTCCTTCATCTAAATCATTGATAAAGATGTTGAACAATACAGGTCCCAGGACGGAGCCCTGTGGTACCCCACTTGAGACATTCATCCAGCTGGATGTGAAGCCATTTACAACCACCCTTTGAGTCCGATCACTAAGCCAGTTATGAATCCACCTAACAGTTGCCTGGTCCATTGCATACTTGGTCATTTTTTCAATAAGGATGGTGTGAGATACTTTGTCAAATGCTTTGCTGAAGTCAAGATATACTATATCTACAGCATTTCCCTGATCCACCCAGTCAGTGATTCTGTCATAGAAGGAAATTAAGTTAGTCTGACATGACTTGTTAGTTACAAACCCATGCTGACTCTGGTTAATCACTTCATTCTTATCCAGGTACTTACATACATGTTGTTTAATAATTTGTTCAAAGATCTTTCCTGGTATAGAAGTCAGACTCACCGGCCTATAGTTCCCTGGGTCCACCTTCTTCCCCTTTTTGAAGATAGGAACAACATTTGCTCTTCTCCAGTCTTCTGGGACTTCTCCTGTTCTCCAAAAATTTTCAAAGATTATGGAGAGTGGTTCTAAAATTTCTTCTATGATCTCCTTCAGTACTCTGGGGTGTAATTCATCTGGACCTGGAGACTTGAACTCATTTATGTTAGCTAAATATTCCCTCACAATCTTTCTGTTTACAGATAACTTGGATTCCTCTATTCCTTTAAAAGGACAGTGAAGATTAGTTGATGTTACATTTTCTTTCTGAGAGAAAACAGATGCAAAATAGGAGTTAAAAAGTTCGGCCTTCTCAACATCCTCTCTTACCATTTCTCCATTTTCATCCTGTAAAAATCCTATAGCATCTTTGACTTTTCTTTTACTTTTGACATACCCCCAAAATCCTTTTTTATTGCTTTTGACATCTCTTGCAAGCCTTAATTCATTGTCAGCTTTAGCTAACCTGATACGTGCCCTGCAGGATCTGCAGACTGCATTATAATCTTCTTTAGATATGCCTCCCTCTTTCCATTTAATAAACATTTCTTTCTTTCTTTTTAGCATGTGTTTAAGTTCTGTGTTCATCCATCCTGGTTTCCTTAAATGCTTCCTATTCTTCCTACTTTTCGGGATTGTTAACGATTGTGCTTTGAGAATCTCATTTTTAAAAATTTCCCATCCTTCCTGGACATTTTTGTCCTTAAGGACATCCAGCCATTGGATCCCTCCTATTCTCTTTCTGAGTCTCTTAAAATCTGCCTTTCTAAAATCTAACCTTGAAGTTTGAGTCTTCATATGTCTTCCTCCTCTAGTTATTCAAAATTCTATAATAGCATGATCGCTGCCTCCTAGGGTCCCAGCCACCTTTACCTCCTCAACCATTTCCTCCCTGTTTATAAGGATTAGATCCAAAGTAGCAGATCCCCTTGTTTTCTCCCCTACCTTTTGGAAGATAAAGTTGTCAGCAAGAGAGGATAAGAATTTGCTTGACCTGTTAGTTTTACTTGAGAGAGATTCCCAACAAATGTCTGGATAGTTGAAATCTCCCATGACCACTACGTCATATTTTTTGGTGAACTTGGTCATTTGATACATAAAGAGTTCATCCATATCTTCAGCTTGCCCAGGTGGCCTGTAGTAAATGCCTACAATGGTGTCCTTTCCGTTGTTCTCTCCTTGTATTCTTACCCAAACAGTTTCCACAGAACTCCCAGTCTCTGAAGCTTCAATCTCTGTGCAGATATACGCTTTTCTAACATACAATGCGACACCTCCTCCTCGTTTATCAAGTCTGTTTCTTGCAAATAAGTTGTATCCTTTTAGCCTTGTATTCCAATCATGTGTATCGTCCCACCAAGTTTCAGTGATTCCAATGACATCATATTCCTTTTCCTGCATTAGTAGTTCTAATTCTCCTTGTTTGTTGCCCATGCTTTGTGCATTTGTATAAAAACATTTTAGTTTGTGATTGGTTTCTCTTCCTCCCATATTTTTATTATTTAAATTGTTTTGTCTTTGTTCTTCCTTTCCACTTCCAGTAGCAGAGATCTCAATAGTATTTGTCAGCTGTATGGCTTTTTCTGGCCTTTTGCTTCCCTTCCCACATTGTTCTAGTTTAAAGCTCTCCTGATGAGTGTAGCAAGGCGACTTCCAAATACACGTTTTCCAGTCTTCGTAAGGTGCACCCCATCTCTAGCAAGTAGTCCATCGTATAGGTAATTCATTCCGTGATCCAGAAATCCAAATCCTTGTTGACGGCACCATCGACGTAGCCAGTTGTTCACCTGTAGAATCTTATTCCACCTCATTGTTCCATGGCCATCCACTGGGAGGATGGATGAGAAGACCACCTGCGCTCCCAATTCTTTCATTTTCTTGCCTAAGTCTTCAAAGTCACTGCAGATGGTTTCCAGGTCCTTTCTTGCGGTGTCATTTGTCCCCACATGTATTAGCAGGAATGGGTAGTGATCTGTAGGTCTGAAGAGTCTTCATATCCTGTCAGACACATCTTTAATTTTTGCTCCTGGAAGACAGCACATTTCTCTTGAGGTTATGTCTGGTCTGCAGATAGCGGCCTCTGTTCCTCTTAGCAGGGAATCCCCCATGACCACCACTCTCCGTTTTTTCTTCACAACATTCTTCTTTCTCCATCCAGGAGGATTCTGAGGGCTTACAAGGTTATTCATTGCTGGCAAAGTCTTATTTTGCGGTATTTCTTCATGGTTCTCCTGCGTGAGAGCCTGGTACTGGTTCCTGAGCAGTATGGGTGCTGACTGCCTCTCGATCCTCCTGCTTCTGTGGGTCACATGCTTCCATTCCTCTGTTTCATCAGGTGCAGTTCGAATTTCTTCTCTTTCTGAATCATGAAGAGATAATTCTGCTCTGTCTAAGAACTCTTCACCTTCCTTAATGATTTTCAAGGTAGTTAACCTCTCTTCTAGATTTCGCAACTTTTCCTCCAACAGGGACACAAGCTTGCATTTCTGGCATGTGAAGTTTGGCTTTTCCACTGGCAAGTCTGTGAACATGTAGCAGGATATGCAGCTCACCAAATGGCTCCTGGACTCTTCCATGTTCTTACTGTTAATGTTCTGAAAACAGTGAAAAAAGCTTCAAAATGCGCGCGCCGGGAGGCGCGCGGTTTACCGATGTCCTCTTTTCAGCTCCAACAGCCAAAATCCAGTGTTCTTTGAGCTCGCAGAGACTCTTCACTTACCCCAAAATGCAGTGGGAATATGCAAATTATCTCCTCAGGACTCCTCCCCTGGTTTACCGATGTCCTCTTTTCAGCTCCAACAGCCAAAATCCAGTGTTCTTTGAGCTCGCGGAGACTCTTCACTTACCCCAAAATGCAGTGGGAATATGCAAATTATCTCCTCAGGACTCCTCCCCTGGTTTACCGATGTCCTCTTTTCAGCTCCAACAGCCAAAATCCAGTGTTCTTTGAGCTCGCGGAGACTCTTCACTTACCCCAAAATGCAGTGGGAATATGCAAATTATCTCCTCAGGACTCCTCCCCTGGTTTACCGATGTCCTCTTTTCAGCTCCAACAGCCAAAATCCAGTGTTCTTTCAGCTCGCGGAGACTCTTCACTTACCCCAAAATGCAGTGGGAATATGCAAATTATCTCCTCAGGACTCCTCCCCTGGTTTACCGATGTCCTCTTTTCAGCTCCAACAGCCAAAATCCAGTGTTCTTTGAGCTCGCGGAGACTCTTCACTTACCCCAAAATGCAGTGGGAATATGCAAATTATCTCCTCAGGACTCCTCCCCTGGTTTACCAATGTCCTCTTTTCAGCTCCAACAGCCAAAATCCAGTGTTCTTTGAGCTCGCGGAGACTCTTCACTTACCCCAAAATGCAGTGGGAATATGCAAATTATCTCCTCAGGACTCCTCCCCTGGTTTACCGATGTCCTCTTTTCAGCTCCAACAGCCAAAATCCAGTGTTCTTTGAGCTCGCGGAGACTCTTCACTTACCCCAAAATGCAGTGGGAATATGCAAATTATCTCCTCAGGACTCCTCCCCTGGTTTACCGATGTCCTCTTTTCAGCTCCAACAGCCAAAATCCAGTGTTCTTTGAGCTCGCGGAGACTCTTCACTTACCCCAAAATGCAGTGGGAATATGCAAATTATCTCCTCAGGACTCCTCCCCTGGTTTACCGATGTCCTCTTTTCAGCTCCAACAGCCAAAATCCAGTGTTCTTTGAGCTCGCGGAGACTCTTCACTTACCCCAAAATGCAGTGGGAATATGCAAATTATCTCCTCAGGACTCCTCCCCTGGTTTACCGATGTCCTCTTTTCAGCTCCAACAGCCAAAATCCAGTGTTCTTTGAGCTCGCGGAGACTCTTCACTTACCCCAAAATGCAGTGGGAATATGCAAATTATCTCCTCAGGACTCCTCCCCTGGTTTACCGATGTCCTCTTTTCAGCTCCAACAGCCAAAATCCAGTGTTCTTTGAGCTCGCGGAGACTCTTCACTTACCCCAAAATGCAGTGGGAATATGCAAATTATCTCCTCAGGACTCCTCCCCTGGTTTACCAATGTCCTCTTTTCAGCTCCAACAGCCAAAATCCAGTGTTCTTTGAGCTCGCGGAGACTCTTCACTTACCCCAAAATGCAGTGGGAATATGCAAATTATCTCCTCAGGACTCCTCCCCTGGTTTACCGATGTCCTCTTTTCAGCTCCAACAGCCAAAATCCAGTGTTCTTTGAGCTCGCGGAGACTCTTCACTTACCCCAAAATGCAGTGGGAATATGCAAATTATCTCCTCAGGACTCCTCCCCTGGTTTACCGATGTCCTCTTTTCAGCTCCAACAGCCAAAATCCAGTGTTCTTTGAGCTCGCGGAGACTCTTCACTTACCCCAAAATGCAGTGGGAATATGCAAATTATCTCCTCAGGACTCCTCCCCTGGTTTACCGATGTCCTCTTTTCAGCTCCAACAGCCAAAATCCAGTGTTCTTTGAGCTCGCGGAGACTCTTCACTTACCCCAAAATGCAGTGGGAATATGCAAATTATCTCCTCAGGACTCCTCCCCTGGTTTACCGATGTCCTCTTTTCAGCTCCAACAGCCAAAATCCAGTGTTCTTTGAGCTCGCGGAGACTCTTCACTTACCCCAAAATGCAGTGGGAATATGCAAATTATCTCCTCAGGACTCCTCCCCTGGTTTACCGATGTCCTCTTTTCAGCTCCAACAGCCAAAATCCAGTGTTCTTTGAGCTCGCGAGGAGACTCTTCACTTACCCCAAAATGCAGTGGGAATATGCAAATTATCTCCTCAGGACTCCTCCCCTGGTTTACCGATGTCCTCTTTTCAGCTCCAACAGCCAAAATCCAGTGTTCTTTGAGCTCGCGGAGACTCTTCACTTACCCCAAAATGCAGTGGGAATATGCAAATTATCTCCTCAGGACTCCTCCCCTGGTTTACCGATGTCCTCTTTTCAGCTCCAACAGCCAAAATCCAGTGTTCTTTGAGCTCGCGGAGACTCTTCACTTACCCCAAAATGCAGTGGGAATATGCAAATTATCTCCTCAGGACTCCTCCCCTGGTTTACCGATGTCCTCTTTTCAGCTCCAACAGCCAAAATCCAGTGTTCTTTGAGCTCGCGGAGACTCTTCACTTACCCCAAAATGCAGTGGGAATATGCAAATTATCTCCTCAGGACTCCTCCCCTGGGATCATACTGCCTGGGATCTTTGTGGGGGAATTTGTTGGGTTGTCATACAGTGTGGATGGACATCATACTGTGGGAGAGGTTTTGTGGGGATATCATACTGTGTGGGGAGCTGTGTGGGATATAATGCTGTCTGGAGGGCTTTGTGGTGATATTATATTGTGTGAGGACACCATTCTGCATGGGTGGCTATGTGCAGACATCATAATATGTAGAGGACTGTCTGGGGGGTTTTGTGGGGACATCATACTGTGTGAAGGACTATGTGGGGACATAATACTACTGTGTAGGGGGCTTTGTGGGGATAGCATCCTTTTGAGGGGACATCATACTGTTCCTGTTGCTGTGTGGGGACATCATACTATGTGAGAATCTGTGGTGACATCATATAAAGTTAGGATCAAGATAAAAGGCCGATTAACAGGTGAATGATTTAATTTTTTATAAGCCATATAAAAAATAATAATAAAAGCAGTAGATTATATGGCTTTGAGTAACTGCTACAGGTAAGAGTACATGTTACAAGAAGCCCCATCATAACATGTATTAGCAGTAACAGCTAGTCAGCATACTTAATTCTACTCAATATAAAGTGATAAAAATTTATATAAAACAATAACAATGGTAATGAGCAGAAATAAGTTAGGCCTGTTGGTTTGGCCTTCCACAACAGTCACAGTGTCTCAAGTGGCACTTTGGGAAAATTAACTGCCCACCACTGCCCTAAAATGATAGTGCGGCTTAACTCATACAGGGACACTTACTTTTACATGCAATATAAGCTTGGCCCAAATTATTATTAACATTATTTCCATACCCGAGGGCTAGCAAATTATTGAATGCTTATACTTGATGTTTTCAGTGTAGTACTATGGTGCAGGATTTATGTGAGATTTTGTGAACGACAAGAGCAAAAACATCCAAAGTATATAGTATTATAATATAATATACTATGCAATAATACAGTATGTGATAACTAAATCACACCAGGTTTATGCACCAAATCTATACTGAAGTAAGTTGACTTTGTCATATGAATTCTTCTGAACAGTATCTGCTCATTCTTCATATTCTTATGTGTAGAGTAAATGTGACTCATATAACATAGTGTCAAGTCACAAAGATGAAATGTGCACAATTTTATCTTCTCTGAGTTCCCAGTTTATACCATTTATTGTGCCACAGCACGACAAGAATAGCAAGTATAAGACTTTAACACATGGAGATTTAAACAAAAATTATATTTTTACTGCAGGAAAACTCCAGTTTTATATTAAACCTTTGTATTGTGTGAGCATTTTACTTCTATAGTTCATAATAATGTTTTTAACATTTTAACACTAAAGGAAATTGCCCCTGAAATAGAAATGAATATGTAGCTAGAATAATATAAAGCTGATGCCCAAATACAAAGATGTAAGTAAAAAGAAAAATGAGCAAAAGTAAAGAACTGATCAACTTTGACAAGGATCATATTGTGATGGCTAAACGATTGTGTCAGAGAATGTCTAAAATGTGTGTCTCAGATAGTGTGCCAAGGTATACAACAGTTAATGGTTGCCTGAAGTAGTCCAAAGAAGGACAGCTGTTGACCCAGCAACATTGTCATAGGTATAGCAAGGACAAAGGGGTGCCTGTCTAGTCCAATCCCACAGAAGAGTTAATGTTGTAGAATTTGCTGAAAAAGAAAATATGAGCGGATCTTTTGAAATTCGAATTCATCAACTTTGCTGAATTTTCCCCAAAAATGTAATTTGCATTGAATATATTTGCACAAATCTCAATACTGGAAAGCTTGCAATTGCTCAAAAAATACACATAGGTGAGAATAAAGAAAGAACCCTGCTGACATTAAGAGCTTATACTCTACAGAAGCGAGAGAGAGAAAACCCTGCTGACAATAAGAGCTTATACTCTACAGAAGCAAGAGAGAGAGAGAGAGAGGACCAAGCTGATCATAAGAGAATACACTTTACACGAGAGAGAGGACCTTGTTGGCCATAAGAGCTTACACTCTACAGGAGAGAGACACTTACCCAATGACTCAGAAGATGGAAAACAACTCTGCCGTACTAACTGTGCTCCACTGGTACCCACTGATCTGTGATGACCCAGGCACTGACCAGCACTGTACAAGGTATGATAATTAGTGTTGAGCGATACCTTCCGATATCAGGAAATATCGTATCGGATTGGATCGGGCCGATACCCAAAAAGTATCGGATATCGCCGATTCCGATACCGGAAACCAATGCAAGTCAATGGGACACAAATATCGGAATGAAAATAAACCCTTTCTTTCCTTGTAGGTTAATTCTACATGAAGTAAAACAACTAAGAATAATGTAGAATGACATGAAAAGCCGGCAATTCAGCAGCGGCATCCACCGGTACCCGACAATTTACAACAGAAAGAATAGAGCATCACACATAGATTAGATAGACAGAAACATGTCAGCCACATATATATGAAGTACAGTGACAGTGTTGCTTACTGTACTTGTCATTTAGTGTAAAGGATTTATTAAAAAAAATATTAGTGTTTTCGTGCACCGTCTCTTTAAAAAAGCCGGCCGGCAATTCAGCAGCGGTACCCGACAATTTATAACAGAAAGAATAGAGCTTCACACATAGATTAGATAGATAGAAACATGTCAGCCACATATATAAGAAGTACAGTGACAGTGTTGCTTACTGTACTTGTCATTTAGTGTAAAGGATTTATTTAAAAAAATATTAGTGTTTTCATGCACCGTCTCTTTAAGAAAGCAGGCCGGCAATTCAGCATCTGTACCCGACAATTTAGAATAGAAAGAATAGAGAATCACACATAGATTAGATAGATAGAAACATGTCAGTCACATATATATGAAGTACAGTGATAGTGTTGATTACTGTACTTGTCATTTAGTGTTAAAATAAAGGATTTATTTAAAAAAAAATTGGCGTGGGGTTCCCCTTAATTTTAGGCTCTAGCGGAGGTTAAGCAGACAGCTGGGGCAAATGTTTGAAGCCTGGGAAGGGGGTAATACCCACGGAGCTTCCCAGGCTACTAATATCAGCCCCCAGCTGAATACATAGCCTTTACTAGCTATTAAAATGGGGGAAGCCCCCAAAAAAATAACGTGGGGTCCCCCCTATTTTAATAGCTAGCACAGGCTAGGCAGACAGCTGGGGGCTGATATTAATAGCCCAGGAAGGGTGCCATGAATATTGGCCCCCTCCCAGGCTAGAAACACCAGCCGTCAGCCGCCCCAGAAATGGCGCATCCATAGGATGCGCCAATTCTGGCACTTAGCCTCGCTCTTCCACGCTGCCCTGGTGCGGTGGCAGGGGGTAATAGGGTTGGGGTTGATGTCAGCTTATAATGCCAGCTGACATCAAGCCCAGGTTAGTAATGGAGAGGCTTCTATAAGACACCCCCATTACTAACCCCATAGTCAAAGTTAAAGAAAAACACAAACACCCAGAATAAAGTCCTTTAATTGAAATAAAGACACAATCCTTTATTGTTCTAAATTAAACCATACTTACCATCACGCCCATTCCAGCTGAAGCCAACGATCTCCTGCAATAAAAGTAAAATAATAAAGCAACCTCATCCTTACCTTTCCATGGTTCCCATGACAGCTTCAGCTCTGCTACATCGAGATGACAGGCTGGACCGCAGCAGAACGCTGCCATCCAGCCTGTCATCCCGCAGACACTGAGAAGCGCAGGCATGCTTGCGCTCCTCAGTGTCTCTCTGTGACGTCATCCAGATGAGCCGAGTTCATGTCCAATGAACTCAGCTCACCTCATGCACGTCACTGACAGCGTGGGAAAATTCTCACGCTGAAGTGCTGAGTGCAGGAGAATTTTCCCACGCTGTCAGTGACGTACATGAGGTGAGCTGAGTTCATTGGACATGACCTCGGCTCATCTGGATGCCGTCACAGCCAGACACTGAGGAGTGGAAGTATGCCTGCGCTTCTCAGTGTCTGCGGGATGACAGGATGGATGGCAGCGTTCTGCTGCGGTCCAGCCTGTCATCTCGATGTAGCAGAGCTGAAGCTGTCGTGGGAGCCATGGAAAGGTAAGGATGATGTTGCTTTATTATTTTACTTTTATTGCAGGAGATCGTTGGCTTCAGCTGGAATGGGCGTGATGGTAAGTATGGTTTAATTTAGAACAATAAAGAATTGTGTGTTTATTTCAATTAAAGGACTTTTTTCTGGGTGTTGTGTTTTTTTAAATACTTTACTAGAAATTCATGGTGGTCATGTCTAATATTGGCGTGACCCCATGAATTTCGGGCTTAGGGCCAGCTGATAATGCCAAGCTGGCCTTAACCCCTTTATTACCCAGTGAGCCACCGCACCAGGGCCCTGGATGAGTTGGGTACAGCGCCAGAAGATGGCGCTTCTATGAACGCGCCATTTTCTGGGGCGGCTGCGGACTGCAATTTGCAGCGGGGGTGGCCCAGAAAGCTTGGGCCTCCCTGCGCTGCGGATTCCAGCCCCCAGCTGCCTAGTTGTATCTGGCTGGGCACAAAAATAGGGCGAAGCCCCACGCATTTTTTTTTTAAATTATTTCATGAAATTCATGGAATAATTAAGAAAAAAAGGGCTTCCCTATATTGTTGTGTCCAACCAGGTACAAATAGGCAGCTGGTGGTTGGGGGCAGCCCATTCCTGCCTGCTGTACCTGGCTGGACACAAATATAGTGCGAAGCCCCACGTCAATTTTTTTTTAATTATTTCATGAAATAATTTTTTTAAAAAAGGGCTTCTCTATATTGTTGTGTCCGGCCAGGTACAAATAGGCAGCTGGTGGTTGGGGGCAGCCTGTTCCTGCCTGCTGTACCTGGCTGGACACAAATATAGGGCGAAGCCCCACGTCAATTTTTTTTAAAATAAATCCTTTATTTTAACACTAAATGACATTTGAGGAGTTAATAAAGATGCAGTCCCTAAATTATTATTTATTTTTTAATTAATTTTTCCCAAAACTTTTGACGTGGGCTTCGCCATATTTTTGTATGCCAGCCAGGTACAGCATCCAGCTTCTATGAACGCGCCATTTTCCGGGGTGGCTGCGGACTGCAATTTTCAGCGGGGGGGGGGTGGGCAGAAAGCTTGGGCCTCCCTGCGCTGCAGATTCCATCCCCCAGCTGCCTAGTTGTACCTGGCTGGACACAAAAATAGGGAGAAGCTTCAAGTATTTTTTTTTTTTAATTATTTCATGAAATTCATGAACTAATTAAGAAAAAAAGGGCTTCCCTATATTGTTGTGTCCAACCAGGTACAAATAGGCAGCTGGTGGTTGGGGGCAGCCCGTTCCTGCCTGCTGTACCTGGCTGGACACAAATATAGTGCGAAGCCCCACGTCAATTTTTTTTAAATCATTTCAGGAAATTCATGAAATAATTAAAAAAAATTGATGTGGGGCTTCGCCCTATATTTGTGTCCAGTCAGGTACAGCAGGCAGGAACGGGCTGCCCCCAACCACCAGCTGCCTATTTGTACCTAGCCGGACACAACAATATAGGGAAGCCCTTTTTTTCTTAATTATTCCATGAATTTCATGAATTTAAAAAAAAAAACGTGGAGCTTCGCCCTATTTTTGTGTCCAGCCAGGTACAACTAGGCAGCTGGGGGCTGGAATCTGCAGCGCAGGGAGGCCCAAGCTTTCTGGGCCCCACCCGCTGCAAATTGCAGTCCGCAGCCGCCCCGGAAAATGGCGCGTTCATAGAAGCGCCATCTTCTGGCGCTGTACCCAACTCATCCAGGGCCCTGGTGCGGTGGCTCACTGGGTAATAAAGGGGTTAAAGCCAGCTTGGCATTATCAGCTGGCCCTAAGCCCGAAATTCATGGGGTCACGCCAATATTAGACATGACCACCATGAATTTCTAGTAAAGTATTTAAAAAAAACACAAACACCCAGAAAAAAGTCCTTTAATTGAAATAAACACACAATTCTTTATTGTTCTAAATTAAACCATACTTACCATCACGCCCATTCCAGCTGAAGCCAACGATCTCCTGCAATAAAAGAAAAATAATAAACCAACCTCATCCTTACCTTTCCATGGCTCCCACGACGGCTCCAGCTCTGCTACATCGAGATGACAGGCTGGACCGCAGCAGAACGCTGCCATCCAGCCTGTCATCCCGCAGACACTGAGAAGCGCAGGCATACTTCCACTCCTCAGTGTCTGGCTGTGACGGCATCCAGATGAGCCGACAATGAACTCGGCTCACCTCATGTACGTCACTGACAGCGTCGGAGAATTCTCCTGCACTCAGCGCTTCAGCGTGAGAATTTTCCCACCTTGTCAGTGACGTGCATGAGGTGAGGTCATGTCCAATGAACTCGGCGCACCTCATGCACGTCACTGACAGCGTGGGAAAATTCTCACGCTGAAGCGCTGAGTGGAGGAGAATTTTCCCACGCTGTCAGTGACGTGCATGAGGTGAGCTGAGTTCTTTGGACATGACCTCCGCTCATCTGGATGCCGTCACAGCGAGACACTGAGGAGCGCAAGCATGCCTGCGCTTCTCAGTGTCTGCGGGATGACAGGCTGGATGGCAGCGTTCTGCTGCGGTCCAGCCTGTCATCTCGATGTAGCAGAGCTGAAGCTGTCCTGGGAACCATGGAAAGGTAAGGATGAGGTTGCTTTATTATTTTACTTTTATTGCAGGAGATCGTTGGCTTCAGCTGGAATGGGCGTGACTGTAAGTATGGTTTAATTTAGAACAAAAAAGAATTGTGTCTTTATTTCAATTAAAGGACTTTTTTCTGGGTGTTTGTGTTTTTTTTAAATACTTTACTAGAAATTCATGGTGGTCATGTCTAATATTGGCGTGACCCCATGAATTTCGGGCTTAGGGCCAGCTGATAATGCCAAGCTGGCCTTAACCCCTTTATTACCCAGTGAGCCACCGCACCAGGGCCCTGGATGAGTTGGGTACAGCGCCAGAAGATGGCGCTTCTATGAACGCGCCATTTTCCGGGGCGGCTGCGGACTGCAATTTGCAGCGGGTGGGGCCCAGAAAGCTTGGGCCTCCCTGCGCTGCGGATTCCAGCCCCCAGCTGCCTTGTTGTACCTGGCTGGACACAAAAAGAGGGCGAAGCCCCACGTATTTTTTTTTTTAATTATTTCATGAAATTCATGGAATAATTAAGAAAAAAAGGGCTTCCCTATATTGTTGTGTCCGGCTAGGTACAAATAGGCAGCTGGTGGTTGGGGGCAGCCCGTTCCTGCCTGCTGTACCTGACTGGACACAAATATAGGGCGAAGCCCCACATAATTTTTTTTTAATTATTTCATGAATTTCCTGAAATAATTAAAAAAAAATTGACGTGGGGCTTTGCACTATATTTGGGTCCAGCCAGGTACAGCAGGCAGGAACGGGCTGCCCCCAACCACCAGCTGCCTATTTGTACCTGGTTGGACACAACAATATAGGGAAGACCTTTTTTTCTTAATTATTCCATGAATTTCATGAAATAATTAAAAAAAAAAAAAACGTGGAGCTTCTCCCTATTTTTGTGTCCAGCCAGGTACAACTAGGCAGCTGGGGGATGGAATCTGCAGCGCAGGGAGGCCCAAGCTTTCTGCCCCCCGCTGAAAATTGCAGTCCGCAGCCGCCCCGGAAAATGGCGCGTTCATAGAAGCTGGATGCTGTACCTGGCTGGCATACAAAAATATGGCGAAGCCCACGTCAAAAGTTTTGGGAAAAATTAATTAAAAAATAAATAATAATTTAGGGACTGCATCTTTATTAACTCCTCAAATGTCATTTAGTGTTAAAATAATGGATTTATTTAAAAAAAAAATGGCGTGGGATCCCCCATAATTTTAGTCTCTAGCGGAGGTTAAGCAGACGGCTGGGGCAGATGTTTGAAGCCTGGGAAGGGGGTAAAACCCACGGAGCTTCCCAGGCTACTAATATCAGCCCCCAGCTGAATACCTAGCCTTTACTAGCTATTAAAATGGGGGACCCCCCCAAAAAAAATGACGTGGGGTCCCCCCTATTTTAATAGCTAGCAAAGGCTAGGCAGACAGCTGGGGGCTGATATTAATAGCCCAGGAAGGGTGCCATGAATATTGGCCCCCTCCCAGGCTAGAAACACCAGTCGTCAGCCGCCCCAGAAATGGCGCATCCATAGGATGCGCCAACTCTGGCACTTAGCCTCGCTCTTCCACGCTGCCCTGGTGCGGTGGCAGGGGGTAATAGTGGTGGGGTTCATGTCAGCGCCAGCTGCCATGAAGCCCAGGTTAGTAATGATGGGCGTCTATAAGACACCCCCATTACTAACCTACAAAGTGTTAAAAAGAAAAAATACACTACACCCAGAAAAAAATAATTTATTTGAAATAAAACACACAATTTTATTTAATTCTTAGTTTACTAAAAATAATAGTTACCTGTCCACATTCCTGCGCTGATCTCCCATGCACAGCTGTCACATCTGGAGATGGTGACAGCTGTGCATGGCTGCTGTAAGCTCACACTGCCGGGAACACGTCCGCTCCCGGCAGCGGGAGCCACTGACTGAGGTCACCGGAGTGCATTCAGGCAATCCAGCTCCGGAGACCTCCTTTACGGCACTGCTGTACCGTGGGAATTTCTCACTATACAGCAGGGCCGTAAAGCAGCTAACCGGAGCAGCGCTGCCTGAACTCCGGTGAACCCGCTTATGCTGTCATTCTAGCGGCGGCAGCGGTTCAGAGCGGTCACATTCTATGTGGCTGCTCTGAACTGGAGATCTTCGTGGGACACTCGTGGACTACTACGGAGGGGTAAGGATAAGGTTGTGGTTTATTATTTTATATTTTATTACAGGAGATCGATGGCTTCGGGGAATTAGGTGTCTTGGTGAGTATAGGTGTAGTTTTTTATTTTTTACTTTATTTTAGGTGGCGATCAGCGGGGACAGGTAATGTATGAACTAATTTCTTTTAGGTAACCACTGGCCACCAATGACATGTATCTAACATTTATTGGGGACACAGTAGGGCAATTTAAATAGCAGGATCAGTCTGATGGGAACTACTGCTCCCATCGAGCTGATCCTGCTGGCAGGAGTGGATGGGGGACAGACATAGGCCGATGGGAGTAGTAGTGTCACATCGGCCTATGTCTGCCTGCACGCACACACCCGCACACACACCGCACACACCCGCACACATCGCACAGACACCCCGCACACACACCCCGCACACATCGCACAGACACCGCGCACACCCGCACAAACATCGCGCACACACCCCGCACACACACCCCGCACACACACTAATCATGACGGGTCTGGGAGGTGAGGCTGACCTGTGCGGCCGTGGGAAAGTTCATGTGAGTTCATGCAGTCAAGCATGAACTCACATGAACCCTCTGAGGGCAACGCGGCGACTTCAAATGAACAGCTGATCGGCATCACCTGATACCTCAGCTGTTCATTTGAAATAACCGGCGGGAAAGCGCAGCACAGAACGGGAAAGCCGGCGGTGAAGTCTTTTCACTGCCGGCTTCCCCGCCCGGGTCCTTCACTCCCCGCTCCTTGGAGCTGCGCTCCCGCCCGGTCCTAACTTACGATCGGGATGGGAGGTGGCGAGGGGAGCGGAGGATCGGGGTGGGAGGCTGCGGGGAAGCAGTATGGGGCTGTGTGATTGTTTAAAAGCCGGCGGCTTTATACCGCCCGCCGGCTTTTAAACAATCAGGAGAATTCTCCCCCGCTGGGATGGCATTCTGATGACAGGCTGGATCGCGCTGCCATCCAACTTGTCATCCTTCACAGACACTACAGAGCGCAGGCATTATGGGAACTTCCGATTCCGGTATCCGATATTGTAAAAGTATCGGAATTAAGTATCGGAATTCCGATACCGCGAATATCGGCCGATACCCGATATTACAGTATCGGAATGCTCAACACTAATGATAATCCATAAGATGTCATTGCTGCAGGGCATTATGGGGAGGCCGGAGTGACAATGAAAAATTATGTTAACCTGATCTCTGATGCTTCAACATTATTGAAAATGGTGTAGGGCAAGTTCTTTTTTTGCAAACAAAAATCGAATCTCAAAATGTTCGAATTCATGTGAAACTACTAATGTCAGTAAATTTAGTTCGAACTTGATCCTCTGAGGAGCAATACGTTCATCTCTATGAAAAAGTGTATTCTAGTTATCTAAGTGCTAATCCTGACTTTTACCCACCACAAACACCACACAGAAAATCCTGTTCTGGGTGTCAAAACCAGGTATCATAATGTAGGGTCAATTTTTTATCTCCATGCTGTTGGGCTCAGTCTCTTTTTTAAACACTAATGGGTACTTATAGATTCAATACTGCCCCACCATATTCCTCTGACTACAGTCATGGCCAAAAGTTTTGAGAATGACACCAAAATTATATTTTCACATGATCTGTTGGCCTCTGGTTTTTATTAGTGTTTGTCTGATGTTTATATCACATACAGAAATATAATTGCAATCATATTATGAGCACCAATAGGTTATATTGACAGTTAGAATGAGTTAATGCAGCAAGTCAATATTTGCAGTGTTGCCCCTTCTTCTTCAAGACCTCTGTAATTCTCCCTGGCATGCTCTCAATCAACTTTTGGACCAAATCCTGACTGATAGCAGTCCATTCTTGCATAATCAATGCTTGCATTTTGCCAGAATTTGTTGATTTTTGTTTGTCCACCCGTCTCTTGATGATTGACCACAAGTTCTCAATGGGATTAAGATCTGGGGAGTTTCCAGGCCATGGACCCAAAATCTCTATGTTTTGTTCCATGAGCCATTTAGTTATCACCTTTGCTTTATGGCAAAGTGCTCCATCATGCTGGAAAAGGCATTGTTGGGCGCCAAACTGCTCTTGGACGGTTGGGAGAAGTTGCTCTTGGAGGACATTCTGGTACCATTCTTTATTCATGGCTGTGTTTTTAGGCAAGACTGTGAGTGAGCCGATTCCCTTGGCTGAGAAGCATCCCCACACATGAATGGTTTCAGGATGCTTTACAGTTGGCATGAGACAAGACAGGTGGTAGCGCTCACCTCTTCTTCTCCGAATAAGCTGTTTTCCAGATGTCCCAAACAATCGAAAAGGGGATTCATCAGAAAAAATGACTTTGCCCCAGTCCTCAGCAGTCCACTCCCTGTACCTTTTGCAGAATATCAGTCGGTCCCTGATGTTTTTTCTGGAGAGAAGTGGCTTCTTTGCTGCCCTCCTTGAAACCAGCCCTTGCTCAAAGAGTCTCCGCCTCACAGTGCGTGCAGAAGCACTCACACCAGCCTGCTGCCATTCCTGAGCAAGCTCGGCACTGCTGGTAGTCCGATCCCGCAGCTGAAACAGTTTTAAGATACGGTCCTGGCGCTTGCTGGTGTTTCTTGGGTGCCCTGGAGCCTTTTTGACAACAATGGAAGCTCTCTCCTTGTAGTTCTTGATGATGCGATAGATTGTTGACTGAGGTGCAATCTTTGTAGCTGCGATATCTCTTCCCTGTTAGGCCATTTTTGTGCAGTGCAATGATGGCTGCACGTGTTTCTTTAGAGATAACCATGGTTAACTGAAGAGAAACAATTATACCAAGAACCAGCCTCCTTTTAAAGTGTCCAGTGATGTCATTCTTACTTAATCATGACTGATTGATCGCCAGCCCTGTCCTCATCAACACCCACACCTGTGTTAATGGATCAATCACTAAAACAATGTTAGCTGCTCCTTTTAAGGCAGGACTGCAATGATGTTGAAATGTGTTTTGGGGGTTAAAGTTCATTTTCTGGGCAAATATTGACTTTGCAAGTACAGTAATTGCTGTTAAGCTGATCACTCTTTGACATTCAGGAGTATATGCAAATTGCCATTACAAAAAATGAAGCAGTAAACTTTGGAAAAATTACTATTTGTCTCATTCTCAATACTTTTGGCCATGACTGTACATATGAGTCATAGAAAATCCTTAAAATTATTTCAGACTTTTGACCAGAACTCAAAACAGAAAAAAAAAGAAAAATGCATACTTACCACATACTATGTACAATAAGACCTCGCTCCATACAATGTTCAGACATTGTGTTTGGGGCCAAGACAATAGTTCTGCCAGAAGCATTGGAGGAGATACGGCCCTTTTCCAATGCATCTAAATGATAAATGAGTTAGATCTACGAGGACCCCGTTTCAGTACATTCTTTGGGTTAAGTGAATTGGCCAAAGCATATTGAGTCACCGGAGACATGCAACATAAGAAATGCCGGCTTAGTAATGTAAGGCATTAAAGAACACAAAAATATGTACAGTATGTAATATACAGGCACATATAGATGAGAGATAGATACTGTAACAATGTATTAAATGAAGGAGGATGTTCTTGACTAATCAAAACAGAGAAAGAGCCAAAGAAAATACTACAGAGTTCTACATCAGACTGGATTTATCCCCTTCCAGCGCAATAATCTCTCAATGCCTGTAATATGCTTCCAACTTGAAAAAATGAAAGCTTTGAGACCTAGTGATATATGTTTTTTTTTCCTTTGCCAGAAAAAAAAATTATTTATAGCAGACTATGTGGAATATTTATGCATGGTAATGATGTCCTGCTTCTTTATCTGATAATGAAGATGCTGAAGAAAAACTGGAAAGAAAATGCACCTTCCCACATCCCCTCCATTCCACACCATGTCCTCTGTCTGCCTCCTGCTGTCACTCATCCCTGGTCAGTGACATATCACTGATCTGCATTATTTGGTACAGGGACTCTTCTTTTTTTCTTTTCTTGTTTATATAAGCTATAAAAATGGCTTAAAAGACAATTATAAAAATGAGTTGGTAATAATGACATAGGTATGGTGTTTAGTGAGGTTGATTCATAGTAGAGTTTATTGTAGGTAAATTTAGCAATAAAGGAAACCTGTCACTTGATTCATGCTGCCATAAACAGTGGGCAGCATGAATCAGAGCCTGGCAGCATGATTGATGCCAAGTATGTATTTCCCTGAAACATGCCAGCATTTCAGAGAGTATAAACATTAAAGGTCCTTCGGGCACCATAGCTGGTGCTGGCTCTGCTCCAACCGACTTCTCTCTGCACTGCAGAAGGCGATTGACAGGACTCTCCCAAGCCGGGGGCAGAGCATTAAAGTATATTTTCCAGGATACACAGAAAAAAATGTACCTATCTGATTTATGCTGTCTGTGTTTTGGATAGCATAAATCAAATGACAGGTTACATTAAAGTAGCATTAGAGAATTATGCCGCAATTAATAGAGATTCATAATTTATTAAATAGTGTTAGGTAAGTAGCAACAGTTTAAATATCTATCACTTGAGTGTTTAGGAGCCCATATACCGTAGATAGTTTTCAAGTGATAAATTATTTGGCCAATAGCTATCTTTTGTGAATTCCAAATGCACATTCATGTTCAATTAGGCTACATGTGCATGTGCATTTTATGTGCAGCAATAAAAGTACATCAAAAGTCCAAAATAAAATGTACCCTTTAATTGTACAAATGTAAGCTCAAACAAAGAAATCAAGTAAAAGTCACCATCCATCCAGAGGTTGACTTTTGCCCCAAAAATTCATTCAAATAAGTGAAAAAAATGGTACTAAATCCATATCCTTAAAAAAACAAGATAGAATTCACTTTTACATATCAGTTCTCCCTAAATTTTCTTTCACCACTAGCAAAGTTTTATTTAGTGTTCAAAATGTATTTCTGATATTAAAATGGATGCCTACTCTTGCCTGTTCTTTCTCTCATCCTTCATATCATTGGTGGAAGCAGTCCCTTTTCTCTGGGACCAGTCATATTCAGACATGTCTTTGAACCAATGCCAAATACATGGTAATGCTCAGTAATTCATAGAAAAAATTTATAGTATTTAATTTTAGTGTTGTCAATCTCTAGAGCTAAAGTGTGTATCCAGGCAGAGCCACTATATTAGAAACTGCAGTAAAGAATCAAAGACATCCAGTTTTTCTTATCTTGGTGAACTGCCCAAACTAGACCAGTGTTTCTCAACTCCAGTACTCAAGTACTGTCAAAAGGTCAAGATTTTCTTATCATGGCACATGTTATATGATTACTCTAAACTTCTCAGAGTTAAGAAACAATGAAGTAGACAACCACAGGTCTTGCTTTGTTTCGTGTAACAATGGCTGTAAAGTACATTTCAGTATGTGCTACAATGTGATTTAATTTATTGTTAATAGTTTATCCTGTATCCTTCATGTTGAGATGATGAATATAATAGTTGGCAAGTAAAAAAAGTTTATTCTCCCACAATGTCTGAGTGATGAATAATTCTAATGAAATCTGAAACCTGCCTTACAGCTGATGGCTGCCCTTAGATAAAAAAATAAAAAAAGATGTAAAAAAAAGGTTATACAATATTGTTACTGTATGTTATACTAGAGGGTTAAATGTCTTCCCAACATCATATATGGCAATTAAAATATATCCTTGGTTCCTCAACCCATGTCGTGGAATATAATACACATCACTTGTGATACTATTGGTATCAAGGCATTTTTTTCACCCTTACAATAAAGAAACACTATCTGAAATCCTTTAAAGGTGCTTAAAATTTGCAGCACTGCAAAATTCTGATGATATATTGTTGTAGACACTAATTTAATTGGTATTTTTATTATTCTGCACCACAGCATCTCTACAAATACAGTATGGCAGTTGAAAATCAGCTTTGGAAACAGTTATTCTTAGGTCAAAAATGACTTTTGTTCTAGGCCATATGTTTTGTATCATCATACATGAGAGTCATACCGCAACATTTTATGAAGAAATTTTAACTATTAGAGATGAGCGAACCTTTCAAGGTTCAATTCGCTTCCAATCAACAAATTTCCTAATGTTCGCCGAACAGTTCGTCAAACATATCTGAATCCCACTGGATGCAATAGGAGGCAAAACCAAACACATAGACAACACCTTCAAAGGGGCCCGAAAGGTGCCAAAACAGCTCATATTAATGGCAGACATCAGGAAAAGTGGCATCAATTGACGCACAGTACAAATTTTATAATAGCAAAGCAGCAGTCAGCCATGGGCCATGCATGAGGTATCACGGTCTGGGCCAGCATTTACAGCTTTGAATTGAACTATAAAGTAAGACGAGGTGGCTGAGGGACCGGTGTAGGCCGGCTGTGCTGGGAGCCCTGATACCTCATGCAACAGCTCAAACTGCTTTTCTGCTCAGCCACACTCAGGTGGCACAAAAATCAGTTTCATAGAGTACTATTGGTAGAAAAATGTAAGGATAGGAACACAGGTAGTTGACTGAAAGTAAGTGCAGGCCTGCCGGTCTGGGAGCCCTATCTCTACAGACAACACATATGAAGGAGACCCAACCACGAGTCTCCACATTTCAAAAAATTATTGCCATATACCACTAAAGTGGCATCAATTTCACCAGAGTAGAAATAGTATAATGGGGTACTGACACCCCTTCCACTACAGGAAACATACCAGATGGAGATCCAACCAGGAGTTTTCACATTTCAAAAAATTATTGATAACATCAGCAGTAGTAGTAACATCAGGCACAGAAGACATGACAAAGGTGTCACAGACTGCAATAACGTGAGATCAATGCAGCACACTAAAACTACACCATAGCCTAGTCTGCAAAGTCTGCCATTGGGGTGCAAAAGTCCTTGGAGATCCATGACTTGTTCATCTTGATGAAAGTTAGGTGGTCTATACTTTCAGGTGACAGCGGGATGCACTTATCAGTCAGGACACCACCAGTAGTAGTGAAGACACATTCTGAGAGAAAGCTGGCTGCTGGACATGACAATACCTCCAAAGAGCTCAGACAACGCTTCCATTTTTGAAGATCAGAATGCAAAAGGGTCTAAACCCTCCCTGGTGGCATTGATATTGAGCTCTAGATACTCCTGCACCATCCTCTCCACTCATTCACTATGTGTCAGACTTGTACTCTGTTCTGCTGATGCACAGGCTGGTCTAAAAAATGTGAGAAACAACTCACAGAAACTGCTTCTGCCACTTACACTGCTGCTGCTGCTAATGTTTTTACATTGACGAATTGATATTCCCGGAGTTGGAAGTCTACAACTGCGATGCACACTGTGTATTCCACTGCTGTCTTAGGTGAAACCACCCTTAAGTTTGTCTACAAGTGTGTTTCGATACTCCAGCATGCGTGTGTCCCTTTCCAGGGCAGGAAGCATCTGGCAAAATTTACTCTTGTACCGTGGATCTAACAAGGTGTCAACCCAGTAGTAAGCACTATTTAGAATCCTAACAATACGGTGATCATGATGCAGATAGTGCAGCAAGAAGGTGCTCATGTGTTGGGCTCTTCCATGAGGTCCAAGTCCATGGTGTGTTGGTGGCGGGGTAACACTGAAGCTTGTTTTCTCTGTCCCCTTCCACCAACCATGGACAACAGAGAGGGGATCATTATCCTCTTCATCTCTTGACAGTTGCACGCCCATCACCTCTTCCTCCTCGTGATCCTACATTTGTTCCTCTGCTCCTGCACCTTCACTACAGTTTGTCTGGTACCATGAGTCCCCCTCGATCGATGCCAGTGTGGAACTTAGAGATATTGTTATCCATTCTGCATCCTCCTCTGCTTCCTCCTCTTTCTCTGTGACCACCACCTTCTCCCTCAGACTATTCAAAGTGTGCTCCAGCACATAGATGACCAGAATAGTGATGCTGATGACGGCATCATCAGCGCTAAATATCTTAGTAGACATTTTAAAACTTTGCAAAAGGGTGTAGAGGTCCTTAATCTGTACTCACTCTGCAAACGTGATTTGCACCACGTTCATACTGCATTGGCACAGGCTTTGCAAAATGAGATACTGCGTCGAGGCTCATAGCTACTGCCACAGATGCTGAAACGTGTGCAGAGTGGCATTCGACCTTGTCAGCATATCACATATCAACCAGTTAACCAGTAGGGTCAAACACCGATGCAAGTCAATGACCCATTGGGAGCGAATGGCTCAAGTGAACATACAGTGACCATGCTTTCTGCAGCAGTGCATCCAGGCTGGGATAGTGGCAAAGAAATTGCTATACCAGGATGTGAGCCATGCAAGGCGCATGTGTGAGGTTGCCCCCGCTTAGGGCCTCCATCAGGTTCGCACTGTTATCACACATAGCTTTCCCTGGCTCCAGGTTCAGTGGAGACAGACATTGCTCAAACTTGGCCTGGATAGCTGTCTTCAACTCTTGAGCTGTATGACTGTGATCTCCAAGGCATATTAATTTTAACACTGCCTGATTGTGGTGAGCCCTGACTGCTCAGTACGGAATTGGGGGGAATCTCTCTGCACTGTTGGAATGTGTGTCTCATTAAGGCAGAGGATGAGGGTGCAGGTGGAGGCCCTAGAGGAGGGGGACAGGCAGAAGCAATGGAGGAAGTGTTAGATACAGAGGTTTGTCACGCAAGCCTTGGGGATTCCAAGACTTGAGGAACAGCACCTTCACCATCTGCCCCCACAGCCACCAGAGTCAACCAGTGCCCAGTCAGCGAGATGTAACACCATGGCTATGCTTGCTGATTCAGGTGTCTGTGGTGAAATGCACCCTGGAAAACAAAGATTTTTTCAAGGAATGGATAATGTTGTCTGCGACATGCTGGTGGATTGCAGACACAGCTTTCTTAGAGAAGTAATGGCAACTGGTACTGGTAGGGTGGAGTGGGGTGAACATGAAAAACGGCTTGACTGTGAGTGAGGTGCAGGTGGAGATGATATGGTGGATGAGAAAGATACAGTTATATGAAAAAGTTTGGGCACCCCTATTAATCTTAAGCTTAATGTTTTATAAAAATTGGTGTGTTTGCAACAGCTATTTCAGTTTCATATATGTAATAACTGTTGGACACAGTAATGTTTCTGCCTTGAAATGAGGTTTATTGTACTAACAGAAAATGTGCAATCTGCATTCAAACAAAATTTAACAGGTGCATAAGTATGGGCACCTCACCAGAAAAGTGACATTAATATTTAGTAGATCCTTCTTTTGCAAAAATAACAGCCTCTAGTCGCTTCCTGTAGCTTTTAATGATTTCCTGGATCCTGGATGAAGGTATTTTTGACCATTCCTCTTTACAAAAAATTCCAGTTCAGTTAAGTTTGATGGTCGCCGAGCATGGACAGCCCTCTTCAAATGATCCCACAGATGTTCAATGATATTCAGGTCTGGGGACTGGGATGGCCATTCCAGAACATTGTAATTGTTCCTCTGCATGAATGCCTGAGTAGATTTGGAGTGGTGTTTTGGATCATTGTCTTGCTGAAAGATCCATCCCCTGCGTAACTTCAACTTTGTCACTGATTCTTGAACATTATTGTCAAGAATCTGATGATATTGAGTGGAATCCATGCGTCCCTCAACTTTAACAAGATTCCTGGTGCCGGCATTAGCCACACAGCCCCAAAGCATGATGGAACCTCCACCAAATTTTACTGTGGGTAGCAAGTGTTTTTCTTAGAATGCTGTGTATTTTTGCCGCCATGCATATCGCCTTTTTGTATGACCAAACAACTCAATCTCGGTTTCATCAGTCCACAGGACCTTCTTCCAAGAAGAAATTGGCTTCTCCAAATGTGCTTTTGCATATCTCAGCCGACTCTGTTTGTGGCGTGCTTGCAGAAACGGCTTCTTTCGCTTCACTCTCCCATACAGCTTCTCCTTGTGCAAAGTGCGTTGTATAGTTGACCGATGCACAGTGACACCATCTGCAGCAAGTTGATGCTGCAGCTCTCTGGAGGTGGTCTGAGGATTGTCCTTGACTGATCTCACCATTCTTCTTCTCTGCCTTTCTGATGTTTTTCTTGGCCTGCCACTTCTGGCCTTAACAAGAACTGTCCCTGTGTTCTTCCATTTCCTTACTATGTTCCTCACAGTGGAAACTGACAGGTTAAATCGCTGAGACAGCTTTTAGTATCCTTCCCCTGAACAACTATGTTGAATAATCTTTGTTTTCAGATCATTTGACAGTTGTTTTGAGGAGCCCATGATGCCACTCTTCAGAGGAGATTCAAACAGGAGAACAACTTGCAAGTGGCCACTTTAAGAAGCTTTTCTCATGATTGCATACACCTGACTATGAAGTTCAAAGCTCAGTGAGGTTACAAAACCCAAAAAAGTGCTTTAGTAAGTCAGTAAAAAGTAGGTAGGAGTATTTAAAACAAGAAAATGATAAGGGTGCCCATACTTATGCACCTGTCACATTTTGTTTGAATGCAGATTGCACATTTTCTGTTAGTACAATAAACCTCATTTCAAGGCAGAAACATTACTGTGTCCAACAGTTATTACATATATCAAACTGAAATAGCTGTTGCAAACACACCAATTTTTATAAAACATTAAGCTTAAGATTAATAGGGGTGTCCAAACTTTTTCATATGATTGTATATGCTCGGTGAAACAGAAACAGCAGGCTTATTCACTTCCATAACAGCTGACGGGCTCTCACTCACCCTGACTGGAGCAGGTAAACAAATGGAGGTTCTGCTGCCGGAGACCTGTGTGAAAACACTTGCCACAGTGATGGAGGAGGAATAAGCAGCAGATGTGGTTGATGGGTTGATAAGGCCTGCTAGTCCGAATTTTATAGCATTGAGATTCCCAGACTAAGTTGATTGCACATGTGCCAGTTCATGCATGTAGTAGTCAAATTATTGCATTTTTTGTCTCTACTGAGTCTTTTTTCACTAAGTTGGCAGTTAATGTGAGTTGGGTCATCCTGTGCCGTCTCAAAAAAAAGCCCAGGCTATCCTACGCTTGCCGTCCCTGCGAACTGCTTACCCGTGACGGCTGCTGGCCACAGCCACAGTTGTGGCTGAGGATGCACTGCTTGTCGTGGTTGCATCACTCCGTGTCTGTGCGGAAGGCCATAACGTAACCTCCTCGTCTTCCTCCTCCACCTCTTCTGCTGAGCTACTCAGCTACATGCCTCTGGGTTCACTCCAAATGGGATCTACAACCTCATCATCATCCTCTCTGTTCTCCCACTTCTTGCCCTGAGTGTCACCCTCCTCCTCTTCCTGCCATGACAGCACAGTACAATCCGCGTGCACCTTAGGTATCTGAGCTTTATCAGGATCACCTTTCCCCTGGGGGTTAACATCTCGTGATAAGGATCAGGATTCTACTCGGGCTCTACTTCATCCTGCCTTGGATCCAACAGAACTAATTTTGGGCATCGGTGCAGATGCTTTCCTCCTATTGAGTCTGTGAATCTTTGGAGCAAACGTCTGATACTCATGGCATAGAATGTGTAAACCGCTCTGCAGACTCTCCCATCTGTGTTTCCCTACAGTCAGTTGGGCAGTTGGAGAGTTGTGACATGGGGGAAATAAGGATAATTGGGGTGCCACCTCTGAGTACTGTACAGTGTGTGATGTTGAGATGGAGGAAAGGAGGAGAGGCCACTTGAAGCAGCGCTTGCCATCCACTGCAGCACATGCTCTTTCTGGCCCTCATGTACAAGGCATACCGCTGTGTGGCCACCAAAGAAAGGGAGTGGAGTAACCCGTACAGTAACAGAAGTTGTCAGTTGTCTTTGGATAGGACGTGACGGTGTTTGTTCAGTGGAGCTTTCACTAACATTACCACCTTCCCTACATACACCTTGAACACCAAGCCTATTCCCCCTTCCACCACGACTTTGCTTTTTCCCACTCATGTACCTTTCCCCTCTTTTAACCAGCTTTTTCACAAACCTAGGCCCAGACCTGTGAGTCACCTGTCACTAAATTAACAATCAGTATTTATTTGCTCAGATAGTGTGGCTGGAGAATACTATTACCAGCTAAAATTTAGATTTTCTAATGCGGACACCTGGTAGCAGCAGAGTATTAGCATAAAATAATTCAAAGCTTAAATGTGGCTTGGTTTCTGTAGCACCTTAGTAACAGAAAAAAAATTGATTTTCTAATGAGGACCCCTGGATGGAACAGAATAACAGCACTAAAAAAATTCAAAGCTGAAATGTGGCCTGGTTTCTGTAGCACTGTAGTAGCAGAAAAAAATGGATTTTTTAATGTGGACTCCTGCCTGGCCAAAAAAATTACCAGCAGCAAATCTTTCTATGCACAAATGTGGCCTTGTTTCATGACCATGGTATTATCAGAAAGAATTTAGAGTTTCAAAGGCGTACTCCTGCATGGAGCACAATATTAGCAGCACAACAGAGTTATATGCTGAAGTGTGCCTGGTATCTCTGGATTGATCTGCTTGAAGGTTGATTTCACAGCCACATAGGATCCTATCTATCTAAACTAGAAGAGTGACAAACCACGGCCTAGCTAACTTTCTCACTATCCAGTAGCAGCAGGAGCAGCCTCTCTGAGCTGTTAGGCTGTGTGCCCACGATGCGTTTTTGAAGTGTTTCTGCAGCGGCAAAACCGTTCAAGAAACGCTTAAAAAACGCATGGTAGAAGGCCTGCCATGTCCCCCAATGATAATCCGCATGTGCTATGCACATGCTGTGGAAATTTCCGCAGCGGATTATCATTGCGGAAAAAAACGCAGCACTACCAATTATTTTGCGGAAGTGCTGCGTTTTTGTCGCCATTGACTTGTATTAGAACGCGCCAATTCCGCAAGACTGCATCTGTACTTGCGTAATTGGCACGTTCTAATGTGCGGATGGTACCCGGGTGTAGAGGAGAGGAGATTCTCATCCACATCCAGGTACCATTAAAAAAGCTGTAAAAAAAGAATAAAATAAAAAATAAATATATACTTACCTTCCGGCGGCCCGCGCTGCGCTCCTCCTTGCTTCCCGTCACTTCGTTATAGAATGAAGGACCTGCGCTGATGTCAGAGTCATGTGACGGGTCACGTGACGCTGACGTCGGCAGGTCCTTCAGTCCACCGCTGCCGACAGCCGGGACGGTGAAGCAAGACAGCGCGGGCCATCGGAGGGTAAGTAAATATTTATTTTTTTATTTTTTGACATTCTCTCGGTCACACTATATAAATCCATGCTGTTTGCATGGATTTATATAGTGTGACCAAGTTGACAAGCACTTTCCAAGTGATGCTAAAGTCGCTTGTCAACCCGCATGCGGAAATGCAAGTGAAGAACTCTTCACATCCGCAGGTCCCTGGCAGGAAAACGCATGTACAATCCGCATGCGATTTTTTCTGCCAGTGAGATACAGAAACGCTCAGGAAAAAATCCTGAGCATTTCTGCATCATGGGCACATAGCCTTACACTAACAAAATGGCACCAAGACAATATGTCCTATCTTTAAATGGAGGGGGGCATGTGACTTTGGCAGCCATTGACACAAGCCCTTGTGTCTGGATGTTGTGGATGGTTCCTGCACCCTGATTGGCTGCTGTAATCTCCAAACATTAAGTTAAGAAAAAAAAAATTAAGAATAACAATCCTCCGCTCCTCTGACCTCTCACCAACCCCTTCCCTCATCAAACATGTCTCTTCCTATCATCATACAGCACCACTATCCTAGCCAATGTCCAAAAATAACATAGTGGAAATGTGATCATTTACTGCACTTTGGCCGAATTTTGATGATTTTGAGTAAAAACGCTAGGGGGTACGAACGCGAATCCGAATGTGCAATGTTTGTGCCGAATTTGAGATTGATGAATGTTTTCTGAACAAGTTCACTCGTCTCTACTAACAATCATCAATGGTTTGTGCAACATGTGATTGCCTGACATCATAAATTTCAATATATGTATATTTGTTAACTTTTTATGTCAGCTCTAGCTAAGAGCGATACCCATAAGTACAGTAATTAACCTGTGTGGTCAGTCTCCTTTCCCTAATGGGGTCATTTTAATTGTATTACTTAGAGTCTGATTGCACACAACTGTGGAAACAGTCATCCTCATCAGGCCACAACATGCACCTTTTTGTTCTAAGCCCTGACAAGTGCAGAGTAAGAAAAAAAAAGATAATGGTTGCTATAATAATGCAAATGACAATGTTTTATGAGGTCAATTTGACCAATCATAAATGGTTTGTGAAACATATGATTTATTGAAATCACCAGTCATGTCTTATATTTAACTCCTTCCTGGTATATTGCATACACAACCATTGTGAGAAAAATACATTGCAAAATTGTGTTTTTTGGTTTCTCCCTTTTTTCCCTTTTTCCAGTCGATTGCACAGTAAAATGAGCTATGTCATTTAAAACTACAACTAGTCCCGTAAAAAACAAGCCTTCATATGATTATGTGGCCAAAAACAATAAAAAGTTATGGCTCTTGGAAATAGAGAAGGTAAAACAATAAGGCAAAAGGGAAAAAAGATTGTGAAAGTGGTTAATATGCAGCAATGTATTTTTTTTTATTAAATTGTAATCTAAAAAATATACATGAAGCAGCATAATTGGTATTCAAATAATAAGAACAAATACATCTGGAAAATAAATGATCAAGCCTATTAAAAATCAAGGGATTGATGAATTTTAACCCAAAATTTGATTTGCAGCAAAATAATTCACCTCAAATTACAGTATTGCAAGCATCCAAATGCCCTGAAAAGATATATAATACGCTGATGTCTCTTAGGACACTCTGAAGATCTTTAGCACTAACATAGTCTTGGTTATGTCAAAGTGACCTCACTGTAGAAACAGTTGGCATCTGGTAGTAACCAACAGTCCATTTAATAACACAGGGCATTGGCAATCCTGTTATACTATTTAAAATGAAAAAAAATGGTTCAAAAATTAACCCACTTAGTCATTTGCGATTGGACAGACAAATCTTAGCAGAACACTAACTCAAACTGATGGTGTCATTGTCAGAGGTAACATAACTGCTACGAATGATGTGACATATTTTCCAGAACACCCTCTGCTTCCTTCCCACTAATACACCAGCTCAAGGCAAAGGAGGCCTATTGCTGCCTGTGTTTGGTAATACCACAGCGTGTATGGCTGGTGCTAGTGTTGGTGCTTCCACTAGCAGCTCCAATATTCTTATATGTGGTATATTTATTTTATTATTTTACACTATCCAGTCATAGAATCATAGAATGGTAGAGTTGGAAGGGACCTCCTGGGTCATCTGGTCCAACCCCCTGCTCAAAGCAGGATTCACTAAATCAGCTCAGACAGATGTCTGTCCAGCCTCTGTTTGAAGACGTCCATTGAAGGAGAACTCACCACCTCTCGTGGCAGCTTGTTCCACTCATTGATCACCCTAACTGTCAAAAAGTTTTTCCTAATATCTAATCTGTGTCTCCTACCATTCAGTTTCATCCCATTGCTTCTAGTCTTTCCTTGTGCAAATGAGAATAAAGATGATCCTTCTACAATGTGACAGCCCTTGAGATATTTGTAGACAGCTATTAAGTCTCCTCTCAGTCTTCTTTTTTGCAAGCTAAATATTCCCAAATCCTGTCACTGTGCCTCATAGGACATGGTTTGCAGACCGCTCACCATTCTGGTCGCTCTTCTCTGAACTTGCTACAGTTTGTCAATGTCTTTTTTAAAATGTGGTGCCCAAAACTGGACACAGTATTCCAGATGAGGTCTGACCAAAGAGGAGTAAAGTGCGATAATGACTTCACGTGATCTAGACTGTATGCTTCTGTTAATACATCACAGAATTGTATTTGTCTTTTTTGCTGCTGCATCACACTGTTGATTCATGTTTAGTCTATGATCTATTAGTATACCTAAGTCTTTTTCACATGTACTGTTGCTTAGCTCTATTCCTCCCATTCTGTATATGCTTTTTTCATTTTTATTGCCCAGATGTAGTACTTTGCATTTTTCCCTGTTAAAAACCATTATGTTAGTTGCTGCCCACTGCTCCAGTTTATTTAGGTCTTTTTGAACCCTCTGTCTCTCTTGTGTAGTATTAGCTATCCCTCCTAGCTTTGTGTCATCAGCAAATTTAATCAGTTTACCCTCAATTCCTTCATCTAAATCATTGATAAAGTTGTTGAACAATACAGGTCCCAGGACAGAGCCCTGTGGTACCCCACTTGAGACATTCATCCAACTGGATGTGAAGCCATTTACGTCCACTCTTTGAGTCCGATCCCTAAGCCAGTTATGAATCCACCTAACAATTGCCTTGTCCATTCCATACTTGGTCATTTTTTCAATAAGGATGGTGTGAGATACTTTGTCAAATGCTTTGCTGAAGTCAAGATATACTATATCTACAGCATTTCCCTGATCTACCCAGTCAGTGATTTTGTCATAGAAGGAAATTAAGTTAGTCTGACATGACTTGTTAGTTACAAACCCATGCTGACTCTGGTTAATCACTTCATTCTTATCCAGGTACTTACATACATGTTGTTTAATAATTTGTTCAAAGATCTTTCCTGGTATAGAAGTCAGACTCACCGGCCTATAACTTCCTGGGTCCACCTTCTTCCCCTTTTTGAAGATAGGAACAACATTTGCTCTTCTCCAGTCTTCTGGGACTTCTCCTGTTCTCCAAGAATTATCAAAGATTATGGAGAGTGGTTCTAAAATTTCTTCTACGATCTCCTTCAGTACTCTGGGGTGTAATTGTTAGGATCTGCAACATAAACTAAGGAAAGATAGGGGAAAGCTGTCCCTACAGTAAGACTAAGCTGAATCCCTACGATGTAGCGGGCTGCCTATTCCTTGTGAACAGACCTGCCTTCATCCTCGGCTAGTCTGAACGGAGACCTATAGAATTAAGGGAGGGGTCCCTAAAAGAACTAAGGACTGGGAAAAAAATGGGACACCTCTTAAACAGAAGTTGTTGCAGAGCAAAAAGGACAAACTGACAAAAAGTACTAAAGGTCCCAGAGGATCAAGAACTGAAAGAGATAGGCACCGAAGCACCTGGCTAGAGAGACAGTCAAAACAACACTGAAGTCCAGCAAAACCAGAAGGGTGGAGCTGGAATATATAGGCAGATGGTCACGTGACCGCAAAACACAAGATAGAAAAAACTAACAGGAGGGTTCTAACAGTACCCTTTCTTTTATGAGGATCCTCCAGATCCTCCAGGCCCAGGCCTATCTGGAAACTTCCTGTGGGAAGCTTTAACAAGCCTAGGAGCAGAGACATCATCCGTCCTTACCCAGGAGTTGTCTTCGGGACCGAAACCCTTCCAGGAGACAAGATACTGTAATCTCCGTCTATGCCACCTAGAATTCAAGATACGCAAAATTTCAAATTCGCCGTCTTCCACCACAGGGGGAGCTGTGACAGTGGCGTCCCTATCAGATACGTCAGCCTTTTTCAACAAGGAAACATGAAACACAGGATTAATCTTCCAGGAAGTAGGGACATCCAACCTAACAGCAGATGGGTTAACAACCTGAAGCACTTTAAATGGTCCCACAAACTTAGGACCCAGTTTTTTAGAGGGAATCCTCAACTGCAGGTTCTTTGAGGACAACCAAACCATGTCACCCACAGTAAACAAAACCGCTTTACGTTTCCTGTCAAAATACTTCTTGGACTTCTTGTTAGCCTCTTGAAGGTTGCAACGTACATTAGTCCAAACTCTCTCCAAATCACCGGAAAAATTCTCCTCCTACGGCACTGCCAACCCTAATTTGGAGAACGAACCAAAAGACGGATGTCTCCCAGTACAACAAAAAAAAGGAAAACACCCAGCAGAGGAGGATGTAAGATTGTTAAGAGCAAATTCTGCGAGAGGCAGATACTCAGACCACACCTCCTGATTGTCTGCCACAAAACAACGCAAAAACTGTTCAACATCCTGGTTCTTTCTTTCAGTCTGTCCATTAGACTCAGGATGATAACCAGACGAAAATGACAAATGGACTCCCAACCTGTCACAAAAAGCACACCAAAAGCAAGCCACAAACTGAGGTCCTCTATCAGAAACAATATCCGTGGGAACGCCATGAAGCTTGACAATCTCATTAACAAACGCCTTAGCGAGTGTCTTGGCGCAGGGCAACTTAATGAATGGAACCAAATGACACATCTTACTAAAATGGTCCACGACCACTCAGATGACAGTAAAACCCTCGGACACAGGAAGATCAGTAATAAAATCCATAGTGAGATGCGTCCAAGGTGCACTAGGAACCTCCAGAGGGCAAAACAACCCCGCAGCAGGAGTATGTGAAGCTTTTGACCTAGCGCACACCGTACACTGACGCACCCCCTTGATGACTTCCTTCTGCCATCCAGGCCACCAAAAACTGTGACTGATCAGTCTCTTAGGCTCCGAAATTCCTGGATGACCTGCCAACAGAGACTCATGACACTCCACAAACAAATCTCTCCTAAAGGCTCTAGGCAGGAGCAACCTCCCATGGGGAGTGTTAGATGGAGCATCATCTTGAGCTTTCAGAATCCCATTCTCCAAAATGGAGTCCAAAGCCGCCACCACAACTCCTTTCTGTAAAATGCTCTCCTCCTCCTCGGCACTGACCGTAGGAGAGAAGCTGCGAGATAAAGCATCGGCTTTAACATTTTTAGTACCAGGGATATAGGTAACAGAAAAATGAAACCGAGAAAAAAAAAGTGCCCACCTAGCTTGACGGGCATTCAAGCGCTTGGCAGCATCCAGATAGATCAAATTCTTATGATCTTTGAAAACCTGAATAGGAAATGTAGCGCCGTCCAAAAAATGACACCAATGTTCAAACGCGAGTTTAGTAGCCAGCAACTCCCGATTTCCAACATCATAATTCAGTTCGGTTTCCGAAATTTTTTTCGAAAAGAAGGCACAAGGATATACTCCACCCTTGTTCTCCTGAGACAAAACTGCTCCGAGCCCCACCGATGAAGCATCGACCTCGACCAAAAAAGGCTTAGTCTCATCAGGCTGCATAAGGATAGGGGCAGAACTGAACCTCTCTTTGGGATACTCAAATTCTTCAATGGCCTCAGTAGTACACTGGGCCGTATTCGCACCTTTCCTGGTGAGATCGGTTAGAGGTTTAACAATTACAGAAAAATTCTTAATGAATTTCCTGTAATAGTTGGCAAAACCCAAAAATCTCTGTATAGATTTCAAACCAATAGGCCTAGGCCATTCCTGCACAGCCTGAACCTTCACAGGGTCCATTTCAAAGCCCTCGCTGGAGACAATGCAGCCCAAAAAACTAATTTTCTGCACAGCGAACTCACATTTCTCCAGCTTAGAAAAGAGTGAATTATCACTCAATAACTGCAAAACTTCACATACACTCTGCCAATGGGACTCCAGATCTGGTGAATAAATCAAAATGTCATCCAAATACACAATCACATTCTTACCAATCAGAGGTCTCAGGACGTCATTAATAAGGTTCTGAAAAAATGCAGGTGCATTGGTAAGACCAAAAGGCATCACCAGATTCTCAAAATGACCTACCGGAGTGTTAAAAGCAGTTTTCCATTCATCACCCTCCTTCACACGTAACAAATTGTATGCCCCCCGGAGATCAATTTTGCAGAACCACTTGGCTCCCACTAACTGGTTAAACAAGCCAGGAATTAACGGTAATGGGTAGGAATTGCTTATGGTAATCTTATTAATTTCACGAAAATCCAGACATGGATGTAACCGCCGTCCTTTTTTTAACAAAGAAGAATCCAACTGCCACAGGCGACTTAGAAGGTCTAATGTGACCAGCAGCCAGGCTAGTCTGTATGTACTCCTCCAAGGCTTTTCTTTCAGGGATAGTCAGATTAAACAAGCGACTTTTGGGCAGAGTAGCACCCGGAACAAACTCAATGGCGCAATCATAATCCCTATGAGGAGGTAAAACTTGCGACTCCTCCTCCGAAAAAAACCCTCCAAAAATCTTGAATAGGTACAGGTAATTCCACTTTTTACACAGCCTCAATGCGACCATTACAACATTTATCATAGCACTTCGGACTCCAAGACTTAATCACATTAGTAGACCAGTCCAATAAAGGATTGTGCAGTTTTAACCAAGGCAATCCTAGAACAACAGGAGAGGGTAAATTATCCAAAACAACCAAGTCCAAAATTTCTTGGTGAATGCCATTGGTAGTGAGAGGAAATGCAGCAGTCTTGTGAGTAATACATTTCAAAGGAGTGTTATCAATTGCAACCACAGAAATAGTAGATGACAAAGGTTTGTATTTCAATTTAAGGTTTTCCAAAAACCATTTATCAACCACATTAAGTGTTGAACCACAATCCACAAATACCTGAAATTCAATCAAATCTCCCTGCAGAGTAGTACTCCCAGAAAGGAATACTCCTGCAGAGCGTAAACAAGCTATACGGGCGTAACTGACCTTTTTTTTTTCTTTACTTAAACGACGCTCACAATACTTAATCAAATGGTCACCTTTACCACAATAAAGACACAATCCCTCAGTGAACCTCCGGTCTTTTTCCTGAGAGTGGAGCGACATCCCCCCAACCTCCATCGGTTCCCCACCATTAGAGCAGATTTTCTGGGGACTAGGACCTGACATTACAGGAGTCTTTACCTCATTGAGCCTGCACCTCAGTCTCCTGTCTATGCGAACAGCTAACTGCATAGCTTCCTGCAGAGTCTCAGGTGCAGAGAATGCAATTAGCAAATCCTTAACCCTTTCACTCAGACTAGCAAGAAATAAACATTTCAGCGCCTAATCATTCCACTTAACTTCTGAAGCCCACCTTCTAAAGTGTGTGCAATAATTTTCAACATCTTCAGACCCCTCATTCAAACATCTAAGTTCTGATTCAGCAGATGAGATTCGATCAGGATCGTCATATAATAGCCCCATAGCAGAAAAAAATTCTTCAACAGAATTTAAACACGGATCATTAGGCTGGAGAGAAAAGGCCCAACCCTGTGGTTCTTTGTGCAAAAGTGACATAATAAAACCAATGCGCTGTGATTCATTTCCAGAGGATCTTGGTCTCAAACGAAAATATAACAAACAAGCATTTTTAAAGGAAAAAAAATCTTGCTGTTTACCATAAAAAACATCAGGCAGTCCTGCCTTCGGTTCCAAAAAATGCGCTCCAGGACAGCTACTCACGTGTTGCTGAAGCTCGGCCACCTCCAGAGACAATCCCTGCAGGCGTTGAGCCAACTCCTGGACGGAAACCATACTGATCCCCGAATTTCTTTCCTTTTAGTTTTTTTTTTTTTTGGGCTGGACTTACTGTTAGGATTTGCAACATAAACTAAGGAAAGGTAGGGGAAAGCTGTCCCTACAGTAAGACTAAGCTGAATCCCTACGATTTAGCGGGCTGCCTATTCGTTGTGAACAGACCCGCCTTCGTCCTCGGCTAGTCTGAACGGAGACCTATAGAATTAAGGGATGGGTCCCTAAAAGAACTAAGGACTGGGACAAAATGGGACACCTCCTAAACAGAAGTTGTTGCAGAGCAAAAAGGACAAACTGACAAAAAGTACTAAAGGTCCCAGAGGACCAAGAACTGAAAGAGATAGGCACCGAAGCACCTGGCTAGAGAGACAGTCAAAACAACACTGAAGTCCAGCAAAGCCAGAAGGGTGGAGCTGGAATATATAGGCAGATGGTCATGTGACCATAAAACACAAGATCGAAAAAACTAACAGGAGGGTTCTAACAGTAATTCATCTGGACCTGGAGACTTGAACTCATTTATGTTAGCTAAATATTCCCTCACAATCTTTCTGTTTACAGATAACCTGGATTCTTCTATTCCTTTAATAGGACAATGAAGATCAGTTGATGTTACATTTTCTTTCTGAGAGAAAACTGATGCAAAATAGGAAGTAAAAAGTTCGGTCTTCTTAACATCCTTTCTTACCATTTCACCATTTTCATCCTGTAAAAATCCTATAGCATCTTTGACTTTTCTTTTACTTTTGACATATCCCCAAAATCCTTTTTTATTGCTTTAGACATCTCTTGCAAGCATTAATTCATTGTCAGCTTTAGCTAACCTGATACGTGCCCTACAGGTTCTGCAGACTGCATTATAATCTTCTTTAGATATGCCTCCCTCTTTCCATTTGATAAACATTTCTTTCATTCTTTTTAGCATGTGTTTAAGTTCTGTGTTCATCCATCCTGGTTTCCTTAAATGCTTCCCATTCTTCCTACTTTTCGGGATTGTTAACGATTGTGCTTTGAGAATCTCATTTTTAAAAATTTTCCATCCTTCCAGGACATTTTTGTCCTTAAGGACTTCCAGCCATTGGATCCCTCATATTCTCTTTCTGAGTTGCTTAAAATCTGCCTTTCTGAAATCTAACCTTGAAGTTTGAGTCTTCACATGTCTTCCTCCTCTAGTTATCCAAAATTCTATAATAGCATGATCGCTGCCTCCTAGGGCCCCAGCTCTTTTATCTCCTCAACCATTTCCTCTCTGTTTATAAGGATTAGATCCAAAGTAGCAGATCCCCTTGTTTTCTCCCCTATCTTTTGAAAGATAAAGTTGTCAGCAAGAGAGGATAAGAATTTGCTTGACCTGTTAGTTTTACTTGAGAGAGATTCCCAACAAATGTCTGGATAGTTGAAATCTCCCATGAACATTACGTCATATTTTTTGGAGAACTTGGTCATTTGATACATAAAGAGTTCATCCATATCTTCAGTTTGCCCAGGTGGCCTGTAGTAAATGCCTACAATGGTGTCCTTTCCATTGTTCTTTCCTTGTATTCTTACCCAAACAGTTTCCTCAGAACTCCCACGCTCTTCTAACATACAATGCGACACCTCCTCCTCGTTTATCAAGTCTGTTTCTTGCAAATAAGTTGTATCCTTTTAGCCTTTTATTCCAATCATGTGTAGTGTTGAGCCACCCCCGTAGTGTTCGAGTTCGGTTCGGTTCGTCGAACACCCGTGTGTTCGCCGAACTGTTCGTCGAACTGTTCGTCGAACACCTTCGAACACCGTTAAAACCAATGGCAGGCAAACAAAAACACATAGAAACACATAGAAAACACCTTCAAAGGTGTCCAAAAGCTGACAAACTGCTCAGAAGACACAACTAACACATGGAAAAGTGACAAGTACATATAGTCATGCGAAAAGAAAAGAGGTGGAGGAGTAAAAGGAGGGGGAGACACAGATATAGGCATGTCATGCCCTTCTAAAATCCAAAAAGTGAGAAGCCGAGACGGCCAGTCCGCTCCTGCCCGTGCCACCTCCGTGTCGCCGGGTTTGTGCCAGAGCCGCGGTGAACCCTGACGGCCAGCCCCCCTCTCCCAATACTGGTGCCTGTCCGCTGGTGGGTCGAGAGAGCCACCCTGTGGTGGAGGCAGCTCTAAGCTTTTTAATTTAAATTGTCCCTCTAATTTGAATGAATACACTTTAAATCCATTTACAAGGATCTATTGGAGGGCAAGTCTCATGCCAGCAGCCGCATAATTCCAGCTCCAGTAGCGTCCACTAAAGCTGCTGCAGTTAAAAAGCTTTTATAAGGATCGAGCTCGGCTGTCCACCGCAAGGCATCCTAGTGCCAGTCCCAGCCCCTATGCCTTGGGGTGCCTCCTGATGCTCTTCACTAAGTATCCCGTGGTCCCGAAGCATTTCCTTTGAAAAAATTAAGTGTCCAAACTACAGGTGGTGTAGCTTGCTTAACAGCCGGGATAATCTGCTGACTAGCAGACACTGCTACTAGGCACAAAGTATTTCCTGGGCTAGATGCAGTTAAAAATTTGTAAGTAGATACTCTCGTTGGATGCTGAGAAAGCATTCCATAGAGTCTCCTGGCACGCCATATATGATTCTCTTAAAAAGCTTGGGGTAGGGGTCTAGGGGACCCTTTTATAGCCAAAATCACGGCCCTGTATCACAATACGTCACCTAGGCTGAAGATAAATGGAACTGTAGCACCGAGGGCTCGGTTGCTACAGACGTATTGCACCTCACCCAGAGGTGTGATATCTCACTCTCAGATAAGGATGGAGTGTGGATCAGGACCCGACACCTGCATGCATTACACCACATTGCCGTGGGGCAGGGCGACCAATATGCCCCTGAGATGGGCACGACAGTCCCTGTCCCTGGCTGGAGTGGGGGGAGGGAACACTGAGGAAGGGGAACCCTGCAGTGCAGGAGCAGGGAGGAAGCAGTTCCTGGGTGCATTGAGAAGGGAGTATAAAAGGTGGGCACCATCTTAGTTCAGTGCAGAGAAGTCTGAGCAGAAGTGGCAGGGAGCAGGGGCTCTGCATGAGCTCTGCTCCGGAGGCGGGCCTAGTAACAGAGGCCCAGGCCTGCAAGAGGGAGAAGGAAGGAAGAGGAGCGGAGAAGGCTCCAGGAACGAGGAATGAAGGGATCCCAGGGGTGCGGACGGGCGAGTCGCCACCGCACGCCCGAATCCACCTGCGTGGAGGGGTCAGGCCAAAGGGGGAGACCGGTCCCCGAACTAGTGGAGGCAGGAAACGACCCTCAGCTAGAAACCGGAGGCTCTGACATTTTATGTGGCGCAGCCCCTTGCTCCACCCGCTAGGAAGGCACCACATAGGGTCAGGGAAACTGGCGCCAAGTTTACCAAGAGGAGGCCCGAGGCAGCCGGACAGAAGTGTTGGTAAGAAAGGCCAGACAAAGGACACACAAAGGGGGTCCTGTGAAGTGCTCCAAAGTTATCTGGGAGTTGTCTGAGCCCCTCACCTGGTGAGCACAGTACGACGTGGGCAGCCGTTACCTGCAGACGTGGTCTGGATAATAAGAACTGTGAGTAAAGGCCCTGAACTGCATCACTGACTCCATGTCGTTACTGCTGCTGCCCTGCACCATCACCCCCATCCTCCGCATACACTGCCCTGAGGCTATACTCCTCCCGTGGGGAGTTATGCTACGCTCTGCTGCACCCACAACACCAGCCTTAGCGGTCTGCCCTGTAGCGGCGGTTCACTCTGACCGCAATCCATGGGTGGCGTAGTCGGACATTTAAACATCAAAACCACATAAATAGTTCCGCCACTGGTTTGACCGCCCTGAGCCACGGAACCGGATCGCCGCCACGAAGACTACAACCACCAGCATCCACCAAAAAGGGTCCGGCTCCGGGTGTCCCAAGGCCCAGGGGGTGCGTCAGAACATTTTCATCACCTTTCACAATCACCAATGGGACAAGGCAGGGATGTCCTCTGTCCCCTCTCTTATACATCCTAGTGATGGAGCACCTGCTCTCATCAATTCGCCATAACCCCAATATTAGGTGGATTGAGGTGGGAGGCACCGAGTACAAGTGCTCTCTATTTGCTGATGATGTCCTAGTATATATCCCTCAATCACATATATCCATCCCTGCTGTTATGGCTGAAATAGATCACTTTGTTACATGGTAAAATTTTAAAATCAATGCAGCGAAGTCTGAGGCCCTCGATGTCTCCCTCCCTAAATCCATATAGGATTCCATCCAGTCCAACTTTCCCTTTGCCGGGCCCTCACAGGGTATCAAATACTTAGGAATTCCTATTCATAGAGACCTCTCCCATCTATGTTATCTTAATTTTGGGCCCTTTATTGAACAATTCCATACAGACCACGGTTGGCAAGTTAGAACTGTAAGATTCACTACGTGAACCACTGGTGTTTTGTGGAAAAGCACATGTACACCGCGTTCCAAATTATTATGCAAAAAGTGTTTAGGAGTGATAAGGGAAGAATTTGTTTGTTTGTCAGTTAAACTCATTGATGGTGATGTGTGTCAGGGCTCTTTATATCACTGTAAGCAATTGCAGACACCTGTGCTAATTAGTTTGGCAGGTGTGTCCAATGAAAGGCAAGACTACTTAAGAAGGCTCTCTCACATTATTAAGCAGCCTACATTTTCTGCCAAAATGGGAAAGAAAAAGGATGTGTCGGCTGCTGAGAAGCAACAAATTGTGGTGTGTTTAGGTCAAGGCATGACTACAATCAACATTGTGCGATGATCAGGATGAAGTGTCTTGGCAATCAAGAAGTATGTAGCTGATTCACAGTACACACGTGTGCGTGCTGATAAGGGCAAATTGAGGACTCTTTCCTACAGGCAATTACGTCAGGTTGAAAGAGCAGCGGCAAAAAAGCCTTGTCATAGCAGCAGACAAGTTTTTGAAGCTGCTTGTGCCTCCAACGTCCCCCGAACAACAAGATGCAGGGTCCTTCAGAGGTTTGCAGCTGTGCATACGCCATCCTGTCGACCTCCTCTATCCACTTCACACAAGCAGAAACGGCTCCAGTGGGCCAAACATTACATGAAGACTGATTTCAAAACTGTTTTGTTCACGGATGAGTGCCGTGCAGCGCTCGATGGTCCAGATGGTTGGAGTGGAGGATGGCTGGTTGATGGACACCCCACGCAAACACGGCTACAGCGCCAACAAGGAGGAGGTGGAGTAATGTTTTGGGCTGGAATCATGGGGAGAGAGATTGTCGGCCCCTTTAGGATCCCTGAAGGCGCTAAAGATGAACTCCATAATGTATGTGGATTTTCTCAAACAGCACTTCCTGCCATGGTTCAAGAAGAAGAACCGTGTATTTCACAGCAAGATCATTTTTCTGCATGATAATGCACCATCTCATGCTGCACATAAAACATCTGCATCTCTGGCTGATATGGGCATAAAAGGGGACAAACTTATGGTGTGACCCCCATGCTCCCCTGACCTCTACCCCATTCAGAACCTTTGGAGCATCATTAAAAGGAGTGTCTATGATGGCGGGAGGCAGTTCACATCTAAGCAACAGCTCTGGGAGGGTATTCTGTCCTCATGCAAAACAATTGAAGCAGAAACCATCCAAAACCTGACAAATTCAATGGACGAGAGAGTTCAGAAGCTCCTTTCGAACAAGGGGTCCTATGTGAAAATGTAACATCACCTAGAATAAAGTTTTGAGTTGAAAACTGTTTGATTTCAGTTTCTAACAACCTGCTAAAGCTTATAATTTCAAAAATGACCATTTTTTTGGTCTTTATTAAAATGAAAAGGTTGATCGAAAAGTTTGGGGGATCTAAGAGTGTGGCAACCCAGTAGTCATGATTACTTCGAATTCTGACAATATGAGGGTCATGCTGCAGGTAGTGCAGCAAGAAGGCACTTATGTGTCTTGCGCATCTCGGAGCCCCAAAATTATTTTCCGGGCTAGATGCAGCTAAAAATTATTTTTAATTTTAAATCTGGTGAAGCTTATTATAGATGGCCTAATAGGATCAGTGCTGCACACTGCTACAAAGCCCAAATTATTTTCCAGTCAAGATACAGATAAACATGATTAGTAATTTGAAAGCTTAAAACGGTTGGTAGGGTGATTTTAACCAATCATCAAGCTTTTACTCTCCCCAGGATGACACAGGGGTAGAAAAGTCGTTTCGGATCCATGATTTGTTCATCTTTATGAACGTGAGTCTGTCTACATTATCAGTGGAGAGCCGCGTGCGCTTATCTGTCAGCACACCACCAGCAGCGCTGAACACACGTTCAGACAGAACGCTGGCTGCGGGGCATGACAAGATCTCCAAGGCGTAAGTGGCTAGCTCCGGCCATTTATCCAGATTGGAAGCCCAAAAAGAGCAAGGGTCCAGTGACACAGTCGTGGCTTCAATGTTTACTTGAAGATACTCCTGTACCATCGTCTCTAGGCGTTGACTATGTGTCAGACTTCTTGTCTCCTGTGGCCTTGCAAAGGATGGGCTAAAAAAGTGGTGAAATGATTCCGCAAAATTGATGTTACCAGCAGATACTGTGGTTCTGTTACGGTTTGAGTGCTGAACACTTGACGGTCCCACGGTTGGCAAGTTGGAACTGTGAGATTCACTACGTGCACCACTGGTATTTTGTGGAAAAGCACATGTAAGATTCTGCAACAGTCTCTGCTGATACTCCTGCATGCGTGCATCCCTTTCTATGGCAGGAATAATTTCTGCAAATTTACTTTTGTACCGGGGATCTAACAGTGTGGCAACCCAGTAGTCAGGATTATTTCTAATTCTCACAATTCGAGGGTCATGTTGCAGGTAGTGCAGCAAGAAGGCACTCATGTGTGTTGCGCATCCAGGAGCACCAAGTCCCTGTTGTGTTGGTGGCGAAGTAACAATCATGCTTCCTTCCTCTGTCCTCTCCCCCCAACCTCGCACAACAGAAATGTGATCAAGGTCTCCCTCATCTGATGAGTCTTCCATCAGTTCGTCCTCCACTTCTTCCTGGGCTCCTGCACCTTCCTCACTAGTTTGGCTGCTACCATGCGCCCTGGTTAAACCATCTCCCCCACCCTCACATGCCTGCCGCCTTGGTGCTGCCGACCGTCTGGACCTTGCAGATGTTAGCCCTTCCGCATACAACTCATCCTCCTCTACTTCCTCCACCTCCTCTTGTGCCACCACCTGACTCCGAATTCTGTTTAACATGTGCTCCAGCATGTAAATCACTGGAATAGTCATGCTGATAATGGAATCGTCAGCACTAAACATCTTCGTCGCCATTTCAAAACTGTGCAGAAGGGTGCATAGGTCCCTGATCTGAGACCACTCCTCCAGCGTGATTTGCCCCACCTCTGAATCTCGTTGGCCCAGGCTATACGTCAGAACGTATTGCACCAGGGCTTGTCGGTGCTGCCACAGTCGCTGCAACATGTGCAGAGTTGAATTCCACCGGGTAGGCACATCGCATTTTAGCCGGTGAAGTGGCAGGCCCAACGACTTCTGTAGAGATGTAAGTCGCTGAGCTGCGGGATGCGAACGGCGGAAGTGAGCACACAGCGACCGTGCCCTCTGCAGAAGGCCATCTAGTCTGTGATAGTGGGCTAAAAATTGCTGGACAACCAGGTTCAACACGTGAGCCATACAAGGCACGTGTGTGACATTGCCCCGGCGAAGGGCCGCACCCAGGTTTGCAGCATTGTCGCACACGGCCTTCCCTGGTTTCAGGTCCAGTGGAGACAACCATTCATGAAATTGGTTCTCCAGAGCTGACCACAACTCCTCAGCTGTGTGACTCACATTTCCCAGACATTTCAATGTAAAAACCGCCTGATGACGTTGAGCCCTACTGCCAGCATAGTAAGGAGGTGTGCAGGATCCCTTCTGCGCAGTTAGAAAGCTTGTGGCATGACCAGACAGGCTTTGGGTGCAGGTGGAAGACCGAGAGGAGGTTGAGGAGGCAGAAGCAGTGGAGGAAAAATGACATAAAGAGGATTGACGCACAACTCGTGGGGACGGCAAGACTTGGACAGCAGCCCCTTGTCCTGCTGTCACCATAGTTACCCAGTGCCCAGTCAGCGACATGTAACGCCCCTGTCCATGCCTACTCGTCCAAGTGTCTGTGGTGAAATGCACCCTGTCACACACAGAGTTTCTCAAAGAAGCGGTGATGTTGTGTGCGACATGCTGGTGGAGCGCAGGCACACCTTTCTTTGAGAAGTAGTGCCGACTGGGCATCTGGTACTGGGGCACTGCGACGGACATAAGGTCTCGAAAATCCTCTGTGTCCACCAGGCGGAAAGGCAGCATTTCTGTAGCCAAGAGCTTGCAGATGGTGAAATTCAACCTCTTAGCTTTCTCATGGCTATGAGGAAATGGTCTTTTACTTGTCCATATCTGAGGGACCGAGGGCTGGCTATTGTGCTTAGACGGGGTTGATAAGGGTGTCCCCGGCAAACTGCCGGTCTGTGAGGAAGATGCAGGCGGACATGTTAGGTTGCCTTGATCCAAAGGTGGTGCTATCGATGTCGGACAGCGCTCAAGACCAGCTGGTGTTACCACCTCCAAAGAAAATGATGACCTGCCAATCACGCTGGCTGTTGCGGGTAAAGAGGTGGCAGGTCTGCGCCCCAAAACAGGTGTGACTGCTGTCCCCCCAGTCACAGAGGATGAAGAGGCCGCGGATGCACAAGATATGGCAGACGGTGGTTGGCCCGGCCGGCTAGACCGCATTGTAGCACACTGAGCTTCCCACTGCAACTTATGCTTCATGTCCATGTGCCGGTTCATGCATGAAGTACTCAAACTATGTATTTTTTGGCCTCTACTTAGCTTTTGCTGACAAATGTTAGAGATAACACGAGTTGGGTCATCTTTATCGATCTGAAAAAATGCCCAGGCTATGCAAGGCTTAGCACCCATGCGACCTGAAGAGCCACCACGACTTGTGGTGAGAGGCAGAGTTGTGTTTGAGGATGCAGTTGTTGACGTGCTTCCAGTACTACGTCTCTGTCCAGGAAGGCGCAACCTGACCTCGTCGTCACTAGCATCTTCCTCCACCTCCTCTGCTGACCTCATCTCTTGGCTGACTGTGGGTTGACAGTAAGTGGGATCTCCGACCTCATCATCATCACCCTGTGCGTTATCACACCCGTCGTCCTCAGAGCCAACCTGTTCCTGCCCTGACAAAAAACTAAAGTTGTCGCTCCAATCAGGTATTTGAGTCTTATCATCGTCTTCCTCATTGTCTCCACCAACAGGAGTTACAGTTTGGGAATGAGGGTCTACATTATGGTCAGAACCTTCTGCGTCTGGTCCTGGATCCGACTCATAAAGATTCTGGGCATCAGTGCAGATCATTTCCTCGTCTGGATTCACAGAAGCGCTGGAGTCGACCTCTGATTCCCAGGCTATAGTATGAGTAAACAGCTCTGCAGACTCAACCATCTGTTCTACCTCATACTCAGACGGGCAGCTGGAGATTTGGGAGCTGTGAGGAAGCAAGTGCGATTTGGGTGACACCTTTGAGGACTGGAGTATTTGTGATGTTGAAGTTGATGTGGAGGAGAGCCCACTTAAAGGAGCACTTGATATCCGTTGAAGCACCTGCTGTTTTTGTGCCTCATCTGGAATTTGTAGCGATTGGCGTGGCCGTAAGAAAGGGATCTTATCACATTGTCCGCTAAAAGAAGTAGACATTTTAGTTTGGCTGGAAGATGGTCTTTCTTCTGCACCTACCCCACGGACACAAACTTTTTTCCCCTTCCCAACACGCCTATTCCCCTTTCCACCAGCAGCAGGCCTTTTTCCACTCATTTTGGTGGTTAACTAATTCACAACTCTGGAGTTGTTTGCACAAAAAAACAATGGATGGTAACCGAGCAGAGCTGAGTGGCCAAACTGTGGTATTAGGCCAAAACTATTGGCTGGGTTAGATGCAGAAAAAAATTATTTTTAATTTGCAACCTGATGGAGGTCAGTATAGATGGACTAATAGACCAAGTCCCACACACCGCTAGAAGCCCAAATATTTTTTCAGAGCTAGATGCAGAAATTTTTTTTATTCAATTTGCAACCTGATGGAGGTCAGTATAGATGGACTAATAGACCAAGTCCCACACACTGCTAGAAGCCCAAATATTTTTTCAGAGCTAGATGCAGAAAAAAATTATTTTTAATTTGCAACCTGATGGAGGTCAGTATAGATGGACTAATAGACCAAGTCCCACACACTGCTAGAAGCCCAAATATTTTTTCAGAGCTAGATGCAGAAAAAAATTATTTTTAATTTGCAACCTGATGGAGGTCAGTATAGATGGACTAATAGACCAAGTCCCACACACCGCTAGAAGCCCAAATATTTTTTCAGAGCTAGATGCAGAAAAAAATTATATTCAATTTGCAACCTGCTGGACGTCAGTATAGAAGGACTAATAGAACAAGTCCCACACACTGCTAGAAGCCCAAATATTTTTTCAGAGCTAAATGAAGAAGAAAATTTTTTTATTCAATTTGCAACCTGATGGAGGTCAGTATAGATGGACTAATAGACCAAGTCCCACACACTGCTAGAAGCCCAAATATTTTTTCAGAGCTAGATGCAGAAAAAAATTATTTTTAATTTGCAACCTGATGGAGGTCAGTATAGATGGACTAATAGACCAAGTCCCACACACTGCTAGAAGCCCAAATATTTTTTCAGAGCTAGATGCAGAAAAAAATTATTTTTAATTTGCAACCTGATGGAGGTCAGTATAGATGGACTAATAGACCAAGTCCCACACACTGCTAGAAGCCCAAATATTTTTTCAGAGCTAGATGCAGAAAATAATTATATTCAATTTGCAACCTGCTGGACGTCAGTATAGAAGGACTAATAGAACAAGTCCCACACACTGCTAGAAGCCCAAATATTTTTTCAGAGCTAAATGAAGAAAAAAATTATTTTTAATTTGCAACCTGATGGAGGTCAGTATAGATGGACTAATAGACCAAGTCCCACACACTGCTAGAAGCCCAAATATTTTTTCAGAGCTAGATGCAGAAAAAAATTATTTTTAATTTGCAACCTGATGGAGGTCAGTATAGATGGACTAATAGACCAAGTCCCACACACTGCTAGAAGCCCAAATATTTTTTCAGAGCTAGATGCAGAAAAAAATTATTTTTAATTTGCAACCTGATGGAGGTCAGTATAGATGGACTAATAGAACAAGTCCCACACGCTGCTAGAAGCCCAAATATTTTTTCAGAGATAAATGAAGAAAAAAATTATTTTTAATTTGCAACCTGATGGAGGTCAGTATAGATGGACTAATAGACCAAGTCCCACACACTGCTAGAAGCCCAAATATTTTTTCAGAGCTAGATGCAGAAAAAAATTATTTTTAATTTGCAACCTGATGGAGGTCAGTATAGATGGACTAATAGACCAAGTCCCACACACCGCTAGAAGCCCAAATATTTTTTCAGAGCTAGATGCAGAAAAAAATTATATTCAGTTTGCAACCTGATGGAGGTCAGTATAGATGGACTAATAGAATGATGCTATGCCCAAAAGATTTTACTTCACTAGGTGCAGTAAAAAAATTGGTATTCTATACACAGGTGGTATATCTTGCAACACAGATAGGCTACTCCACTGACTAACACACTCTGCAATAGGCCAAAAAGGATTAGCTTTGCTAGATTCAGCCAAATGCTGTGAAAAAAACTTGCACAGCACTGGCACAGACCTGCCTGGCAAAAACTGATAGGAACTGATGTAACCTAGTCCTGAAAAGGACTCCAATTACAATTAGTCTTTACTCCCACAATCTATCTATTTAAGAGCACAGACCTGCCTGATAAAAGTCGTAGGAAATGCTGTAACCTAGTCCTTAAAAGGACTGCAATCACAACTATTCCCTACTCCCAAGCTATCTGTATATTTGTGCGAAAATTGGCTTGAAATTAACAAGGTATAGCACACACAGCAACAGCGGTGCCGTCTAACACGCAGCTGCAGCAGTGAGAAAATGGTGGCGACGGGGAAAATGGCTTGGTCTTATAGGGCAAGGACATGTGACATACACTGCCAATCACACATTCCCTTGCTTGTGTGAAAAAAAGCACTTCGCTCCGTGTGTGCGCTGCTGATAGGCTGACAGATTGCACCTCCCCACTGCAAATGCGGGAAAGAGAAAAAAAAATGGAGATCTTCATTGTTCCTGCAGAGATCCATCCCCTGCCCCTCCCCCCGCCCCGCTGTACACTCAAACTGCGTATTAACATTAATTTTCATCATTACTGAGAAAAAATCCAGTTATGATTTTGGTGCACGAACAGTTATCGAACATAACCTCGAACAGCCGAATTTTTCTCAAATTGTTCGTGTTCGCCGACCGGCTCGAACACCGCCCAAAACAGCTCGAATTTGAGATTGGCGAACAGTTCGAGTAGAACAACGCTCATCTCTAATCATGTGTATCGTCCCACCAAGTTTCAGTGATTCCAATGACATCATATTTCTTTTCCTGCGTTAGTAGTTCCAATTCTCCTTGTTTGTTGCCCATGCTTTGTGTATTTGTATAAAAACATTTTAGTTTGTGATTGGTTTCTCTTCCTCCCATATTTTTATTATTTAGATTTTTTTGTCTTTGTTCTTTATTTCCACTTCCAATAGCTGAGATCTCAATAGTATTTGTCAGCTGTATAGCTTTTTCTGGCCTTTTGCTTCCCTTCCCACATTGTTCTAGTTTAAAGCTCTCCTGATGAGTGTAGCAAGGCGACTTCCAAATACACATTTTCCAGTCTTCGTAAGGTGCACCCCATCTCTAGCAAGTAGTCCATCATAAAGGTAATTCATTCCGTGATCCAGAAATCCAAATCCTTGTTGACGGCACCATCGACGTAGCCAGTTATTCACCTGTAGAATCTTCACCTCATTGTTCCATGGCCATGCACTGGGAGGATGGATGAGAAGACCACCTGCACTCCCAATTCTTTCCATTGCTACTTTTTCATTTATCATACAATTTGTTCAACACTATAATTAACTTTGACAATTTTTTAAATCCCAGTCAACCAATGACGAAAAGAACATAGCACAAAATGCTAGGTAGGCACATACACATAAGGAAAGTAAAATGTTGTAGCAGGCTGCAATATAGTTGTGGTGTGTACAGTTGTCAAATGGAACTCCTAAATCATGTGTGCAAAAACATACGCTCATAGTTAAATGTTTAAATTTTTTAAACATTTTGTGTCTATTTATTTAATAAATTCTAACCTTTTTCCCAAAAATGACATAAGAAATGCTATTTACTTGCCTTAAGGCCCCACTTCAAGGGCCCTATTACAAAAATTGTGGCCCTGGTTAACCCCAAACACTCCCACCCTGTCAAGGACAGTCTACTGCTATACCTTTCAGAACAGATGCTCTAGACCAGGATTTCTCAAATTCCAGTCCTCACAGCCCCCACAAGTCATGTTTTCAACATTTCCATAGTATTGCACAGGTGAGAGAATTCCTGATGCCTTGATGATACTTCCATCACCTGTGTAATACTAAGGAGATCCTGAAAACATGATCTGTTTGGTGCCGTGAGGACTGGAGTTTAGGAAACACTGCTCTAGACTTTCCCTCCATGCTTCCTAACACATTTCCTCCATTCAGGTTCATCAGGAGAATTTTGATGGCCCTCTCTTGGCCATCTTTACAAGTGGACGTTCCAAACGGTGATATTAACAGTAAAGCCCTGCATTTTTGAACAAACTGACACATGCATCAAAATTCCCTAGAGAATTGTTGAAATAAGTCCTTTGCATGGTTAAAAGTGGACTACTTCATTTGGGGAACAGGAGCCTTTGGGACATGGACTGATATGCAATGACTTTATTTTACCTTATGATGGGCAAGATTGTTTGAATTTTTATTCTCCCATACTTAACCGGTTCCCGACCGCCCACTGTACATAAACGTCGGCGCTGCCTGGGCTCTGTGCAGCGCCGACGTTTAAAAATGGTGGGTGGTCCCGCAGCGCTCAGGACCCCCAGGGTCCTGCTAGTGCTGCGGTACCGGTTCAGAGCGATAGCTCTGACATGTGGCATCATGGGGACCTGATTGGATCAGGTCCCCATGATGTTAACCTGTTCCTATCTTCTAGATGCCGCGATCCATAGCGATCGCGGCATTTAAAAGATAGTGACAGCCGGTGGTCGGCGATCGGGACCCCCCACATACCTGCCAGCGGCGGGGATCCCGGTGCTGTGACCTCTGACATCATCGAGACCTGATTGGCTCAGGTCTCGATGATGTCAGCGTCACACCAGCCAATCAGAGAGATCACCAGGGAAGTTTGTTTTAGCAACAAACTTTCCCGGGCGATCTGCCTGATAAATACATTGTTTCTCCTCCGATCTCAGTGAGAGAGCAGAGGAGAAACACTGTGACAAGAGCTGTCAGCCTTGCCACAGTAAAAGTGAAAAAAATAAAATAAAAAAGAAAGTAAGAGTTAGGGTTAGTCAGTCCTGTCAGATCAGTCAGTCAGTCCAGTCAGATCAGTCAGTCCTGTCAGATCAGTCAGTCAGTTCAGTCAGTCAGTCAGTCCTGTCAGATCTGTCAGTCAGTCAGTCCTGTCAGATCTGTCAGTCAGTCAGTCCTGTCAGATCAGTCAGTCCAGTCAGTCAGTCAGTCCTGTCAGATCAGTCTATTCAGTCAGTCCTGTCAGATCTGTCAGTCAGTCAGTCCTGTCAGATCAGTCAGTCCTGTCAGTCAGTCAGTCCTGTCAGATCAGTCCAGTCAGTCCTGTCAGATCAGTCAGTCCTGTCAGGTCAGTCAGTCCTGTCAGTCCAGTCCGGTCAGTCCAGTCCGGTCAGTCCAGTCCGGTCAGTCCAGTCCGGTTCCGTCCTTTCAGTCCGGTCCGTTTAGTCCGGTCCGTTCAGTCCAGTCAAAAAATATAAAAATAAAATGGCCCGTCAGACTTATACCGCAGAAGAGGTGTATGCCCTGCTATGTTCTGACACTGATCACAGTGCAATCTCAGATGGAGATATGGATTTTGAGGGCTTTAGTAGCGGCGACACTGAGAGCTCAGAAATGAGCAGTGATTCTGTTCCATCCTCAAGCCCAAGGACCAGTACAGCAATAGGGGCAAATAACGCTACTGGAGAAACGTCTCCAAATCAGGGAACACTGCCCAGTACAAGCGCTGTCCCTGCTACTAGTGAATTGGCGCACACCAGTGTACAAGGGGCGTTGCCACATGATCTAGCATTTCCCAGATGGGAGGCTTCGGATTCGGCTGCTCCATTCAGCCCTGATTTCAACGCCATTCCTGGTATAAATGTGGAGGTGGAAGATTTTGGACCAATTCATTTTTTTAATTTGTTTTTTACAGACAGCTTGCTAGAGCATATTGTCGTGCAAACAAATTTATATGCATCCCAATTCATAAGCCAGAATCCCCGATCTTACTATGCTAGGGCAAATTTATGGACACCAACTAATGTCCCGGAAATTAAAAAATTTTTAGGACTTACATTTGCCATGGGGCTTGTTAAAAAACCGAGCATTCGATCCTACTGGTCCAACCACCCTGTTCAAGCCACCCCTCTGTTTTTAGTCGCTCTGCCTAGGACCCATTATGAAATGCTCATGCGGTTTTGGCATTTTAACGACAATAGTCAATGCCTGCCCAGAAATGCCCCAGAACATGACAGGTTATATAAAATTAGACCCATCATTGAAAATTTGTCAGAAAAATTCTTAAGCCTCTACACCCCAACACAAAATATTTCTATAGATGAGTCCCTTGTAAAATTCAAAGGAAGACTGCACCTCACTCAATTTATCCCATTTAAAAGGGCAAGGTTTGGAATAAAGATCTATACAATGTGCGAAAGTTCAACCGGATACACATCCGCTTTCCGCATATATGAGGGGAAAGATAGCCAGCTAAACCCACCAGGATGCCCTACTTATCTGGGGACATCAGGAAAAATTGTTTGGGAGCTGATAAGTCCATTTTTTCAAAAAGGCTACAATCTATATGTGGACAATTATTACACCAGCATACCCCTATTTAAAAGTCTGGTTGACCACAACATCGGGGCTTGTGGGACCATCTGTAAAAACCATCAGGGGTTTCCACAACCATTGGTCAACCAAAAGTTGCAAAAGGGGCAGTCAGGGGCTGTACGCAACGGAGAGGTGCTTGCCCTGAAATATAGGGATAAGCGGGATATTTTTGTCCTCAGCTCGATCCACACAGATGCCACAAGGGCCACTGTAGAACTAGGATCCACCACTCCGAAGCAATAACCTGTGTCAGTCATTGACTACAACAAACACATGGGGGGTGTGGACCTTGCAGACCAGGTTCTACAGCCATACCAGGTATCAAGAAAGTCCTATACCTGGTATAAAAAGTTGGTTATTTATTTGTTTCCGGTGGCCACATACAATTCTTTTGTGTTGTACTAAAAAGCAGGAAATTCAGATCCTTTTCTTGATTATCAAGAAAAGGTAATTTAAAATCTTGTCTTTAAAAGTGTTAGCCCCGCTCATCCATTAGAATCTGAGGATGTGAAAAGACTCACTGAGCGACATTTTATTGCACTTATTCAAGCAACGGAAACAAGAAGGAACCCCCAGAAAAGATGTCGTGTATGTACTAAGCGAGGAATGAGGCGTGATACCCGCTACTATTGCCCACAATGCCCATCATTGCCAGCCTTATGCGTCACTGACTGCTTTAAAATCTTCCACACAGAACCACGTTTTTAAACTGTAAAAATGTATCCCAATTTGTCATTCAAACATTTGGTTCATTTAGTGAATGACACATTCGAGTAGAGCACACTTAATTTCCAGGGGGGGGTTCTCCAGAATCTAAACCTTCCATTGTGTGCTTGTTTCTGGAAATCATCCATTAAGTTAAAATGGTCACTAAACCCATAGATGAATTCCCAGAGGGGTGTCATTTCCAAAATGGGGTCACTTCTGGGGGTATTCTTTAGCTCTGGTACTCTGAAAAGAGCCAGAACAGCATAATCCCCCCTGAAGTGACCCCATTATGGAAATGACACCTCTGTGGGAATTCATCAATGGGTTTAGTGACCATTTACCTATCTACTTATTTTCCCACCACTAGATTAATTTATACAGAGGAGTAGATTATAAAATTCAGTCACTTGTTGTGGGTTTCCTCTGTTTAGGCACCTCAGGGGCTCTCCAAATGCAACATGGCGTCCGCTATCCATTCCAGTCAAATTTCCATTCCAAAAGTCAAATGGCGCTCCTTACCTTCCGAGCCATGCCGTGCGCCCAAACAGTGGCTTTGCACAACATATGGGGTATCAACGTGCTCAGGAGAAATTGCACAACACATTTTAGGGTCCATTTTTTCTGGCTGCCCTTGTGAAAATTAAAAATTTGAGGCTAAAGTAGCAGTTTTGTGTTAAAAATGTGTTTTTTTATTTTCACACTTCAACATTATAAAATTCTGTGAAGCCCCTGGGGGTTCAAGGTGCTCACCACACATCTAGATAAGTTCCTTGAGGGTTCTAGTTTCCAAAATGGGGTCACTTGTTGGGGGTTTCCTCTGTTTAGGCACCTCAGGGGCTCTCCAAATGCAACATGGCGTCCGCTATCGATTCCAGTCAAATTTCCATTCCAAAAGTCAAATGGCGCTCCTTACCTTCCAAGCCATGCCGTGTGCCCAAACAGTGGCTTTGCACCACATATGGGGTATCAGCGTGCTCAGGAGAAATTGCACAATACATTTTGGGGTCCATTTTTTCTGGCTGCCCTTGTGAAAATTAAAAATTTGAGGCTAAAGTAGCAGTTTTGTGTTAAAAATGTGTTTTTTTATTTTCACACTTCAACATTATAAAATTCTGTGAAGCCCCTGGGGGTTCAAGGTGCTCACCACACATCTAGATAAGTTCCTTAAGGGGTCTAGTTTCCAAAATGGGGTCACTTGTTGGGGGTTTCCTCCGTTTAGGCACCTCAGGGGCTCTCCAAATGCAACATGGCATCCGCTATCGATTCCAGTCAAATTTCCATTCCAAAAGTCAAATGGCGCTCCTTACCTTCCAAGCCATGCCGTGCACCCAAACAGTGGCTTTGCACCACATATGGGGTATCAGCGTGCTCAGGAGATATTGCACAACACATTTTGGGATCCATTTTTTCTGGCTGCCCTTGTAAAAATTAAAAATTTGAGGCTAAAATAGCAGTTTTGTGTTAAAAATGTGTTTTTTTATTTTCACACTTCAACATTATAAAATTCTGTGAAGCCCCTGGGGGTTCAAGGTGCTCACCACACATCTAGATAAGTTCCTTGAGGGGTCTAGTTTCCAAAATGGGGTCACTTGTTGGGGGTTTCCTCTGTTTAGGCACCTCAGGGGCTCTCCAAATGCAACATAGCATCCGCTATCGATTCCAGTGAAATTTCCATTCCAAAAGTCAAATGGCGCTCCTTACATTCCAAGACATGCCGTGCGCCCAAACAGTGGCTTTGCACCACATATGGGGTATCAGCGTGCTCAGGAGATATTGCACAACACATTTTAGGGTCCATTTTTTCTGGCTGCCCTTGTGAAAATTAAAAATTTGAGGTTAAAGTAGCAGTTTTGTGAAAAAAAATTAAATGTTCATTGTTTTCTTCCACATTCCAAAAATTCCTGTGAAGCACCTGAAGGGTTAATAAACTTCTTGAATATGGTTTTGAGCACCTTGAGGGGTGCAGTTTTTAGAATGGTGTCACTTTTGGCTATTTTCTGTCATAAACACCTCTCAAAGTGACTTCAAATGTGATGTGGTCCCTAAAAAAATGTTTTTGTAAATTTTGTTGTAAAAATTAGAAATCGCTGGTCAACTTTTAACCCTTATAGTTTCCTAACAAAAAAAAATTTTGGTTCCAAAATTGTGCTGATGTGAAGTAGACATGTGGGAAATGTTATTTATTAACTATTTTGTGTGACATATCTCTCTGATTAAAGGGAATGAAAATTCAAAGTTTGAAAATTGCAAAATTTTCAAAATTTTTTCCAAATTTCCGATTTTTTCACAAATAAACGCTAGTGATATCGAAGAAATTTTACCACTATCATGAAGTACAATATGTCATGAAAAAACTATCTCAGAATCAGGGGGATCCGTTGAAGCGTTCCAGAGTAATTACCTCATAAAGTGACAGTGGTCAGAATTGAAAAAATTGGCGCGGTCACGAAGGCAAAAACAGGCTCTGGCGCGAAGTGGTTAACTACCTATGCATGAATATATTGATTTATTTGATTTAGAATATTAAGAAATAGTGATTCATGCTCTTGCCAATTAAGGTGGGTGTTTGGTGTTAAGGACAACCTTTGACAGTGGCATTTAAATGGTTAACAGCCAATAATTTGGCACCAGCTGTGGTTGTTAGAAACAGATGCCCGCCATGTAATATAGCTTGTGTCTGCCGCGTATGGGGGCAGCTCAGCTCCTGAGACCCATCCACACCTGAAGACCCTTTCTCAGGATGTGAATATTTAGTTATTTTTTATTTATTTTACTCACTTATATAGCGCCATTAATTCCACAGCGCTTTACAGACATTATGGGCACTGTCCCCATTGTGGCTCACAATCTACATTCCCTATCAGTATGTCTTTGGAGTGTGGGAGAAAACCAGAGAACCCAGTTACAATTCATACAGCACACTTTTGTAAGAAGGGTTTAAAGGGGTATTCCCATCTCCAATCTCCAAGACCCTATCCCAATATGTAGTGAGTGTAATAATAATAATAATAATAATAATAATAATAGTAAATAACTCCAATTAAAGATGTAGTATAGTTCTTCTGATTTGCTATCTCTCTTTCCTCATTTGCAGGCATTACAATAGTTCAGGTATCCATGGTTACGACCACTGATATAGTGAAAGTTAGGTAGCTAGTTGCTAGTGGTCGTAACCATGAACACCTAAGCTACTGCTACATGAGGAAAGAGACATAGCGAATCAGAAAAACTATACTACATTTCTAATTGAAGGTATTTGCTAATATTATTATTATTACACCTATGACATATTGGAATAGGATCTTGGAGATAGGAATACCCCATTAAGGACCAAAATGCATGCAGAAACAAGGGGAGCTGAGCGGGTCGATCTGCTGAGGATCATCTTAGAATTAAATTGAATCTAAAATTTGCGATTCCTCACAAATTTAAACACTTCGATATTTGATTCCCAAGGAGCACAAAAAAAAAATTCCCAGCACAAGTATTACACTGATAAAGCATTAGAGAGCAGGCTAATGATGTTCTGCATATTTGCTTAGGATTCTCCTGTGGCTATGACATCACATGGTCTATCCAAGTTTATCAAGTGGATTATCCTACCTTGCACAGTGGTGGCCAGTACCTGGGTTATTAGAGATCAGAGGGTCCCAGCGGAGCACAGCAGCGCATACATAGACAGCATTTACAGTAGAATTGTATCCATTGAGTAGGTGGAGTATACAGATCCAATGGAAGTGAGATGTCTCTTTCTCTCTTGGATGATAACTAGTGGGAAGCAACAACCTTTTTAACAACACACTGCACTGAAAAACTATTTTTACTGCTTAAATTGTAGAAACAGTCCAAAAATCTCTTTTGGGGGGCCAGATGAATTCTTTGCTGGTGTTTATACACAGGTAGTGCTAATGGAAGAAGCAGTGGCTTTTCACAAGGGGTTATAAAATGGCAAAATAATCCCTCTTTGGGGAGTATCTAGAGCTTTGTTCTTTCTAAGTGAAAAGTAATAGCTTTTTCAAAAAAACATCCAAAATGATCCCTTTACTTAGGGAGTACTTACAGGTTAGCTGTTTTCAATGTGAAGAAGTAATGGCTTCTCAACAAGGAGTCAAAAAAAATATTCATTTTTGGGGATCTACAATAGGTTTAATATTCTCAATATCAATTACAAAGGCATTAAGCAGTGTAAAATTATACTATTATTTAGGAAACAGGAACAGGATAGCTGTTTTTAAAGTGAAGAAGTAATGGCTAGTCGTCACCCCATGAAACAAAATGATCTCTCGTTTGGGAGCTGATTCTATGTCAGAAGAAAAATAAAAAATGTGTGGCTCTTGGTTCACGAGGAGATAAAAAACGAAAGCACTAAAATTTCCCTCATCATTAAAAGGTTAAAGGGTTTGACTCATGGTGACCTGATGTTACACACCTGTCCTGAGTATCCCAGGCTCTGCCTCTTTCACCTTGGCAAGCTGCCCTCTGTTGTGTTCCACGTCGGGTTTTGCAGGTTGCCCGGCGTGGATCAGTGACATCAACTCTGTAATCTTACTTAAAGCCCATTAGGAAACATATCTGTGTTTTAGGATTAAGACTATAGTATCCTGTATTTGGCATGCACAACCATTTGTGCTCTACAGCTCTGATTCTGTAATCATCCTTGCTTTGTTCCACTGCACCTTTACTACAGGTACAGATTTTCCGGTATGTGCTAACTCCTCTCTCCCCACGACCCTTCCTGCCAGCTGTACCAATGCCCTGGGTCCGTGAGCTCACTCAAACCATGGTGAAGTGAGTCTCACACTTGAAAAAAAAAACTTATACTGACCTACTTGACCATTCAGTTCTCCAGGACCACCTACTCATGTTCCCCACTGATGTTCTCACTTCCTCCTATGGCTTGAACATGACGTGACTGATACAGGTAATTTGTGGCCACATTAGTGAGAAATTCATCACCACTGATACACCACTGATTGTATAAAATTGTTTACAATTAATTAAAAGTATTGTGCATTTGACATTTTTATACCGGTTCTGGCTAACTTTTTAAAAAGAGGGTAGAGCTTCATGGGAAGAGGGTGCAGGCAAGCGTGGCCAGAAAATTTAACATAATTTATGCCATAAAAGTATCGTAAATACAACAGAAATGTAAGCCTGCCCTGACTATAGTAAATTTCATGTGGTATCCCAAGGAAGCTGAAACGGGTGCTAAAGTCATTAAATGGCATAGTCTGTTTCACACATTGTATTGTGCACTGTGCATGAAGCTTGAGTAAGAACAAGTAAGATGTCCATGTAATGTAGCAGTAGGGTGGGCCCTGAGCAATAAATTCCACCTGTGAGCCTTAGGCACTCTAGTCCAACACTGGTAGATTCCCAACATTGAAGTCAACTTCAGAGAGTACATCGCATAACATTAACTAATGATAGGTGTGTACACAATGTGGTTCAGATTTTAATCTAATTATCCTACAGCAATTTTACAAAGACACAAGAATTGTACAATGAATGCTACATAAGCAGAGGCTGTGAGGCAAGGGAGGAAAGCCCAGAATATCAAAAAAATATAATTTGTGTCCACATATTCTAAAATTATTTGGCACATAGCATACATTTTAGGAGAGATGGGGAATAATGAGAAGGGACCTTGGGTCATCCATACCTAAAATTAATGATCCTCCCATCATGACCTACTGAAGGAGTTGGAATCTATTTGACCCCTTGTTTAGATCAAACATTGGGTTAAAGGCCCCGTCACACTTAGCGACGCTGCAACGATCCCGACAACGATACGACCTGTCAGGGATCGTTGCTGCGTCACTATGTGATCGCTGGTGAGCTGTCAAACAGGCAGGCTCACCAACGATCAGGGGAGCAGCAACATCGTGGAAAGAATCTTTCCACAATGTCCTGCTCCTGGTTACCAGCCTGCTGAAGCAAGAGCAGGCTGGTAACCATGATAAACATCGGGTTACTAGGGGCACACGCGCACCTAGTAACCCGTTGTTTATCATGGTTACCACTCTGCTACGGTGAGCGGGAGGTTACTGCTCACTTTAGCAGGCTGGTAACCATGATAAACATCAGGTTACTAGGGGCACACGCGCACCTAGTAACCCATTGTTTATCATGGCTACCACTCTGCTACGGTGAGCGGGAGGTGACCGCTCACTTTAGCAGGCTCGTAACCATAATAAACAATGGGTTACTAGGTGCGCGTGTGCCCCTAGTAACCCCATGTTTATCATGGTTACCAGCCTGATCGCTGCTCCCGCTGGTCACACACAGCGATGTGTGCTGACCAGCGGGAGGGCAATGACCAAAAAATGGTCCAGGACACTTTGCAGCGATCAGCGACCTCACAGCAGGGGCCTTATCGCTGCATAGTGTCACACATAGCGACATCGCTGGTAAGGTCGCTGTTGCGTCACCAAAACCATGACACAGCAGCGATCTCGCTAGCGATCTCGCTATGTGAGACGGGGGCTTAAAGAGGAAGGGGGATTTGGAGACTTACCTATTGCCCCAAAAGAATGGCAACTTTTCTTGTCAAGGGAAATTCCTTTAGAGACCTGAAAATAGGCAAACCATACTGGATAAAAGACACATATAGATGTGAGTCTACATATGTTTTATATCTTTATACTGTATATATATATATATATATATATATATATATATATATATATACAGTGGGGAAAATAAGTATTTGATATACTGCCGATTTTTGTTTAAGTTTTCCCTCCTACAAAGAATGGAGAGGTCTGTAACTTTTATCGTAGATACTCTTCAACTGTGAGAGACAGAATCTTAAAAAAAAAATTACATTGTATGATTTTTACATAAATAATTAGCATTTTATTGCATGAAATAAGTATTTGATACAATAGAAAAACAGAACTTAATATTTGGTAAAGAAACCCTTGTTTGCAATTACAGAGGTCAGACGTTTCCTGAAGTTCTTGACCAAGTTTGTACACACTCAGCAGGGATTTTGGCCCACTCCTCCATACAGATCTTCTCCACATGTTTGAGGTTTCGGGTCTGTTGCTAGGCATCATTGAGCTTCAGCTCCTTCCAAGGATTTTCTATTAGGTTCAGGTCTAGAGACTGACTAGGCCAATCCAGGACCTTGAAATGCTTCTTATGGAGTCAGACTATAGTTGCCTTGGCTGTGTGTGTGTGTGTGTATCGCTGGATAATTGCCCTGACTGTGTGTATAGTTGCCTTGGCTGTGTAGGTCATTGTCATGCTGAAAACTCAGCAACGACCCATTTTCAATGCTCTTCCAGAGGGAAGGAGTTTTGGGCTAAAATCTCACGATACATGACCCCATCCATCCTCCCTTTAATAAAATGCAGTTTTCCTGTCCCATTTGCAGAAAATTCCTCCCAAAGTATGATGTTTCCCCCACCATACTTTACGGCTGGTATGGTGTTATTGGGATTGTACTTATCCTTCTTACTCCAAACACAATGAGTGAAGTTGATACCAAAAAGTTCTGTTCTGGTCTCGTCTGACCACATGACCTTCTCTCATGCATCCTCTGGATCATCCAGAGGGTCATTGGCAAACTTCAATCGGGCCTTGACATGTGCTGACATGAGCAGGGGGACCTTGCGTGTCCTGCAGGATTTTAATTCATGACAGTGTAGTGGTAATGGTAATGTTTGAGACTGTGGTTCCAGCTCTCTTCAGGACATTGACTAGGTCCTTCCATGTAGGTCTGGACTGATTCCTGGCCTTTCTCAGAATCAAAATAAATGCCTCCCCACACCATTACTGAGCCAAACCGGTCATGGTTGCAGGAAGCAGAACATTCTCTATGGCGTTTCCAGACTCTGTCATGTCAGTCACATGTGCTCATGGTGAACCTGCTCTCATCCGTGAAGAGCTCAGGGCGCCAATGTCAAATTTGCCAATTTTGGTTTTCTCTGGCAAATGGCAATCACTCTGCATGGTGTTGTGCTGTAAGCACGACATCCACTTATGGACGTCGGGCTCTCATACCATCCTCATGGCGTGTGTTTCTGACAGTTTGAGCAGACACGTGGATGTTAGTTGCCTGCTGGAGGTCATTTTGCAAGTCTCTGCCACTGCTTCTCCTGTTCCTCCTTGCACAAAGGTGGAGGTAGCGGTCCTGCTGCTGGGTTATTGCCCTCCTTCAGCACCCCCCCACATCTCCTGGTGTACTGATTTGTCTCATGCTATCTGCTCCATGCTCTGGACACTGTACTGACAGACATAGCTACCCTTCTTGCCAGAGCTTGCAATAATGTGCCATCCTGGATGAGCTGCACTACCTGAGCAACTTCTGAGGGTTGTACTATACACACCGCCTCATGCTACTGTAGCTCTAGAGGTGAGAGCATTGACAAAATGCAAAAGTGACCAAAACAACAGCCAAAAAGGATGAGTACAGAGAAATGCTCTGTGGTCACTACCTGCAGAACCACTCCTTTATAGGGGGTATCTAGCTAATTGCCTATCATTTCTACTAATTGTCTGTTCCATTTGAACAACAGCAGGAGAAATTGATTCACAATCAGTGTTGCTTCATAACTGGTAGATTTCACAGAAGTGTTATTGACTTGGAGTTACATTGTATTGTTTAAGTGTTCCCATTATTTTTTTGAGCAATGGTCAGAAACTAGTTGCCTGGATGCCTGAATAGACGTGTGTCCATTCTCAACCATTTTTAGATATATTTTAAATTATTTTTGTTCATTGCCACTCATGTTTTTAATCTGAACGATAAAAGTAATTTTTATGGACTTCTACGAGTGCTGGCTTTTACATGGATCTACTAATAATAATAATAATATGGAATGTGAGCTGGATTTAGACCGTCATGATACAGGTTACATTTGCCCCACTCATGATGTGTTGCTGCAATATCAATCCTACTCAGTATGAGAGATTCAGACATTATGTGCGTGTGCTTGGCTGGGGAGTCATTTAGGTAAAACTTCCATCTGTGAGAGCATGACTGAACACCTGAGTCAGAATTTATCCTAAACTTGATGATACCACAATGCGGAGGAGGCTATTCCAGCCCGGGATAGCCAGGGTTGGACCAGTTATTACCATTTGTATCACTCATGTTTGAGATGTCACCATAACAAGATTGTGAAATATTTCAGCTGTATTCTCAATGATAAACCGGTGAAGACATGCTAGACCAGGCAGACACTTCCACTGCAGCATAGTTCACAGTAATAGACAAGTCAAGACACACCAGGGATTCAGAAACACCTAGCACCAGTTTTGTAATCATCACCATAAGTGAAAAAATGCTGTTTTTAGTCCTGTGCACACTTGGTGATCCAGTATTGCAAGAGCGGCCAGTCATTATCAGTCATTATCATAGATTACATATCAGCACATGGGTTGATAGACAGAGCCCCAAAAGGAATTATGCATTAAAAAAACACAATAGCTAGGATAGCAGCCTATTAGCCTATTATGCAGTCTGAGGACCTATCATTCGAATCTTGCACTTCCCCCAAGACACACAAAAGTTATGATTACTTGCTGTCCACAGGAGGAAATATGTTGCCAGACCAGTTTCTGAACAATGATTGCTAGACACTCGCCTTGGTATCATGCGTCTGATGGATTTTCACATCTGCACCATTTCAATTTTTTTTAAGAATTTCATTGTGGACTGCAATGCATAGGGGTGAAGTCCGAAGAATGTTTAAATCATGCGGATTTTGTTGAGAATCTGTGGTGACTTTAACACAAAATATTTGCTGCCTATGCCACAAGCAAGTCTGTGTTTACAGAGACCTTTAGGCTACATTCACACATCTGTGTAACTTACCACTTAGGCTGTGTGCTCACGATGCGTTTTTTAAGCCTTTCCGCAGCGGCAAAAAAGCTGCAGAAACGATTAAAAAAATGCATGGTAGGAGGCCTGCCATGTTCCCCAATGATAATCCACATGTGCTGTGCACATGCTGCGGAAATTTCCTCTGCGGATTATCATTGCGGAAAAAAACGCAGCACTACCAATTATTTTGCGGATGTGCTGCATTTTCTCCGCCATTGACTTGCATAAGAACGCGCAAATTCCGCAAGACTGCATCTGTACTTGCGTAATTGGCGCGTTCTAATATGCGGATGGTACCCGGGTGTAGAGGAGAGTCTCATCCACACCCGGGTACCATTAAAAAAGCTGTAAAAAAAGAATAAAATAAAAAATAAAATAAAGATTATATTCACCTTCCGACGGCCCCCGAACTCCTTCCCTGTGCTTGCCGATAGATCTCGGGCAGATCTGTAGGACCTGCGGTGACGTCACAGTCATGTGACGGCAGGTCCTTCAGTACAGCGTACCGCGATCTGCCGGCAGCCAGCACAGGAGCGCAGCAAAACTCGGGGGCCATCAGAGGGTAAGTATACATCTTTTTTTTTATTTTTTGACATTCTCTCGGGTCACAGTATATAAATCCATGCCGTTTGCATGGATTTATATAGTGTGACCGAGTTGTCAAGCACTTTCCAAGTGATGCTAAAATCACTTGGAAAGTGCTTGACACCCGCATGCGGAAATGCAAGTGAAGAACACTTCACATCCGCTTGTCCCTCGCAGGAAAAACGCATGTACAATCCACATGTACAATCCGCATGTACAATCCGCATGTACAATCCGCATGCGTTTTTTCTGCCAGGGAGATGCAGAAACGCTCAGGAAAAAATTCTGAGCATTTCTGCATCGTGGGCACATAGCCTTACTGTCTATTTTACTCTTGTATAGCTCATGGGTCCATAGAGTTTCATGGATCTAGACACACATTTGTGAAAAAAACAGATCCGTGTGAGATCTGTAAGATGCAGAGCAGATCCTATTTTGATCCAAGTTTGCAGATCAGAATTAGCCATTTATATCTTTGGGGGTTCACGAAACACAGAAGGTTTGCACTTTGTTTCAATTTTCCATCCATGTCTTCCAGATCTGTTGCATAAAGTATCATTCAAGCAATGTTTTTTATTGCAGCGCTGGAGTGGTGCAGCTAATGTAATTTTCCCTGCCCCTATTCTCATATTTACCAGCCACAGTCTTCTTCTGCTCTCAGCGCCGCACCTGTCGGTCTCCTGCAGGGTGATCCGAAAGTCACTACTCACCGTAAGTCTATGAGAGCCCAAACGAGGCCAGAATAAGGCTCGCATAGACTTAAACTGAGAGCAGTCAGTCAGAAGTTGCGCTCACCAGATTGCGGTGCAGGACCGGAGCAGTGCCGGGAACAGTTGAAGACAGCGGCTGGTAAGTATAATACTAGGCTCAGGGAAATTAGATTAGTTGCACTACTCCAGAGCTGAAATAAAAACAACTCTGGAGTGGTGCTTTAATAATACATTTGAATAAAGACATGTCACCTTCCCGGGGGCGGTTTTATTGACTTGGAAACAAACGTACCTTAACAGTGAAAAATAACGGATGAGAAAGAAGTGAATGCAACAATGATGCAAGCAGGATAATACCTGAGAAAAAGATGATCCGTTTTGAATGGACGGTAAAATGGATGGGTGAATGTAGCCTGAGTGTGGGAGACATTTTAACAATGTGCCAGCCAATTTCAGAAAACATATACAGTAGATATGGTATGTCACATATATTGTTTTTATTTCATCTTTTAGTCATATTTGTCAAAAATGGGAATTATCTCCTGAGTGTAAAATGTGCAGAAACATGTGGCACCAAAATAGGTAAAAGTTTACTCAGAAAAATAAATCTGGAAAAATAAATGTTATTAATTTTTGTTTCTTTCTTTGCTTGTTTCAACAACAGTAGATAAAACATTTTACTTTGTCTTCCTGTGGAAAACCGTGAAGTGTTTTGTTAAGCATACCTGTAAAAGCAGGAACAGGTTAAGAAAAAGGACAAAATGAAAGCTGATCTCTTACACCTCCTCCTTTTCCTTTCTGAAACCAGTCAGACAAGTTCTATTTTACTTTTCATAACCTAATGTGGCTTGCTTCTTTGTGTCCACCCTCCCCTGTGTTTACAGATTATTCCAGATAGTAATTCAGACAAAATGGCTTTAGAGCGCTGCCGACTTGCTCTTCTATTCGCTATTTTGATGGACTTAATTGGTTTAACGTCTCTGCTTGTTGGGATTTTTGCAGAACTGCAACTTAATGGACAAGATTATGGTGACCTGTTGATTTATACTGGAGCAATTCTTGTCTTTCTGAGTCTGATTGGCTGGATATTCTGGTATACAGGTAACATTGAAATATCATTGGAGGATTTGCAACAAGATTACATTATCAAGGATGGAACCTTGGCCTCCTTAGCACGTAAAATCTCTCGCCATCTTTCTCACCGGGATGTAAACCATGGAAGCAGAAAATGGCTTAATGTGAGACAAGAGACACCAGAAAAAGTGAACTCCCTACAACTGTCAAAAACAAAAGTTCTAAAAACGGAACTCGAGGATAAATTTTAATTTGTGAGTATCTTGTTTTATAATGTCTTCTTTTCTTGTAAAATTATTAGATGAATGTTTGTTTTTGACATTTAAGAAATTTGTGACGTACTGTTTGCTTCATACGCTGGAAGGAAAAATGTAGAACATCTATGCTGGCATATAGGCAAGTAAAAGTTGAAAGGTTACACCAAATGTATTTAAAGCACCACTCCAGCGTTTCTTTCTATTTCAGTGCTGGAGACCACTAATATAAGCTCCCTGACCCTAGTCTTATTCTTACCAGTCGCTATCTTCAGCTTTTCCTGGCGCCACTCTGATCCCATGCCACCATCTTGTAACTGCAACTTCTGACTGACTGGAAGTTAGAGGTAATGGTCACAAGCTCTCAGTGTAAGTCTATGAGACCCTCTTTCAGGCCTCGTTCTGGCTCTCATAGACTTACATTGAGCATTGACTTTCAGATTGTCCAGAAAACACTGGAGTGATCCGGCAGGTGACAAACTGCTGGAGAAGAAAAGGAGCAGCGCAGATAAAAGATGAAAATGGTGACTGGTAAGTATAAGACTAGGGGCAGGGGCCTTAAATTAGTAGCACCACTCCTGCTCTGCAATAAAAAAATGCTAAAGTGGTGCTTTAAGAATAGTTTTTTTCAGTGTCATTAAATGCCATTAAACAATGTATGCTGGAGGAATGTCCATATTTTTTGCACATATGAGAAAATGACAAATTTTCATAGACATTTTGGAAAAGATTTCATTAGTGTTTGGTCAGTGTGTCAGATTTTATCTTCAGTGTTTTACCAGTTTTTCTCGTAGGCAAAAAAAAATACTGAAGAAGGTTTTACAGCTGTTCAAGTTTTTCATCAAACTATAAATTTGGGGAGTTTAATCCATGAAACCGATCAAAAATAGACATGTCTGCTTTTTTCTATAGATGCTTAGGCCCGATTCAGTAAGAATGTGTTACACACCTGTCTGGGATCCGTGCTTTGCTTGTCTCTCCCTGGTCTGCTAGACTTTTTTTGTGCTGCACGTTGGGCTTTGCATGTAGCCTGACTTGCTCCCATGTGTTTATTTCCTAGGCCTATATAGGACCTCCCCAGACACACACCTGGGTCTTGGTATTGAGACTTTCTAGTATGTCTTTTAGTTTGTCTGTGCACAGTTCCCGTCCAGAGTCTCCAAGATGCTTCTAATTTCCAGTCCCTGAATTACATGTCTGCGTCTTTCAGTACCACTGCTAACTGGCTAGATTCTCCTGGACGTCTCCTATATGCCGGCGGCTTTCATGGTTTACAGACTTTCTTGTTACGCAGGAGTTCTGTCTTCAACCTGTTCCCGGTCTCCATGGCACCTCCTGTATGCCTGCAGCTTACAGTCCTTGAGTCTTCAATTTGCATGCGTTCTTCGGTAACTCTGCAATCTGCCAGTGGTTCCTAGCTACTCTGCAATCTGCCTGTGGTCTACTGTAACTCTGCAATCTGCATGTGGTCTACAGTAACTCTGCAACCTGCCTGCGGTCTTCAGTAACTTTGAAATCTGCCTGTGGTCTTTAATAACTCTGCAATCTGCCTGTGGTCTTCAGTAACTCTGCAATCTGCCTGTGGTCTACAGTAACTCTGCAATCTGCATGTGGTCTACAGTAACTCTGCAATCTGCCTGTGGTCTACAGTAACTCTGCAATCTGCCTGCGGTCTACAGTAACTCTGCAATCTTCCTGTGGTCTACAGTAACTCTGCAATCTGCCTGTGGTCTGCAGTAACTCTGCAATCTGCCTGCGGTGTTCAGTAACTCTGCAACCTGCCTGCGGTCTTCAGTAACTCAGCAATCTGCCTGTGGTCTACAGTAACTCTGCAATCTGCCTGCGATCTTCAGTAACTCTGCAATCTGCCTGTGGTCTACAGTAACTCTGCAATCTGTCTGAGGCCTTCAGCACCTCTCTTAATGGTTTCCTGACTACTATTTGTGATCTGCATGTCTCACCCTCTTGCTGCTCCGACATCCATGGTCTGCTTGCCCACCCGGACCTTGGGCTTAGAGGATCCACCTCACCCAATGAGGCCTCATTATGTAACAGAACGTTGTTTTGAACGCTTGTCTTGATGAAAAGTGCACTGAAATAAAATGCTCTAAATTCATTAATAAGCATGGCTGTGTGCCCACGATGCGGATTTAATGCATTTCCGAGGCACCATTTCCACCATGAAAACGCATTAAAAACGCATGTTAAGTTGTCTGCCATGTTTCTCAATGATAATCCGCATGTGCTGTGCACATGCTGCGGAAATTTCCGCTGCGGATTATCATTGCGGAGAAATCCGCAGCACAACCAAAATCCGGCTGACCGGTCGCGTGACCATCACATGACTAAATGATGTCAGAGCAGGTCCTTTCAGAACACTGCGGGACGCCAAGGACAGAGGACGCCACCGGAGAAGGAGACCAGGGGCCGCCAGAGAGGTGTGTATAATGTTTTTTTTTATTTTTTACGTTTTAATTATTTTTTTCCTATTGATGCTGCATTTAAAGCAGCATAAGGTGGTCACACAATATAAATTCATGCCGGTTCCATGGATTTATATTGTGTAACCAACTTGTCAAGCACTTTTCCAAGTGATGCTCAAAATCGCTTGGAAAAGCGCTTGAAAAAACACATGCGGAAATGCATGAAAAAACTCTTTAAAAAACGCTTCTCCCTGGCAGAAAAAAACGCATGAAAAATCCGCATGCGCTTTTTTCTGCCAAGGAGATGCAGAAATGCCCAGGAAAAATTCTGCTTCATTTCTGCTTCGTGGGCACATAGCCTTAATGAACTTTGAGCTTCTTTTACAACTGCAAAAAAAGGACTCCTGTAGTGGACTTTTATACATTTCTGTCATCATTTCCAGCACAAAGTTTACACCATAAAATTAAGTCAGGCTATGTGCCCACAATGCAGAAATGCTCCGGATTTTTCCTGAGCGTTTCTGCATCTCCCTGGCAGAAAAAACGCATGTGGATTGTACATGCAGATTGTACATGCGTTTTTCCTGCCAGGGACATGCGGATGTGAAGTGTTCTTCACTGGCATTTCCGCATGCGGGTTGTCAAGCACTTTACAAGCGATTTTAGCATCACTTGGAAAGTGCTTGTCAACTTGGTCACACTATATATATCCATGCAAATGGCATGGATTTATATACTGTGACCCGAGAGAATGGTAAAAAATAAAAAATAAATCTATACTTACCTTCCGATGGCCCCCGCAGTCTTGCTTCACTCGGTGCTGACTGCCGGCAGATCGCGGTACATTGCACTGAAGGACCTGCCGTCACATGACTATGACGTCAGCGCAGGTCCTTCAGTCCACCGCGATCTGCCAGTATGGGAGGCCATCAGAAGGTAAATATAATATTTATTTTTTATTTTATTCCTTTTTTCACAGGTTCTATGGTACCCGGGTCTGGAGGAGAGTCTCCTGTCCTCCACACCCGGGTACCATCCGCACATTGAAAAGCATGGATTCCGCATGTACAGATGCAGTGATACGGATTCCATGCATTCCAATGCAAGTCAATGGCGGTGAAAACGCAGCGCTTCCACAAAATAATTGGTAGTGCTGCGTTTTTTTCCGCAATGATAATCCGCAGCGGAAATTTCCGCAGCATGTGCACAGCAAATGCGGATTATCATTGGGGAACATGGCAGGCCTTCTACAATGCATTTTTTAAGCGTTTCTGCAGCATTTTTGCCGCTGTGGAAACGCTTAAAAAACATATCGTGGGCACACAGCATTATTATTAATTTATTGGCAGCACTCAGCTAAGCCACATCCCAGCTAAGTTTCCATAAATTTTCAGTTTGCAGATCTGTCCACAATTGGCACAAAAAAAAACACTAAAAGCCACACATTTTGTACAATATTTCAAACCGTTTTTGGCCAAAATCCTGCTAAACAGCAATGAATCGTACCATCGGTCTGCAAAAAAACATGGACATGTGAACAGCTTCTTAGATTACAATGGGTATTATAGCCTCAGAGACTACAAGGTTAAAAACATATGTGAAAAACGGATGTCTGAATAAAGTCTAATTGAAATATAGCCAACAAGGCCTTTAATAAAATAGGCTGCAAAGAAACGGGTAAAGTGATTAAAACTCCAACAAATGGCAAGGCAAGCTGAGCAGAAGATAAAAGGAGCCAGAATGTTGAATGTCCTGTGTGGAATCTCAAAGCTCTCTTGACAAATAAATGATAAATAAGGGAAGACTTAAAAACCTTTCAATGAGAAATGCGAAGTTAGTTGGAACGATAATAAATTCATTTCATTTTAACATAGCATATAAATCACATATATTTGAGCACTAACCTGTGTGTTAAATTAGAGTGGATTCTCTAGTTTTTAGAGCATGCCAGTAAAAGAAATACATTTTAATATATTTCAGTCTCAGCGGAGGGATCAGTGAAATCATTTTATTTAATCAAGAGGGGCACAAGAATACTATTCAATTAGCCAGAGAATGCTTCAGTGAATTATTAAACTATGGAGCGCATTGCTTTTGGCTCTTTATTAAAAGGGTTTTCCCGTTACCCTAGGATAGGTCATGAATATCATATTGGTGTTGGTCTAACATACTGCACTCATACAAATTAGCTATTAATTGCACCCGCCAAATTTAAACACTTTGAATGGAGCTTCAAAGCACAACATTTAATGTGTAGTGAATAGTAATGAGAGAGCATGCTCGCTACTGCTCGGTGCTCGCCTGAGCATCCAACTTTTCGAGATGCTCGGCGCTCGTCGAGTATTTCCAGGGTTGCTCGGCGGGAGCTTGCGTCTCCTCCCTGCATGTTTGGCGCTCTTTAGAGGGATTTTAGGGATTGTTTGCCACACACTGTAATGCCGCAGCAATGTTGTTTGTGGCATTACAGTGATTGGCTGGTTGCACAGCGTCATCAGGTCTATATCAGACCTGGCGCCACTATGCTCGTCACAGTCTACTCTGGAATCAGGCAGTGTAGGGAGAGGTGCTGCTGAGCTAGGGAGAGATTCGCTTGTTTCTTAGTTAGTGTAGGTACACCACAACATATTCTACACATATCCATCTCAACTAACATCTGAGAACTAATCCAGCTGCATAGATATCAGTGCTAGGCAGGCAGTGTATGTGGCAGACTGCAGTGCATATAGCAAGAGGGTCCATTCCAATTCTGTCTGCTGGTGCTTTTACAGATATTTCTAGAAATAGCCCCAGGTATCAGGGGCCAGGAATAATTTTTTTTGGATCTTAATCCTCATTATTTGCTTAAAAAACAATCCAGAGAACACTGTTTTTGTGCTCCATTTGCTTGTTGGCACTGCAGAATACAGTCAGGTCCTCTTCATATTACAGCGCTAAAAATCCATCAATTTAAAACTGTGGTTTTTCAGTGTGTCAGCAAAGAAATTGACACAAGATTGCTGTTCAAAATAGTTACCTACAGGCCAATTATTTAAAACTGTGGTTTGTCCGTCACACGGATCACATATAATTGCGCTGAAAATTCTGCCATTTCTGGCCATTTCAGGCCTCCATTGAAATTTTGTTGCAGTGTGTCAGCGAAGTTATTGACATGAGGTCACTGTTAAAAATAGTTACCTACAGGCCAGCTATTTAAAACTGTGGTTTTCCATCACACGTATCATATATCACTGCGGTTCAAATCCAGCCATTTGTACTGAACGTGTAAAATATTGTCCTCCATTTAAAGTGGAGAAAGCGCGTGGCAAGGAACGGGGAAGTGGACGTGATGGTGATGATGGTGCATGCAAAGGATGAGGCCGAGGCCGTGGGCTTGTCTTCTCGCTCGACCTTCCTGTTCCAATTAATAGGGGACCGCAGAACACCACTATTGAACACAGAGCAGTGTGAAAAGGTTATTGATTGGATAGCAGATAATGCTTCCAGTCACTTGGCCACCACCACCACCCTGTCTTCCACACGGTCAAGTCTCAGTAGCCGTGAGTCTGGACTGCATATTCCTCACCCTGATCCTCCTTCCACCCACCATGCCGAGTGCTCGGAGACAACTGATCCCACACTTGGACACTCTGACGAGCTACTCACTTCTCCGTTTATAGATTCGGGCCTCTCGCCAGGTCCACTTGAAGCAGGGCAAAAGGATATCGCATGTAGCGATGCCCAAATATTTGAGCAGCCACAGTAACACGAAGGTGACGAAGAGACACTGTCAGAAGAGGTGGACGATGATGAGACACAATTGCCAGAAAGTCAGGAGGAGGACCAGGGTGTGGAAGTGGAAGATGAGGTGGTGGATGATATAGTAACTGATCCAACCTGGCAGGGGGACATACAGAGTGAGGACAGCAGCACCACAACAGGCAGGAAGAAGCAGTGTGGTGGCCACAGACAGAAGGCGGGCAACCATTCCACGTAACATCAACACGACGGAAGTTTTTTTAAAGACTCTGCTGATAACCCCAAAAAGGCTTTTTGAACCTCATGCCAGGCCAGCATCAGCAGGGATAGCAAAACTACCAGCCTGACCACCACCGGCATGATCAGGCACATGGCAGCAAAGCACCCGACTTAGTGGGCCAAACCCCAGGGTCCAGGAACAGTGTCTGCGGGTGGCACCAGTACTTCTTCCGCTATTGTGCGTGCAAGCCAAACCTCTGTCCATGGCGCATGCGAAGATGCCTCCTGCCCTGCACCTGTCGTTGCACACTCTCAAGTAGCACCATCAGCAAGCACGTCCACTTACTTATTCCAGCGCAGCATTCAGTTTTTCCTACCCCAGTCTTTGTAATGCAAGCAAATACGCAGCCAACGCCACACAGTCTTTACTACTAAATTCACACATTTTGCGACTGCTTACGCTTGAAATGTTTCCTTTTAGGCTCATGGAGATGGAAGCTTTCTGCAACTTGATGGTGGCGGCCGTCCCTTGGTACTCGTCCCAGCAGCCACTATTTCTCCCAGTGTGCCGTCCCCGCATTACACGAGCATGTGTCCCACAACATTAGCCATGCCCTCAACAACGCAGTTACAGGGAAAGTCCACCTAATTAAGGACACGTGGACAAGTGCTTGTGGGCAGAGACGGTACATCTCACTGATGGCACACTGGGTTAACATAGTGGAAGCCGGGACACAGTCAGACCTTGGGACGGAACACGTCCTCCTGACATTGAGGATTGCGGGCCCTGGGTCAATCAGGGTTTCCCCCACATTCTACTGCTCCTGCAGCTCTCCCTCCTCCCCCTCTTCAGCATCCATCCTCGAAATGACCATGTCAGTCACAAGCTGGAAGCCCTGCAGCACTGCCTCGGCCAAGCAGCAATAGGCTGTGCTGAAGCTAATATGCTTAGGTGAGAAACCACACAACGCTGAAGAGTTGTGGAAAGCTCAGAAAGAGCAGGCAGATCTGTGGCTGACACCACTGAACCTACAGCCAGGCATGGTCGTGTGTGACAATGGCCGGAACCTGGTGGCGGCTCTGAGGTGAGGCGAGCTCACACACGTACCATGCCTGGTCCATGTGCTTAAGCTCGGGGTTCAGCTGTTTTTCAAATCCTACCCGGAGCTCCCGAAGCTGCTTGTCAAAGTACGCTGCCTGTGTCCCCATTTTAGAAAGTCGGCTACATCTTAATCCGCCCTTGCCATGTTTCAGCAGTGTTTGCAGCTTCCGGCACACTGACCGGTGTGTGATGTTTCTATGCTTTGGAACTCTACACTGCAGATGTTGGGAAGGATTTGTAAGCAGAAGAGGGCAGTTGTTGACTACCAGCATCAACAAGGCTGTCGGTATTCAGTTCAGACTCCACACATAAGACCTCAGGAGTGGACATGGATGTCAGACATATGTACCATCCTCCAAAACTTTGTGGACTCCACCAAGATGGTGAGCAGCGATGACACCATAATTAGCATCACCATCCTGCCTCTCTGTCTTCTGAAACGCTCTCTGCTACCAATCAAAGAGGATGCATTGCAGGCGGAGCAAGATGAGATGGAAATGGGAACCATACAGGGTGATTACACACAGCCCAGCCTCATCTCATCCCAACGTGGATTGGGTGACAATGAGGAAGAAGAGGAGCTAGTTTCATAAGCTATAGACGGCACTACCTGCACAACTGTCATACCATCTGTTCTGCATGGATGGCCTGAGGACAGGGAGGAGGAGTAGAAGGAGGAGGAGAGCATGTTCAGTCATCCTCTTGGTGACGACACGGAAATCTTGCCTGTTAGCAGTCTGGCACGCATGGCTAAGTTTATGTTACGCTGCCTTTCCTGTGACTCTCGCGTTCTCCAAATTTTGGGTGACAGTCATTACTGGTTTGTAACACTTCTAGACCCATGCTACAAGGAGAACTTTCTCTTATTCCCGAGGCGGACAGGTCTACCAAAAGGCCCTTGTTGCGGAATTATTCTAAAATTCCAATCTGAAAACTCTGGCGGAAGAGGTCACAGTTCGATGGACAACGAAGGAGTACAGGCGAGAGAGACACAACTCCAATCCAGCAGAGGCAGGGGAACATTGTCAAAGTTCTAGGACAGTTTTCTCAGACCCTCCCATCTTACAGGCCCTGAGGCGCGGGGTACTCTCATAAGGTGTGCAAAGTTTGGGAAGATGGTGAGGGCGTACCGTGCCGACTGTACCAATGTCCTCCGTGATTCCTCTGTGCCTTATAATTATTGGGTATCCAAGCTGGACACGTGGAATGAACTGGCACTCTATGCCTTGGAGGTCCTGGCCTGCCCTGCCGTTAGCATTTTGTCAGAGCGGGTTTTTAGTGCCGCTGTTGGAATTATAACTGATTAGCGCATCCCCTTGTCAACTTAAAGTGCTGACAGGCTAACTCTTATAAAAATGAACAAGGGCTGGATTGGACCAGACTTCTCAACACCACCGAATGACAGCAGCATAACATAAACTCAAATCCAGTGTCTTTTTTAGGAGGTTTATTCCCATGCACCTCTTCACACCTACACATGAGTATACACTTCCTGATTTTGGCTATTTGCTCTTGTCCTCCTCTTTCTCCTCATCATCCTTCACCATATCATTCACCACCATTTCTACTATATCACCTCCTCTACGTGTCTTGCCAGGGGCATTGGAGTTCCTCCAAATTTTTGGCAGCCGTTGCTTCACTGCATAGGCAAACAGTATGGGAGACCCACTTCCTAATAATGGGAACATTGTTTTTAAGAGGCTCTCTGACCCCTACGTCTCTTGCAAGGGGCATTTGAGTTCCTCCAAATTTTTGGCAGCCGTTGCTTCACTGCATAGGCAAAAACTATGGGAGACCCACTTCCTAATAATGGGAACATTGTTTTTAGGAGGCTGTTCAACCTCTACGTCTCTTGCAAGGGGCATTGAAGTTCCTCCAAATTTTTGGCAGCCGTTGCTTCACTGCATAGGCAAACAGTATGGGAGACAGTCTCCTTTCTAATGGGAATATGTGGTTACTGTGGCCCTGCTTTATGTGACTTTAAATTGTTAGTGGAGTTTTGCTTAAATTTTGACAGCCGTTGGACTCACTGCCTACCCTATGACTGTTTAGCACACCCGCTCCTTTGTAATGGAAAAATGTCATTACTGTGGCCCTGCTCTATGTGTCTTTAAATTGTTAGTGGGTTTTTTTTCCAAATTTTGGCAGCCCTTGCAGTCACAGCATGGGCATTACCACTATAGGAGACCCGCTCCTTTATAATGGGAACATTTTTTTTACTTAGACCCTCCTCTATGTCTCTTCAAAGGGGTATTGGGTTGCGTCCAAATTTTTGGCAGCCCTTGCAGTCACTGCACACGCAATAACAGTATAGGAGACCAACTCATTAATAATGGCAACAACAAAGCATAGCCGGCTGATAGCTCTCTAACAATAGCGAGGGTCGACTGCTGGCTCTTTAAGAATAGTAAAGGCCGCCTGATGGCCCTATAAAAATAGGCTTTGTGACTTTCAGAGTCCCTCCATCATAAATGAAACAGGATGTGTCTGATGATGTGTCACACACCACATGGCCAGATAAGGTTGTAAAATCTTAACATGACATTTGCCGGTGAATGCATTTGTCTTAAAAAATAACGTAAAAAGAAAAAAAACAAAGTAGGATCTTTCTTTAGTATAAAAAAAAGAGTCGCCAAAGTAACCTCAATGTAATCACATTGTTTAGCTCCTGCACCTCCTCCTCCATCTCCGAAATGACCACATCAGTCACAAGCTGAAAGCACTGCAGCACCGTCTTGGCCAAGCGGCAAAAGGCTGTGCTGAAGATAACATGCTTAATGCTTAGGTGACAAACCACCCAGTGCTGCAGAGTTGTTGAAAGCTGTAACACAGCAGCCTGATCTGTAGCTCTCACTGCTGAACATATAGCTAAGCATGGTCGTGTGTGACAATAGGCGTATCCTGGTGATGGAGAAATGACAGCCGGAGTAAATACGGTTTCCCGCTATGCCAGCACTGAACTAAAGAATATGGCTGTGGTGAATACAACTCCCACTGAGAAGCTGTTTCAAACTGAAAAACATTGGGCCCACCAGAGGATTTGATTCTGAGGGCTCACCTTTCTCCCCCGCTCAAGAGCTGCAAAGTTTGCGCTATCATGAACTCTCCTGATGGAGAAGCTAGAGCCCATGCAAGGATTCTCTGGTGGGACTGTCCAACCCTGCCGAAAAGCAGTCCTGGCTAAGAAAAGTGTATGGGAAGGTTCCCAGACACCCTAAGGCTCCTTTTTTATTGAGGTGGAAACCCATGCAAACATGGGGAGAACATACAAAATCCTTGCAGATGTTGTCCTTGCTGGGATTTGACCCCAGGATCCCAGCGCTGCAAGGCTTCAGTGCTAACCACTGAGCCAATATGCTGCCGTTCACCCTCTGATATCTAACAGGCTGGAGAAAATTGCACCTACTGCTACTCTATCTTCTGCTCCTTTGTGAGAAACTAATGTATTTGGGTTGCCACTCAGTCTACCAAATAGAATTCCTGAGAAGGAAATTGGGGATGGCTTCACGACTGGTACTGGGGGCAGTGCTAATACCATGGCGTCATACCATAGTTCACTGGAAATATTACAGGCTGGCAGGAGGCAAGCAGATTTCCACAGAAAAGTAAGCAGTAATGTTCAGGGACTCTTGCTTGTGGAAGGCGGAGACAACACCGGGAGAAATAGTGGCGGCTAGGGACCTTAGTATGGACACCCGGCCGCCGCCGCCATGAAGTTGTGAAAAGCTTCCGCCTCCACGAGCCTAAAAGGCCACATTTCAAATGCAAGCAGCTTTAGAGGACTTCCTGGGAGAAATGACAGCTGGAGTAGATACGGTTTCCTAAAAGTCAGTCCTTTCACCGAGCTAAAAAATATAGCTGTGGTGCAATACAAATCACTGACAAGCTGTGGACTGGCTACGTACCGTCCCTGGCCACATTCACTTGACCACGTGTTTGTGGTTAGGCGGTCCTTCCCAGTGAGTGCACTGGGGAGAGCACGGGTAATGTTGTGGGACCCGTGCTTGTGGAAGGCAGAGACGACACCGGGACAAATAGTGGCGGCTGGGGACCAAATATGGACACCCGGTCGCCGCCGCCATAAGGTTGTGGACAGCTTCCACCTACACGAGCCTAAAAGGCCACATTTCAATTGCAAGCAGCTGTCAAAAATTTGGCAGTATAGTATTGCAGCCTGTGGGTGGGTGGGGGGCTGGCTGCATACTTGCGCTTGTATTCCAAGGAATGGGGTAGGGACAAATGAACGCTGCACTGGAACAAGGACATGGATGGTGATTGTTGCAAGTCTGCAACAACAAGTGTATGGCAGGAGGCATCTTCGCATGCACCAAGGATTACTTATTAATGGGCACACTTTTATGCAGTGACCTGGGAGTCAGATATGCTTCCAGGGGTCTTCCCCATGCTGTTCCCATGTCTTTTCAACACTGTATGCATGTGTCTGATCATGTCTCACACACCACATGGCCAGATAAGGTTGTAAAATGTTAAAATGATATTTCCTGGTGAATGCATTTGTCTTGGTTGAAAGCAATGCAAAAGTGCAAAAACACATCAAAAACGCTACGTGTGAACATAGTCCAAGGTGTGGAGGAGTATTTTTGTTTTTGGTTATTTATTTTGCCTTATATACAAGTCATTACCTTGGAAAGGATGTTCCTTAACATATTTCCCAGGAAATCCATTTTTGGTTTTGTTTTCATATGTTTTATTGTGAGTCCGTAAAAGTGTCGTAATACTCTGACAACGTTGTTGACAGCAGTGACCTGGGAGTCATAAATGCTTCCCCATGCTGTTCCCATGTCATTTGAGCACTGTTTCCATAGATTTAGGCAATTTTTAGGCCTCTGCAGACCGCCTGGGGGAGCTGCCTGAAAAATGCTCGAGTTTCCCTTAGGCTTACATTGGGCTCGTTGCTCGGGTCAAGCACCCGAGCATCCCAATTTGCTCAACCTGAGCATCAAGCACCCGAGCATTTTAGTGCTCACCCATCACTAGTAGTGACCAATGCTTTTTGATTAGGAGCTGGTCTGCAGTACCTGATATAGCCAATCATCAAACCATTTTCTCCAGATGTCTTGTGGTTACGCCATTCTTGCCCCAGCTGCGACAAAGGGGGCCAAGCTGGGTAGGGCCAGGGGCATGATGACAACCTCTTGTCAAATTCAGCAGAGGCAGGGGTAAGATTTGTGGCATGCACATGGAGCAGTGCACGCCACTTCGCGGCTCACATGATTCATTAAAGGGGTTGTCCACTACTTTTACATTGATGCCCTATCAATTGAATAGGAGGCGGATGTGCAGTACACCGTGGTGGCCACTACCACTTGACGGCAGAGCCCCGCAGGTGAGCACTTCCTGCTGGCAGCCGCCGCCGGCACCGATAACAGCTGATCGGTTGGGGTGCCGCGTTGGGGACCCCGGCCGATCATACATTGATGCCCTATCCTATGGATAGGGCATCAATGTAAAAGTAGTGGACAACTTCTTCAAGAGGCATTTAAAAATGGGGTCCACAGTGAAGACTCAAATAAGAACACAAAGCAGCAAATGACAATGGGTTAACAAGTCATGCTACATACAGTAATAGCATAGTTGAGGGATATTATAGCATGTTGAAGATGTATACTACATAGGTAGGAATAGAAGTGTTTATATATGAAATAGTCACAGTGAAATTCACGTCCTACTCAATGGTGATCTCCACTAAAACATAGTTCCTATCTATTCCAAGAGCTATTTTCCTGGGTATGACAAAGTAACATTATCCAAAAAGTTGTGCTTACCCATAGTTTAAAGTGCCACTGTGCTTTTCATCCAGTCCATTGTGTGTCATTGGGCCTAATGTTATTATTACTCAAGGATATTCTAATTGTGCCAGGAGACATTTCATGGGTGAGTGAGCTGGAAAGGCAATAGCGCAATACGGTCTTATCAAGGTAAAAAATCTATAATATAACCGGGGATGCGTGTCTCTGTCTGAAGCCTTTACAGACTGCTCATGCGTGATGCGCAGTCTGGCTCCAGACAGAATCGCGCATGCAGCCGTTACAGGTAAGAGGAGTGTGTGTGGCGCTGGAGATCGCAGTATGCGTAGACACTGAACGCATACCGCGATCTCCGGCGCCATACTTAGATACTTAGTTTACCAGGAGGAGCATTGCTGCCGCACCTCTCTTCGCTGGAGACCGGGGCAGGAGTGAGGCGACGGATCAGTGCATGCGCATAGCGCTATCCGGCGCCATTTTACTGAAGACACATTTGCAGTGTGCCTTCAGCAAAATGGCGCCGGACAGCGCGGCGCTCCCGTGCCGCACTCCTCCCCCAACCTCTGGCAGAACAGGACCCAGCAGCGCTGGAGCACAGAGAAGAAAGGTGAGTATAACTGTTTATTTTTTTGTATGTGTGTACAGCGTGAAAGGGATGAGGGGGCCACACATACCAGGATTGGGGGGTGAGGGGATCATGCATACCAGGATTGGGGGGGTGAGGGGACCATGCATACCAGGATTGGGGGGTGAGGGGAGCATGCATACCAGTATTGGGGGATGAGGAGGCCACGCATACCAGGATTGAGGGGTGAGGGGACCATGCATACCAGGATTTGGGGGTGAGGGGTACCATACATACAAGGATTGGGGGGTGAGGGGTACCACACATACCAGGATTGGGGGGTGACTGGACCATGCATACCAGGATTGGGGGGTGAGGGGTAACACACATACCAGGATTGGGGGTGAGGGGACCATGCATACCAGGATGAGGGGTACCATGCATACCGGGATTGGGGAGTGAGGGGACCATGCATACCAGGATTGTGGGGGTGAGGGGATCATGCATACCAGGATTGGGGGGGTGAGTGGACCATGCTTACCAGGATTGGGGGGGTGAAGGGTACCATGAACACCAGAATAATGATGAGGGGTACCATACATACCAGGATAGGAATGCTGGGCACCATGCATACCAGGATGAGGGGTAACAATCTTAGCAGGATAAGGATGAGGGGTGCCATGCATACCGGGATTGGGGGTGAGGGGTGCCATGCATACCGGGATTGGGGGTGGGGGTGCCATGCATACCGGGATTGGGAATGAGGGGTGCCATGCATACCAGGATTAGGTATTAGGGGTGCCATGCGTACCGGGATTGGGGGGTGAGGGGTGCCATGCATATTGGGATTGGGGGTGAGGGGTGCCACGCATTCCGGGATTGTGGGAGAGGGGTGCCACTCATTTCGGGATTGGGGGTGAGGGGTGCCACGCACACCGGGAGAGGGGTGACACGCATACCGGTGTAACAGGCCAGATTAAACCCCCCACCCAGAATATACCCGGGGTTAAAGTGGCCTAGGCCAGATTATACCCCGGGTATATTCTGGCCTAGGCCAAACTATGCCCCGGGTATAAATTGGCCTAGGCCAGATTATACCCCTCCGGGTCAGAATATACCCCAGCTGCTGTAGATCAGATTTTTCACGCTTTTGAGAACCATTGAGTGATATACTCAATAACGGGGCCCCAGTCAGTGCACAGGGGCCCCAGACAGTACACAGGGGCCCCAGGCAGCATACAGGGAGACAGAGACAGCGCGCAAGGGGGGGAAGAGACAGTGCTCAGGGCCCCGGTGAGCTTTCTCTGCCCTCCTGTGCGCTGTCTCTGCCCCCCTGTGCGCTATCTGAGACCCAATGTACGCTGTCTGGGACCCCCTGTGCGATGTCTGGGGCCCCGTTCTTGAGTATATCACTCAATCCTGTGCAATATCTGGGGCCCCGTGCGCTGCCTGGGGCCTTGTTATTGGGTATATTACTCAATGGTTCTCAAAAGCCTGAAAAATCTGATCTACAGCAGCTGGGGTATATTCTGACCCGGAGGGGTATAATCTGGCCTAGGCCTATTTATACCCCGGAGTATAGTTTAGCCTAGGCCATAATATATCCAGGGTATATTCTGGTCCAGAGGGGTATAATCTGGCCTAGGCTAATTTATACCCCGGGGTATAATCTGGCCTAAGCCACTTTAACCTCGGGTATATTCTGGGAGGGGGTTTAATCTGTTCTGTTACACCTGGATTGGGGGTGAGGGGTGCCACGCATACCGGGATTTGGGAGTGAGGGGACCATGCATACCAGGATTGGGGGGTGAGGGGTACCATGCACACCAGAATAGAACAGGGATGAGGAGTACCATACATACCAGGATAGAAATGCGGGGTACCATGTATACCAGGATGAGGGGTACCAATCATACTGGGATTGGGGATGAGGGGTGCCATGCATACCGGGATTGGGGGTGAGGGGTGCCATAAATACCAGGATTGGGGGTGGGGGTGCCATGCATACCGGGATTGGGGGTGAGGGGTGCCACGCATTCTGGGATTGGGGATGAGGGGTGCCACGCATTCCAGTATTGGGGGTGAGGGGTGCCACGCATACTGGGATTGGGGGTGAGGGGTGCCACGCAAACTGGGATTGGGGGTGAGGGGTGCCATGCATACTGTGATTGGGGTTGAGGGGTGCCACGCATACCAGGATTTGGGATGAGGGGTGCCACGCATACCAGGATTTGGGATGAGGGGTGCCACGCATTCCATGATTTGGGATGAGGGGAACCATGCATACCAGGATTGGGGATGAGGGGTGCCATGCATACCATGATTGGGGATAAGGGGTGCCATGCAAACCAGGATAGGATGGTGGAGACAGGATGGGGGCAGTGCAAATACCAGGAGGGGGCAGCACATACCAGCATGGGAGACCATATACCAATAAAAATGCTCGCCACCCGGGCGTAGAACGGGTTCAATAGCTAGTTGTTAATATAAAGAGATTTGCTCACCTAACACCACGCTTAATGCACTGCGACGCAGGCTGCAGCAGACCCAAAAGACAAAAGAACAATTAAAGATGGAACAGAATGTCCCTAACATGTTCTGTGGTGTGTGTGCGCAACTCCAGAGAACTGAGACCAGCATGTATATTTTTATAAGTACACGTTGCATACTAAACATGGTGCATAGGTGTAAGTGGTGCTCAGCACATATTCAATAACATTTAAAGAAATGCACATTGTCTTTGCATGTGGTTTTCACAATGCCCAGATAGAGTAGGTAAAACTTTTGAAATTCTAATTTACCAGCACTGCCAAATTGTTCCAAAAATTATAATTGCAAAAATCAATTCATCGCAAATTGCAAGGATTGCCAAACCTATAATTGCCCACATACTAAACACAGAGACTGCTGCATGCATCACATAGAAGACAACGAGGCTGCTGTAAAGACAGCACATGAGACATGGAGCTGTGACATAGACATCACAGCAGACATGGGGCTAGAAAATAAACATCACAGCAGACAATTCAGTTGCTGCATAGACTTCACAGGAGACATGGGGCGGCGACAGAGACATCACAGCAGAGGGGCTGGAGCATAGACATCACAGCAGACATAGAGTTGGGGCATAGACATCACAGCAGACATGGGGTTGCAGCATAGACATCACAGCAGACATGGGGCTGGGGCATAGACATCATTTAGACATGGGGCTGCGGCATAGACATCACAGGAGGCATGGGGCAGGGATAGACATCACAAGAGACATGGAGCTGGGGCATAGACATCACAAGAGACATGGGGCTGGGGCATACAAATCACAGAAGTCATGGGGCTAGGGCATAGATATCACAGGAGACATGGGGCTGTGGCATAGACATCACAGCAGACATGGGGCTGGGGCATACAAATCACAGAAGACATTAGGCTGGGACATAGACATCACAGGAGACATGAGGCTGTGGTATAGACATCACAGGAAACATGGGCTGTGGTATAGCCATCACAGCAGACATGGGGCTGGGGCATAGACATCACAGGAGACACGGGGCTACGGTATAAACATCACAGGAGACATGGGGCTGCAGCATAGACATCACAGTAGACATGGGGCTGTGGCATAGACATCACAGCAGACATGGGGCTGGGGCATAGACATCATAAGAGACATGGGGCTGGGGCATACAAATCACAGAAGACATTAGGCTGGGACATAGATATCACAGGAGACATGGGGCTGTGGTATAGACATCACAGGAAACATGGGACTGTGGTATAGACATCACAGCAGACATGGGGCTGGGGCATAGACATCACAGGAGACATGGGGCTGCGGTATAAACATCACAGGAGACATGGGGCTGCTGTATAAACATCACAGGAGGAGACATTGGGCTGGGGCATAGACATCAGAGTAGGGGACATGGAGCTGTGGCACAGAAATCACAGGAAACGCTGCCAGTGCTGTCCTCTACTGTGGGATGAGAGAGAATTGCACACTAACTTCGCCCACAAATTACATCCTGACGCTGGCAATGGCCAGCACGAGAACATAATCTTTCATTGCACGCGCCTCAGCGTTCAGTAGTAAATGCTGTGTGGTGTGATCACAGAGTAAGAAGAAGTTAAAGGGCCCGTGGTAGGCAAAACACAACTGCCGGCCGAGTGCTGCTTTTTCCCAGGAATTTGCCCAAGGACCGGAGAAAAGGTCACTGTGGGACGTTTACGGCCCACGGGTCTGAGGTTTCTCACTCCTGATGTAAATGTTTTGTTAATATTTGATATTGAATGTTTGACTTATTACTGGTGCTACACCACTCATATGCGTTAGGGGGTAATGTGGATTATTTATCAAGACCAGTGTCTGTCCACTCTATTTTCACTTCAGTCACTGAGAGGAGCTGCGCCTTTGCCGTGTTCAATGCAGGTGCAGTGGTCATGTTTAATTCCTGAGTCCGTTGGTGCTGCCCAATCAGAGTTATGGGGTTAGTTCCTGGCTCCTTTCTGTGATCACTGGGACGGGCTGTCATCTAATTGAACGCCCGAACCTCTGATCTTTATTGCCGGTTCACATTCTTCTCTGCATTTGTCTTGTGCTATAAGTTTTCTTTGCTTGTTGTCTGCCTGTTTCCTCATCATTTTTGTCTTCTGATTCTGTGCCTTGACTGTCCTGGTTCTGACATGGCTACCTCGACTGCTCTTGCCTCTGGTTTGCTCCTTTGGCCAGCAGCCCTTCTGTGGAAGCAATTCAGTGGACCCCATTGTAAGACCAGATCCCACTGTTAAAGAGCGAAGGCTGAAGTTCGCCAGACGGATTAACTAATGCCAGGTCTTTCTGAGGAAGCCCTTTGAGGCTGCAGCTTCTGATAGACATTACATTTTGGTACTGATCCTTTTTTGTTTATATGTTTTCACTGTTGAAAATCCTAATGTCAATTGCTTGATAAAACAAAATACAAAAAATAGTTATGTCTGAGGAAGGAGATATATATTTATGGGATTTACTTTGGACTCCCAATATCATAATGTGGAAAATCTACTTTAAAAAAAAGTTCAATGTGTGCTTGGGCAAGTTGAATTTAGTCATATATACAGTATTACAACTGCAAGCTGCAGGTATCTGTCAATGGAACAATGAATGAGAGAAAATCAATACATATTCATAATAGAAATTAAAGCTGTCTTTCTACAGTTTAAAAAAAAGGTTTTTCAGTCAACACATTATATGTACCCCAAAATCGTGCCATCTACCCCTTCAGAGGCATGAATTTTTCATATTTTCACTTTTTCTTTATTTCCTCGCCTTCCCAGAGGAAAAACGATTTTATTTTTTGTTGGCATAGCTATATGAGGGCTTATTTTTCATCAAACAAGCTGTAGTTTCTAATGACACTATTCATTTTACTAAATAATATACTGAAAAACAGCAAAGAATTCCAAATGGGGTAGAACTGCAAAAAAAGCAATCATTGGTTTGGGAGTTTTGTTTTTACAGTATTCACTGCACTTTAAAAATGACACGTTAAGGCTATGAGCACTCAATGTGTATTTGAAGCAGAAATTTCCTGAGCGTTTCTGCATCGCCTTGGCAGGAAAAATGCATGCGGATTTTACATGCGTTTTTGACGCGGTTTTTGATGCGTTTTCTGATGAGTTTTTTTTAAGCGTTTTTGTACATCAATGAATGCTTTTATGCTTTTTGGAGGTAAATAAAGTTATTTGGTGGGTCCTTGCTTAAACATTGGATTACCATCAGAACTGAGGTGAGAATATTGGTTAATTTGAATGATTAAAGAATGTGTCTGTTGTATTTCAATAAAGTGTTTACTCTGTGTCTGTGTGTTTATTTAACTCTACTTTATTTTAATTAAGTTTGGTCATGAAAACGTCATAACCAAACAAAGATCTAGGTGTCAGCTAGTCCCATTCACCCAATCTTCATTAGCATTTCTATTCACGTAATTTATGCGGCTGCTGTGAGCTGGTATGTTTAGCCTGCGGCGAAGGTGCCATTTGCAAACATTTTCCCTGGCCATAATTAATATCTCACAGCTGGTTTGTTACCCGCTACGTCCCCACGAACAGCTACCAGCAGCGCTTTGAACGCACCTTATTTTTGTTGCGTCAAAAACGTGGTGTTCTAATGCTGCACTTTTGTTGTCGGTACATGTGAATCCACCGCATATAATGACACATCCATCTGTTAAAATCTGTAGTGGAGACTAGTGTGTCTGCTACAGAAATTGACATGCTGTGGGTGAGTTTGGGTACATGGCCACCATCAGGAGCCGCTGCAGGTTTGATGCTGGGTGTTTATACGGAATCACCCGTGGACACTGACATGCAGCGCATCTTTCAGGACCACAGCATGTCAAATTCTCTTGCGGAGTCGCTAGTCTCCGCAACTGAAATTTGACCACTAGAATGTATAGAATGCGGTAAATACACATGGTTCAGTGAACACATGTAGATTTACCTGCGTTCAATAGAATGCAACATTTTGGACACAGCAAAAAATATGCGTCCAAAGCACTGCTATGTCCGGATCGTGGGCACAGAGCCTAAATTTTTTTAAAAAAATGGCATGGGCTCCCACAACATTTTTAGAATCAGCAGAGAGAAAGCTGACTGCTGGAGGCTGATATTAGTAGCCGAGGAAGGGGCCATTAGCCAACAATGTTCCCTAGCTATTAATATCAGCCTACAGATGTTTCTTTAGCCTTTACTGGCTAGATTACAGGGGGACCCCAGAAAAAAATTGACGTGGGATCTCCCTATAAAATCTAACCAGCAAAGGCTAAACTAGACAGCTGCGGGCTGATATTAATAGCCTGAGAAGGGGCCATGGATACCAGCCCCCTCCGTGGCTATTAATATCACCTCTCAGCAGTCCGAAAAAAATGGCGCATCCATAAGATGCGCCAAATCTGGCACTTAACATACGGCTCTTCCCATTGCCCTGTAGCGGTGGTTAGTGGGGTAATGGGGTTGGGGTTCACGTCAGCCTTGTATTCGCGGCTGACGTGAAGCCCAGGTTTGTCATGGAGAGCGTTTATAAGATGCCCCCATTACAATCTGCGTAGTAAAATGGTTGCCGTTTTTTCAATAAAAGACACGGCCAGAATAAAGTATTTTAATGAAATAAAAAACACACGGTTCTACAATTTTTTTTATTACACTCCGTCCGCGAAGCCATCAATTTTCTGAAAAAAACGTAAAATAACAAATAACCATATCCCTCACCTGTCCGCCGTCAACAACGTGATCCATGTACCGCAAACAATTGTCCCATGACGATCCGGGTCAGTTCTACAGCAGTGATATCAGCCATCACTGATATCACTGCTGTAGAAGACAGCATTGTATACTGACAGGGGTGTAAAATAACCCCTGTTAGTATACATGCCGCAGGAGGTCACTGGGGTTGATCAGCTGAAGATCAGCTGATCAGCCCCAGTGAGCTTGCCACCATGCTGCGAATGTTCCCAGGATCAGGTGTGCATCAGCTGATCGGTCACGTGACCGATCAGCTGATCGCTGGTGTCACCAGTCAACTGATGGTCACATGACTGCTCAGCTGATCGGTGATGTCAGCGCAGGTCCTGGAAGCCCACTCCCCGCAATATACCGCTGGCCCCCAGGGAGAGAGCATCACCGGGGCCCAGGTATTTTTCCTTTTTTTCCTTTTTTTTACAGCAGGCAACAGGCTGGGCAGAGCAGACTATTGCTCCTACCATCTATGCCACTCTCGCTGTTATCAGCGAAAGCAGCAGTCAGATGAGAGGAGATGTAGTCCTCCTCTCCTGACCCGGGTACCACCCGCAGCACGTTTCTGGTGCGAATTCATGCCCACTGACTTTCATTGACACGCAGCATATCCGCAGGTATAGATATTATACCTGCGGGTTTCCTGTGATTCAATGCAAGTCAGTGGGTGCAAATTCGCGCCGGAAATGCCCAAACAATGGTTATGCTGTGGTTTTTACTGTAATGCACAGCACATCCGGATTTGCATTGCTATACCTGGCAGACCTATTAACAAGCATTTTCACAGCGTTTCCACGGCGGGAAAACCGCCGTGAAAACGTATCGAAAACGCATTGTGTGAACTTAACCTAACTTTGCTTTGTTTCACTATTGTAAAATTACTGATCTCTTATGTGGCTGAGCTTCATAAATGTACAAACATGGCAGACGTGGGGATCTTTAGTTGTCCCCTGGCATGCCTTGGCATCATGGGCACTCCAGGATTTTGTTGCATGGGGGTGGGGGGCAATGTGTATAAAAAGTGACACCTCCCTTTTCAAAACTATTAAGTTTTGCTTTGACGATTGATAACTCTTGAACAGTCAAACAACTTTGACAAGAGTCAAGTTTGATTGCAGCAGGTGGTGTTGAGTCTACTCCATACATGCATTGCACACATGTAAGGCAAGGGGGAAAATTAACCACTACAAGATTACCCAATATAATAAATTTATAAATGTATACAGTGGCCAGCATAAATAAGTACACCTCTTTTTAAAAGTAAGAATTTAATCAATATCTCACTGAACACAATAACAATTTCCAAAATTTTGTCAAGACTGATTTCATAAAACATTTTTTAACCCATAACATAAAAGTAATGATAATAATATAACTATCATTACACAATTTTTAGGTTTACTCAAATTAGTTGATGCAAAAATAAATACACTTCAAAAACAATTATATCTAGTATTTTGTATGACCCCCATGATGGTTAAGGACAGCACCAAGTTTTCTAGGCATGGAATGAACCAGTTAGTGACATATTGCAACATGTATCTTTTTCCATTCTTCAAGGACCTCTTTTAGATCCTGGATGCTGGATAAAGAGTGATGCTCCATTTGTGTCTTCAGAATTCCCCATAGATGTTTGATTGGGTTCAGATCAGGATACACTTGGCCCCTAAATTACTTTCACTCTGTTCTTCAGAAGAAATGCAAGAGTGACCTTAGATGAGTGTTGGATCATTGTCATGTTGGAAAAGTGCACGTCTACCAAAGGCATGGAGCGATGGCAGCATCTTCTCTTTCAATATAAAGCAGTACATCTGTGAATTCATGATACCATCAATGAAATGTTTCTCCCCGATACCAGCAGCACTCATGCAGCCTGGTTTGGCTTTCTACTTCTTCATCTAACTGCACTGAAATTGCATGTTGATTTTCTTCATCTGTTCTTATCAGAAGATATTCCTGTTTAGGTGTTAACTTCCGTGGTCAGCCAGGACTTCTAGGTGAGATGATTTCAGTTTCATCTTTATTAAATTTTTATATCACTTTTGTTACAGTGTTCTGAAGAACAAGGATTCTTAGAAGTTCTGACATGACCCTCACAGAGTCCTAATCTCAAATTTATTGAGTCTGCCTGGGATTACATGATGAGTAAGGAGGATTTTCACAAGCCTACATTCACAGATTTGTGGTTAGTTCTCCAAAAGGATTGGAACAACTTCATTGCCAAGTTCCTTTAAAAACTGTGTACATATGTAAGTGTACTTAGAAGAATAGCTAATGTTTTGAAGGCAAAGCCTTGTCACAACAGGCAATTTGATTTAAATTTCTCTTTGTTAATTTACTTTGTAATTTTTTAATAAATAAAAATAAAATATTAACAATTTTGAAGGCATTTTCACTTTCCAACATTTTTTCATGTGCTTACAACTTTTGCACAATACTGTATGTGTCCCAAAAAAAATATATATATTTTGATAGACTAAGAAGCAAAATGCAAAGCCCCTTCATAATGCAGAATTCCAGTATATGAAGGTTTGTTCTGGTCATCAAGACTCCAAACTCCACTAATCACAAAGGGATTAAACAAGAAAAGTTCTAGGAATGCAGAAATAAAAACATAAAAAGTATTAAACAAAATCACTATATCCTCAAGGCGTAAAATAACTGCATCCTGATTAGGTTAAAATCAAGTCATTATATAAATTACATCAATGTCGTCCTTATACAATACCAGGCATGTAAATTGAAGGAAAATTGGTAATAGTTTATATCTGTGTTATGTCATAAAATGTATCATTTCTAAAATCCTTACCTACATGAGTTAAGTTTAGCCACAATCTAGATATGTAAAGTGGAAAGGTAATTAACATATATTTGATACAAAAAATTTTTTTACAGTGAACAAAAGTTAGTACAGATTTGTTAAAATATGCTGGGAAAGAACATGTTAACACTGTGTTAAGTTTTAATTTTTAATGAATTATCCCTTTAAGTCTGAAAGCTTCAAGTCATAAACTATTGAAGATAAGGTTTCGGAATGGATATATTTCACATTTAGATGCACTACATGTTCAGGAAAATAAAAACAACTATTCCCGAAAGACAGTTCGGCTTACTATTCAATTCTTCCCAAAAACCTGTATAGCTTCTTTGAGGACTGTCCAGTCACATTAGTTAGAATAAGTGAGATCTCTGGGAGATGCAATAATGCAGCTGTTTTCAGATGTTACATGTGGATGGAGTCTTCTGTCCTTTACATAACAAGCCTCAAACAGACCATGGAGAGGAATCAGGTTTCCTCATTTATGCCCAATGAATTGTTGTTCAAATGTTTTGATGTGCTTCTGAAATTTATCCTCATATTTTAATACCCTTTCATCAATGCTCTAGATATATCATGTAGCAAACAAAAATGTTGGAAATAAATGTCTGTTGGAGTATAAAAATACAATAAACGGAAATGTTCATCGTGCACCTAAATTATCATGACAGATGTTGGCCGAGTTTTGTTTTATCATGCTGCTTATTTTGATGTTGCTATTGGTGTTGAACGAGCACTAAAATGCTCGGGTGCTCGAAGCTTTCTCATATATCCTTGCAAGGGTTTGCTGGACACTAATCCGTGAGCCTGGGATTCCTGTGAGTATCAGGTGATATGAGCTAATTATCTTTTTTTCAGTCTATCCCAGTTCTATGACTTCCGTTAAAACAAAGCTTCAGGTGATGAATGATGGATGAGGTGGTGGCAAAGGAGAAAGAGCAGGAGGAACAGGGACCATTCACATCAATATCAGGCCAGTCAACCACACATGTCTTGTAGGATATGTTTCTGTACCAAAAGGAGCGGTTCGGCTACACAGTTGGCATGCAGTGAGTGCAATGCCTAACAAAAATTTCGAGGCACTCCAATCCCCCTTGGAAGTGACATGGAGGTCAGAGGGCCTTAACTAAACGTTTTTTTCCATTTATAGCAACTGAGTCTCCTGTGCACTGTTGGCCTAAGCAGTGAATGGAAGGCTTTCCAAAAATTATGAGGAACTGTAATGCTCCTTGAAACAGATGTGGATTACAGCATACTAAAAACCTTCTACCCATTATTGGGGAGTGGGTCTCCCTTTGTGTTCGCCTATGCATTGAAAAGCAAAAGCTGACTAAAATTATGAGGAAATGCAATGCCCGTTGGAAGAATGGTGGAGGTCGCTGTGGAATAAAAAGACAATATCAATGCCCCTTGGAAAAGTGGTAGAGGTCGCAGTAGCTTAACAAGACAGTTTTAATGCCCCTTGAAAGAATGGTGGAGGTTGCAGTAGCTTAACAAGACGGTTCTAATGCCCCTGGGGAAAGCGGTGGAGGTCGAAGTAGCTTAACAAGACAGTTTTAATGCCCCTTGGAAGAGACGTGGAGGTTGCAGTAGCTTAACAAGACGGTTTTAATGCCCCTTGGAAGAGACGTGGAGGTTGCAGAAGCTTAACAAGACGGTTTTAATACCCCTTGGGAGAGACGTGGAAGTCGCATTGGAATAAAAAGACAATATCAAAGCCCCTAGCAAAAGTGGTGGAGGACGCAGAAGCATAACAAGACGGTTTTAATGCCCATTGGAAGAATGGTGGAGGTCGCAGTGGAATAAAAAGACAATATTAATGCCCCTGTGAAAAGTGGTGTAGGTCGCAGTAGCTTAGCAAGATGGTTTTAATGCCCCTTGGAAGAATGGTGGAGGTCGCAGTGGAATAAAAAGACAATATCAATGCCCCTGGGAAAAGTGGTGGAGGTCGCAGTAGCTTAACAAGATGGTTTTAATGCTGCTTGGAAGAGACGTGGAGGTTGCAGTAGCTTAACAAGACACTTTTAATGCCCCTTGGAAGAGACGTGGAGGTTGCAGTAGCTTAACAAGACACTTTTAATGCCCCTTGGAAGAGACGTGGAGGTTGCAGTAGCTTAACAAGGCGGTTTTAATGCCCCTTGATAGAGACGTGGAGGTCGCAGGGGAATAAAAAGACAATATCAATGCCCTTGGGAAAAGTGGTGGAGGTTGCAGAAGCTTAACAAGATGGTTTTAATGCACCTTGGAAGAGACGTGGAGGTTGCAGTAGCTTAAAAAGACGCTTTTAATGCCCCTTGGAAGAGACGTGGAGGTTGCAGTAGTTTAACATGACAGTTTTAATGCCCCTTGGAAGAGACGTGGAGGTCGCAGTGGAATAAAAAGACAATTTCAATGCCCCTGGGAAATTGGTGGAGGTCGCAGTAGCTTAACAAGACGGTTTTAATGCCCCTTGGAAGAATGGTGGAGGTCGCAGTGGAATAAAAAGACAATATCAATGCCCCTTGGAAAAGCGGTGGAGGTCGCAGTAGCTTAACAAGACGGTTTTAATACCCCTTGGAAGAGACGTGGAAGTCGCAGTGGAATAAAAAGACAATATCAATGCCCCTGGCAAAAGTGGTGGAGGTCGCAGTATCTTAACAAGACGGTTTTAATGCCCATTGGAAGAATGGTGGAGGTCGCAGTGGAATAAAAAGACAATATTAATGCCCCTGGGAAAAGTGGTGGAGGTCGCAGTAGCTTAGCAAGATGGTTTTAATGCCCCTTGCAAGAATGGTGGAGGTCGCAGTGGAATAAAAAGACAATATCAATGCCCCTTGGAAAAGTGGTGGAGGTCGCAGTAGCATAACAAGACGGTTTTAATGCCCCTTGGAAGAGACGTGGAGGTTGCAGTATCTTAACAAAACGTTTTTAATGCCCCTTGGAAGAGACGTGGAGGTCGCAGTGGAATAAAAGACAATATCAATGCCCTTGGGAAAAGTGGTGGAGGTCGCAGAAGCTTAACAAGACGGTTTTAATGCCCCTTGGAAGAGACGTGGAGGTTGCAGTAGCTTAACATGACAGTTTTAATGCCCCTTGGAAGAGACGTGGAGGTTGCAGAACCTTAACATGACGGTTTTATTGCCCCTTGGAAGAGACGTGGAGTTTGCAGCAGCTTAACAAGACGGTTTTAATGCCCCTTGGAAGAGACATTAAGGTTGCAGTGCAATAAAAAGACAATATTAATGCCCCTGGGAAAAGTGGTGGAGGTCACAGTAGCTTAACAAGACGGTTTTAATGCCCCTTGGAAGAATGGTGGAGGTCGCAGTGAAATAAAAAGGCAATATCAATGCCCCTGGGAAAGTGGTGGAGGTCGCAGTAGCTTAACAAGACGGTTTTAATGCCGCTTGGAAGAATGGTGGAGGTCGCAGTGGAATGAAAAGACAATATCAATGCCCCTGGGAAAAGTGGTGGATGTCGCAGTAGCTTAACAAGACGGTTTTAATGCTTTTGGAAGAATGGTGGAGGTCGCAAGAAGCTTAACAAGATGGTTTCAATGCCCCTGGGGAAAGTGGTAGAGGTCGCAGTAGCTTAACAAGATGGATTTAATGCCCCTTGGAAGAGACGTGGAGGTTGCAGTAGCTTAACAAGACAGTTTTAGTGCCCCTTGGAAGAGACGTGGAGGTTGCAGTAGCTTAACAAGACGGTTTTAATACCCCTTGGAAGAGACATGGAGGTCGCAGTGGAATAAAAAGACAATATTAATGCCCCTGGCAAAAGTGGTGGAGGTCGCAGTAGCTTAACAAGACGGTTTTAATGCCCCATGGAAGAATGGTGGAGAGCACAGAGGAATGAAAAGACAATATCAATGCCCCTGGGAAAAGTAGTGGAGGTCGAAGTAGCTTAACAAGACGGTTTTAATGCCCTTTGTAAGAGACTTGAAGGTCGCAGTAGCTTAACAAGACAGTTTTAATGCCCCTTGGAAGAGACATGGAGGTTGCAGTAGCTTAACAAGATGGCTTTATTGCCCCTTGGAAGAGACGTGGAGGTTGCAGAAGCTTAACAAGATGGTTTTAATGCCCCTTGGAAGAATGGTGGTGGTCGCAGTAGCTTGACAAGATGGTTTTAATGCCCCTGGGGAAGGTGGTGGAGGTCGCAGTAGCTTAACAAAACGGTTTTAATGCCCCTTGGAAGAGACGTGGAGGTTGCAGTAGCTTAACAAGACGGTTTTAATGCCCCTTTGAAGAATGGTGGAGGTCGCAGTAGCTTGACAAGATGGTTTTAATGCCCCTGGGGAAGGTGGTGCAGGTCGCAGTAGCTTAACAAAATGATTTTAATGCCCCTTGGAAGAGACGTGGAGGTTGCAGTAGCTTAACAAGACGGTTTTAATGCCCCTTGGAAGTATGGTGGAAGTCGCAGTAGCTTGACAAGACTGTTTTAATGCCCCTGGGGAAAGTGGTGGAGGTCGCAGTAGCTTAACAAAATGGTTTTAATGCAACTTGGAAGAGACATGGAGGTTGCAGTAGCTTAACAAGACAGTTTAAATGCCCCTTGGAAGAGCCATGCAGTACAGCATCTTAAAAACATTATTCTCATTATTGGGGAGTGGGTCTCCCTTAGTCTTTGCATATGCCTTCCAAGCAAAAGCTGCCAAAAATTAGGGGGAACTTGCAATGCTGGCAGCACGGACCAAGGTCACCCTGGTGGTATAGAGGGGGTGGAGGCTGAGGATAAGAAGAAGAACAAAATACAGCCGAAATGAGGAAGCGTATACCCATGTGTGGGTGTGAAGCGGTGCATGGGAATACACCTCCTGAAATAAAACAGTGGATTTGACTTTATGTTACTCTGCTGTCATTTGGTGGTGATTAGTGTTGAGCCACCCCCGTAGTGTTCGAGTTCGGTTCGTCGAACACCCATGTGTTAGCCGAACTGTTCGTCGAACTGTTCGTCGAACACCTTCGAACACCGTTAAAACCAATGGCAGGCAAACAAAAACACATAGAAACACATAGAAAACACCTTCAAAGGTGTCCAAAAGCTGACAAACTGCTCAGAAGACATAACTAACACATGGAAAAGTGACAAGTACATATAGTCATGCGAAAAGAAAAGAGGTGGAGGAGTAAAAGGAGGGGGAGACACAGATATAGGCATGTCATGCCCTTCTAAAATCCAAAAAGTGAGAAGCCGACACGGCCAGTCCGTTCCTGCCCTTGCCACCTCCGTGTCGCCGGGTTTGTGCCAGAGCCGCGGTGGACCCTGACGGCCAGCCCCCCTCTCCCAATACTGGTGCCTGTCCGCTGGTGGGTCGAGCGAGCCCCCCTGTGGTGGAGGCAGCTCTAAGCTTTTTAATTTAAATTGTCTCTCTAATTTGAATGAATACACTTTAAATCTTTTTGCAAGGATCTATTGGAGGGCAAGTCTCATGCCAGCAGCCGTGTAATTCCAGCTCCAGTAGCGTCCACTAAAGCTGCTGCAGTTAAAAAGCTTTTATAAGGATCGAGCTCGGCTGTCCACCGCAAGGCATCCTACCACCAGTCCCAGCCCCTATGCCTTGGGGTTCCTCCTGATGCTCTTCACTGAGTATCCCGTGGTCCCGAAGCATTTCCTTTGAAAAAATTAAGTGTCCAAACTACAGGTGGTGTAGCTTGCTTAACAGCCGGGATAATCCGCTGACTAGCAGACACTGCTACTAGGCACAAAGTATTTCCTGAGCTAGATGCAGTTAAAAATTTGTAATTAGATACTATTGTTGGATGCTGAGAAAGCATTCCATTGAGTCTCCTGGCACGCCATATATTATTTTCTTAAAAAGCTTGGGGTAGGGGTCTAGGGGACCCTTTTATAGCCAAAATCACGGCCCTGTATCTCAATAAGTTACCTAGGCTGAAGATAAATGGAACTGTAGCACACTGAGGGCTCGGTTGCTACAGAGGTATTGCACCTCACCCAGAGGTGTGATATCTCACCCTCAGGTAAGGATGGAGTGTGGATCAGGACCCGACACCTGCATGCATTACACCACATTGCCGTGGGGCAGGGCGCCCAATATGCCCCTGAGATGGGCACGACAGTCCCTGTCCCTGGCTGGAGTGGGGGGAGGGAACATTGAGGAAGGGGAACCCTGAAGTGCAGGAGCAGGGAGGAAGCAGTTCCTTGGTGCATTGAGAAGGGAGTATAAAAGGTGGGCACCATCTTAGTTCAGTGCAGAGAAGTCTGAGCAGAAGTGACAGGGAGCAGGGGCTCTGCATGAGCTCTGCTCCGGAGGCGGGCCTAGTAACAGAGGCCCAGGCTTGGAAGAGGGAGAAGGAAGGAAGAGGAGCAGAGAAGGCTCCAGGAACGAGGAATGAAGGGATCACAGGGGTGCGGAAGGGCGAATCGCCACCGCACGCCCGAATCCACCTGCGTGGAGGGGTCAGGCCAAAGGGGGAGACCGGTCCCCGAAACTAGTGGAGGCAGGAAACGACCCTCAGCTAGAAACCGGAGGCTGTGACATTTTATGTGGCGCAGTCCCTCGCTACACCCGCTAGGAAGGCACCACATAGGGTCAGGGAAACTGGCGCCAAGTTTACCAAGAGGAGGCCCGAGGCAGCCGGACAGAAGGGTTGGTAAGAAAGGCCAGACAAAGGACACACAAAGGGGGTCCTGTGAAGCACTCCAAAGTTATCTGGGTGTTGTCTGAGCCCCTCACCTGGTGAGCACAGTACGACGTGGGCAGCCGTTACCTGCAGAAGTGGTCTGGATAATAAGAACTGTGAGTAAAGGCCCTGGACTGCATCACTGACTCCGTGTCGTTACTGCTGCTGCCCTGCACCATCACCCCCATCCTCCGCATACACTGCCCTGAGGCTATACTCCTCCCGTGGGGAGTTATGCTACCCTCTGCTGCACCCACAACACCAGCCTCAGTGATCTGCCCTGCAGCGGCGGTTCACTCTGACCGCAATCCACGGGTGGCGTAGTCGGACGTTTAAACATCAAAACCACATAAATAGTTCCGCCACTGGTTTGACCGCCCTGAGCCACAGAACCGGGTTGCCGCCACGGAGACTACAACCACCAGCATCCACAAAAAAGGGTCCAGATCGGGGTGTCCCAAGGCCCAGGGGGCGCGTCAGAACATTTTCATCACCTTTCATAATCACCAATGGGACAAGGCAGGGATGTCCTCTGTCCCCTCTCTTATACATCCTAGTGACGGAGCACCTGCTCTCATCAATTCGCCATAACCCCAATATTGGGTGGATTGAGGTGGGAGGCACCGAGTACAAGTGCTCTCTATTTGCTGATGATGTCCTAGTATATATCACTCAATCACATATATCCATCCCTGCTGTTATGGCTGAAATAGATCACTTTGTTACATGGTCAAATTTTAAAATCAATGCAGCGAAGTCTGAGGCCCTCGATGTCTCCCTCCCCAAATCCATACAGGATTCCATCCAGTCCAACTTTTCCTTTGCCTGGCCTTCACAGGGTATCAAATACTTAGGAATTCCTATTCATAGAGACCTCTCCCATCTATGTTATCTTAATTTTGGGCCCTTTATTGAACAACTCCACACAGACCACGGTTGGCAAGTTAGAACTGTAAGATTCACTACGTGAACCACTGGTGTTTTGTGGAAAGGCACATGTACACTGTGTTCCAAATTATTATGCAAAAAGTGTTTAGGAGTGATAAGGGAAGAATTTGTTTGTTTGTCAGTTAAACTCATTGATGGTGATGTGTGTCAGGGCTCTTTATATCACTGTAAGCAATTGCAGACACCTGTGCTAATTAGTTTGGCAGGTGTGTCCAATGAAAGGCAAGACTTCTTAAGAAGGCTGTCCCACGTTATTAAGCAGCCTACATTTTCTGCCAAAATGGGAAAGAAAAAGGATGTGTCGGCTGCTGAGAAGCAACAAATTGTGGAGTGTTTAGGTCAAGGCATGACTACAATCAACACTGTGCGATGATCAGGATGAAGTGTCTTGGCAATCAAGAAGTATGAAGCTGATTCACAGTACACACGTGTGCGTGCTGATAAGGGAAAATTGAGGACTCTTTCCTACAGGTAATTATGTCAGGTTAAAAGAGCAGCGCAAAAAAGCCTTGTCATAGCAACAGACAAGTTTTTGAAGCTGCTGGTGCCTCCAACGTCCCCCGAACAACAAGATGCAGGGTCCTTCAGAGGTTTGCAGCTGTGCGTATGCCATCCTGTCGACCTCCTCTATCCACTGCACACAAGCAGAAACGGCTCCAGTGGGCCAAACAATACATGAAGACTGATTTCAAAACTGTTTTGTTCACGGATGAGTGCCGTGCAACGCTCGATGGTCCAGATGGATGGAGTGGAGGATGGCTGGTTGATGGACACCCCACGCAAACACGGCTACAGCGACAACAAGGAGGAGGTGGAGTAATGTTTTGGGCTGGAATCATGGGGAGAGAGATTGTCGGCCCTTTTAGGATTAATGAAGGGGTAAATATGAACTCCATAATGTATGTGGAGTTTCTCAAACAGCACTTCCTGCCATGGTTCAAGAAGAAGAACCGTGTATTCCACAGCAAGATCATTTTCATGCATGATAATGCACCTGTCACACTGTCACAGAATACTGGAGGTAGGGGGCCTAAGCTGACCCTAAGCTGGGACCCTGACTAACCCCTCAACCTGGAGGTACTGTTAAAGGTACAGAGGTCCAGGCCGCCAGCGTAACCCCTACCTCCTGAGGATCCCTGCACCTAAGTAATCTAGTCCTGAGAAAGACCCCGATCACAACAATAGGGAACCAGAAATAATATGCCCACACACAGTATTTAGACGAACGAGACAGTACAAGGGAAAAACCAAAACCACCTTGCATACAACTTCTACACAACTACAACAGAGGGAACACCAACGGGAAAGGAGATAAATGATAAAGCGAGGAAAGGGAAAAAACACTTCCAAATGCACTTATCTCAGCAACTCCAAACACCACGATCCGCTCTGAAAGTCAGAATGAAAAGCTTTCACCGACACCTCCCAAACAGACCTGCAGGAATATAAAGGAGTCTCACTAAAGAAGCATTGATTGCAGCTGGGCGAGGCTGGACCTCAGCTAGCCCAGAGAGAGAGAGAATTAACTCCTACACTGCCGAAAAAACACAAAGCACCAACAAGTCAGCTGCGAGAAGTCAGGCTGTGTACTCGTGACGATCTTCGTGGCAACACACCCGTGACAGTACCCCTCCTTCTACGAGGGGCCTCCGGACCCTCAGGGCCAGGTTTATCCGGGTGAGTCGAGTGGAAGGCCCGAACTAATCGGTCTGCGTTAATATCCGACGCAGGAACCCACATCCTCTCCTCAGGACCATACCCCTTCCAATGAACCAAGTACTGAAGGGACCGGCGATTAAAGCGTGAATCAATGACCCTCGATACCTGGAACTCCAAGTTACCATTGACAACCACAGGAGGGGGAGGTAAAGGTGACGGTACCACCGGCGCCACATACCTCTTAAGCAATGATCTGTGAAACACGTTGTGAATTTTAAACGTAGGGGGGAGGTCAAGACGGAATGCCACCGGATTAATAACAGAACTGATTCTGTATGGCCCGATGAACCTGGGACCCAGTTTCCAGGAGGGAACCTTAAGTTTAATATTCCTGGTAGACAACCATACCTGATCGTTCACACTTAGGTCCGGACCAGACACTCTCCTCCTATCAGCCATACGTTTGTATCGGTTCCCCATAGTTTTCAGATTCTTCAGCACCCCTCTCCATACTGAAGCGAGAGATGAGGAAAATCGTTCCTCCTCCGGAACCCCCGAAGAGCCCCCCCTACTGAAAGTACAAAACTGGGGGTGAAAACCATATGCCCCAAAAAACGGGGACTTACCAGTGGACTCGCTCCGCCTATTATTGAGAGCAAACTCTGCCAGAGGTAGGAAAGAAGCCCAGTCCTCCTGGTTCTCTGACACAAAACACCGAAGATATGTCTCCAAGCTCTGGTTCATACGTTCCGTCTGACCATTGGTCTGAGGATGAAAAGCCGACGAGAATGACAAATGCATCCCCCGCCGAGCACAAAACGCCTTCCAGAACTTGGACACAAACTGAGACCCCCGATCAGACACCACCTCGGAGGGTACCCCGTGAAGCCTCACAATCTCCCCAATGAATACCTGCGCAAGAGTTTTAGCATTAGGAAGAGCTGGAAGAGCGATAAAATGTTCCATCTTGCTGAACCTGTCCACTACAACGAGTATGACCGTTTTACCCGAAGACGGAGGGAGGTCCGTAATAAAGTCCATAGACAGATGAGTCCAAGGACGCTCCGGGATCTTCAAAGGTAAGAGGGCCCCAGACGGACGGGTATGTGAGGTCTTAGAGCGCGCACAAACCCCACAGGACGCGACAAAAGTTACCACCTCTTTATGTAAGTTAGGCCACCAAAACCGACGCGAGAGGAGATCCACAGTTGCTTTACTCCCCGGGTGTCCTGCAAAAACTGAGTTATGGTGTGCCTCGATCACCTTTTGTCGCAACTGATCTGGAACGAACAGTCTCCCCGAAGGTCCAACAGGGGCGTCCCCCTGAGCCTCCAATATCTCCTCCTCCAGCTCAGAGCATACTGCCGAAACCACCACCCCCTCCTGAAGAATAGGAATCGGGTCGTCCGTATTCCCGGCCCCAGGGAAACTGCGAGATAAGGCATCCGCCTTTACATTTTTAGACCCAGGACGATATGTAACGACGAAATTAAACCTGGTAAAAAACAATGACCACCTAGCTTGTCTGGGATTCAGACGTTTAGCGGACTCCAGATATAGCAGGTTCTTGTGATCGGTGATGACGGTGACCGGATGAACTGCCCCCTCCAAAAAATGGCGCCACTCCTCAAAAGCTAACTTAATGGCCAAGAGTTCCCTATTGCCGACATCGTAATTCCTCTCAGCGGACGACAACTTTTTAGAGAAAAAGGCGCATGGATGCCACTTACCAGGGGACGAACCCTGTGACAATACTGCTCCCACCCCTACCTCGGAAGCGTCTACCTCTACAAAGAATGGCTGAGACGCATCAGGTTGAATGAGAATGGGTGCCGAGGCAAAACATTTTTTCAAGGAGGAGAATGCTTGACAAGCCTTGTCAGACCACCTAGAAAAATCCGTCCCCTTTTTAGTCATGTCTGTGAGAGGCTTAACCATGGACGAGAAATTACGAATGAACTTCCGGTAATAGTTAGCAAACCCCAGGAAACGTTGTAGTGCCTTAAGATTCTCCGGCCGATCCCACTCAAGAACTGCCCGCACTTTCCCAGGGTCCATACGAAAACCGGACGCTGAAACCAGGAAGCCTAAAAACTGGAGTTCCTGTACGGCGAACACACACTTTTCCCACTTGGCATACAGTTTATTATCCCGCAAGATCTGTAACACCTGTCTAACGTGCTCCTGATGAGACACCAGATCCGGCGAGTAAATTAAGATATCATCCAGATATATGACAACAAACTGTCCCACCAGGTGGCGAAAAATATCATTAACAAAGTGTTGAAACACCGCCGGGGCATTAGTCAGACCGAATGGCATGACAAGGTTCTCATAATGCCCCTCCGGAGTGTTAAAAGCCGTCTTCCACTCATCCCCCTCCTTCATCCTAATCAGATTGTACGCCCCCCTGAGATCCAACTTAGAGAACCATTTGGCGCCCACGATCTGATTAAAGAGATCGGGAATAAGTGGGAGCGGATACGGATCTCGGACCGTAATCCGATTAAGTTCACGGAAATCCAGGCAAGGGCGTAGGCCTCCATCTTTCTTCTTAACAAAGAAGAACCCCGCGGCCACCGGTGAAGATGAAGGTCTAATATGCCCCTTAGCCAGACTTTCAGAAATATAATCCTTCATGGCCTGCCTCTCAGGACCAGAAAGGTTATACAACCTAGCTTTAGGTAACTTGGCCTCAGGGAGCAGTTTTACAGAACAGTCATACTCGCGATGAGGAGGTAGTTCCTGACACCCATTCTCCGAGAATACATCCTCAAAGTCCGCCAGAAATGGAGGTAAGACCCAAGGAGTAACTGCACCGATGACCGTGTTCATGCAGTTTTTATTACAGAATTTACTCCATTGGCTTATCTCTCTGGTTTGCCAATTAATAACCGGGTTATGCTTAGCTAACCAAGGAAGGCCCAACACTATAGGAGTGGGAAGACCCTCCAACACGTAGCAAGACAACAGTTCTTTATGTATTGCCCCCACTTGAAGTTTTACACCATGCACAGCTTGCAAAAAACTTCCCTGACCGAGAGGCCTGGCATCGATCGAGAATATGGGGATGGGTTTAGCCAACTCACTCAATCGCATACCTTGAACCCGGGCAAACCGAGCATCAACCAGATTAGCCCCGGCCCCACTATCCAGAAGAACAGATATCCTCTCAGTTCTCGTACCCACCACCACCTCCGCCGGTACGAGAAACTGAGACGAACCTAGGGACGAAATACCTACTCCCAGATTGCCGTCCACCACACAACCTGGGATCAACAGTTTTTTCGACGACTCTTTACTCTGCAAGGGACGGGATGGACACCCCCCAATAAAATGTCCCTTTTTCCCGCAGAGGAAACACCTTCCTGTCTTATGGCGCACCACCGGTCCCCTTCCCCGAAATGATGTCCCTCCTAATTGCATAGGCTCCTCCGGACTGACCAGGGGAACCACCATATGAGGGGACCTTGTAGGAGGTGGAGACATTACAGGGGGTAGAGTTATCCCGCACCTCTCCCGAAGCCGTCTGTCAACACGAATAGCAAGGGCCATAGCGGCTTCCAGTGACGCGGGAGAGTCATACTGTGCCAACACATCCAGTAATTTGTCGGATAAACCATGACAAAACTGGCTCCTAAGAGCCGGGTCATTCCACTGGGTGTCCGTGGCCCACCTACGGAACTCCGAACAGAATTCCTCCGCCGGACGATCTCCCTGCTGAATCCTACGTAACTTAGACTCAGCAAGGGAGATCCGATCTGGGTCATCATATACGAGTCCCAGAGCAGCGAAAAACCTATCCACTGACTGGAGAACCGGGGAGCTTGGGGGAAGAGAGAACGCCCAAGATTGAGGGTCCCCTTGTAGGAGCGAGATGACAATTCCCACCCTTTGTTCTTCACTGCCCGATGACCGAGGCCGCAGCCGAAAGTACAATTTGCATGCCTCCCGGAAAACAAAAAACTTGTCCCGCCCCCCAGTGAACCTGTCAGGGAGAGCTACTTTAGGTTCTGGTCCGGCTTGCTCCGGAGGATGCAAAACCTTGGACTTAACGTCCGCCAGCCCCATGGACAAACTCTGCAACTGCCGAGCTAGACCGGCTACTGGATCCATGGTAGCTGGAGAAAACTAAGATGGTCGGTGAAAATGTCACACTGTCACAGAATACTGGAGGTAGGGGGCCTAAGCTGACCCTAAGCTGGGACCCTGACTAACCCCTCAACCTGGAGGTACTGTTAAAGGTACAGAGGTCCAGGCCGCCAGCGTAACCCCTACCTCCTGAGGATCCCTGCACCTAAGTAATCTAGTCCTGAGAAAGACCCCGATCACAACAATAGGGAACCAGAAATAATATGCCCACACACAGTATTTAGACGAACGAGACAGTACAAGGGAAAAACCAAAACCACCTTGCATACAACTTCTACACAACTACAACAGAGGGAACACCAACGGGAAAGGAGATAAATGATAAAGCGAGGAAAGGGAAAAAACACTTCCAAATGCACTTATCTCAGCAACTCCAAACACCACGATCCGCTCTGAAAGTCAGAATGAAAAGCTTTCACCGACACCTCCCAAACAGACCTGCAGGAATATAAAGGAGTCTCACTAAAGAAGCATTGATTGCAGCTGGGCGAGGCTGGACCTCAGCTAGCCCAGAGAGAGAGAGAATTAACTCCTACACTGCCGAAAAAACACAAAGCACCAACAAGTCAGCTGCGAGAAGTCAGGCTGTGTACTCGTGACGATCTTCGTGGCAACACACCCGTGACAGCACCGTCTCATGCTGCACATAACACATCTGCATCTCTGGCTGATATGGGCATAAAAGGGGACAAACTTATGGTGTGACCCCCATGCTCCCCTGACCTCTACCCCATTCAGAACCTCTGGAGCATCATCAAAAGGAGTGTCTATGATGGCGGGAGGCATTTCACATCTAAGCAACAGCTCTGGGAGGGTATTCTGTCCTCATGCAAAACAATTGAAGCAGAAACCATCCAAAACCTGACAAATTCAATGGACGAGAGAGTTCAGAAGCTTCTTTCGAACAAGGGGTCCTATGTGCTAATGTAACATCACCTAGAATAAAGTTTTGAGTTGAAAACTGTTTGATTTCAGTTTCTAATAACCTGCTAAAGCTTATAATTTCAAAATTGACCATTTTTTTGTTCTTTATTAAAATGAAAAGGTTGATCGAAGAGTATGGGGGATCTAAGAGTGTGGCAACCCAGTAGTCAGGATTACTTTGAATTCTTACAATCTGAGGGTCATGTTGCAGGTAGTGCAGCAAGAAGGCACTTATGTGTCTTGCGCATCTAGGAGCCCCAAAATTATTTTCCGGGCTAGATGCAGCTAAAAATTATTATTAATTTTAAATCTGGTGGAGCTTAGTATAGATGGCCTAATAGAATCAGTACTGCACACTGCTACAAAGCCCAAATTATTTTCCAGCCAAGATACAGATAAACATGATTAGTAATTTTAAATCTGTTGGAGCTTAGTATAGATGGCCTAATAGAATCAGTACTGCACACTGCTACAAAGCCCAAATTATTTTCCAGCCAAGATACAGATAAACATGATTAGTAATTTGAAAGCTTAAAACGGTTGGTGAGGTGATTTTAACCAATCATCAAGCTTTTACTCTCCCCAGGATGACACAGGGGTAGAAAAGTGGTTTCGGATCCACGATTTGTTTATCTTTATGAACGTGAGTCTGTCTACATTATCAGTGGAGAGCTGTGTGCCCTTATCTGTCAGCACACCACCAGCAGCGCTGAACACACGTTCAGACAGAACGCTGGCTGCGGGGCATGACAAGATCTCCAAGGTGTAAGTGGCTAGCTCCGGCCATTTATCCAGATTGGAAGCCCAAAAAGAGCAAGGGTCCCGTGACACAGTCATGGCTTCAATATTTACTTGGAGATACTCCTGTTCCATCGTCTCTAGGCGTTGACTATGTGTAAGACTTCTTGTCTCCAGTGGCCTTGCAAAGGATGGGCTAAAAAAGTGGTGAAATGATTCCGAAAAATTGATGTTACCAGCAGATACTGTGTTTCTGTTACGGTTTGAGTGCTGAACACTCGACGGTCCCACGGTTGGCAAGTTGGAACTGTGAGATTCACTACGTGCACCACTGGTGTTTTGTGGAAAAGCACATGTAAGATTCTGCAACAGTCTCTGCTGATACTCCTGCATGCGTGCATCCCTTTCTATGGCAGGAATAATTTCTGCAAATTTACTTTTGTACCGGGAATCTAACAGTGTGGCAACCCAGTAGTCAGGATTATTTCTAATTCTCACAATTCGAGGGTCATGTTGCAGGTAGTGCAGCAAGAAGGCACTCATGTATCTTGCGCATCCAGGAGCACCAAGTCCCTGTTGTGTTGGTGGCGAGGTAACAATCATGCTTCCTTCCTCTGTCCTCTCCCCCCAACCTCGCAAAACAGAAATGTGAACAAGGGCTCCCTCATCTGATGAGTCTTCCATCAGTTCGTCCTCCACTTCTTCCTGGGCTCCTGCACCTTCCTCACTAGTTTGGCTGCTACCATGCGCCCTGGTAAAACCATCTCCTCCACCCTCACATGCCTGCCGCCTTGGTGCTGCCGAACGTCTGGACCTTGCAGATGTTAGCCCTTCCGCATACAACTCCTCCTCTACTTCCTCCACCTCCTCTTGTGCCACCACCTGACTCCGAATTCTGTTTAACATGTGCTCTAGCATGTAAATCACCGGAATAGTCATGCTGATAATGGCATCGTCAGCACTAAACATCTTCGTCGCCATTTCAAAACTGTGCAGAAGTGTGCATAGGTCCCTGATCTGAGACCACTCCTCCAGCGTGATTTGCCCCACCTCTGGATCTCGTTGGCCCAGGCTATACGTCAGAACACATTGCACCAGGGCTTGTCGGTGCTGCCACAGTCGCTGCAACATGTGCAGAGTTGAATTCCACCGGGTAGGCACATCGCATTTTAGCCAGTGAAGTGGCAGGCCCAACCACTTCTGTAGAGATGTAAGTCACTGAGCTGCGGGATGCGAACGGCGGAAGTGAGCACACAGCGACCGTGCCCTTTGCAGAAGGCCATCTAGTCCAGGATAGTGGGCTAAAAATTGCTGGACAACCAGGTTCAACACGTGAGCCATACAAGGCACGTGTGTGACATTGCCCCGGCGAAGGGCCGCACCCAGGTTTGCATTATTGTCGCACACGGCCTTCCCTTGTTTCAGGTCCAGTGGAGACAACCATTCATGAAATTGGTTCTCCAGAGCTGACTACAACTCCTCGGCTGTGTGACTCACATTTCCCAGACATTTCAATGTAAAAACCGCCTGATGACATTGAGCCCTACTGCCAGCATAGTAAGGAGGTGTGCAGGATCCCTTCTGCGCAGTTAGAAAGCTTGTGGCATGACCAGACAGGCTTTGGGTGCAGGTGGAGGACCGAGAGGAGGTTGAGGAGGCAGAAGCAGTGGAGGAACTTTGAGATAAAGAGGATTGACGCACAACTCGTGGGGACGGCAAGACTTGGACAGCAGCCCCTTGTCCTGCTGTCACCATAGTTACTCAGTGCCCAGTCAGCGACATGTAACGCCCCTGTCCATGCCTACTCGTCTAAGTGTCTTTGGTGAAATGCACCCTGTCACACACAGAGTTTCTCAAAGAAGTGGTGATGTTGTGTGCGACATGCTGGTGGAGCGCAGGCACACCTTTATTTGAGAAGTAGTGCCGACTGGGCATCTGGTACTGGGGCACTGCGACGGACATAAGGTCTCAAAAATCCTCTGTGTCCACCAGGCGGAAAGGCAGCATTTCTGTAGCCAAGAGCTTGCAGATGGTGAAATTCAACCTCTTAGCTTTCTCATGGCTAGGAGGAAATGGTCTTTTACTTGTCCACATCTGAGGGACCGAGGGCTGGCTGTTGTGCTTAGACGGGGTTGATAAGGGTGTCCCCAGCAAACTGCCAGTCTGTGAGGAAGATGCAGGCGGACATGTTAGGTTGCCTTGATCCAAAGGTGGTGCTATCGATGTCGGACAGCGCTCAACACCAGCTGGTGTTACCACCTCCAAAGAAAATGATGACCTGCCAATCACGCTGGCTGTTGCGGGTAAAGAGGTGGCAGGTCTGCGTCCCAAAGCAGGTGTGACTGCTGTCCCCCCAGTCACAGAGGATGAAGAGGCCACGGATGCACAAGATGTGGCAGACGACGGTTGGCCCGGCCGGATAGGCCGCATTGTAGCACAGTGAGCTTCCCACTGCAACTTATGCTTCATGTCCATGTGCCGGTTCATGCATGAAGTACTCAAACTATGTATTTTTTGGCTTAGCTTTTGCTGACAAATGTTACAGATAACACGAGTTGGGTCATCTTTATCGATCGGAAAAAATGCCCAGGCTATGCAAGGCTTGGCACCCATGCGACCTGAAGAGCCACCGCGACTTGTGGTGAGAGGCAGAGTTGTGTTTGAGGATGCAGTTGTTGACGTGCTTCGAGTACTACGTCTCTGTCCAGGAAGGCGCAACCTGACCTCGTCGTCACTAGCATTCTCCTCCACCTCCTCTGCTGACCTCATCTCTTGGCTGACTGTGGGTTGACAGTAAAAGGGATCTCCAACCTCATCATCATCACCCTATGTGTTATCACACCCGTCGTCCTCAGAGCCCACCTGTTCCTGCCCTGACAAAAAACTCAAGTTGTCGCTCCAATCAGGTATTTGAGTCTTATCATCGTCTTCCTCATTGTCTCCACCAGCAGGAGTTACAGTTTGGGAATGAGGGTCTACATTATGGTCAGAACCTTCTGCGTCTGGTCCTGGATCCGACTCATAAAGATTCTGGGCATCAGTGCAGATCATTTCCTCGTCTGGATTCACAGAAGCGCTGGAGCCGACCTCTGATTCCCAGGCTATAGTATGAGTAAACAGCTCTGCAGACTCAACCATCTGTTCTACCTCATACTCAGATGGCAGCTGGAGATTTGGGAGCTGTGAGGAAGCAAGTGCGATTGGGGTGACACCTCTGAGGACTGGAGTATTTGTGATGTTGAAGTTGATGTGGAGGAGAGCCCACTTAAAGGAGCACTTGATATCCGTTGAAGCACCTGCTGTTTTTGTGCCTCATCTGGAATTTGTAGCGATTGGAATGGCCGTAAGAAAGGGATCTTATCACATTGTCCGCTAAAAGAAGTAGACATTTTAGTTTGGCTGGAAGATTGTCTTTCTTCTGCAGATGTTACTGTTGCTTTAACACCTACACCACGGACACAACCTTTTTTCCCCTTCCCAACACACCTATTCCCCTTTCCACCAGCAACAGGCCTTTTTCCTCTCATTTTGGTGGTTAACTAATTCACAACTCTGGAGTTGTTTGCACAAAAAAACAATGGATGGGAACTGAGCAGAGCTGAGTGGCCAAGCTGTGGTATTAGGCCAAAAGTATTGGCTGGGTTAGATGCAGATAAACATGATATTGAATTTGCAACCTGGTGGAGGTTAGTATAGATGGACTAATAGAACAAGTCCCACACACTGCTAGAAGCCAAAATATTTTTTCAGAGCTAGATGCAGAAAAAAATTATATTGAATTTGCAACCTGATGGAGGTCAGTATAGATGGACTAATAGAACAAGTCCCACACACTGCTAGAAGCCCAAATATTTTTTCAGAGCTAGATGCAGATAAAAATTATTTTTAATTTGCAACCTGATGGAGGTCAGTATAGATGGACTAATAGAACAAGTACCACACACTGCTAGAAGCCCAAATATTTTTTCAGAGCTAGATGCAGAAAAAAATTATATTCAATTTGCAACCTGATGGAGGTCAGTATAGATGGACTAATAGAACAAGTCCCACACACTGCTAGAAGCCCAAAAATTTTTTCAGAGCTAGATGCAGCTAAAAATTATATTCAATTTGCAACCTGGTGGAGGTCAGTATAGATGGACTAATAGACCAAGTCCCACACACTGCTAGAAGCCCAAATATTTTTTCAGAGCTAGATGCAGATAAAAATTATTTTTAATTTTCAACCTGATGGAAGTCAGTATAGATGGACTAATAGACCAAGTCCCACACACTGCTAGAAGCCCAAATATTTTTTCAGAGCTAGATGCAGAAAAAAAATATATTCAATTTGCAACCTGATGGAGGTCAGTATAGATGGACTAATAGAACAAGTCCCACACACTGCTAGAAGCCCTAATATTTTTTCAGAGCTAGATGCAGATAAAAATTATATTCAATTTGCAACCTGGTGGAGGTCAGTATAGATGGATTAATAGAACAAGTCCCACACACTGCTAGAAACCCAAATATTTTTTCAGAGCTAGATGCAGATAAAAATTATTTTTAATTTGCAACCTGATGGAGGTCAGTATAGATGGACTAAAAGACCAAGTCCCACACACTGCTAGAAACCCAAATATTTTTTCAGAGCTAGATGCAGATAAAAATGATTTTTAATTTGCAACCTGATGGAGGTCAGTATAGATGGACTAATAGACCAAGTCCCACACACTGCTAGAAGCCCAAATATTTTTTCAGAGCTAGATGCAGAAAAAAATTATATTCAATTTGCAACCTGGTGGAGGTCAGTATAGATGGACCAATAGAACAAGTCCCACACACTGCTAGAAACCCAAATATTTTTTCAGAGCTAGATGCAGAAAAAAATTATATTCAATTTGCAACCTGGTGGAGGTCAGTATAGATGGACTAATAGAATGATGCTATGCCCAAAGGGTTTTACTTCACTAGGTGCAGTACAAAAATTGGTATTCTATACACAGGTGGTGTAGCTTGCAACACAGATAGGCTACTCCACTGACTAACACACTCTGCAATAGGCCAAAAAGGATTAGCTTTGCTAGATTTAGCCAAATGCTGTGAAAAAAACTTGCACAGCACTGGCACAGACCTGCCTGGCAAAAACTGATAGGTACTGATGTAACTTAGTCCTGAAAAGGACTGCAATTACAATTAGTCTTTACTCCCAACCTAACTATTTAAGAGCACAGACCTGCCTGATAAAAGACATAGGAAATGCTGTAACCTAGTCCTTAAAAGGACTGCAATCACAACTATTCCCTACTCCCAAGCTATCTGTAGATTTGTGCGAAAATTGGCTTGAAATTAACAAGGTATAGCGCACACAGCAATAGCGGTGCCATCTAACATGCAGCTGCAGCAGTGAGAAAATGGTGGCGACGGGGAAAATGGCTGGGTCTTTTAGGGCAAGAACATGTGACATACACTGCCAATGACACATGCCCTTGCTTTTGTGAAAAAAATCACTTCACTCCGTGTGTGCGCTACTGATAGGCTGACAGATTGCACCTCCCCATTGTAAATGCGGGAAAGAGAAAAAAAAAATGGAGATCTTCATTATTCCTGCAGAGATCCATCCCCTGCCCCTCCCCCCGCCCCGTTGTACACTGAAACTGCGTATTAACATTAATTTTCATCATTACTGAGAAAAAATCCAGTTATGATTTTGGTGCACGAACAGTTATCGAACATAACCTCGAACAGCCGAATTTTTTTCAAATCGTTCGTGTTCGCTGAACGGCTCGAACACCGCCCAAAACAGCTTGAATTTGAGATTGGCGAACAGTTCGAGTCGAACAACGCTCATCTCTAGTGGTGATGAGAAGTCTGGCCCAATCCAGCCCTTGTTCATTTTGATAAGGGTCAGCTTGTCAGCATTGTCAGTTGACAGGCGAGTGCACTTGTCTCTTATAATTCCCCCAGCGGCAATAAAAACATGCTCCGATAGCACGCTAGCGGCAGGGCAGGCCAGGACCTACAAGGCATACAGAGCGAGTTCATTCCAAGTGTCCAGCTTGGATACCCAATAATTAAAAGGCACAGAGGAATCACGGAGGATGCTGGTACGGTTGGCAAAATACTCCCTCACCATCTTTTGAAACTTTCCACTCCTTTTGAGAGTACCCCGCGCCTCAGGGCCTGTAAGCTTTGCGGGTCTCAGAAAACTGTCCCAGAACGTTTACAGTGTTCCCCTGCCTCTGCTGGATTGGAGTTGCATCTCTCTCGCCTGTACGCCTTGGTTGGGCAACGAACTGTGACCTCTGCCGCTAGCGTGTTCAGATGGGAATTTTTTTAACAGTTCTGCAGCAAGGGCCTTCTGGTACTGCCCCATTTTTGTAGACCTCTCCACCTCAGGAATAAGTGAGTGAAAGTTCTCCTTGTAGCGGGGGTCTAAAAGTGTCACCAACCAGTAATGACTGTTACCAAACATTTTGACAACGTGAGGGTCACAGTTAAGGCAGCGTAACATAAAGTCAGCCATGCGTGCCCGACTGGTAACGGGCAAGACTTCCATGTCCTCACCAAGATGACGACTGACCATGCTCTTCTCCTCCTCCTCCTCCTCCTCTTCCTCCTCCCCCCTGTCCTCAGGCCACCCATGCTGAACCGACGGTATGACAGTTGTACAGGTACTACCGTATACAGCGCATGATACCAGCTCCTGTTCTTCCTCCTCCTCCTCCTCCCCCTCTCCCTCATTGTCCCCCAATGCACGTTGGGATGAGATGAGGCTGGGCTGTGTATAATCGCCCGCTATGGCTTCTTGATCCATCTCATCATACTCTGGCTGCAATGCCTCCTCTTTAATTCTCTGCAGAATGCGTTGCAAAAGACAGACAAGTGGGATGCTGACGCTAATGAAGGCGTCATCGCCACTCACCATCTTGGTGGACTCATCAAAGTTTGTCAGGATGGTACATATGTCAGACATCCAGGTCCACGCCTGAGGTCTTATGTGTGGAGTCTGACCTGAATATCGACGGCCTTGTTGCAGCTGGTCCTCCACAACTCCTCTCTTCTGCTCACAAATCCTTTGCAACATGTGGAGGGTAGAGTTCCAAAGTGTGGGGACATCACACACCAGTCGGTGTGATGGAAGCTGCAAACGCTGCTGCAACACAGCAAGGGCGGCGGAAGCTGTAGCCGACTTGTGAAAATAAGCTGACCGGCGTACTTTCACGAGCAGGTCTGGCAACTCGGGGTACGATTTAAGAATCCGCTGAACCACGAGGTTAAGCACATGAGCAAGGCATGGTACGTGTGTGATCTCGCCTCGCCTCAGAGCCGCCACCAGGTTACGGCCATTGTCACACCCGACCATGCCTGGATGTAGGTTCAGTGGTCTCAGCCACAGATCTACCTGCTCTTTCACAGCTGTCCACAACTCACAAGCAGTGTGAGGTTTATCACCTAAGCTTATGAGTTTCAGCACAGCCTGTTGTCGCTTGGCTGAGGCAGTACTGCAGTGCTTCCTGCTTGTAACTGATGTGGTGATATCTGAGATGGAGGCTGAACATGAGGAGGAGGAGGAGGAGGAGGAGGATGCACAGGAGCTGTACACTGTGGGGGCAACTCTGACTGACATAGGGCCCGCAATCCTCTGTGTGGGGAAGATGTGTTCCGTCCCAAGGTCCGACTGGGTCCCATCTTCCACTATGTTTACCCAGTGTGCCGTCAGGGAGATGTACCATTCCTGGCCACAAGCACTTGTCCACGTGTCCATCGTCAGGTGGACTCTCCCAGTAACTGCATTGTTGAGGGCACGGCAGATGTTTTGGGACACGTGCTTGTGTAGTGTGGGGATGTCACACCCTGCAAATTAGTGTCGGCTTATAAGGTTGCAGAAGGATTCCGTCTCCACCAGCCTAAAAGGCAGCATTTCCAACGCAAGCAGTCGTGAAATGTGCGAATTTAGGACCGTGGCCTGTGGGGCATTAGCTGCGAATTTGCGCTTTCGTTCAAAGGTCTGGGATATGGACAATTGAACGCTGCGGTGGGACGTGGACTTGGACCTTGATGCTATTTCTTGAGAAACTGCCATAACAAGTGAAGACAGAGAGGAGATGGCATCTTTGCATGCAGTATGGACAGGGGATAGCCTTGCACGCACAACAGGGGGTTATATCACACGCACAACAGCGGAAGAAGCAGTGGTGACACCCGCTGACACAGGTCGTGGACCCTGGGGTTCGCCCCACAAAGTCGGGTGCTTTGCTGACATGTGACTGATCATGCTGGTGGTGGTCAGGCTGGTAGTTTTGTCACCCCTGCTGATGCTGGCACGGCAGGTGGTACAAATGGCCTTTTTGGGGTTATCAGCAGAGTCTTTAAAAATTTCCAGACTCTGGAAGACCAACAGGTTGTACTGGCAACGTCCCTCGTGTTGGTGTTACGGTGAACTGTTGCCCGCCTTCTGTGTGTGGCCACCACACTGCTTCTTCCTGCCTGTTGGGGTACTCTGCCTACCTCCCCCTGTGTGTTGCTGGCCTCGCTCTGTGTGTCCTCCAGCCACGTTGGGTCAGTTACTAGATCATCCACCACCTCCTCCTCTTCCACTTGCACACCACGATCCTCCTCCTCACTTCGTGGCAATTGTGTCTCATCATCGTCTACCTCTTGTGACAAATTGCCAGTGTCGACTTCCTGTGGCCATGGCTGTTCAAATACTTGGGCATCCCTGCATTGGATCTCCTCTTCCACCACTTCAAGTGGAGCAGGCGAGGGGCACAAATATGTAAATGGACCAGTGAACAGCTCTTCAGAGTGTCCAAGTGTGGGATCAGTTGCTGTCTGACAACCCTCGGCATGGTGGGAGGAAGGAGCATCAGGGTGAGGAGGAGTATGCGGTCGAGACTCACGGCTACTAAAACTTGACCGTGTGGAAGACAGACCAGAGGTGGTGGTGCAAAACCACAGTTCTATTTTTCTGGTCTACACCAGACTCTTTTAAACAGATATATTGGTGTCTGAACAGTCTGGGAGACACTATTACTGTTTTTTTATGGCAAAAAATGCCAAAAGCAGGATAATACAGAGATTTGACCCGTGGAACTGCAAAACCACAGTTATAGTTATGTGGCATACCTCAGACTCTTTTAAACAGATATATTGGTGTCTGACCAGTCAGGGAGACACTATTATAGTTTTTTTTTATGGCAAAAAATGCCAAAAGCAGGATAATACAGAGATTTGAGCCATGGAACTGCAAAACCACAGTTATAGTTAGGTGGCATACACCACACTGTTTTAAACACATATAGTGGTGTCTGACCAGTCAGGGAGACACTATTACAGTTTTTTTTATGGCAAAAAATGCCAAAAGCAGGATAATACAGAGATTTGACCCGTAGAACAGCAAAACCACAGTTATAGTTATGTAGCGTACACCAGACTCTTTTAAACAGATATATTGGTGTCTGACCAGTCAGAGAGACACTATTACAGTTTTTTTTTACGGCAAAAAATGCCAAAAACAGGATAATACAGAGATTTGACCCGTGGCACTGCAAAACCACAGTTCTCTTTTTCTGGCCTACACCAGACTATTTTAAACAGATATATTGGTGTCTGAACAGTCAGGGAGACACTATTACAGTTTTTTTATGGCAAAAAATGCCAAAAACAGGAAAATACAGAGATTTGACCCGTGGAACTGCAAAACCACAGTTATAGTTATGTGGCATACACTAGACTTTTTTAAACAGATATATTGGTGTCTGACCAGTCATGGAGACACTATTATATTTTTTTTTTATGGCAAAAAATGCCAAAAGCAGGATAATACAGAGATTTGAGCCGTGGAACTGCAAAACCACAGTTATAGTTATGTGGCGTACACCAGACTCTTTTAAACAGATATAGTGGTGTCTGACCAGTCAGGGAAACACTATTACAGTTTTCTTTCATGGCAAAAAATTCCAAAAGCAGGATAATACAGAGATTTGACCCGTGGAACGGCAAAACCACAGTTATAGTTATGTGGCGTACACCAGACTCTTTTAAACAGATATATTGGTGTCTGACCAGTCAGAGACACACTATTACAGTTTTTTTTTATGGCAAAAAATGGCAAAAGCTGGATAATACAGAGATTTGACCCGTGGAACTGCAAAACCACAGTTATAGTTATGTGGCGTACACCAGACTCTTTTAAACAGATATATTAGTGTCTGACCAGTCAGGGAGACACTATTACAGTTTTTTTTACGGCAAAATATGCCAAAAACAGGATAATACAGAGATTTGACTCGTGGAACTGTAAAACCACAGTTCTATTTTTGTGGCCTACACCAGACTCTTTTAAACAGATATATTGGTGTCTGAACAGTCACAGACACCCTCAATTTTTTTTTTTTTGGCGGGGGGGGGGAATACCTCTGACTGAGAAAAAAAAAAATCCAGGATTTATATGAAAAAAAAAAATTTCCTGGCCCCTGAGACTGGGGTGATAAATCTAGCAATTTGACCGACAGGAGCACATAGGACTGTAATGCAGCGTTTACTGGTATAACCACTGCGTCTCCTATACAGCCTGCCTGCCTGATATCTGGGATGGATATTAGTCCTGAGAAGGACTGTTTGTTTGATTTGGCAGGCTTTAGAGACCCTACACTACCTATTTTGCACTATATATCTCTCCCTAACTCAACAGCACTGACCCTACACTGGCCGATCCGGAACGACTGTGTCCAAGATGGCGGCGCCCAGTTTTAAATACTTGAGGTGTCGCTGTGCGGCCAGCCAATCACTGTAATGCCCACAAACAACATGGCTGCGGCATTACAGTGACTGGCTGGCAATCCCTGCATGTTCATTGGCTCTGTAAAGAGCGTCAAACATGCAGGACGAAGACCCGAACTCCCGCCCGAGTAACCCGGAAATGCTCGGTGCTCGCCGAACATCGCTCGCTCGCTCAACACTAGTTGCTATCTGTATGTGTTTGAAAAGGTTTGGAGTGTTGAAAGCTAGTATATATTGAAGCATATCCTACCTAACTAGTTTAAATCAGAGTATATAGGACATTGAAAATAGAAAACATGATACTTATATAGTAATTTATTATTCACTTTAATATTTTTGTGCATATGCCATCTATAGACAACAATTTACCGCCCAACACATGATTTGACATTATGCTTTTATTGTGATAAAAAGGAGTGATAATAACGAGAAAAGGTTTGTATAAAATAAGAAAAATAATGAAAAATAGTGGGTAGCTTTTGAAAAAGTGATTTCTTCTTAATTCCCAAAGTGGTCAACTTGATCAACAGAGTAGAGAGTGCTATGCACTTGGGGTCAGAGGTGAGTATGAAGAGATCACAGCATAGTTGACATGTGCCACCAATGAGGATGAAGATGGCACCATGTGCTTTTACAGCCAATTGGCTTAGATTTCAAATTTATTGTTCATTTTTGTTTGCTTGTTTTTTTTTTTGTCTGCCAGCCATTAACAATCCATGTGTAAACCCTGATAGTCATAGAAAACATTAAGATACATAACAAACTAAAGTGAGGAGGCATTCACCCCTCCTCTCCTCTCCCACACAGAATTGCAATAGAGTGAACTTTTCAAGGTTCGATTCGGTTCCTATTTATGAATCTTCCAATGTTCAACGAACAGTTTGTCGAAATATCCGAACCTCATTGGATTCAATGGGAGGCAAAACCAAACGCATAGACAACACCGTCAAAGAGTCCCAAAAGCTGTCAAATCAGCTGAAATTAGGAGCAGACACCAGGAAAAGTGCATCAATTGACCCTCAGTATCAATTTTATAATGGCACAGAAGCAGTCAGCCATTGGCCAAGCAAGAGGTATCAGGGTCTGGGCAAGCATTTACAACTTTGAATTGAACTTCAAATGAACACGAGGTGGGTGAGGGATCGGTGTATGCCTGCTGGACTGGGAGCCCTGATGTAACAGCTGAATAGTATACCCAAATGTATATAATGATAAGTATATTGAAACTTCTGAAGTCATATACTAAACAAATAAAACCAGAGTAGATCCACTCAGTTTTATGAGGCATCAACAAGATATTTTTTTTACATTTCATATTTTATTAAAGACAATTTTAAAATCATATAAAAACTGTAAAACAGGAGCTTTCACAATTATGCAGCTCACTGACAGTCAGACAATTTATAAGTTATACAAAAAGGGGGAAATATACAGGGTGGGCCATTTATATGGATACACCTAAATAAAATGGGAATGGTTGGTGATTTCAACTTCCTGTTTGTGGCACATTAGTATATGGGAGGGGGGAAACTTTTCCAGATGAGTGGTGACCATGGTGGCCATTTTGAAGTCAGCCATTTTGGATCCAACTTTATTTTTTTCAATGGGAAGTGGGTCATGTGACACATCAAACTTATTGAGAATTTCACAAGAAAAACAATGGTGTGCTTGGTTTAAGCTTAACTTTATTCTTTCATGAGTTATTTACAAGTTTATGACCACTTATAAAATGTGTTCAAAGCGCTGCCCATTGTGTTGGATTGTCAATGCAACCCTCTTCTCCCAGTCTTGACACACTGATAGCAACACCGCAGAAGAAATGCTAGCACAGGCTTCCAGTATCCGTTGTTTCAGATGCTGCAAATCTTGCATCTTCACAGCATAGATAATTGCCTTCAGATGACCGCAAAGATAAAAGTCTAAGGGGGTCAGATCGGGAGACCTTGGTGGCCATTCAAATGGCCACAAAGACCAATCCACTTTCCAGGAAACTGTTCATGTAGGAATGCTCGGACCTGCCACCTATAATGTGGTGGTGCACCATCTTGTTGGAAAAACTCAGGGAACGTGCCATCTTCAGTAGAGTTGAGCCACCCCCGCAGTGTTCGGGTTTGGTCCGGTTCGTTGAACAGCGGTGTGTTCGCCGAACTGTTCGTCGAACTGTTCGTCGAACACCATCGAACACCGTTAAAACCAATGGCAGGCAAACAAAAACAAATAGAAACACATAGAAAACACCTTCAAAGGTGTCCAAAAGCTGACAAACTGCTCAGAAGACACAACTAACACATGGAAAAGTGACATGTACATATAGTCATGCGAAAAGAAAAGAGGTGGAGGAGTAAAAGGAGGGGGAGACACAGATATAGGCATGTCATGCCCTTCTAAAATCAAGAAAGGCTGGAGTAAAAATCTAAAATCAGCCGACCAACACCCAAACGTCGTGACAAGAAAATTAAAAAAAGAAATATCTTTAGGTAGAATGGCGGTTCCATTCAGAACACTTTCCTTACAAGACATAGTGGTATCTCCGCTGTGACTTGTGCCAAAACGGAACCCCATACATTCGGACTAATCCACCATTTGTCATATCCAAGGGGCAGGTCAGTAAACGACAACATCGACACGGAACCAAGTACAGTAGTATATACTGTACATCCTTTGACAAGGCAATCAGGCGGATCAAGAAGTTGGGAAGGGTCACCCTAATGGCCAAAACAGACATTTATGTGGCGTCCCGGTTACTTACTGCCTGTGCCTCCGAATAGTGTCCACCTATTGGGCTGCTTCTGGGAAGGAGCATATTATATATATCGCTGTTTGCCCATGCGGTGGTCCAGATCCTGCTCACTATTTGAGGCGTTTAGTTGCTTCCTCGAATGGGTTGTAATGGATGTTTCTAAGGGGGCACATATTATCCATTACCTCGACAACTTCTTATGCCTGGGCCCAAAAGATTTGCCACTGTGTGAATACACGCGGTAGTCCACCTACGAGAAGGAGAGAGCTGGAGGGAGAGCGGACACCACAGAGCCGAGGGGTTAGATGGAGAACGGAAGAAGGAAAGAGGGCGAGGGAGGTAAGGGAGTACAGTGGAAGGCCGACCTGAGCTCCCTCACATTCCTGCTGGGCGGGGAACAGCCCTGAGAAGAAAAGCAGCTTCCGCATCCCTTTGAGGTTACGGGCGCGAGCGGGCAGAGGGACTACGCTGGAGTGCGAAGCCGACACGGCCAGTCTGTTCCTGCCCGTGCGACCTCCGTGTCGCCGGGTTTGTGCCAGAGCCGCAGTGGACCCTGACGGCCACCCCTCCTCTCCCAATACTGATGCCTGTCCGCTGGTGGGTCGTGCCCCCCCGCGGTGGAGGCAGGTCTAAGCTCTGTAATTTAAATTGGCTCTGTAATTTGAATGAGTACACTTTAAATCCTTTTACAAGGATCTATTGGAGGGCAAGTCTGATGCCAGCAGCCACGGTAATTCGAGCTCCAGTAGCATCCACTAAAGCTGCTGCAGTTAAAAAGCTTTTATAACGATCGAGCTTGGCGGTCGACCGCAAGGCGTGCTACCGCCAGTCCCAGCCCGTTTGCCTTGGGGCACCTCCCCGATGCTCTTCACTGAGTGTCCCGTGGGCCCGAAGTATTTCCTTTGAAAAAATCAAGTGTCCAAACCACAGGTGGTGTAGCTTGCTTAACAGCTGGGATACTCCGCTGACTAGCAGACACTGCTACTAGGCCCAAAGTATTGCCTGGGCTAGTTGCAGTTAAAAATTTGTAATTAGATCTACAGGCGGTGGCTACTCCGCTGACTAGCAGACACTGAAGCTTTGGAGCAGACCTCTGATTCCCAGGCTATAGTATGAGTAAACAGCTCTTCAGACTCAACCATCTGTGCTACCCCAAGCCATAGTGTATGTAGTTTCTTATGGTTAAAAGGGGGGGGAGACCCGACCCACCTGGAATTGACGATGCCAACGTCATGCAAAACATAGCAAGGGGACTCCAAAAAGAGTCTCCATTTTTTCCAAAAATTGTGGCACAGACACCACCTAAGTGGCATCAATTGTCCCAGAGTTGCTTAAAATGGTTGGTGAGGTGATTTTCCAAAATCCTCAAGCTTTTAGTCTCCCCAGGATGACACAGGTGGGGCAGATGGTGGTTGGCCCGGCCCGCTAGGCCGCATTGTAGCACAGTGAGCTTCGCACTGCAACTTATGCTTCATATCCATGTGACAGTTCAAGCATAAAGTACTCAAACTATTGTTTTTTTGGCCTCTACTCAGCTTTTGGTGACAAATGTTACAGATAACATGAGTTGGGTCATCCTTAGCAATCTCAAAAAATGCCCAGGCTATGCAAGGTTTAGAGCCCATGCGACACTGCTACTAGCAATACTAGCAAATGATTGGCTGGGTTAGAAGCAGTAAAAAATTGTTATTAGATACACAGGCGGTGCAGCTTGCTTCACAGCTGGGCTACTACGCCCAAAGTATTGCCTGCGCTAAATGCAGTTAAAAATTCTTATTAGATACACAGGCTGTGCAGCTTGCATTACAGCTGGGCTACTACGCCCAAAGTATTGCCTAGGCTAGATGCAGTTAAAAATTCTTATGAGATACACAGGTGGTGTAGCTTGCTTCAGAGCTGGGCTACTACGCTGACTAGCAGACACTGAAGCTTTGGAGCAGGCCTCTGACTAAACAGCTCTTCAGACTCAATCATCTGTGTTACCCCAAGCCATAGTGTATGTAGTTTCTTATGGTTAAAAGGGGGGTGGGAGCAACCCAACCCACCTGGAATTGATGATGGCAACGTCACTTAAAACACAGCAAGGGGACTCCAAAAAGAGTCTCCATTTTTTCCAAAAATTGTGGCACAGACACCACTTAAGTGGCATCAATTGCCCCAGAGTTGTTTAAAATGGTTGGTGAGGTGATTTTACCAAATCCTCAAGCTTTTAGTCTCCCCAGGATGACACAGGGGTAGAAAAGTCCTTGCAGATCCATGATTTGTTCATCTTTATGAACGTGAGCCTGTCTACATTCTCAGTGGACAGCCGCGTGCGCTTATCTGTCAGCACACCACCAGCAGCGCTGAACACACATTCAGAGAGAATGCTGGCTGCAGGGCATGACAAGATCTCCAAGGCGTGAGTGGCGAGCTCTGGCCATTTTTCCAGATTGGAAGCCCAAAATGAGCAAGGGTCCAGTGACACAGTCATGGCTTCGATGTTCACTTGGAGATACTCCTGCACCATCCTCTCTAGGCGTTGACTATGTGTCAGACTTCTTGTCTCTGGTGGCCACAAAATTGTTGTTACCAGCAGATACTGTGTTACTGTTACGGTTTGAGTGATGAAGACTCGACAGTCCCACAGTTGGCAAGTAAGGACTGTGAGATTCACTACGTGCACCACTGGTGTTTTGTGGAAAAGCACATGTAAGATTCTGCAACAGCCTCTGCTGATACTCCTGCATGCGTGAATCCCTTTCTATGGCAGGAATTATTTCGGCAAATTTACTTTTGTACCGGGGATCTAAGAGTGTGGCAACCCAGTAGTCGGGATTACTTTGAATTCTGACAATCCAAGGGTCATGTTGCAGGTAGTGCAGCAAGAAGGCACTCATGTGTCTTGCGCATCCAGGAGGACCAAGTCCTTGCTGTGTTGGTAGCGAGGTAAGAATCATGCTTCCTTCCTCTGCCCTCTCCCCCTAACCTCACACAACAGAAATGTGATCAAGGTCTCCCTCATCTGATGAGTCTTCCATGCCCATCGCCAGTTCGTCCTTCACTTCTTCCTCAGCTCCTGCACGTTCCTCAACAGTTTGGGTGCTACTATGCGCCCTGGTTAATCCCTCTCCCCCACGCTCCCATGCCTGCCGCCTTGGTGCTGCCTACCGTCTGGACCTTGGAGATGTTATCCCTTCCGCATACGACTCCTCCTCTACTCCCTCCACTTCCTCTTGTCCCACCACCTGACTCCGATTTCTGTTTAACGTGTGCTCCAGCATGTAAATCACTGGAATAGTCATGCTGATAATGGCATCGTCAGCACTAAACATCTTTGACGCCATTTCAAAACTGTGCAGAAGGGTGCAGAGGTCCCTAATCTGAGACCACTCCTGCAGCGTGATTTGCCCCACCTCTGGATCTCGTTGGCCCAGGTATACGTCAGAATGCATTGCACCAGGGCTTGTCGGTGCTGCCACAGTCGCTGCAACATGTGCAGAGTTGAATTCCACCGTGTCGGCACATTGCATTTCAGCCGGTGAACTGGCAGGCCCAATGACTTCTGTAGAGATGTAAGTCGTTGAGCTGCGGGATGCGAATGGCGGAAGTGAGCACACAGCGATCGTGCCCTCTGCAGAAGGCCATCTAGTCCGGGATAGTGGGCTAAAAATTGCTGGACAACCAGGTTCAACACGTGAGCCATACAAGGCACGTGTGTGACATTGCCCCGGCGAAGGGCCGCACCCAGGTTTGCAGCATTGTCGCACAAGGCCTTCCCTGGTTGCAGGTCCAGTGGAGACAACCATTCATGAAACTGGGTCTCCAGAGCTGACCACAACTCTTCAGCTGTGTGACTCACATTTCCCAGACATTTCAAAGTAAACACCGCCTGATGCCATTGAGCCCTGCTGCCAGCATAGTAAGGAGGTGTGCAGGATTCCTTCTGCGCAGTTAGAAAGCGGGTGGCATTACCAGACAGGCTTTGGGTGCTGGTGGAGGACCGAGAGGAGGTTGAGGAGGCAGAAGCAGTGGAGGAACTTCTAGATAAAGAGCATTGACACACAACTCGTGGGGACGGCAAGACTTGGACAGCAGCCCCTTGTACTGCTGTCACCATAGTTACCCAGTGCCCAGTCAGTGACATGTAATGCCACTGTCCATGCCTACTTGTCCAAGTGTCTGTGGTGAAATGCACCCTGTCACACACAGAGTTTCTCAAAGAAGCGGTGATGTTGTGTGCGACATGCTGGTGTAGTGCAGGCACACCTTTCTTTGAGAAGTAGTGCCGACTGGGCATCTGGTACTGGGGCACTGCGACGGACATAAGGTCTCGAAAATCCTCTGTGTCCACCAGGCGGAACGGCAGCATTTCTGTAGACAACAGCTTGCAGATGGTGAAATTCAACCTCTTAGCTTTGTCATGGCTAGGAGGAAATGGTCTTTTACTTGTCCACATGTGAGGGACCAAGGGCTGGCTGTTGTGCTTAGATGGTGTTGAGTAGGGTGTCCCCGGCAAACTGCCGGTCTGTGAGGAAGTTGCAGGTGGAAAAGTTAGGTTGCCTTGATCTAAAGGTGGTGGTCTCGATGTTGGAGAGCGCTCAACACCAGTTGGTGTTTCCACTTCCAAATGAAATGATGACCTGACAATCACACTGGCTGTTGCGGGTAAAGAGGTGGCAGGTCTGCGTTCAAAAACATGTGTGACTGCTGTCCCCCCAGTCACAGAGGATGAAGAGGCCGTGGATGCACAAGATGGGGCAGACGGGAGTTGGCCCGGCCCGCTAGGCCGCATTGTAGCACACTGAGCTTCCCACTGCAACTTATGCTTCATATCCATGTGACAGTTCATGCATGAAGTACTCTAATTATGGATTTTTTGCCCTCTACTTAGCTTTTGGTGACAAATATTACAGATAACATGAGTTGGGTCATCCTTATCGATCTGAAAAAATGCCCAGGCTATGCAAGGCTTAGAGCTCATGCGACCTGAAGAGCCACCACGACTTGTGGTCAGAGGCAGAGTTGTGGTTGAGGATGCAGTTGTTGACGTGCTTCCAGTACTCCGTCTCTGTCCAGGAAGGTGCAACCTAACCTTGTCGTCAATAGCATCCTGCTCCACCTCCTCTGCTGACCTCATCGACTGGCTGACTGTGGGTTAACAGTAAGTGGGATCTCCAACCTCGTCATCATCACCCTGTGTGTTCTCACACCCGTCGTCCTCAGAGCCAACCCTGCCCTGACCGAAAAGTCAAGTTGTCGCTCCAATCAGGTATTTGAGTCTTATCATCATCTTCATCATTGTCTCCACCAACAGGAGTTACAGTTTGGGAACGAGGGTCTACATTATGCTCCGAACCTTCTTCATCTGGTCCTGGATCCGACTCATAAAGATTCTGGGCATCAGTGCAGATCATTTCCTTGTCAGGATTAACAGAAGCTCTGGAGCAGACCTCCATTTCCCAGGCTATAGTATGAGTAAACAGCTCTGCAGACTCAACCATCTGTGTTATCACTAGTGTTGAGCCACCCCCGTAGTGTTCGAGTTCGGTTCGGTTCGTCGAACACCCGTGTGTTCGCCGAACTGTTCGTCGAACTGTTCGTCGAACACCTTCGAACACCGTTAAAACCAATGGCAGGCAAACAAAAACACATAGAAACACATAGAAAACACCTTCAAAGGTGTCCAAAAGCTGACAAACTGCTCAGAAGACACAACTAACACATGGAAAAGTGACAAGTACATATAGTCATGCGAAAAGAAAAGAGGTGGAGGAGTAAAAGGAGGGGGAGACACAGATATAGGCATGTCATGCCCTTCTAAAATCCAAAAAGTGAGAAGCCGAGACGGCCAGTCCGCTCCTGCCCGTGCCACCTCCGTGTCGCCGGGTTTGTGCCAGAGCCGCGGTGAACCCTGACGGCCAGCCCCCCTCTCCCAATACTGGTGCCTGTCCGCTGGTGGGTCGAGAGAGCCCCCCTGTGGTGGAGGCAGCTCTAAGCTTTTTAATTTAAATTGTCCCTCTAATTTGAATGAATACACTTTAAATCCATTTACAAGGATCTATTGGAGGGCAAGTCTCATGCCAGCAGCCGCGTAATTCCAGCTCCAGTAGCGTCCACTAAAGCTGCTGCAGTTAAAAAGCTTTTATAAGGATCGAGCTCGGCTGTCCACCGCAAGGCATCCTAGTGCCAGTCCCAGCCCCTATGCCTTGGGGTGCCTCCTGATGCTCTTCACTAAGTATCCCGTGGTCCCGAAGCATTTCCTTTGAAAAAATTAAGTGTCCAAACTACAGGTGGTGAAGCTTGCTTAACAGCCGGGATAATCCGCTGACTAGCAGACACTGCTACTAGGCACAAAGTATTTCCTGGGCTAGATGCAGTTAAAAATTTGTAAGTAGATACTCTCGTTGGATGCTGAGAAAGCATTCCATAGAGTCTCCTGGCACGCCATATATGATTCTCTTAAAATGCTTGGGGTAGGGGTCTAGGGGACCCTTTTATAGCCAAAATCACGGCCCTGTATCACAATACGTCACCTAGGCTGAAGATAAATGGAACTGTAGCACCGAGGGCTCGGTTGCTACAGACGTATTGCACCTCACCCAGAGGTGTGATATCTCACTCTCAGATAAGGATGGAGTGTAGATCAGGACCCGACACCTGCATGCATTACACCACATTGCCGTGGGGCAGGGCGACCAATATGCCCCTGAGATGGGCACGACAGTCCCTGTCCCTGGCTGGAGTGGGGGGAGGGAACACTGAGGAAGGGGAACCCTGCAGTGCAGGAGCAGGGAGGAAGCAGTTCCTGGGTGCATTGAGAAGGGAGTATAAAAGGTGGGCACCATCTTAGTTCAGTGCAGAGAAGTCTGAGCAGAAGTGTCAGGGAGCAGGGGCTCTGCATGAGCTCTGCTCCGGAGGCGGGCCTAGTAACAGAGGCCCAGGCCTGCAAGAGGGAGAAGGAAGGAAGAGGAGCGGAGAAGGCTCCAGGAACGAGGAATGAAGGGATCCCAGGGATGCGGACGGGCGAGTCGCCACCGCACGCCCGAATCCACCTGCGTGGAGGGGTCAGGCCAAAGGGGGAGACCGGTCCCCGAACTAGTGGAGGCAGGAAACGACCCTCAGCTAGAAACCGGAGGCTCTGACATTTTATGTGGCGCAGCCCCTTGCTCCACCCGCTAGGAAGGCACCACATAGGGTCAGGGAAACTGGCGCCAAGTTTACCAAGAGGAGGCCCGAGGCAGCCGGACAGAAGTGTTGGTAAGAAAGGCCAGACAAAGGACACACAAAGGGGGTCCTGTGAAGCGCTCCAAAGTTATCTGGGAGTTGTCTGAGCCCCTCACCTGGTGAGCACAGTACGACGTGGGCAGCCGTTACCTGCAGACGTGGTCTGGATAATAAGAACTGTGAGTAAAGGCCCTGAACTGCATCACTGACTCAGTGTCGTTACTGCTGCTGCCCTGCACCATCACCCCCATCCTCCGCATACACTGCCCTGAGGCTATACTCCTCCCGTGGGGAGTTATGCTACGCTCTGCTGCACCCACAACACCAGCCTTAGCAGTCTGCCCTGTAGCGGCGGTTCACTCTGACCGCAATCCACGGGTGGCGTAGTCGGACATTTAAACATCAAAACCACATAAATAGTTCCGCCACTGGTTTGACCGCCCTGAGCCACGGAACCGGATCGCCGCCACGAAGACTACAACCACCAGCATCCACCAAAAAGGGTCCGGCTCCGGGTGTCCCAAGGCCCAGGGGGTGCGTCAGAACATTTTCATCACCTTTCACAATCACCAATGGGACAAGGCAGGGATGTCCTCTGTCCCCTCTCTTATACATCCTAGTGACGGAGCACCTGCTCTCATCAATTCGCCATAACCCCAATATTAGGTGGATTGAGGTGTGAGGCACCGAGTACAAGTGCTCTCTATTTGCTGATGATGTCCTAGTATATATCACTCAATCACATATATCCATCCCTGCTGTTATGGCTGAAATAGATCACTTTGTTACATGGTAAAATTTTAAAATCAATGCAGCGAAGTCTGAGGCCCTCGATGTCTCCCTCCCTAAATCCATATAGGATTCCATCCAGTCCAACTTTCCCTTTGCCTGGCCCTCACAGGGTATCAAATACTTAGGAATTCCTATTCATAGAGGCCTCTCCCATCTATGTTATCTTAATTTTGGGCCCTTTATTGAACAATTCCATACAGACCACGGTTGGCAAGTTAGAACTGTAAGATTCACTACGTGAACCACTGGTGTTTTGTGGAAAAGCACATGTACACCGCGTTCCAAATTATTATGCAAAAAGTGTTTAGGAGTGATAAGGGAAGAATTTGTTTGTTTGTCAGTTAAACTCATTGATGGTGATGTGTGTCAGGGCTCTTTATATCACTGTAAGCAATTGCAGACACCTGTGCTAATTAGTTTGGCAGGTGTGTCCAATGAAAGGCAAGACTACTTAAGAAGGCTCTCTCACATTATTAAGCAGCCTACATTTTCTGCCAAAATGGGAAAGAAAAAGGATGTGTCGGCTGCTGAGAAGCAACAAATTGTGGAGTGTTTAGGTCAAGGCATGACTACAATCAACATTGTGCGATGATCAGGATGAAGTGTCTTGGCAATCAAGAAGTATGTAGCTGATTCACAGTACACACGTGTGCGTGCTGATAAGGGCAAATTGAGGACTCTTTCCTACAGGCAATTACGTCAGGTTGAAAGAGCAGCGGCAAAAAAGCCTTGTCATAGCAGCAGACAAGTTTTTGAAGCTGCTTGTGCCTCCAACGTCCCCCGAACAACAAGATGCAGGGTCCTTCAGAGGTTTGCAGCTGTGCATACGCCATCCTGTCGACCTCCTCTATCCACTTCACACAAGCAGAAACGGCTCCAGTGGGCCAAACATTACATGAAGACTGATTTCAAAACTGTTTTGTTCACGGATGAGTGCCGTGCAGCGCTCGATGGTCCAGATGAATGGAGTGGAGGATGGCTGGTTGATGGACACCCCACGCAAACACGGCTACAGCGCCAACAAGGAGGAGGTGGAGTAATGTTTTGGGCTGGAATCATGGGGAGAGAGATTGTCGGCCCCTTTAGGATCCCTGAAGGCGCTAAAGATGAACTCCATAATGTATGTGGATTTTCTCAAACAGCACTTCCTGCCATGGTTCAAGAAGAAGAACCGTGTATTTCACAGCAAGATCATTTTTCTGCATGATAATGCACCATCTCATGCTGCACATAAAACATCTGCATCTCTGGCTGATATGGGCATAAAAGGGGACAAACTTATGGTGTGACCCCCATGCTCCCCTGACCTCTACCCCATTCAGAACCTTTGGAGCATCATTAAAAGGAGTGTCTATGATGGCGGGAGGCAGTTCACATCTAAGCAACAGCTCTGGGAGGGTATTCTGTCCTCATGCAAAACAATTGAAGCAGAAACCATCCAAAACCTGACAAATTCAATGGACGAGAGAGTTCAGAAGCTCCTTTCGAACAAGGGGTCCTATGTGAAAATGTAACATCACCTAGAATAAAGTTTTGAGTTGAAAACTGTTTGATTTCAGTTTCTAACAACCTGCTAATGCTTATAATTTCAAAAATGACCATTTTTTTGGTCTTTATTAAAATGAAAAGGTTGATCGAAAAGTTTGGGGGATCTAAGAGTGTGGCAACCCAGTAGTCATGATTACTTCGAATTCTGACAATATGAGGGTCATGCTGCAGGTAGTGCAGCAAGAAGGCACTTATGTGTCTTGCGCATCTCGGAGCCCCAAAATTATTTTCCGGGCTAGATGCAGCTAAAAATTATTTTTAATTTTAAATCTGGTGAAGCTTATTATAGATGGCCTAATAGGATCAGTGCTGCACACTGCTACAAAGCCCAAATTATTTTCCAGTCAAGATACAGACAAACATGATTAGTAATTTGAAAGCTTAAAACGGTTGGTAGGGTGATTTTAACCAATCATCAAGCTTTTACTCTCCCCAGGATGACACAGGGGTAGAAAAGTCGTTTCGGATCCATGATTTGTTCATCTTTATGAACGTGAGTCTGTCTACATTATCAGTGGAGAGCCGCGTGCGCTTATCTGTCAGCACACCACCAGCAGCGCTGAACACACGTTCAGACAGAACGCTGGCTGCGGGGCATGACAAGATCTCCAAGGCGTAAGTGGCTAGCTCCGGCCATTTATCCAGATTGGAAGCCCAAAAAGAGCAAGGGTCCAGTGACACAGTCGTGGCTTCAATGTTTACTTGGAGATACTCCTGTACCATCGTCTCTAGGCGTTGACTATGTGTCAGACTTCTTGTCTCCTGTGGCCTTGCAAAGGATGGGCTAAAAAAGTGGTGAAATGATTCCGCAAAATTGATGTTACCAGCAGATACTGTGGTTCTGTTACGGTTTGAGTGCTGAACACTTGACGGTCCCACGGTTGGCAAGTTGGAACTGTGAGATTCACTACGTGCACCACTGGTATTTTGTGGAAAAGCACATGTAAGATTCTGCAACAGTCTCTGCTGATACTCCTGCATGCGTGCATCCCTTTCTATGGCAGGAATAATTTCTGCAAATTTACTTTTGTACCGGGGATCTAACAGTGTGGCAACCCAGTAGTCAGGATTATTTCTAATTCTCACAATTTGAGGGTCATGTTGCAGGTAGTGCAGCAAGAAGGCACTCATGTGTGTTGCGCATCCAGGAGCACCAAGTCCCTGTTGTGTTGGTGGCGAGGTAACAATCATGCTTCCTTCCTCTGTCCTCTCCCCCCAACCTCGCACAACAGAAATGTGATCAAGGTCTCCCTCATCTGATGAGTCTTCCATCAGTTCGTCCTCCACTTCTTCCTGGGCTCCTGCACCTTCCTCACTAGTTTGGCTGCTACCATGCGCCCTGGTTAAACCATCTCCCCCACCCTCACATGCCTGCCGCCTTGGTGCTGCCGACCGTCTGGACCTTGCAGATGTTAGCCCTTCCGCATACAACTCCTCCTCCTCTACTTCCTCCACCTCCTCTTGTGCCACCACCTGACTCCGAATTCTGTTTAACATGTGCTCCAGCATGTAAATCACCGGAATAGTCATGCTGATAATGGCATCGTCAGCACTAAACATCTTCGTCGCCATTTCAAAACTGTGCAGAAGGGTGCATAGGTCCCTGATCTGAGACCACTCCTCCAGCGTGATTTGCCCCACCTCTGAATCTCGTTGGCCCAGGCTATACGTCAGAACGTATTGCACCAGGGCTTGTCGGTGCTGCCACAGTCGCTGCAACATGTGCAGAGTTGAATTCCACCGGGTAGGCACATCGCATTTTAGCCGGTGAAGTGGCAGGCCCAACGACTTCTGTAGAGATGTAAGTCGCTGAGCTGCGGGATGCGAACGGCGGAAGTGAGCACACAGCGACCGTGCCCTCTGCAGGAGGCCATCTAGTCTGGGATAGTGGGCTAAAAATTGCTGGACAACCAGGTTCAACACGTGAGCCATACAAGGCACGTGTGTGACATTGCCCCGGCGAAGGGCCGCACCCAGGTTTGCAGCATTGTCGCACACGGCCTTCCCTGGTTTCAGGTCCAGTGGAGACAACCATTCATGAAATTGGTTCTCCAGAGCTGACCACAACTCCTCAGCTGTGTGACTCACATTTCCCAGACATTTCAATGTAAAAACCGCCTGATGACGTTGAGCCCTACTGCCAGCATAGTAAGGAGGTGTGCAGGATCCTTTCTGCGCTGTTAGAAAGCTTGTGGCATGACCAGACAGGCTTTGGGTGCAGGTGGAAGACCGAGAGGAGGTTGAGGAGGCAGAAGCAGTGGAGGAAAAATGACATAAAGAGGATTGACGCACAACTCGTGGGGACGGCAAGACTTGGACAGCAGCCCCTTGTCCTGCTGTCACCATAGTTACCCAGTGCCCAGTCAGCGACATGTAACGCCCCTGTCCATGCCTACTCGTCCAAGTGTCTGTGGTGAAATGCACCCTGTCACACAGAGTTTCTCAAAGAAGCGGTGATGTTGTGTGCGACATGCTGGTGGAGCGCAGGCACACCTTTCTTTGAGAAGTAGTGCCGACTGGGCATCTGGTACTGGGGCACTGCGACGGACATAAGGTCTCGAAAATCCTCTGTGTCCACCAGGCGGAAAGGCAGCATTTCTGTAGCCAAGAGCTTGCAGATGGTGAAATTCAACCTCTTAGCTTTCTCATGGCTAGGAGGAAATGGTCTTTTACTTGTCCACATCTGAGGGACCGAGGGCTGGCTATTGTGCTTAGACGGGGTTGATAAGGGTGTCCCCGGCAAACTGCCGGTCTGTGAGGAAGATGCAGGCGGACATGTTAGGTTGCCTTGATCCAAAGGTGGTGCTATCGATGTCGGACAGCGCTCAAGACCAGTTGGTGTTACCACCTCCAAAGAAAATGATGACCTGCCAATCACGCTGGCTGTTGCGGGTAAAGAGGTGGCAGGTCTGCGCCCCAAAACAGGTGTGACTGCTGTCCCCCCAGTCACAGAGGATGAAGAGGCCGCGGATGCACAAGATATGGCAGACGGTGGTTGGCCCGGCCGGCTAGACCGCATTGTAGCACACTGAGCTTCCCACTGCAACTTATGCTTCATGTCCATGTGCCGGTTCATGCATGAAGTACTCAAACTATGTATTTTTTGGCCTCTACTTAGCTTTTGCTGACAAATGTTACAGATAACACGAGTTGGGTCATCTTTATCGATCTGAAAAAATGCCCAGGCTATGCAAGGCTTAGCACCCATGCGACCTGAAGAGCCACCACGACTTGTGGTGAGAGGCAGAGTTGTGTTTGAGGATGCAGTTGTTGACGTGCTTCCAGTACTACGTCTCTGTCCAGGAAGGCGCAACCTGACCTCGTCGTCACTATCATCTTCCTCCACCTCCTCTGCTGACCTCATCTCTTGGCTGACTGTGGGTTGACAGTAAGTGGGATCTCCGACCTCATCATCATCACCCTGTGCGTTATCACACCCGTCGTCCTCAGAGCCAACCTGTTCCTGCCCTGACAAAAAACTAAAGTTGTCGCTCCAATCAGGTATTTGAGTCTTATCATCGTCTTCCTCATTGTCTCCACCAACAGGAGTTACAGTTTGGGAATGAGGGTCTACATTATGGTCAGAACCTTCTGCGTCTGGTCCTGGATCCGACTCATAAAGATTCTGGGCATCAGTGCAGATCATTTCCTCGTCTGGATTCACAGAAGCGCTGGAGTCGACCTCTGATTCCCAGGCTATAGTATGAGTAAACAGCTCTGCAGACTCAACCATCTGTTCTACCTCATACTCAGACGGGCAGCTGGATATTTGGGAGCTGTGAGGAAGCAAGTGCGATTTGGGTGACACCTTTGAGGACTGGAGTATTTGTGATGTTGAAGTTGATGTGGAGGAGAGCCCACTTAAAGGAGCACTTGATATCCGTTGAAGCACCTGCTGTTTTTGTGCCTCATCTGGAATTTGTAGCGATTGGCGTGGCCGTAAGAAAGGGATCTTATCACATTGTCCGCTAAAAGAAGTAGACATTTTAGTTTGGCTGGAAGATGGTCTTTCTTCTGCACCTACCCCACGGACACAACTTTTTTTCCCCTTCCCAACACGCCTATTCCCCTTTCCACCAGCAGCAGGCCTTTTTCCACTCATTTTGGTGGTTAACTAATTCACAACTCTGGAGTTGTTTGCACAAAAAAACAATGGATGGTAACCGAGCAGAGCTGAGTGGCCAAACTGTGGTATTAGGCCAAAACTATTGGCTGGGTTAGATGCAGAAAAAAATTATTTTTAATTTGCAACCTGATGGAGGTCAGTATAGATGGACTAATAGACCAAGTCCCACACACCGCTAGAAGCCCAAATATTTTTTCAGAGCTAGATGCAGAAAAAAATTATATTCAATTTGCAACCTGCTGGACGTCAGTATAGAAGGACTAATAGAACAAGTCCCACACACTGCTAGAAGCCCAAATATTTTTTCAGAGCTAAATGAAGAAAAAATTTATTTTTAATTTGCAACCTGATGGAGGTCAGTATAGATGGACTAATAGACCAAGTCCCACACACTGCTAGAAGCCCAAATATTTTTTCAGAGCTAGATGCAGAAAAAAAATATTTTTAATTTGCAACCTGATGGAAGTCAGTATAGATGGACTAATAGACCAAGTCCCACACACCGCTAGAAGCCCAAATATTTTTTCAGAGCTAGATGCAGAAAATTTTTTTATTCAATTTGCAACCTGATGGAGGTCAGTATAGATGGACTAATAGACCAAGTCCCACACACTGCTAGAAGCCCAAATATTTTTTCAGAGCTAGATGCAGAAAAAAATTATTTTTAATTTGCAACCTGATGGAGGTCAGTATAGATGGACTAATAGACCAAGTCCCACACACTGCTAGAAGCCCAAATATTTTTTCAGAGCTAGATGCAGAAAAAAATTATTTTTAATTTGCAACCTGATGGAGGTCAGTATAGATGGACTAATAGACCAAGTCCCACACACCGCTAGAAGCCCAAATATTTTTTCAGAGCTAGATGCAGAAAAAAATTATATTCAATTTTCAACCTGCTGGACGTCAGTATAGAAGGACTAATAGAACAAGTCCCACACACTGCTAGAAGCCCAAATATTTTTTCAGAGCTAAATGAAGAAAAAAATTATTTTTAATTTGCAACCTGATGGAGGTCAGTATAGATGGACTAATAGACCAAGTCCCACACACCGCTAGAAGCCCAAATATTTTTTCAGAGCTAGATGCAGAAAATTTTTTTATTCAATTTGCAACCTGATGGAGGTCAGTATAGATGGACTAATAGACCAAGTCCCACACACTGCTAGAAGCCCAAATATTTTTTCAGAGCTAGATGCAGAAAAAAATTATTTTTAATTTGCAACCTGATGGAGGTCAGTATAGATGGACTAATAGACCAAGTCCCACACACTGCTAGAAGCCCAAATATTTTTTCAGAGCTAGATGCAGAAAAACATTATTTTTAATTTGCAACCTGATGGAGGTCAGTATAGATGGACTAATAGAACAAGTCCCACACGCTGCTAGAAGCCCAAATATTTTTTCAGAGATAAATGAAGAAAAAAATTATTTTTAATTTGCAACCTGATGGAGGTCAGTATAGATGGACTAATAGACCAAGTCCCACACACTGCTAGAAGCCCAAATATTTTTTCAGAGCTAGATGCAGAAAAAAATTATTTTTAATTTGCAACCTGATGGAGGTCAGTATAGATGGACTAATAGACCAAGTCCCACACACCGCTAGAAGCCCAAATTTTTTTTCAGAGCTAGATGCAGAAAAAAATTATATTCAGTTTGCAACCTGATGGAGGTCAGTATAGATGGACTAATAGAATGATGCTATGCCCAAAAGATTTTACTTCACTAGGTGCAGTAAAAAAATTGGTATTCTATACACAGGTGGTATATCTTGCAACACAGATAGGCTACTCCACTGACTAACACACTCTGCAATAGGCCAAAAAGGATTAGCTTTGCTAGATTCAGCCAAATGCTGTGAAAAAAAACTTGCACAGCACTGGCACAGACCTGCCTGGCAAAAACTGATAGGAACTGATGTAACCTAGTCCTGAAAAGGACTCCAATTACAATTAGTCTTTACTCCCACAATCTATCTATTTAAGAGCACAGACCTGCCTGATAAAAGTCGTAGGAAATGCTGTAACCTAGTCCTTAAAAGGACTGCAATCACAACTATTCCCTACTCCCAAGCTATCTGTATATTTGTGCGAAAATTGGCTTGAAATTAACAAGGTATAGCGCACACAGCAACAGCGGTGCCGTCTAACACGCAGCTGCAGCAGTGAGAAAATGGTGGCGACGGGGAAAATGGCTTGGTCTTATAGGGCAAGGACATGTGACATACACTGCCAATCACACATGTCCTTGCTTGTGTGAAAAAAAGCACTTCGCTCCGTGTGTGCGCTGCTGATAGGCTGACAGATTGCACCTCCCCACTGCAAATGCGGGAAAGAGAAAAAAAAATGGAGATCTTCATTGTTCCTGCAGAGATCCATCCCCTGCCCCTCCCCCCGCCCCGCTGTACACTCAAACTGCGTATTAACATTAATTTTCATCATTACTGAGAAAAAATCCAGTTATGATTTTGGTGCACGAACAGTTATCGAACATAACCTCAAACAGCCGAATTTTTCTCAAATTGTTCGTGTTCGCCGACCGGCTCGAACACCGCCCAAAACAGCTCGAATTTGAGATTGGCGAACAGTTCGAGTAGAACAACGCTCATCTCCAGTTATCACATACTCAGACGGGCAGCTGGAGACTTGGGAGCTGTGAGGAAGCCAGTGCGATTGGGGTGACACCTCTGAGGACTGGAGTATTTGTGATGTTGAAGTTGAGGTGGAGGAGAGCCCACTTGAAGGAGCACTTGATATCCGTTGAAGCACCTGCTGTTTTTGTGCCTCATCTGGAATTTGTAGCGATGGGCGTGTCCGTAAGAAAGGGATTGTATCACATTGACCACGAAAAGTAGTAGACATCTTAGTTTGGCTGGAAGATGGTCTTTCTTCTGCAGATGTTACTGTTGCTTTAATACCTACCCCACGGACACAACCTTTTTTTCCCTTTCCAACCCGCCTATTCCCCTTTTCACCAGCAGCAGGCCATTTGCAACTCATTTTGGTGGTTAACTGATTGACAACTCTGTAGCTGTTTGCACAAAAAACAATGGATGGAAACTGAGCAGAGCTGAGTGGTCAAACTGTGGTACTAGCCCTAAAGTATTGGCTGGGTTAGATGCAGTAAAACAATTCTATTAGATACACAGGTGGTGTAGCTTGGTACAGATGGGCTACTACAATGAGTAACAGACACTTCTACAGGCCCAATAGTATTTACTGGGCTAGATGCAGTAAAAAATTGTTATTAAATACAAAGGTTGTGTAGCTTGGTACAGATGGGCTACTACAATGAGTAACAGACACTGCTACAGGCCCAAAAGTATTTACTGGGCTAGATGCAGTAAAAAATTGTTATTAAATACAAAGGTGGTGTAGCTTGGTACAGATGGGCTACTCCAATGAGTAACAGACACTGCTACTATGCCCAAAAGGTTTAACTTGGCTAGGTTCAGTAAAAAATTGGTATTAGATACACAGGTGGTGTAGCTTGCAACACAGATATGCTACTCCACTGACTAACACACACTGCTAGAGTCCCAAAAGGATATGCTTAGCTAGATTTAGCCAAATGCTGTGAAAAACACTTGCACAGCACTGGCACAGACCTGCCTGGCAAAAAGTGCTAGGAACTGCTGTAACCTAGCCCTCAAAAGGGCTGCAATTACAACTAGTCCCTACTCCCTAAACCTATCTGTCTATTTAAGAGCAAATTCGCTTGCAATTCACACAGTTACAAAGTACAGCGCCCACAGTAGCAGCGGTGCCGTCTAACACTCAGCTGCAGCAGTGAGAAAATGGTGGCGACGAGGAAAATGGCTGGGTCTTATAGGGCAAGGACATGTGACATACACAGCCAATTACACATACCCTAGCTTGTGTGAGAAAAAAGCGCTGCTGATAGGCTGACAGACTGCCCCTCCCCACTGTAAATGCGGGAAAGAAAAAAAAATGGAGATCGGCATTATTTCTGCAGAGATCCATCCCCTGCTCCTCCCCCCGCCCACTCTACACTGAAACCGTCTATTAACATTAATTAACAGTATTATTGTGAAAAAATTCAGTTACTATATTGGTGTACGAACAGTTATCGAACATAACCTCGAACAGCCGGATTTTTTGCAATTCGTTCGGGTTCGTCGAACGGCTCAAACACCGCCCAAAACAGCTCGAATTTGAGATTGGCGAACAGTTCGAGTTTAACACTGCTCATCTCTAATCTTCAGTGCATAAAGAGGGCAACACATCATCATGTAGCAATTTCAGATATTCAGTAGCATTGAGGTTTCCATTGATGAAGAATGGCCCCACTATATTTGTACCCCATATACCACACCATACCATCAATTTTTGTGTTTCAACAGTCTTGGAGGGATCTATCCTGTGGGTTAGTGTCAGACCAATAGCGACGGTTTTGTTTGTTAACTTCACCATTCACAAAAAAAAGTTTGCCTCATCACTGAACACAATGTTCTGTGTAAACTGAGGGTCCTGTTCCAATTTTTGTTTTGCCCATTCTGCAAATTCAGTGCGCCGATATGGGTCATCCTCGTTGAGATGCTGCAGCAGCTGGATTTTGTAAGGGTGCCATTTGTGAGTAGCTAATATCCGCCGAAGGGATGTTCGACTGATGCCACTCTCCAGTGATATGCGGCGAGTGTTACTCTGTGGGCTCTCGCTGAATGAAGCTAGGACAGCCACTGATGTTTCTTCATTAGTGACAGTCTTCTTGCATCCACATTTTGGCCAATCCAACACTTAACCTGTTTCACGAAATTTGGGAAGTAGTTTGCTAACTATAGCATGGGAGATGGGTGGTCTTGTAGGGTGTCTTTCATTGAAATCTGCTGCAATGACCGGGTACTGCGTTCACCAAACATAATCACAAACTTGTAAATAACTCATGAAAGAATAAGTTATGTTAAAACCAAGCACACCATTGTTTTTTTTATGAAATTCTCAATAAGTTTGATGTGTCACATGACCCTCTTCCCATTTAAAAAATAAAATTGGATGCAAAATGGCCGACTTCAAAATGGCCACCATGGTAACCAGCCATCTGGAAAAGTTTTCCCCCTCCCATATACTAATGTGCCACAAACAGGAAGTTGATATCACCAACCATTCCCATTTTATTTAGGTGTATCCATATAAATGGCCCACCCTGTATAGTGATAGATATAGGATGGTATACATGCTAATAGATATAATTTAAAAACTCCCAATACAATAATCCCATATAGATCATTAAAGTGCAAGTGCCAATTGGGAGATTTTTGTGAGTTACCAAAAGCAAAAATTTATTATGCATGCAAAAAATATATATATTTTGGTTGAAAGGAGTAAACCATTCAGACCACATAAGGAAATCTGGGCCTCTTCAATAGTATAGTATTCCCCTAAGTGTCATAGTCCGAAAATTGTGCACTTACATAAGTGTGTTCATCTGAGTCTGCACATGCCATGGCTGCCGTCCTACCCCAACGACGCCGTTTTGCCTATGCTGCTTCCAACAGGGGGCGTTAGCTAATTGTTATGTGTGTGTAGTTTTATATGTGTTACCTGCCAGGTGTTTAGGGTTATCACATTAGGTGCGATGGTGATGCGGCGCACGCGTTATTTGCCGAACTCCATTGTAGCCAATGGGACTTCCCGTTCCGCCGAGCCTATCAGTTTTGTAGACTACTATTGCTAGAAAAATTTGAGGATAGTAACACAAGTAGTTTACTGAAAGTAACTGCAGGCCTGCTGGTCTGGGAGACCTTCTGTTACAGGCAACACACATGACGGAGACCCAACTTGGAGTCTCCACATTTCAAAAAAATATTGCCATACCCCACTAAAATGGCATCAATTTCACCAGAGTAGAAATAGTAAAATAGTGCACTGACACACCTTCCATCACCGTAAACACACTAGATGGAGGCCCAACCAGGAGTCTCCACATATCAAAAAATTATTGCCATACACCACTAAAGTGGCATCAGATTCACCAGAGTAGAAATAGTATAATGGGGCACTGGCAACCCTTCAACTACAAGAAGCAAACCAGATGGAGACCCAACCAGGAGTCTTCACGTTTCAAAAAATGATTGATAACATCAGCAGCAGTAGCAACAGCAATCACAGAAGCCACGACAAAGGTGTCATAGACTGCAATGACGCGAGATCAATGCAGCACAATAAAAACTACACAATTGCCTAGTCTGCACAGTCTGCGATTGGGGTGAAAAAGTCTGTGGAGATCCATGACTTGTTCATCTTGATGAAAATTAGTCTGTCTACACTTTTAGGGGACAGCCAAATGCGCTTATCGGTCAGGACACCACCAGCAGCGCTGAAGACACATTCTGGTGAGAGAACGCTGGCTGCCGGGTATGACAAAACCTCCACGGCAGGCCATTTTTTCATTTTTGATAACCAAAGTGCAAAAGAATCCAAACCCTCCCTGATGGCATTGATATTGATCTCAAGATACTCCTACACCATCCTCTCCAATCGTTCACTACATGTCAGACTTGTACTCTGTTCTTCTGGTCCACTGACTGGTCTAAAATATGTGTGAACAACTCATAGAAATTGCTTCTGCCACTTACACTGCTGCTTCTAATGTTTTTGCGTTGATGAATTCACGTTCCCGGGGTTGGAAGTCTAGAATTGCGATGCACAGTGTGTGCCTCATTGCTGTCTTGAGGGAAACCACTCTTAACGTTGTCTACAAACGTGCTTTGATACGCTAGCAAGCATCTGGCAAAATTTACTCTTGTACCATGGATGTAACAGAGTGGAAACCCAGTAGTAAACACTATTTTGAAACTTAACAATGCCGACATCATGTTGCAGATAGTGCAGCAAGAAGGTGCTCATGTGTCGGGCTCTTCCATGAGGTCCAAGTCCAAGGTATGTTGGTGGTGGGTTAACACTGAAGCTTGCTTCCTCCATCCCCTCCAGCCAACCACGGACAACAGAGAGTGGATCAATATCCTCGTGATCTCCAGAGTGTTGCGCTCCCATCACCTCATCCTCCTCGTCCTCATCCATTTGTTCCTCTGTGCCTGCACCTTCACTAACAGTTTGTCTGGTACCATGAGCCCCCCTTGATTGCTGTAATCCACTCTCCCGTGGCACCTCCCTGTGCAACGACAGTCTGGAACTTAGAGATATTGTTATTGCTTCTGCATCCTTCTCTGCTTCCTATTCTTCCTCTGGAACAATCATCTCCTACCGCAGACTATTCAAAGTCTGCTCCAGCATGTAGACCTTATAGTGATGCTGATGACAGCACCATCAGTGCTAACCATCTTAATAGCCATTTTGAAACTGTGTAGAAAGGTGCAGAGGTCCTTAATCTGTGCCCATTCCACAAACGTGATTTGCACCTTGTCCATACTGCGTAAGCCCAGGCTATGCAAAATAAAATACTGTGCCAGGGCTCATCGCTGCTGCCAAGGACAAAGACCTCTGTAGCAATGCAATTCAATGTCCCTTGGGGTGTGAACGGTGGAAGGGAGCACACAGAGACCATGTTTTCTACAGCAGCACATTCAGGCCGGGATAGTGGCGGAGAAATTGCTGTACCATCAGGTTGAGGATGTGAGCTATGCAAGGCACGTATGTGACCTTGCCCCAGTGTAGGACTGCCACCAGGTTCCCACTGTTATCACACATGGTCTTCCCTGGTTCCAGGTTCAGTGGAGACAGCCATTGCTGCTCTTTGCACTGTTGTAACACATGTCTCATTAAGGCACAGGTTGAGGGCGCAGGTGGAGGCCCTAGAGGAGGTGAAAGAGGCAGAAGCAGTGGAGAAGTGTTAGACACAGAAGTTTGTCCATGGGGATTCTAAGACTTGTGGAGCAGCCCCTTCCCCGCCTGCCCCCACAGCCTCCAGAGTCGCCCAGTGCCCAATGCCCAGTCAGTGAGATTTAACGCCCCTGGCCATGCTTTCTCCTCCAGGTGTCTGTGGTGAAATGCACAATGTCAGACATAGATTTTTTCAAGGAATGGGTGATGTTGTCTGTGACCTGCTTGTGTAGCACAGGCACAGCTTTCTAAGAGAAGTAATGGTGACATGGCAACTGGTACTGGGGGACTTAGATGGCCATCAACCTCTTAGCTTTGGTATGTGTAGGAGGAAACCATCTTTCCATGACCACAACTATGGAACCGGGAGTTGACTGCTGTGCTGAGAGAGGGTAGAGTAGGGTGAACACAACAAACAACTGGACTGTTTTCAAATGTGGCCTGGATTTTGTAGCATGCAAGTAGCAGAAAAAAATTAGATTTTATAATGAGGACCCCTGTATGGAGCAGTATATCAGCACAAAAGAATTCAAAGCGGAAATGTGGCCTGGTTTCTGTAGCATGGTAGTAAAAGAAAAAAAAATATTTTCTAAAATGTGGACCCCTGCATATAGCAGAATATCAGCACAAAAGATATAAAAGCTTAAATGTGGCCTGGTTTCTGTAGTTTGGTAGTAGCAGAAAAAAAATAGATGTTCTAATGTGGACCACTGGATGGAACAGTATATCATCACAAAAGAATTCAAAGCAGAAATGTGGCCTGGTTTTCTGGTGCACTGTAGTAGCAAAATAAAATAGATTTTCTAATGTGGACCCTGGATGGAGCAGAATATCAGCACAAAAGAATTAAAAGCTGAAATGTGGCCTTGTTTCTGTAGCACAGTAGAAGCAGAAAAAAATTAGACTTTCTAATGTGGACCCCTGGATGGAGCAGAATATCAGCACAAAAGAATTCAAAGCTGAAATGTGGCCTGGTTTCAGTAGCACGGTACTAGCAGAAAAAATTAGTTTTTCTAATATGGACTCTTGGATGAAGCAGAATATCAGCACAAAAGAATTAGAAGCTTAAATGTGGCCTGGTTTCTGTAGCACGGTTGTAGCAGAAAAAAATTGATTAACTAATGTGGACCCCTGGATGGAGCAGAATATCAGCACAAAAGAATTCAAAGCTGAAATGTGGTCTGATTTCTGTAGCACGGTAATAGCAGAAAAAAATTAGATTTTCTGATGTGGACCCCTGTATGGAGCAGAATATCAGCAGAAAAAAATTCAAAGCTGAAATGTACCTGGTTTCTGTAGCATGGTAGAAGCAGAAAAAAATTTAGATTTTCTAATGTGGACCCTTGGATGGAGCAGAATATCAGCACAAAAGAATTAAAAGCTGAAATGTGGCCTGGTTTCTGTAGCATGTTAGTAGCAGAAAAAAATTAGATTTTCTAATGTGAACTCCTGCCTGGCTAAAAAAAATTACCAGCACCAAATCTTTCTATGCACAAATGGCATTGTTTCAGGACCATGGTATTAGCAGATAAAATTTCAAAGGCGTACTCCTGCATGGAGCACAATATTAGCAGCACAACAGAGTTATATGCTGAAATGTGGCATGGTGTCTTTGGACCACACTATTAGCAAAAAGGATTGATGTGCTGGAAGGTCTATTTCAAAGCCACACAGGATCCTATCTAAACTAGCTGACTGACAAGAAACTGTCTAGCTAGCCATCTCACTATCCAGTAGCAGCAGCAGGAGCAGCCTCGCTGTGCTGTTACACTGACAAAATGGCGCCAAAATAACATGTCCGCTCTTTATATGGAGATGGACATATGACTTTGGCAGCAAATGACACAAGCCTTTGTGCCTGGACTTTGTAAATGCTTCCTGTGCCCTGATTGGCTGCCAGAATCTCCACACATTAAGTTAAGAAAAAATTAAGAATAACAGTCCGCCGCTCCTCTGAACTCTCCCCACCTCCTCCCCTCATCAAACACTCCTCCCTCCTTATCATACAGCACCACTATCCTAGGCAAAGTCCTAAAAAAAATACTAGTGGAGATGTGATCATTTACCTCACTTTTGGCGAATTTTGAAAATTTTGAGTAAAAACGCTCAGGGTACGAACAGAAATCCGAATGTGAAATGTTCATGTCGAATTTGAGATTGGCTAACATTTTCTGAACAAGTTTGCTCATCTCTACTTACAATCTACAAACCTCTTTTGATAATAGGATCACATGTTTAATATACGGGAAGAGACTAAATAACGTATAGCTAGGGGGTGAGGAAATCAATTAAGATAGGAAGAGTTAACCATTCAAGTTATTTTTGAAGACAAGACTCCCTACAGAGTACAGGTAATTAGACAGGAAAGATCCACTGGTGGAAAGTAATGAATATTGGGGTTTGTATAGATCTGATATTGATATGACATACATTTTCACCTTCTGGACTAATCAAGGAAGAACATGCATATTTTCTCATAACTGTGACACCTACCTATAAGTCCCAAATCAATAGTGACCAGATAGTTGACAATAGCTGTGTAAAGTTTACTATCTATGGAAAGGTAAAATCCCTATAAAAAATATGGCGGCAATCTCGAACTTCTGCTAGCGTCAGGAGTGAAGATATTGTTAATGTTGGGAATTTCACAAAATCCTGGAGTGCTGAGAACATCCCATAATCAGGCCTGTGAGGTGATCAAGGAGGGGTGTGTGGGTGTAACTTAAGTGCTGATAGAAAAACAAGGTGAATTATGATCTGGATTCCTGCGGAGATATACATATCAGTATATGCACAATCTCATTCACTGGACATTTCCAACCGAAGTTCTCTCCTTCGCTAAGCCAAATCATCTCTGATCACAGTGGTGTAAGTTTATTTTGTTAATCCGGTTCATTTTATGTAATTGTATATGCTGTATTGCTTTGTTCCCTTTACAAAACCTTTTGTGTATTTTTATAAACACTGCCTACCGTTTTGGATTAAATATAAAATTGAATAGTTCTGTTCCTTTTGTTCTGTAAACCACATCCTGAAGCAATATGCTACCAGAGATTAGGCATCCAGTCAGCCTATATAAACGACTGGTGGTGACAGTGAGTAGTTCTTGGGTTATCGTACAGTTAGCAGCTATGGAGCATACTGAGATGTTGCTGGTGATTAGCGCACGGACCCCCAGCATATTCTAATTTATCGTACATCATGACACAAGGTAATTCCTATACTATATACTGTCCCTAAACCTATATTGGGACATACAGAGATAGAATCAGGTTGCATATAATCCTTTATAATCCTTTGTGATGACCTACAAAACTAATCACCAGCAACATCTCAGTATGCTCCATTGCTTTATATGATCATTAGGAAACCTCACTCATATGCATGGGATCCAGTGTCTCTGTAACTCTCTCACTGTGATGGACATTTCATTATTTTGTGCATAATGCCATTTCAGTCCTCCCTTTTTTTCATCCCAAACCTTTTATATAATCTATTTCTATGCTGTATATTTATATTGTATTGAATAAAATGTATCATCTTTTCATAAAACTGACCCCACAGTTTGCCTGAATTCCTGTCTGTTCTTAATGGAATATAATAATGATAGATCACCAGTTTGGTGATATAGATTTGGGAATTCGTTGTTTTTTGGTTTTACAATACCATACTGCTAGCTTGCTTGCACTTGAAATGAGGCATTTTAGGCTTGTGGAGGCAGACGCCAGCCACCATGTCATGGCTGTGTCGGAGGCCTGGTATTCATACTCAGTCCCCAGCCGCCCGGTGGCCGGGTGTCCACACTCGGTCCCCAGCCACCAGGGGGCGGCCGGGTGTCCATACTCGGTCCACAGCCGCCCCTATTTGTCCCGGTGAGCCTTATACACCAGCACGCATACCAAAACATTACCTGTGCCCTCCCCAGTGCATTTAGTGGGAAGGACAGCCAATTCCACTGTACTGTGTGCACGCCAACCCCCTGTTCATAGCACATGCAAAGATGCCTCCCGCCCTGCACCTGTCGTTGCAGACTTGCAACTATCCCCGTTCAAGTCCTTATCCCAGGGCAGTGTTCAATTGTACCTCCCCTATTCCTTGCAATGCAAGCGCAAGTATGCAGCCTGCCACCCACCCACCCCCAGGCTGCAATACCATACTGCTTGCTTGCACTTGAAATTGGGCCTTTTAGGCATGTGGAGGCAGAATCTGGCCACTACGTCATGGCTGCTTAGGTGGCCAGGTATCCATACTCAGTCCCCAGCCACCAGGGGGCGGCCGGGTGTCCATAAACGGTTCCCAGCCACCCCTATTTGTCCCGGTGCGCCTTATACACAAGCGCGCATACCAAAACATTACCTGTGCCCTCCCCAGTGCATTTAGTGGGAAGGACAGCCTAACCACAAACACGTGGACAAGTGAATGTGGCCAGGGATGGCCCATCTCACTGACGCCTTTACACAGGGTTAATATTGTGGAAGCCGGGACTCAGTTGGACACTGGGATGCAACACGTCCTCCAGACATAGAGGATTGCGGGTACTGGGTCATCAGGCTTCAACACAAAGTTCAGAAGGTAGACAGCAGCAGTGGTCGGCCTCCTACACAACGAATAAATTTTTCATGATCATAAGGCCATCCATCTCCTTAGCTTTAGCATGTATGTAGTAGCGGCTAGGCCTGAGGTGGTCAGCGTTTTGGCGCAAATCCTACCTCCTCCGAGGATTGCTAGATGTTTTCCTGCTACTTTCCCAGTTCTATGACTCCCGTTAAAACAAAGCTTCAGGTGATGAATGATGGATGAGGTGGTGGCAAAGGAGAAAGAGCAGGAGGAACAGGGACCATTCACATCAATATCAGGCCAGTCAACCACACATGTCTTGTAGGATATGTTTCTGTGCCAAAAGGAGCAGTTTGGCTACACAGTTATAGGGCATACAGTGAGTGCAATGCCTACCAAAAATTTCGAGGCACTCCAATGCCCCTTGGAAGTGACATGGAAGTCAGAGGGCCTTAACTAAACCGTTTTTTCCATTTATTACAACTGGGTCTCCTGTACACTGTTGGCCTAAGCAGTGAATGGAATGCTTTCCAAAAATTATGAGGAGCTGCAATGCCCCTTGAAACAGACGTGGATTACAGCGTACTAAAAACCTTCTACCCATTATTGGGGAGTGGGTCTCCCTTAGTGTTCGCCTATGCATTGAAAAGCAAAAGCTGACTAAAATTAGGAGGAAGTGCAATGCCCATTGGAAGAGTCGTGGAGGTTAGGGGTAATTAAAAACAACATTTCAATGCCCCTTGGAAGAGCTGTGGAGTTCAGATTGGTTTAACAAGACAGTTTTAATGCACCTTGGAAGAGACGTGGAGGTCCAAGTGGAATAAAAAGATAATATCAATGCCCCTTGGAAGAGTGATGGAGGTCCCAGTGGAATAGGAAGACAATATCAATGCCCCTTGGAAGAGTGGTGGAGGTTGCAGTGGAATAAAAAGACAATATCAATGCCCCTTGGAAGAGACGTGGAGGTTCCAGGGAATAAAAAGACAATATCAATGCCCCTTGGAAGAGTGGTGGAGGTCCCAGTGGAATAAAAAGACAATATCAATGCCCCTTGGAAGAGTGGTGGAGGTTACAGTGGAATAAAAAGACAATATCAATGCCCCTTGGAAGAGTGGTGGAGGTCGCAGTGGAATAAAAAGACAATATCAATGCCCCTTGCAAAAGTGGTGGAGGTCCCAGTGGAATAAAAAGACAATATCAATGACCCTTGGAAGAGATGTGGAGGTCACACTAGCTTAGCAAGACGATTTTAATGCCCCTTGGAAGAGACATGGAGGTCACAGTAGCTAACAAGACATTTTTAATGCCCCTTGGAAGAGACGTGGAGGTCACAGTGGAATAAAAAGACAATATCAATGCCCCTTGGAAGAGACATGGAGGTCTCAGTGGAATAAAAAGACAATATCAATGACCCTTGGAAGAGACGTGGAGGTCATAGTAGCTTAACAAGATGATTTTAATGCCCCTTACAAGAGCCATGTAGTACAGAATATTAAAAACATTATTCCCATTATTGGGGAGTGGGTCTCCCATAGTCTTTGCCTATGCCTTCGAAGCAAAAGCTGCCAAAAATTGGGACGGAGGAACTTGCAATGCCACTTACAAGAGCCATGCAGTACAGCATATTAAAAACATTATTTCCATTATTGGGGAGTGGGTCTCCCATAGTCTTTGCCTATGCCTTCGAAGCAAAAGCTGCCAAAAATTAGGACGGAGGAACTTTCAATGCCCCTTACAAGAGCCATGCAGTACAGCATATTAAAAACATTATTCCCATTATTGGGGAGTGGGTCTCCCATAGTCTTTGCCTATGCCTTCCAAGCAAATGCTGCCAAAAATTAGGAGGGAGGAACTTGCAATGCTGGCAACACGGACCACGGTCACCCTGGAGCTATAGTGGTGGTGGAGGCTGAGGATAAGGATAAGAGCAAAAAACAGGATAAATTAGAAAGCGTATACCCATGTGTGGGTGTAAAGCCGTGCATGGTAATACACCTCCCGAAATAGCACAGTGGATTTGACTTTATGTTACTCTGCTGTCATTTTTTGGTGATGAGAAGTCTGGCCCAATCCAGCCCTTTTTCATTTTGATAAGGGTCAGCTTGTCAGCATTGTCAGTTGACAGGCGAGTGCGCTTATCAGTTATAATTCTCCCAGCGGCACAAAAAACATGCTCCGATAACACGCTAGCGGCAGGGCAGGCCAGGACCTCCAAGGCGTTCATTCCAAGTGTCCAGCTTGGATACCCAATAAATAAAAGCCATAGAGGAATCACGAAGGACGCTGGTACGGTCGACAAGGTCACCATCTTTTGAAACTTTCCACTCCTTGTGAGAGTACCGTGCCCCTCAGGGCCTGTAAGCTGGGCGGGACTCAGAAAACTGTCCCAGAACATTGACAGTGTTCCCCTGCCTCTGCTGGATTGGAGTTGCGTCTCTCTAGCCTGTACGCCTTGGTTGGGCAACGAACTATGACCTCTGCAGCTAGCGTGTTCAGATTGGAATTTTTTTAATAGTTCTGCAGCAAAGGCCTTCTGGTACTGCCCCATTTTTGTAGACCTTTCCACCTCAGGAATAAGAGAGTGAAAGCTCTCCTTGTAGAGGGGGTCTAAAAGTGTCACCAACCAGTAATGACTGTCACCCAACATTTTGACAATGCGAGGGTCACGGTTAAGGCAGCATAACATAAAGTCACCCATGCATGCTAGACTGGTAACGGGCAAGACTTCCGTGTCCTCACAAAGATGACGACTGACCATGCTCTCCTCCTCCTCCTCCCCCCTGTCCTCAGGCCACCCTCACTGAACCGACGGCATGACAGTTGTACAGGTACTACCAATTACAGCGCATGATACCAGCTCCTGTTCTTGCTCCTCCTCCTCCCCTTCTCCCTCATTGTCCCCCAATGCACGTTGGGAAGAGATGAGGCTGGGCATTGTGTAATCGCCCGCTACGGCTTCTTGATCCATCTCATCATACTCTGGCTGCAATCCCTCCTCTTTAATTCTCTGCAGAGTGCATTGCAAAAGATAGACAAGTGGGATACTAACGCTAATGATGGCATCATCACCACTCACCATCTTGGTGGACTCATCAAAGTTTGTCAGGATAGTACATATGTCAGACATCCAGGTCCACTCCTGAGGTCTTATGTGTGGAGTCTGACCTGAATATCGACGGCCTTGTTGCAGCTAGTACTCCACAACTGCTCTTTTCTGCTCACAAATCCTTTGCAACATGTGGAGGGTAGAGTTCCAACTTGTGGGGACATCACACACCAGTTGGTGTGCCGGAAGCTGCAAACGCTGCTACAACACAGCAAGGGCTGACAGGCGGCATACTTTGACGAGCAGATCTGGCAACTCAGGGTACAATTTAAGAAACCGCTGAACCACGGGGTTAAACACATGAGCCAGGCATGGTACCTGTGTGATCTCGCCTCGCCTCAGAGCCGCCACCAGGTTACGGCCATTGTCACACATGACCATGCCTGGATGTAGGTTCAGCGGTCTCAGCCACAGATCTACCTGCTCTTTCACAGCTGTACACAACTCACAAGCAGTGTGAGGTTTATCACCTAAGCTTATGAGTTTCAGCACAGCCAGTTGCCACTTGGCTGAGTCAGTACTGCAGTGCTTCCAGTTTGTAACTGATGTGGGGATATCTGAGATGGAGGCTGAACATGAGGAGGAGGAGGAGGATGATTCGCAGGAGCTGTACACTGTGGGGGCAACTCTGACTGACATAGGGCCCGCAATCCTCGGTGTGGGGAGGATGTGTTCCGTCCCAAGGTCCAACTGGGTCCCGGCTTCCACTATGTTTACCCAGTGTGCCGCCAGGGAGATGTACCGTCCCTGGCCACAAGCACTTGTCCACATGTCCGTTGTCAGGTGGACTCTCCCAGTAATTGCATTGTTGAAGGCACGGCAGGTGTTTTGGGACACGTGCTTGTGTAGTGCGGGTTTGGCACACCGGGCAAAATAGTGTCGGCTGGGGACCGAGTACCAAGGGATGGCCACCGCCATAAGGTTGGGGAAGGATTCCGTCTCCACCTGCCTAAAAGGCAGCATTTCCAACGCAAGCTGTCGTGAAATGTGTGAATTTAGGACTGTGGCCTGTGGGGTTTTGGCTGCGAATTTGCGCTTTCGTTCAAAGGTCTGGGATATGGACAATTGAACGCTGCGGTGGGACGTGGACTTGGACCTTGATGCTATTTCTTGAGAAACTGCCATAACAAGTGAAGACAGAGAGGAGGGGGCATCTTTGCATGCAGTATGGACAGGGGATAGCCTTGCACGCACAACAGGGGGTTATATCACACGCACAACAGCGGAAGAAGCAGTGGTGACACCCGCTGACACAGGTCGTGGACCCTGGGGTTCGCCCCACAAAGTCGGGTGCTTTGCTGACATGTGACTGATCATGCTGGTGGTGGTCAGGCTGGTAGTTTTGTCACCCCCTGCTGATGCTGGCACGGCAGGTGGTACAAATGGCCTTTTTGGGGTTATCAGGGTTATCAGCAGAGTCTTTAAAAAAATTCCAGACTCTGGAAGACCTACCGGTTGTACTGGCAACGTCCCTCGTGCTGGTGTTACGGGGAATGGTTGCCCGCCTTCTGTCTGCGGCCACCACACTGCTTCTTCCTGCCTGTTGGGGTACTCTGCCTCCCTCCCCCTGTGTGCTGCTGGCCTCGCTCTGCATGTCCTCCAGCCACGTTGGGTCAGTTACTAGATCATCCACCACCTCCTCCTCTTCCACGATCCTCCTCCTCACTTCGTGGCAATTGTGTCTCGTCATCGTACACCTCTTGTGACAAATTGCCAGCGTTGCCTTCCTGTGGCCGTGGCTGTTCAAATATTTGGCCATCGCTACCTGGGATCTCCTCTTCCAACAATTCAAGGGGAGCAGGCGAGGGGCTCAAATATTGAAATGGACCAGTGAACAACTCTTCAGAGTGTCCAACTGTGGGATCAGTTGCTGTCTGACGACACTCGGCATGGTGGGAGGAAGGAGCATCAGGGTGAGGAGGAGTATGCGGTCGAGACTCACGTCTACTAAGACTTGACCGTGTGGAAGACTGACCGGAGGTGGTGGTGCCCAGGTGACTGGAAGTATTATCTGCTATAAAATTAATAACCTGTTCACACTGATCAGTTCGCAATAGTGGTGTTGTTGTGTGCTTCCCTAATAAGAACTGGGAGCAAGAAGATGTGGCTGTTGGTTGTGGCACATTTTCACCTTGGCCACGGCCCCATCCTCTGCACGCACCATCACCAGAACGTCCAGTTCCATGTCCCTTGCCACGCGCCTTGCCCATTGTAAATGAAGTAAAATAGCTTACACTCGCACTATCAATGGCAAAAGAGTAATAAAAAGGAGATTAGAACCGTTCTAGCTCTCTGGCCTACACCAGAATCTTTTAAACAGATATATTTATGTCTGAACAGTCAGCGAGACACTCAAACTTTTTTTTTTATGTAAAAAAGCCAAAAAGGTGGATTTCACCCAGATTTGAACCGTGGAAGAGGAAAACCACAGTTCTATTTCTCTGGCCTACACCAGAATCTTTTAAATAGATATATTTGTGTCTGAACAGTCAGCGAGACACTAACAACCCTATGACACAATCATCGCCGCCATGACGACCCTATGACATCATCATCGTCATGTCGACACTATGACATCATCGTCGCCATGACGACATTATGACATCATCGTCGCCATGACGACCCTATGACATAATCGTCGCCATGACGACACTATGACATCATCATCGCCATGACGACATTATTACATCATCATCGCCATGACGACACTCTGACATCATTGTTGCCATGATGACCCTAGGCCATCATCTTTGCCACGATGACCCTATGACATTACTGTCGCCATGACGACTCTATGACATCATCGTCGCTATTACGACCTTATAACATCATCATCACCATGACGATAGTATGACATCATTGGTGCCATGACGACCGTATGACATCATCGACACCATGAAGACTCTATGACATCATCACCATGACGACCCTATGATATCATCCTTGCCCCGATGACCCTATGACATCATTGACACTATGAAGAATATATGACATCATCGTCGCCATGACGACCATTTTGACATCATCGCCATGATGACCGTATGACATTACCGTTGCCATGACAACCCTATGACATTATCATCGCCATGACGACTCTATGACATCATCGTCGCCATGACGACCCTATGACATCATCGACACCATGACGAACCTATGACATCATCGACGCCATTAAGACTCTAAGACATCATCATCACCATGATGACCATTATGACACAGTCGTCGCCATGACGATCATTTTGACATCATCGCCGCCATGACGACAAAATGTCATAATCGTCGCCATGATGACCATTATGACATCATCATCGTCATTACGATCATAATGACATCATCATCGCCATGACAAACCTATGACATCATCGTCGCCATGACGACACTATTACATCACCGTCGCCAACACAACCCTATGGCATTATCATCGCCATGATGAACCTATTACATCATTGACGCTATTAAGACTCTAAGACATCATCGTCACCATGATGACCATTATGACACAGTCGTCGCCAAGACGACACTATGACATCATCGCCGCCATGACGACCATTATAACATCAAATTCGCCATAACGACCCTATGACATCACCATCGCCTTGAGGAACCTATGAAATCATCATCGCTATGACGACAATATGACATCATTGTCGCCATGTCGACACTATGACAACACCGTCGCCTTGATGACCCTATGACATTATCGTTGCCATAACGACTCTGACATCATCGTTGCCATTATGACATCATCGTAGCCATGATGACACTATGACATTATTGTCGCCATGACAACCCTATCACACATCATCGTCGCCATGACGACCCTGACATCATTGTCGCCATTATGTCCATATGACATAGTTACCATTATGACTCTATGACATAAACGTCGCTATGACAACAATATGACATCATCGTTGCCATGGCAACCCTATGACATCACCATCGCCATGACAACCCTATGACATCATTGTTGCCATGATGACCCTATGACATCGTTGCCATGACGACCCTATGACATTACTGTTGCCATGAAGACCATATGATATCAACGTCGTCATGACGACCTTATGACATAATCGTCGCCATGATGACAATATGACATCATCGTCGCCATGACGACATTATGACATCATCGTCGCCATGACAACACTATGACATCATTGTCGCCATGACGACACTATGACATCATCAATGCCATGGAGACACGATGACATCATCATTGCCATGACGCCATTATGACATCATCATCGCCATGACGACACTATGACATCATCGTCGCCATGACAGCACTATTACATCATCATCGCCGTGATGACACTCTGACATCATTGTCGCCATGATGACCCTATGCCATCATCTTTGCCATGACGACCCTATGACATTACTGTCGCAATGACGACACTATGACATCATTGTCGCCATGACGACACTATGACATCATCATCACCATGACGACACTATGACATCATCGTCGCCATGATGACACGATGACATCAACGGAACCATGACGCCATTATGACATCATTGTCGCCATGACTATACTATGACATCATAGTTGCCATGACGACCTTATGACATCACCGTCGCCATGACAACCCTATGACATTATCCTCACCATGACGTCACTATGACATCATCGTTGCCATGACAACCCTATGACATTATCATCGCCATGTCGACACTATGATAGCATCGTCGCCATGACGACACCAAGACATCATCGTCGCCATGACGACAGTATGACATCATCGTTGCAATGACGACACTAAGACATCATCGTCGTCATGACGACACTATGACATCATCGTCGCCATGACGACACTATGATATAATCTTCGCCATGATGATACTATGACATCATCTTCGCCATGACTACAATATGACATTATTGTCTCCATGATGACACTATGACATCATCGACACCATAAAGACTCTATGACATAATCGTCGCCATGGCGACCCTATGACATAATCGTTGCCATGACGACCCTATGAAATTATCGTCACCATGACGACCATTTTGACATCATCGTCGCAATGACGACAAAATGACAACATCGTTGCCATAACGACCATTATGACATCATCATCACCATGACGACCCTATGACATTACCGTCGCCATGACGACCATTTTGACATCATCGTCGCAATGAAGACACAATGACATCATCGTTGCCATGACGACCATTATGACATCATCATTGCTATGATGACCCTATGACATTACCGTCGCCATGACGACACTATAACATCATTGTCGCCATGTCGACCCTATGACATCACCGTCGCCATGATGACCCTATGACATCACCATTACCATGACTACACTATGACATCACCGTCACCATGACAACCCTATCACATTATCATCGCCATGATGACGCTGACATCATCGTTGCCATGACAACCCTGACATCACCGTTGCCATGACAACCCTATGACATTATCCTCACCATGACAACCCTATGACATTATCATCGCCATGACGACACTATGACATCATCGTCACCATGACGACACTATGACATCATCATCGCCATGACGCACCTATGACATCATCGACCCAATAAACACTCTAAGTCATCATCGTTGCCATGACGACCATTATGACATTATTGTTGCCATGACGACTCTGTGAAATCATCGTCGCCAATATGACATCATCGTCGCCATGACACTATGACATTATTGTCGCCATGACAACGCTATGACACCATCATCGTCACTTTGATGACACTATGACATCATCGTCGTCATGACGACACTATGACATCATCGTAGCCATGACGACATTATGACATCGTCGCCATGACAACACTATGACATCATCAATGCCATGGAGACACGATGACATCATCGGAGCCATGACGCCATTATGACATCATCGTCACCATGATGACACTATTACATCATCATCACCATGACGACACTCTGACATCATTGTCGCCATGATGACCCTATGCCATCATCTTTGCCACGACGACCCTATGACATTACTGTCGCCATGACAACTGTATGACATCATCGTCGCCATGATGACCCTAGGACATCACCATCACTTTGACGACAGTATGACATCACCGTCGCCATGACGACCTTATAACATCATCGTCGCCATGACGACAATATGACATCATCATCGCCATGACGACCCTATGACATCATCGTTGCCCCGACGACCCTATGACATCATCGACACCATGAAGAATATATGACGTCATCGTTGCCATGACGACCATTTTGACATCATCATCGCCATAACGACCCTATGACATTACCGTTGCCATGACAACCCTATGACATTATCATTGCCATGACGACTCTATGACCACATCGTCGCCATGACGACCCTATGACATTACTGTCGCCATGACGACCATTTTGACATCATCGTCGCATGACGACACAATGCTATAATCGTCGCCATGGCGACCATTATGATATCACCGTTGCCATGACAATCGTGACATCACCGTTGCCAACACAACCCTATGGCATTATCATCGCCATGAAGTCACTATGACATCATCGTTGCCATGACAACCATGACATCGCCGTTGTTATGACAACCCTGTGACATTATCATCGCCATGACGACACTATAACATCATCGTTGCCATGACGACACTATGACATCACTGTCGCCATGAAGACCCTATGACAATACTGTCGCCATGACGACTCTATGTCATCATCATAGCCATGACGACCCTATAACATCATCGACGCCATGACGAACCTATGACATCATTGACGCCATTAAGACTCTAAGACATCATCACCATGATGACCATTATGACATAGTCATCGCCATGACGACACTATGACATCATTGCCGCCATGACGACCTTTAAGACATCAAATTCGCTATAACGACCCTATGAGATCACCATCGCCATGACGAACCTATGAAATCATCGTCGTTATGACGACACTATGACATCATTGTCGCCATGTCGACCCTATGACATCAACGTTGCCATGACGACCCTACGACATTATTGTTACCATAACGACCCTGTGACATCATCGTTGCCATTATGACATCATCGTCACCATGTTGACACTATGACATTATTGTCGCCATGACAACCCTATGACACCATCATCGTCGCTATGACGACCCTGACATCATTGTCGCCATTATGTCCATATGACTTTGTTGCCATTATGACACTATTACATCATTGTCGCCATGACGACAATATGACATCATCGTTGCCATGGCAACCCTATGACATCACCGTCACCATGACGACCCTATGATATCAACGTCGTCATGATGACCTTATGACATCATCGTCGCCAGGATGACAATATGACATCATCGTCGCCATGATGACACTATGACATCATAGTCACCATAACGACACTATGACATCATCGTCGCCATGACGACACTATGACATCATCTTCGCCATGACGACACTATGACATCATTGTCGCCATGTTGACCCTATGCCATCATTATCGCCATGTTGACCCTATGCCAGCATTATCGCTACGACAATCCTATGACATTACTGTCGCCATGACGACAATATGACCTCATCGTTGCCATGACAAGCCTATGTTATCAACGTCGCCATGACGAATCTATGAAAGCATCGTCGCCATGACGACGCTATGACATCATTGTCGCCATGATGACCCTATGACATTATCGTTGCCATGAAAAATCTGTGACATCATCGTCGCCATTATGACATCATTGTCGCCATGATGACTCTATGACATTATTGTCGCCATGACAACCCTATGACACCATATCATCGTTGCCATGACGACCCTATGACATCATCGTCGTCATTATGACACTATGATATCATCGTCGCCATGGCGACATTATGACATCACCGTCGCCATGACGACACTGCGACATCATTGTCGCCATGACTGCACTATGACATCATCAACGCCATGGAGACACGATGACATCATCGGAGCCATGACGCCATTATGACATCATTGTCGCCATGGTGACACTATGACATCATCGTCGCCATGACGACCCTATGACATTACTGTCGCCATGACAACCCTATGACATCATCGTCGCCATGACGACACTATAAAATCATCGTCGCCATGACGACACTATGAAATCATCATCGCCATGACGACACTATGACATCATCTTCACCATGACGACACTATGACATCATTGTCACCATGATGACCCTATGCCATCATGATCGCCATTACAACCCTATGACATTACTGTCGCCATGATGACAATATGACATCATCGTTGCCTGATGACCCTATGTTATCATCGTCGTTATAACGACCTTATGACATCATCATCGCCATGACAACACTATGACGTCATCGTCGCCATGACGACACTATGACATCATCGCGCAATAAAGACTCTAATTCATCATCGTCGCCATGACGACCATTATGACATCATCACCATGACGAACCTATGACATTACCGTTGACATGATAACCCTATGACATTATCATCGCCATGACGACACTATGACATCATTGTCGCCATGACTACACTATGACATCATCGTCGCAATGACTGCACTATGACATCATTGTTGCCATGACGACCCTATGAGATCACCGTCGCCATGACGACTCTATGACATCTCTGTCACCATTACGACCTTATAACATCATCGTCGCCATGACGACAATATGACATTATCGTCGCCATGATGACCCTATGACATCATCGTTGCCATGATGACCATTATGACATCATCGTCGCCATGACTCCTCTGAAGGGGAAACAAGAGATTACCGGAGGTGCATCCGGTAATCTCTTGTTACACACCCACATGGAGGCAACTTCTTGGGCCAGGACAAGGTGTGTAACCACGGCTCTTGGATGAGCTTCAAACCATTGGTGTAGACCCTGTAAATTTTATCAAATCTACACTAGAGTTGTGCCTGGATCTGCACTACCCAGATAGGTGAGCCTCTATTTATTTTTCAAAATTCCTAATGTGATGTTATTTACTGCGCTCAGGTAGCGCTCCTTTCTTTTCCCAGTTTCTATCTCTTTTACTGCCCAGATTCCCTCTCCTCCGCGTGAGCGGTCAGGTGGATTACAGCAGGAGACATCTTCGGACAGGTGAGTATAAGGATTTTGTATTTTATTCTTTTTTTTTACACCAGAGCACAGTGGGAGCAGAATACTACTCTCATCATTGTCCCTTGCTCGCACTGATGAGGGCAGCGTTCAGCACCCAGTGCTTGGGAACAGCGCTAACTGTAGCGCTTATTCTCAAGCGCCGGTACGTGTCACACTGATGAAACACGGATTTCATCAATTATATTCAAATTGCGCTCCTTCGCTTCTGAGCCCTGCCGTGTGCCCAAACAGTGGGTTTCCCCCACATAAGTGGTATCCTCGTGCTAAAGAGAAATTGTACAACAAATTTTGGAGTCTATTTTCTCCTGTTACCCTTGTGAAAATAAAAAATTTGGGTCTATACTAACATTTTTGTGAAAGAAAGTTAAATGTTCATTGTTTTCATCCACATTCCAAAAAAATAATGTGAAGCACCTGAAGGGTTAATAAACTTCTTGAATGTGGTTTTGAGCACCTTGAGGGGTGCAGTTTTTAGAATGGTGTCACTTTTGGGTATTTTCTGTTATAAAGGCCCCTCAAAGTCACGTCAAATGTGATGTGGTCTCTAAAAAAATGGTTTTGTAAATTTTGTTGGAAAAATCAGAAATCTCTGGTCAAATTTTAACCCTTATAACTTCCTAACAAAAAAAAATTTGAGTTCAAAATTTGTGCTGATTTAAAGTAGACATGTGGGAAATGTTATTTATTAACTATTTTGTGTAACATATCTCTCTGATTTAAAGACATGAAAATTCAAATTTGAAAATTGCAAAATTTTCTAAATTTTCGCTAAATTTACGATTTTTTTCACCAAAAAAGCCAAGTATATCAAATAAATGTTACCATTATCGTGAAGTACAATATGTAATGAAAAAATAATCTCAGAATCAGTGGGATTCGTTGAAGCGTTCCAGAGTTATTACTTCAAAGTGAAAGTGGTCAGAATTGTAAAAATTGGCCTGTCATTAACGTGCAAACACCCTTAGAGGGTGAAGGGGTTAATGTTCTTGACCAGTTTTGAAAGCCCAATATCCAAATGGGAATCTGAGGTAACAGAATGGACCCTGTTCTGCATTTTCATCCATTAGTCAGAATGAAGACGACCACCAAACTGTGTCTCCTGCCCTGGAGGACAAAACACTTCCACGATTTCAATAGACAGCCCAGTGATTACAGAGAATCATGTGTAATACTTCATTTCTCCTTTGGAGGCGCTGTAGGGAAATTCAGCACCTGCTGCCGGGTACTCGCTTACAGCAGGAGGGATCAGTTTGGTCTTTATCCGCAGCATATTGGGGCTTCACCTCTGACCCATATGGAGAAACCTTACATGAGACCGGATGACCCCATCAAGACTCAGGGGCTAAACCCACATTCAGTACATGGACGACGGATGAAATAAAGACAAGAACAACGATGTAGAGGGTAAACAAAAGATTTTATTTATAGATAGGGTTATTATATGTTATAGTATCATGTATATGTATAAATTATTCACCTATTAGAATAATCCTATTTATGGGCCGTGTTGATCCAGAGGAAGGCGAAACCCCCCTGTGAGGACTAAGCCAATTGTCCTCATATCAGGGGGGAAAATTCCTTCCTGACCCCAAATATGGTGATCAGAATAAATCCCAGGATCAAGGGCTGAGACCGAAATTAAATTAATTTCTAAAAAATGTATTAAACTATTTATCTTTTTCTTATTTTTGTACAGAGCTCCTGTATATATTATAAATTATTTGAAAACTTGTCTATACTTTAAAATGTGTTTTATGTATTTATAATAAGCCATTAATATGTGAATTACTTATATAACTGTCAGTTTATATCTATTTAAGGCCGTGTTGATCCAGAAGAAGGTGAAAAATTCCTTCTTGATCCCAAATATGGCGATCGGGATGAATCCAGGATCAAGGGCTCATAGCTAATGTGTGATACGTAAGTGTAATTTAAAATGAAAATGATATAAAATGATTATTATTATATGTTATATATTATATAAATTCTTATTATAAATAATTATTATATAAAATAGAAAAGTATTTTCTATTTTTGGACTCATTTACGTTTATATTTGTGTATTGCAAATCAAAAATATTATATTATTATTTTACATAAATTCTATTATTTTTTATTTTAATTTTTATTTTGTTAAAATCGTGAGAACCTACTTATTTATTCTATTTTACTAAACCTATCTATGGGCCGTGTTGATCCAGAGGAAGGCAAAAACCCCACGTGAGAAATGTGCCAATTATTCTCATGACGGGGGGAAAAATTCCTCCCTGACCCCAAATATGGCGATCAGATTAAATCCCAGGATCAAAGGCTCGTTCCTCCCTGTGTGTAATGGAAGTGAGATTTTTTTTTAAATATTTTATTTGTTATATATTTAATATATTTAGAATTAAAATGTTTTTGTGTAAAATAAACTATTTTTGAAAATACTTTCTAACATTTTTAAAACTTATTTTTTTGCACTTCTTATGTGTCGATCAATTTATTGATATATTACTAATCCTATTTAAGGCCGTGTAGATCCAGAGGAAGGCGAAAACCCCCTATGAGGAATGGGCCAATTGTCCTCATATTAGGGGGAAAACTCCTTCCTGACCCCAAATATGGCGATCAAATTAAATCCCAGGATCAAAGCCAAAATCTCTATCTACGTGCTATGTATCTATGTGTTTGTGCCTATACCTGTAGTGTAGTGTCTACACCTATCATGTACTGTGTATGTGATGGATTATGGGTGCAGTACTTACCTGGCCTGTGTTGAGGTGAGTTCAGGGATAATGGCCTATATTAGACTATTGTTCCTGAACTCATCAGATGGAAACTTAGCAGAGGCCGCTCCTGGGGCGCAGAGGACCTTCGGGCTGGAGAGATCTCAGATGCTAGCCCTGGATTGGAGGAGGTAAAGTCAAGGGCCTGGTGCAGCGACACGATGGCAGTGGTCCGACATGAAGGTGTTAATGAGAGACATGATGTTCTAGGGCAGCCGAGGTGACAAACAGCAGCAGAGACATGAGGTACGGGCCAGGAAGCAAGAAGTTCTGGGCAGTTGGCACGGGCTCATCCTACAAGACATAAGAGGAAGACATTTCAATAACTTCTATCTCCTGGATCTTCTGTTATCTTAGAGGAATGGTCATTATAATGAACCATTCCCCTATGTAACATCAGATATAGTGTACAGATCTAATGATCGGTGTCCTGAGTGTACAGCGGTCACTCACCAGATGGTCGTGGATTCTTTCACAGCCCAGATATTCTCATCCACCTAAGACTAACAGAGACATAGTCATTGACAGAAACAGTGGGAGAAGACAAGGATGGTGATAATGGCCACAAGGTGAGAAGAACATTTGATGGGATTTATCCTCAGAGAGGATGATCTTACCGGGCCCAGCTTGATGACACGTAATTAAAGCTGGCCACGGGGTTAAAGGCTTTCTTATCCTCCGGACACTGCAGATGATGGTTCTCCAGAACTGGCCTGAATGGTATAAATGGTAGCTTTGCTCTACCTTTTCTCCAGATCCTCCCAGCCGATGTTGGTAAAGAATGGATGCTCTCTGATGTTCCCGCACACACCCAATCGCTTCTCAGGATTTTTGCACAGCAGCTTCTTGATAAGATCTTTCAAGTCAGCATCAAGCCAAGATGGAATTTCAGGCTCTCCTTTGGTTATCACTGTGTAAGCCATTTTGCTGACGGAGCCGGTGTAAAATGGGGAGTGTCCTGTTGCCATCTTGGACACCACAATCCCCAGGCTCCACCAATCCACTGCTGTGACATATCCTTTTTTGAGAAGCACCTCAGGGGCCATGAAATGGAAAGTGCCCGTCACTCCAGAGATGTTATTGGAGGAGGTGAGGCAATCTTGGGCGAGCCCCAGGTAAATTACACAGATGTGGCCATCGGCATCCAGCATGATGTTTACTAGCTTAATATCTCTGCAATGAAATAAGAAAACAGAGTAAGAAATCTGCCCCCTGATACAGGAGATGGGAAATGGATCACAGCAAGATCAGGTAAAATAGATGGGAGGACACCAGGAAAGTTGAGGGCAATTTTTCGAGCATGTAGACAGGACAGAGAGAAGGAGGAAAGTTCTGCTTACCGGTGGACGATGTGTCCGTGGAGGAACTGGAGGCCACATACAATCTCTGCTGTGTAGAATCTGATGGAGAGAACAGAGTGTAGTATCAATGTCATCGCTGGTAGCTCCTTCCCTCCTGAGATACATGATCTGCCAGTCCTCTCCCAGCTACATCTCCACCTCCGCTTTTATTTTCACCCCTCTGCTCTCTTTTTCGTATATCTTCCTCATACTTACCTTACGCTGTCCATGTTCAGGCAGCCACACATTTCAATCAAAGCCTCGAGGCTGCCGCCGGACAGATACTCCGTGATGAAATACACCAGCTTCCGAGACTGCTGTGAGGCATAAAGGTGACATAAGAATGGGCAGTCTCGGGCCGCCAGGAGTATCCGCTGCTCTCTCATAAGGATGTCTTCCTTGACCATTTTTTTCTTGATCATCTTTACAGCTATAGAGATATTTTGGCTGGGGACTGATGTCAGGACCACCTGAGGAAATAAATAGGGAATTCTTAGAAAACGTGTATGGGAGGTGGAAAACAGCTGGTTTACCTACTGCACAAGAAACGGGTGGGCTGAGTGGTTTGTGAGTCTGCTGGTAACATGGACCTTATAGCTGAGCAAAGCTAATCTATCAGCATAATGCACTATCTGCTCCATAAATGCTCTATGGAGAGGTCTTAAAGGGCTATTCCATTATCACCAATAGGGACTAAATGGGATAAAAAAATAGGACAATCACTGGATGGCACTTTGAGCTGGTTGGGGTCAGTGTTGGTCTTATATCAATGTGCAGATGATTTAAAGTTTACTGAAACATAGAGGGAAACGTATATATTGTATCCAGATTGCAGCATATATAGACCATGGCAAGGATGGAAATAAACCATGTCCCCCCAACTCCCCATAGATGTGATCCTGGAGATCAGCTCTTCGATGAATCAGAATACCCATTTATAGTAGCATTACACCTAACTATGGGGATCACATGACCCAATATGTTCAATTATCATAGTGTCAAAGGAGCGTCTGCATGTTTTTTCAGTCATCCCATATAAGAACACTTTAATAAATATCTACCTACACAAGATAACGAATGGAGATAAAATTGCAAATATAGGTTGATAAAGAAAAATATATCAGATAAATCTCAATTTAACCCAAATTCTTAGAATAATTAAAGTCCCCATAAGACAAAAAGTCAAATATGTAACCAAAGAGAAAAAAGGGGGGATGTGCCAGGAACAACGTACAACAATGTTTTTAATAAAGACATACATTTTATTGAGTCAATCAAAAAATATATATAAGCAGCAAAGCAGTAAAAGCAAAAAACAGACACAACACAGACACAGGCGACAAAGAAAGTTGATGAGTGAGCTAATCACATAGAAGATTGAGTAAGTAAGTACACGTGTACATGGGTATACCAAAAGCAAATCACCAGGAGGTACATTTCATAGTAACATAAGAGAACACACGTTTGTTCACCTACACTGCTAAAGCCTATCTAGAGGGCCTTAAGTATAGCAGCTGTTAGTAATGTATCACAATTACAGGTGAATCCCCTTTAAGAAGAATAATGTATATAATCAATAGTAGAGAATAAATACAAGAGAAAGAAGGGGATGAGTTGCAAATGGTATACACACAAGCAATCAATAATACCAAAATGTGGACAGCTCACCCATCAAGACACCCGACACGTGTTTCACCACAGCTTCATAAGCGGTCAAAAAAATAAAATAAAAACTTACATTGCCAAAGCTGCCCCTACCCAAGATTTTATGGATGGTAAAATTGCTCATGTTAAGCCTGTGGTAGGGGCTGGATGTTCCGGGGTTCCTGCTGCATCCAGGTGTTGGCTCTTCATCCTCCAATCCATTGCTTTTGGCCTCTTTCCTCTTCTTCGTGATCTTCTTGAATCCAGAAGAATCACTGTTCTCTTCTCTCTTCCTCTTGTCTTCTCTCTTCTTCTCCTCGCTTTCTCTGTGTCCTGTAGACATCATTCTCAGTAATATCTTTCAGTCTGTAGACCTCCGTCCGATCACTTCAGCCGACAGTTGAAAGTAAACGGCAGTTGGTCGTGTGCAAGTGATGTCAAAGGTGACGGAACCTCAGGTGGCCCCTGCCAGGCAGCGGCTCATGGCCTGGTCTGCCCTATACACTGATGTGGGCATCATGGGTGACAGTTTAGAGTCCAGAGGAACGGCAGAGAACTTCATGGCGGTTTCTCGTGTTGTTTTTTTAATTTCACAATACATTCTTTTTATTCACATTATACAGACAGGTAATAATAAGCCAAGAATATATTAAAAAAAAACTAACATAATATAAAATACCATCTCTTCCCTTTACCAATGTAATTCTAGGGTTTCCATATATTTAAAAAATCATTACTTTTATCTTTCGTGTTATAATACTATTTCTCATATATCACATCTGAAGATGAGCAAATCTATTTGATGCAAATTTAATTTGCATCAAAATTAAAGAAATTCTCTGGAACCGGCAAATTTGAACAATTTGTGATTTAAGTCAACTGAAATGCCAAAAAATGGCCTCTACCACTATAAACAAACCAAAAGTAAGCAAAAGAAGGCTCAGATGACCTCCAGGGCGGCTGTGCGGGCTTCTCCATACAGCCTTGCAGCTATCTCATCACATGATATTACACGGCCCATTACGAGGGTGTTAGAGTTCATCTGGTAAGGAGGATTGCTGAAGCCCCAGGTTAATCAGAGGCATCCACTGTGAGATAAAAGGGCCTGCTGACATGAGGATGGTGTGGGACCAGAGCATTGGAAAAATTAGATTTTACTTCTTGGAAGGCTCTGTCTAATTTGGTGAAGATGATAGCACCTTTAATCCTGGCATATGAGTTTGAAATGGAGGGCAATGGATAACGGTCATCCAGCGTGATTTTATTCAGACCCTGATAGTACTGTGCATGTTCTCATAGACCCGTCTTTCTTTCTGATGAATAAGCAGCCTGCACTGGCTGGAGATGAAGATTTTCGGATGAACTCGAACTCTTTCCAGATTCCCTTTAACCCCTTCATGACCGGAGCATTTTGCATTTTTGTTTTTTGCTTTCTTCTTTCCAGAACCATAACTTTTTTATTTTTCAGTCAATATGGCCATATGAGGGCTTATTTTTTGCAGGACGAGTTGTACTTTTGAATAACATCACTGGTTTTACCATATCTTGTACTGGAAAATGGGAAAATAATTCCAAGTGCGGTGAAATTGCAAAAAAAGTGCAATTCCACAGTTGTTTTTTAGGTTATTTTTTATTTAAGTGGAGAAAAAAAAATCCAAAGTTTTCTAAAAAAAAAATAAAATAACGGTGCCATATTCCGAGACCCATGGCATCTCCATTTTTCGTGATCTGGGTCGGGTGAGGGCTTATTTTTTGCGGTCCAAGCTGACATTTTTATTGATACCATTTTGGGGTAGGTCCAATGTTTTGATTGCCCATTATTGCATTTTATTGCAATGTTGTGGCGACCAAAAAAATTTAATTCTGGATTTTAGAATTTTTTTCTTGTTACGCTGTTAACTGATCGGATTTATTCTTTTTTCTTGATAGATTGGGCGATTCTCGACTGTGCGATACCAAATGTGTGTATGTGTGTATTTTTTTACTGTTTTATTTTGAATGGGGCGACAGGGGGGTGATTTAAACTTTTTATATTTTTAAAAACATTTTTTACACTTTTTACTTGCTTCAATAGTCTCCATAGAAGACTAGAAGCTGTAATTATCTGATACCCTCTGCTACACACAGACGATGATCAGATCACCTGTGTGTAGCAGAATTGCTCACTTGCTATGAGCGCCGACTGCTGGGTGGCGCTCATAGCAATCTGGCAGTGACAACCAGAGGGGTCTGTTGCAGACCCCAGGTTGTCATGCTGACCCATCGGCAACCAGCAATCATGTGACGGGGTCGCCGATGGGCGGGGCCTATGACGCGCTTCCCGGAAGTGTGAGTTAAATGCCTCTGTCAGAGATTGACAGCGGCATTTAACTAGTTAACAGCCGCAGGTGGATTGCAATTCCACCCTCGGCTGTTGCGGGCACATGTCAGCTGTACAGATCAGCTGACATGTGCCCAGAAAGGTGCGGGCTCAGCACCAGAGACTGCACCAAACAGGGGGCTCTCACATGGGGCGTACTATTACGCTCCACGTCAGAAAGGGGTTAATGTAGGCAGAATCTCCTTTCCTCATACCTTACTGCTTTCTCTAGGCCACTGAGTATTGGGCCATAGATGTCATATGACTTTTCTGCCATATTGTCTCTGTTATATTGAGTCTTTTCTATTTATTGAGCATTTTTACTATCCTTCTATTTGTCCTGGGAACCCTTGCTCTTATTTGGAGTTTGGGGTGGTTTGTCCTTTCTGTCCATGACTTGGGACATGGATTGGTCATTTTGCACACGTTGATGGGTTTTTAGATTTTTTTATTCTGTGGATTTGTTCTGCTTTTCTCTTGATAGTGTTCACAATAAATATTTGTTATTTATGTAGATGTTCTGATGAAACTTGGCTCACTCTTTCATTGTTGCTTTTAACTGTATCCAGCCTTGTGCATGTCTACAATTTTGTCCCTTGTGTCCTTAGACAGCTCTTTGGTCTTGGCCATGGTGGAGAGGTTGGAGTGTGATTGAGTGTGTAGACAGGTGTCATTTTTTACAGGTAACAGTTCAAACAGGTGCAATTAATACAGGTAATGAGTAGTGATGGGTGAAACCAAACAGTAAAGTTTGGGGTCCGTACCGAACCCCTATTGTTTGGGCATGGACCCCAAACACAGACTTCCTCAGGGTTACATGACAGCGCAGGAAGTACAAGCTCTGATGGGCGGTAATTGCATTACCGCGATCAGAGCCCTGCGGCATTATGCTGACAGGTGTCAGCATGATGCCACAGCTATGACATGTGACCTCGCGGTGAATAACTTACCGCGGGACATAGGCGCCAACTGAAGATACTACTACCACCATCAGCCGGTGCCTACTGCCATAGTAAATAGCGAGCGTAGGCATCACTGGATGGAAGAAGTAGTCTCTCATCCGCTGGCGCCTGTGCTGAAAGTAAAAAAAGAAAAAGTTAAAAATCAATAAAAATAAATAAAAATAAAACACATTATACTCACCTACACTTTATCCCCGATGTTCCCCGCCTCTGCAAAAAATAAAAAAACACCATATACTCACCTTACAGCTAATCCCTGAAGCTCATGATCAACTGTAATAATAGTAAAATAATAAAGCAACTTCATCCTCACTTGTCCGCCGCAGTCCAAATAACAAGGGTCCCACGATGATCATGAATGGAGCGGCTACATAGTAAAATGTGACCGCTCTATTCAGCAGCCGGCAATACTCTGACGCTCAGTGCCGGCAAATGAGGTCAGCGCATGCGCGGTGATTATTTTCCCACGCTTGCGCTGATGTCAATGATTTGAACTGAGTCCATGTAACATGAACTCAGCTCAGCTCATTGACGGCACTGCGAGTCACTGAGGAGCACAAGTATGCGTGCGCTCCTCAGCGTCTCTGCAGGACGACAGGCTGGATGGTCGCGTCCATCTACAATCCAGCCTGCCATCCAGATGTAGCAGTGCTGGACACGTCGTGGGTAGTGTTGAGTAGAGATGAGCGTTGTTCTACTTGAACTGTTCGCCAATCTCAAATTCGAGCTGTTTTGGGCGGTGTTCGAGCCGTTCGGCGAACACGAACAATTTGAGAAAAATTCGGCTGTTCGAGGTTATGTTCGATAACTGTTCGTGCACCAAAATCATAACTGGATTTTTTCTCAGTAATGATGAAAATTAATGTTAATACGCAGTTTGAGTGTAGAGCGGGGTGGGGGGAGGGGCAGGGGATGGATCTCTGCAGGAACAATGAAGATCTCCATTTTTTTTTCTCTTTCCCGCATTTACAGTGGGGAGGTGCAATCTGTCAGCCTATCAGCAGCGCACACACGGAGCGAAGTGCTTTTTTCACACAAGCAAGGGCATGTGTCATTGGCAGTGTATGTCACATGTCCTTGCCCTATAAGACCAAGCCATTTTCCCCGTCGCCACCATTTTCTCACTGCTGCAGCTGCATGTTAGACGGCACCGCTGTTGCTGTGTGCGCTATACCTTGTTAATTTCAAGCCAATTTTCGCACAAATCTACAGATAGCTTGGGAGTAGGGAATAGTTGTGATTGCAGTCCTTTTAAGGACTAGGTTACAGCATTTCCTACGACTTTTATCAGGCAGGTCTGTGCTCTTAAATAGATAGATTGTGGGAGTAAAGACTAATTGTAATTGGAGTCCTTTTCAGGACTAGGTTACATCAGTTCCTATCAGTTTTTGCCAGGCAGGTCTGTGCCAGTGCTGTGCAAGTTTTTTTCACAGCATTTGGCTGAATCTAGCAAAGCTAATCCTTTTAGGCAAATTGCAGAGTGTGTTAGTCAGTGGAGTAGCCTATCTGTGTTGCAAGATATACCAACTGTGTATAGAATACCAATTTTTTTACTGCACCTAGTGAAGTAAAATCTTTTGGGCATAGCATCATTCTATTAGTCCATCTATACTGACCTCCATCAGGTTGCAAATTGAATAAAAAAATTTTCTGCATCTAGCTCTGAAAAAATATTGGGCTTCTAGCTGTGTGTGGGACTTGTTGTATTAGACCATCTATACTGACCTCCATCAGGTTGCAAACTGAATATATTTTTTTCTGCATCTACCTCTGAAAAAATATTGGGCTTCTAGCTGTGTGTGGGACTTGTTCTATTAATCCATCTATACAGACCTCCATCAGGTTGCAAACTGAATATATTTTTTTCTGCATCTACCTCTGAAAAAATATTGGGCTTCTAGCTGTGTGTGGGACTTGTTGTATTAGTCCATCTATACTGACCTCCATCAGGTTGCAAACTGAATATATTTTTTTCTGCATCTACCTCTGAAAAAATATTGGGCTTCTAGCTGTGTGTGGGACTTGTTCTATTAATCCATCTATACAGACCTCCATCAGGTTGCAAACTGAATATATTTTTTTCTGCATCTACCTCTGAAAAAATATTGGGCTTCTAGCTGTGTGTGGGACTTGTTGTATTAGTCCATTTATACTGACCTCCATCAGGTTGCAAACTGAATATATTTTTTTCTGCATCTACCTCTGAAAAAATATTGGGCTTCTAGCTGTGTGTGGGACTTGTTCTATTAATCCATCTATACAGACCTCCATCAGGTTGCAAACTGAATATATTTTTTTCTGCATCTACCTCTGAAAAAATATGTGGCCTTCTAGCAGTGTGTGGGACTTTCTCTATTAGTCCATCTATACTGACCTCCATCAGGTTGCAAACTGAATATAATTTTTTTCTGCATCTAGCTCTGAAAAAATATTTGGCCTTCTAGCAGTGTGTGGGACTTTCTCTATTAGTCCATCTATACTGACCTCCATCAGGTTGCAAATAAAAAATAATTTTTATCTACATCTACAGTACCTCTGAAAAAATATTTGGGCTTCTAGCTGTGTGTGGGACTTGTTCTATTAGTCCATCAATACTGACCTCCATCAGGTTGCAAATTGAATATAATTTTTATCTGCATCTAGCTCTGAAAAAATATTTGGCCTTCTAGCAGTGTGTGGGACTTTCTCTATTAGTCCATCTATACTGACCTCCATCAGGTTGCAAATTGAATATAATTTTTATCTGCATCTAGCTCTGAAAAAATATTTGGCCTTCTAGCAGTGTGTGGGACATTCTGTATTAGTCCATCTATACTGACCTCCATCAGGTTGCAAATTAAAAATAATTTTTATCTGCATCTACCTCTGAAAAAATATTTGGGCGTCTAGCTGTGTGTGGGACTTGTTCTATTACTCCATCTATACTGACCTCCATCAGGTTGCAAACTGAATATATTTTTTTCTGCATCTACCTCTGAAAAAATATTGGGCTTCTAGCTGTGTGTGGGACTTGTTGTATTAGTCCATCTATACTGACCTCCATCAGGTTGCAAATTAAAAATAATTTTTATCTGCATCTACAGTACCTCTGAAAAAATATTTGGGCTTCTAGCTGTGTGTGGGACTTGTTCTATTAGTCCATCTATACTGACCTCCATCAGGTTGCAAACTGAATATATTTTTTTCTGTATCTACCTCTGAAAAAATATTGGGCTTCTAGCTGTGTGTGGGACTTGTTGTATTAGTCCATCTATACTGACCTCCATCAGGTTGCAAATTAAGAATAAATTTTATCTGCATCTACAGTACCTCTGAAAAAATATTTGGGCTTCTAGCTGTGTGTGGCACTTGTTGTATTAGTCCATCTATACTGACCTCCATCAGGTTGCAAATTGAATATAATTTTTATCTGCATCTAGCTCTGAAAAAATATTTGGCCTTCTAGCAGTGTGTGGGACTTTCTCTATTAGTCCATCTATACTGACCTCCATCAGGTTGCAAATTAAAAATAATTTTTATCTGCATCTAGCTCTGAAAAAATATTTGCCCTTCTAGCAGTGTGTGGGACTTTCTCTATTAGTCCATCTATACTGACCTCCATCAGGTTGCAAATTAAAAATAATTTTTATCTGCATCTACAGTACCTCTGAAAAAATATTTGGGCTTCTAGCTGTGTGTGGGACTTGTTCTATTAGTCCATCTATACTGACCTCCATCAGGTTGCAAATTGAATATAATATTTATCTGCATCTAGCTCTGAAAAAATATTTGGCCTTCTAGCAGTGTGTGGGACTTTCTCTATTAGTCCATCTATACTGACCTCCATCAGGTTGCAAATTGAATATAATTTTTATCTGCATCTAGCTCTGAAAAAATATTTGGCCTTCTAGAAGTGTGTGGGACATTCTCTATTAGTCCATCTATACTGACCTCCATCAGGTTGCAAATTAAAAATAATTTTTTGTCTGCATCTAGCTCTGAAAAAATATTTCGCCTTCTAGCAGTGTGTGGGACTTTCTCTATTAGTCCATCTATACTGACCTCCATCAGGTTGCAAACTGAATATATTTTTTTTCTGCATCTACCTCTGAAAAAATATTGGGCTTGTAGCTGTGTGTGGGACTTGTTCTATTAATCCATCTATACAGACCTCCATCAGGTTGCAAACTGAATAAAAAATTTTTCTGCATCTACCTCTGAAAAAATATTTGGGCTTCTAGCTGTGTGTGGGACTTGTTCTATTAGTCCATCTATACTGACCTCCATCAGGTTGCAAATTGAATATAATTTTTTTCTGCATCTAACCCAGCCAATAGTTTTGGCCTAATACCACAGTTTGGCCACTCAGCTCTGCTCGGTTCCCATCCATTGTTTTTTTGTGCAAACAACTCCAGAGTTGTGAATTAGTTAACCACCAAAATGAGTGGAAAAACGCCTGCTGCTGGTGGAAAGGGGAATAGGCGTGTTGGGAAGGGGAAAAAAGGTTGTGTCCGTGGGGTAGGTGTTAAAGCAACAGTAACATCTGCAGAAGAAAGACCATCTTCCAGCCAAACTAAAATGTCTACTTCTTTTAGCGGACAATGTGATAAGGTCCCTTTCTTACGGCCACGCCAATCGCTACAAATTCCAGATGAGGCACAAAAACAGCAGGTGCTTCAACGGATATCAAGTGCTCCTTTAAGTGGGCTCTCCTCCACATCAACTTCAACATCACAAATACTCCAGTCCTCAAAGGTGTCACCCCAATCGCACTTGATTCCTCACAGCTCCCAAATCTCCAGCTGCCCGTCTGAGTATGAGGTAGAACAGATGGTTGAGTCTGCAGAGCTGTTTACTCATACTATAGCCTGGGAATCAGAGGTCGACTCCAGCGCTTCTGTGAATCCAGACGAGGAAATGGTCTGCACTGATGCCCAGAATCTTTATGAGTCAGATCCAGGACCAGACGCAGAAGGTTCTGACCATAATGTAGACCCTCATTCCCAAACTGTAACTCCTGTTGGTGGAGACAATGAGAAAGACGATGATAAGACTCAAATACCTGATTGGAGCGACAACTTTAGTTTTTTGTCAGGGCAGGAACAGGTTGGCTCTGAGGACGACGGGTGTGATAACGCACAGGGTGATGATGATGAGGTTGGAGATCCCACTTACTGTCAACCCACAGTCAGCCAAGAGATGAGGTCAGCAGAGGAGGTGGAGGAAGATGCTAGTGACGACGAGGTCAGGTTGCGCCTTCCTGGACAGAGACGTAGTACTGGAAGCACGTCAACAACTGCATCCTCAAACACAACTCTGCCTTTCACCACAAGTCGTGGTGGCTCTTCAGGTCGCATGGGTGCTAAGCCTTGCATAGCCTGGGCATTTTTTCAGATCGATAAAGATGACCCAACTCGTGTTATCTGTAACATTTGTCAGCAAAAGCTAAGTAGAGGCCAAAAAATACATAGTTTGAGTACTTCATGCATGAACCGGCACATGGACATGAAGCATAAGTTGCAGTGGGAAGCTCAGTGTGCTACAATGCGGCCTAGCCGGCCGGGCCAGCCACCGTCTGCCATATCTTGTGCATCCGCGGCCTCTTCATCCTCTGTGACTGGGGGGACAGCAGTCACACCTGTTTTGGGGCGCAGACCTGCCACCTCTTTACCCGCAACAGCCAGCGTGATTGGCAGGTCATCATTTTCTTTGGAGGTGGTAACACCAGCTGGTGTTGAGCGCTGTCCGACATCGATAGCACCACCTTTGGATCAAGGCAACCTAACATGTCCGCCTACATCTTCCTCACAGACCGGCAGTTTGCCGGGGACACCCTTATCAACCCCGTCTAAGCACAATAGCCAGCCCTCGGTCCCTCAGATGTGGACAAGTAAAAGACCATTTCCTCCTAGCCATGAGAAAGCTAAGAGGTTGAATTTCACCATCTGCAAGCTCTTGGCTACAGAAATGCTGCCTTTCCGCCTGGTGGACACAGAGGATTTTCGAGACCTTATGTCCGTCGCAGTGCCCCAGTACCAGATGCCCAGTCGGCACTACTTCTCAAAGAAAGGTGTGCCTGCGCTCCACCAGCATGTCGCACACAACATCACCGCTTCTTTGAGAAACTCTGTGTGTGACAGGGTGCATTTCACCACAGACACTTGGACGAGTAGGCATGGACAGGGGCGTTACATGTCGCTGACTGGGCACTGGGTAACTGTGGAGACAGCAGGACAAGGGGCTGCTGTCCAAGTCTTGCCGTCCCCACGAGTTGTGCGTCAATCCTCTTTATGTCAAAGTTCCTCCACTGCTTCTGCCTCCTCAACCTCCTCTCGGTCTTCCACCTGCACCCAAAGCCTGTCTGGTCATGCCACAAGCTTTCTAACTGCGCAGAAGGGATCCTGCACACCTCCTTACTATGCTGGCAGTAGGGCTCAATGTCATCAGGCGGTTTTTACATTGAAATGTCTGGGAAATGTGAGTCACACAGCTGAGGAGTTGTGGTCAGCTCTGGAGAACCAATTTCATGAATGGTTGTCTCCACTGGACCTGAAACCAGGGAAGGCCGTGTGCGACAATGCTGCAAACCTGGGTGCGGCCCGTCGCCGGGGCAATGTCACACACGTGCCTTGTATGGCTCACGTGTTGAACCTGGTTGTCCAGCAATTTTTAGCCCACTATCCCAGACTAGATGGCCTTCTGCAGAGGGCACGGTCGCTGTGTGCTCACTTCCGCCATTCGCATCCCGCAGCTCAGCGACTTACATCTCTACAGAAGTCGTTGGGCCTGCCACTTCACCGGCTAAAATGCGATGTGCCTACCCGGTGGAATTCCACTCTGCACATGTTGCAGCGACTGTGGCAGCACCGACAAGCCCTGGTGCAATACGTTCTGACGTATAGCCTGGGCCAACGAGATCCAGAGGTGGGGCAAATCACGCTGGAGGAGTGGTCTCAGATCAGGGACCTATGCACCCTTCTGCACAGTTTTGAAATAGCGACGAAGATGTTTAGTGCTGACGATGCCATTATCAGCATGACTATTCTGGTGATTTACATGCTGGAGCACATGTTAAACAGAATTCGGAGTCAGGTGGTGGCACAAGAGGAGGTGGAGGAAGTAGAGGAGGAGGAGTTGTATGCGGAAGGGCTAACATCTGCAAGGTCCAGACGGTCGGCAGCACCAAGGCGGCAGGCATGTGAGGGTGGGGGAGATGGTTTTACCAGGGCGCATGGTAGCAGCCAAACTAGTGAGGAAGGTGCAGGAGCCCAGGAAGAAGTGGAGGACGAACTGATGGAAGACTCATCAGATAAGGGAGACCTTGATCACATTTCTGTTGTGCGAGGTTGGGGGGAGAGGACAGAGGAAGGAAGCATGATTGTTACCTCGCCACCAACACAACAGGGACTTGGTGCTCCTGGATGCGCAACACACATGAGTGCCTTCTTGCTGCACTACCTGCAACATGACCCTCGAATTGTGAGAATTAGAAATAATCCTGACTACTGGGTTGCCACACTGTTAGATCCCCGGTACAAAAGTAAATTTGCAGAAATTATTCCTGCCATAGAAAGGGATGCACGCATGCAGGAGTATCAGCAGAGACTGTTGCAGAATCTTACATGTGCTTTTCCACAAAATACCAGTGGTGCACGTAGTGAATCTCACAGTTCCAACTTGCCAACCGTGGGACCGTCAAGTGTTCAGCACTCAAACCGTAACAGAACCACAGTATCTGCTGGTAACATCAATTTTGCGGAATCATTTCACCACTTTTTTAGCCCATCCTTTGCAAGGCCACAGGAGACAAGAAGTCTGACACATAGTCAACGCCTAGAGACGATGGTACAGGAGTATCTCCAAGTAAACATTGAAGCCATGACTGTGTCACTGGACCCTTGCTCTTTTTGGGCTTCCAATCTGGATAAATGGCCGGAGCTAGCCACTTACGCCTTGGAGATCTTGTCATGCCCCGCAGCCAGTGTTCTGTCTGAACGTGTGTTCAGCGCTGCTGGTGGTGTGCTGACAGATAAGCGCACGCGGCTCTCCACTGATAATGTAGACAGACTCACGTTCATAAAGATGAACAAATCATGGATCCGAAACGACTTTTCTACCCCTGTGTCATCCTGGGGAGAGTAAAAGCTTGATGATTGGTTAAAATCACCCTACCAACCGTTTTAAGCTTTCAAATTACTAATCATGTTTATCTGTATCTTGGCTGGAAAATAATTTGGGCTTTGTAGCAGTGTGCAGCACTGATTCTATTAGGCCATCTATAATAAGCTCCCCCAGATTTAAAATTACTAATCATGTTTATCTGTATCTTGACTGGAAAATAATTTGGGCTTTGTAGCAGTGTGCAGCACTGATCCTATTAGGCCATCTATACTAAAGCTTCACCAGATTTAAAATTAATAATAATTTTTAGCTGCATCTAGCCCGGAAAATAATTTTGGGGCTCCGAGATGCGCAAGACACGTAAGTGCCTTCTTGCTGCACTACCTGCAGCATGACACTCATATTGTCAGAATTCGTAGTAATCATGACTACTGGGTTGCCACACTCTTAGATCCCCCAAACTTTTCAATCAACCTTTTCATTTTAATAAAGACCAAAAAAATGGTAATTTTTGAAATTATAAGCATTAGCAGGTTGTTAGAAACTGAAATCAAACAGTTTTCAACTCAAAACTTTATTCTAGGTGATGTTACATTTTCACATAGGACCCCTTGTTCGAAAGGAGCTTCTGAACTCTCTCGTCCATTGAATTTGTCAGGTTTTGGATGGTTTCTGCTTCAATTGTTTTGCATGAGGACAGAATACCCTCCCAGAGCTGTTGCTTAGATGTGAACTGCCTCCCGCCATCATAGACACTCCTTTTAATGATGCTCCAAAGGTTCTGAATGGGGTAGAGGTCAGGGGAGCATGGGGGTCACACCATAAGTTTGTCCCCTTTTATGCCCATATCAGCCAGAGATGCAGATGTTTTATGTGCAGCATGAGATGGTGCATTATCATGCAAAAAAATGATCTTGCTGTGAAATACATGGTTCTTCTTCTTGAACCATGGCAGGAAGTGCTGTTTGAGAAAATCCACACACATTATGGAGTTCATCTTTAGCGCCTTCAGGGATCCTAAAGGGGCCGACAATCTCTCTCCCCATGATTCCAGCCCAAAACATTACTCCACCTCCTCCTTGTTGGCGCTGTAGCCGTGTTTGCGTGGGGTGTCCATCAACCAGCCATCCTCCACTCCATCCATCTGGACCATCGAGCGCTGCACGGCACTCATCCGTGAACAAAACAGTTTTGAAATCAGTCTTCATGTAATGTTTGGCCCACTGGAGCCATTTCTGCTTGTGTGAAGTGGATAGAGGAGGTCGACAGGATGGCGTATGCACAGCTGCAAACCTCTGAAGGACCCTGCATCTTGTTGTTCGGGGGACGTTGGAGGCACCAGCAGCTTCAAAAACTTGTCTGCTGCTATGACAAGGCTTTTTTGCCGCTGCTCTTTCAACCTGACGTAATTGCCTGTAGGAAAGAGTCCTCAATTTGCCCTTATCAGCACGCACACGTGTGTACTGTGAATCAGCTACATACTTCTTGATTGCCAAGACACTTCATCCTGATCATCGCACAATGTTGATTGTAGTCATGCCTTGACCTAAACACTCCACAATTTGTTGCTTCTCAGCAGCCGACACATCCTTTTTCTTTCCCATTTTGGCAGAAAATGTAGGCTGCTTAATAATGTGAGACAGCCTTCTTAAGTTGTCTTGCCTTTCATTGGACACACCTGCCAAACTAATTAGCACAGGTGTCTGCAATTGCTTACAGTGATATAAAGAGCCCTGACACACATCACCATCAATGAGTTTAACTGACAAACAAACAAATTCTTCTCTTATCACTAGTGTTGAGCCACCCCCGTAGTGTTCGAGTTCGGTTCGGTTCGTCGAACACCCGTGTGTTCGCCGAACTGTTCGTCGAACTGTTCGTCGAACACCTTCGAACACCGTTAAAACCAATGGCAGGCAAACAAAAACACATAGAAACACATAGAAAACACCTTCAAAGGTGTCCAAAAGCTGACAAACTGCTCAGAAGACATAACTAACACATGGAAAAGTGACAAGTACATATAGTCATGCGAAAATAAAAGAGGTGGAGGAGTAAAAGGAGGGGGAGACACAGATATAGGCATGTCATGCCCTTCTAAAATCCAAAAAGTGAGAAGCCGACACGGCCAGTCCGCTCCTGCCCGTGCCACCTCCGTGTCGCCGGGTTTGTGCCAGAGCCACGGTGAACCCTGATGGCCAGCCCCCCTCTCCCAATAATGGTGCCTGTCCGCTGGTGGGTCGAGCGAGCCCCCCTGTGGTGGAGGCAGCTCTAAGCTTTTTAATTTAAATTGTCTCTCTAATTTGAATGAATACACTTTAAATCCATTTACAAGGATCTATTGGAGGGCAAGTCTCATGCCAGCAGCCGCGTAATTCCAGCTCCAGTAGCGTCCACTAAAGCTGCTGCAGTTAAAAAGCTTTTATAAGGATCGAGCTCGGCTGTCCACCGCAAGGCATCCTACTGCCAGTCCCAGCCCCTATGCCTTGGGGTGCCTCCTGATGCTCTTCACTGAGTATCCCATGGTCCCGAAGCATTTCCTTTGAAAAAATTAAGTGTCTAAACTACAGGTGGTGTAGCTTGCTTAACAGCCGGGATAATCCGCTGACTAGCAGACACTGCTACTAGGCACAAAGTATTTCCTGGGCTAGATGCAGTTAAAAATTTGTAATTAGATACTCTCATTGGATGCTGAGAAAGCATTCCATAGAGTCTCCTGGCACGCCATATATGATTCTCTTAAAAAGCTTGGGGTAGGGGTCTAGGGGACCCTTTTATAGCCAAAATCACGGCCCTGTATCACAATACGTCACCTAGGCTGAAGATAAATGGAACTGTAGCACCCTGAGGGCTCGGTTGCTACAGAGGTATTGCACCTCACCCAGAGGTGTGATATCTCACTCTCAGGTAAGGATGGAGTGTGGATAAGGACCCGACACCTGCATGCATTACACCACATTGCCGTGGGGCAGGGCGACCAATATGCCCCTGAGATGGGCACGACAGTCCCTGTCCCTGGCTGGAGTGGAGGGAGGGAACACTGAGGAAGGGGAACCCTGTAGTGCAGGAGCAGGGAGGAAGCAGTTCCTGGGTGCATTGAGAAGGGAGTATAAAAGGTGGGCACCATCTTAGTTCAGTGCAGAGAAGTCTGAGCAGAAGTGGCAGGGAGCAGGGGCTCTGCATGAGCTCTGCTCCGGAGGCGGGCCTAGTAACAGAGGCCCAGGCCTGGAAGAGGGAGAAGGAAGGAAGAGGAGCGGAGAAGGCTCCAGGAACGAGGAATGAAGGGATCCCAGGGGTGCGGACGGGCGAGTCGCCACCGCACGCCCAAATCCACCTGCGTGAAGGGGTCAGGCCAAAGGGGGAGACCGGTCCCCGAAACTAGTGGAGGCAGGAAACGACCCTCAGCTAGAAACCGGAGGCTGTGACATTTTATGTGGCGCAGCCCCTCGCTACACCCGCTAGGAAGGCACCACATAGGGTCAGGGAAACTGGCGCCAAGTTTACCAAGAGGAAGGCCCGAGGCAGCCGGACAGAAGGGTTGGTAAGAAAGGCCAGACAAAGGACACACAAAGGGGGTCCTGTGAAGCGCTCCAAAGTTATCTGGGAGTTGTCTGAGCCCCTCACCTGGTGAGCACAGTACGACGTGGGCAGCCGTTACCTGCAGACGTGGTCTGGATAATAAGAACTGTGAGTAAAGGCCCTGGACTGCATCACTGACTCCGTGTCGTTACTGCTGCTGCCCTGCACCATCACCCCCATCCTCCGCATACACTGCCCTGAGGCTATACTCCTCCCGTGGGGAGTTATGCTACGCTCTGCTGCACCCACAACACCAGCCTCAGCGGTCTGCCCTGCAGCGGCGGTTCACTCTGACCGCAATCCACGCGTGGCGTAGTCGGACATTTAAACATCAAAACCACATAAATAGTTTCGCCACTGGTTTGACCACCCTGAGCCACGGAACCGGGTCGCCGCCACGAAGACTACAACCACCAGCATCCACCAAAAAGGGTCCGGCTCCGGGTGTCCCAAGGCCCAGGGGGTGCATCAGAACATTTTCATCACCTTTCACAATCACCAATGGGACAAGGCAGGGATGTCCTCTGTCCCCTCTCTTATACATCCTAGTGACGGAGCACCTGCTCTCATCAATTCGCCATAACCCCAATATTAGGTGAATTGAGGTGGGAGGCACCGAGTACAAGTGCTCTCTATTTGCTGATGATGTCCTAGTATATATCACTCAATCACATATATCCATCCATGCTGTTATGGCTGAAATAGATCACTTTGTTACATGGTCAAATTTTAAAATCAATGCAGCGAAGTCTGAGGCCCTCGATGTCTCCCTCCCCAAATCCATATAGGATTCCATCCAGTCCAACTTTCCCTTTGCCTGGCCCTCACAGGGTATCAAATACTTAGGAATTCCTATTCATAGAGACGTCTCCCATCTATGTTATCTTAATTTTGGGCCCTTTATTGAACAACTCCATACAGACCACGGTTGGCAAGTTAGAACTGTAAGATTCAATACGTGAACCACTGGTGTTTTGTGGAAAAGCACATGTACACTGCGTTCCAAATTATTATGCAAAAAGTGTTCAGGAGTGATAAGGGAAGAATTTGTTTGTTTGTCAGTTAAACTCATTGATGGTGATGTGTGTCAGGGCTCTTTATATCACTGTAAGCAATTGCAGACACCTGTGCTAATTAGTTTGGCAGGTGTGTCCAATGAAAGGCAAGACTACTTAACAAGGCTGTCTCACATTATTAAGCAGCCTACATTTTCTGCCAAAATGGGAAAGAAAAAGGATGTGTCGGCTGCTGAGAAGCAACAAATTGTGGAGTGTTTAGGTCAAGGCATGACTACAATCAACATTGTGCGATGATCAGGATGAAGTGTCTTGGCAATCAAGAAGTATGTAGCTGATTCACAGTACACACGTGTGCGTGCTGATAAGGGCAAATTGAGGACTCTTTCCTACAGGCAATTACGTCAGGTTGAAAGAGCAGCGGCAAAAAAGCCTTGTCATAGCAGCAGACAAGTTTTTGAAGCTGCTTGTGCCTCCAACGTCCCCCGAACAACAAGATGCAGGGTCCTTCAGAGTTGTGCAGCTGTGCATACGCCATCCTGTCGACCTCCTCTATCCACTTCACACAAGCAGAAACGGCTCCAGTGGGCCAAACATTACATGAAGACTGATTTCAAAACTGTTTTGTTCACGGATGAGTGCCGTGCAGCGCTCGATGGTCCAGATGGATGGAGTGGAGGATGGCTGGTTGATGGACACCCCACGCAAACACGGCTACAGCGCCAACAAGGAGGAGGTGGAGTAATGTTTTGGGCTGGAATCATGGGGAGAGAGATTGTCGGCCCCTTTAGGATCCCTGAAGGCGCTAAAGATGAACTCCATAATGTATGTGGATTTTCTCAAACAGCACTTCCTGCCATGGTTCAAGAAGAAGAACCGTGTATTTCACAGCAAGATCATTTTTCTGCATGATAATGCACCATCTCATGCTGCACATAAAACATCTGCATCTCTGGCTGATATGGGCATAAAAGGGGACAAACTTATGGTGTGACCCCCATTCTCCCCTGACCTCTACTCCATTCAGAACCTTTGGAGCATCATTAAAAGGAGTGTCTATGATGGCGGGAGGCAGTTCACATCTAAGCAACAGCTCTGGGAGGGTATTCTGTCCTCATGCAAAACAATTGAAGCAGAAACCATCCAAAACCTGACAAATTCAATGGACGAGAGAGTTCAGAAGCTCCTTTCGAACAAGGGGTCCTATGTGAAAATGTAACATCACCTAGAATAAAGTTTTGAGTTGAAAACTGTTTGATTTCAGTTTTTAACAACCTGCTAATGCTTATAATTTCAAAAATGACCATTTTTTTGGTCTTTATTAAAATGAAAAGGTTGATCGAAAAGTTTGGGGGATCTAAGAGTGTGGCAACCCAGTAGTCATGATTACTTCGAATTCTGACAATATGAGGGTCATGCTGCAGGTAGTGCAGCAAGAAGGCACTTATGTGTCTTGCGCATCTCGGAGCCCCAAAATTATTTTCCGGGCTAGATGCAGCTAAAAATTATTATTAATTTTAAATCTGGTGAAGCTTTAGTATAGATGGCCTAATAGGATCTGTGCTGCACACTGCTACAAAGCCCAAATTATTTTCCAGCCAAGATACAGATAAACATGATTAGTAATTTGAAAGCTTAAAACGGTTGGTAGGGTGATTTTAACCAATCATCAAGCTTTTACTCTCCCCAGGATGACACAGGGGTAGAAAAGTCGTTTCGGATCCATGATTTGTTCATCTTTATGAACGTGAGTCTGTCTACATTATCAGTGGAGAGCCGCGTGCGCTTATCTGTCAGCACACCACCAGCAGCGCTGAACACACGTTCAGACAGAACGCTGGCTGCGGGGCATGACAAGATCTCCAAGGCGTAAGTGGCTAGCTCCGGCCATTTATCCAGATTGGAAGCCCAAAAAGAGCAAGGGTCCAGTGACACAGTCGTGGCTTCAATGTTTACTTGGAGATACTCCTGTACCATCGTCTCTAGGCGTTGACTATGTGTCAGACTTCTTGTCTCCTGTGGCCTTGCAAAGGATGGGCTAAAAAAGTGGTGAAATGATTCCGCAAAATTGATGTTACCAGCAGATACTGTGGTTCTGTTACGGTTTGAGTGCTGAACACGTGACGGTCCCACGGTTGGCAAGTTGGAACTGTGAGATTCACTACGTGCACCACTGGTATTTTGTGGAAAAGCACATGTAAGATTCTGCAACAGTCTCTGCTGATACTCCTGCATGCGTACATCCCTTTCTATGGCAGGAATAATTTCTGCAAATTTACTTTTCTACCGGGGATCTAACAGTGTGGCAACCCAGTAGTCAGGATTATTTCTAATTCTCACAATTCGAGGGTCATGTTGCAGGTAGTGCAGCAAGAAGGCACTCATGTGTGTTGCGCATCCAGGAGCATCAAGTCCCTGTTGTGTTGGTGGCGAGGTAACAATCATGCTTCCTTCCTCTGTCCTCTCCCCCCAACCTCGCACAACAGAAATGTGATCAAGGTCTCCCTCATCTGATGAGTCTTCGATCAGTTCGTCCTCCACTTCTTCCTGGGCTCCTGCACCTTCCTCACTAGTTTGGCTGCTACCATGCGCCCTGGTAAAACCATCTCCCCCACCCTCACATGCCTGCCGCCTTGGTGCTGCCGACCGTCTGGACCTTGCAGATGTTAGCCCTTCCGCATACAACTCCTCCTCCTCTACTTCCTCCACCTCCTCTTGTGCCACCACCTGACTCCGAATTCTGTTTAACATGTGCTCCAGCATGTAAATCACCGGAATAGTCATGCTGATAATGGCATCGTCAGCACTAAACATCTTCGTCGCCATTTCAAAACTGTGCAGAAGGGTGCATAGGTCCCTGATCTGAGACCACTCCTCCAGCGTGATTTGCCCCAACTCTGAATCTCGTTGGCCCAGGCTATACGTCAGAACGTATTGCACCAGGGCTTGTCGGTGCTGCCACAGTCGCTGCAACATGTGCAGAGTTGAATTCCACCGGGTAGGCACATCGCATTTTAGCCGGTGAAGTGGCAGGCCCAACGACTTCTGTAGAGATGTAAGTCGCTGAGCTGCGGGATGCGAACGGCGGAAGTGAGCACACAGCGACCGTGCCCTCTGCAGAAGGCCATCTAGTCTGGGATAGTGGGCTAAAAATTGCTGGACAACCAGGTTCAACACGTGAGCCATACAAGGCACGTGTGTGACATTGCCCCGGCGAAGGGCCGCACCCAGGTTTGCAGCATTGTCGCACACGGCCTTCCCTGGTTTCAGGTCCAGTGGAGACAACCATTCATGAAATTGGTTCTCCAGAGCTGACCACAACTCCTCAGCTGTGTGACTCACATTTCCCAGACATTTCAATGTAAAAACCGCCTGATGACGTTGAGCCCTACTGCCAGCATAGTAAGGAGGTGTGCAGGATCCCTTCTGCGCAGTTAGAAAGCTTGTGGCATGACCAGACAGGCTTTGGGTGCAGGTGGAAGACCGAGAGGAGGATGAGGAGGCAGAAGCAGTGGAGCAACTTTGACATAAAGAGGATTGACGCACAACTCGTGGGGACGGCAAGACTTGGACAGCAGCCCCTTGTCCTGCTGTCACCATAGTTACCCAGTGCCCAGTCAGCGACATGTAACGCCCCTGTCCATGCCTACTCGTCCAAGTGTCTGTGGTGAAATGCACCCTGTCACACACAGAGTTTCTCAAAGAAGTGGTGATGTTGTGTGCGACATGCTGGTGGAGCGCAGGCACACCTTTCTTTGAGAAGTAGTGCCGACTGGGCATCTGGTACTGGGGCACTGCGACGGACATAAGGTCTCGAAAATCCTCTGTGTCCACCAGGCAGAAAGGCAGCATTTCTGTAGCCAAGAGCTTGCAGATGGTGAAATTCAACCTCTTAGCTTTCTCATGGCTAGGAGGAAATGGTCTTTTACTTGTCCACATCTGAGGGACCGAGGGCTGGCTATTGTGCTTAGACGGGGTTGATAAGGGTGTCCCCGGCAAACTGCCGGTCTGTGAGGAAGATGCAGGCGGACATGTTAGGTTGCCTTGATCCAAATGTGGTGCTATCGATGTCGGACAGCGCTCAACACCAGCTGGTGTTACCACCTCCAAAGAAAATGATGACCTGCCAATCACGCTGGCTGTTGCGGGTAAAGAGGTGGCAGGTCTGCGCCCCAAAACAGGTGTGACTGCTGTCCCCCCAGTCACAGAGGATGAAGAGGCCGCGGATGCACAAGATATGGCAGACAGTGGTTGGCCCGGCCGGCTAGGCCGCATTGTAGCACACTGAGCTTCCCACTGCAACTTATGCTTCATGTCCATGTGCCGGTTCATGCATGAAGTACTCAAACTATGTATTTTTTGGCCTCTACTTAGCTTTTGCTGACAAATGTTACAGATAACACGAGTTGGGTCATCTTTATCGATCTGAAAAAATGCCCAGGCTATGCAAGGCTTAGCACCCATGCGACCTGAAGAGCCACCACGACTTGTGGTGAGAGGCAGAGTTGTGTTTGAGGATGCAGTTGTTGACGTGCTTCCAGTACTACGTCTCTGTCCAGGAAGGCGCAACCTGACCTCATCGTCACTAGCATCTTCCTCTACCTCCTCTGCTGACCTCATCTCTTGGCTGACTGTGGGTTGACAGTAAGTGGGATCTCCAACCTCATCATCATCACCCTGTGTGTTATCACACCCGTCGTCCTCAGAGCCAACCTGTTCCTGCCCTGACAAAAAACTAAAGTTGTCGCTCCAATCAGGTATTTGAGTCTTATCATCGTCTTCCTCATTGTCTCCACCAACAGGAGTTACAGTTTGGGAATGAGGGTCTACATTATGGTCAGAACCTTCTGCGTCTGGTCCTGGATCCGACTCATAAAGATTCTGGGCATCAGTACAGATCATTTCCTCGTCTGGATTCACAGAAGCGCTGGAGTCGACCTCTGATTCCCAGGCTATAGTATGAGTAAACAGCTCTGCAGACTCAACCATCTGTTTTACCTCATACTCAGACGGGCAGCTGGAGATTTGGGAGCTGTGAGGAAGCAAGTGCGATTTGGGTGACACCTTTGAGGACTGGAGTATTTGGGATGTTGAAGTTGATGTGGAGGAGAGCCCACTTAAAGGAGCACTTGATATCCATTGAAGCACCTGCTGTTTTTGTGCCTCATCTGGAATTTGTAGCGATTGGCGTGGCCGTAAGAAAGGGATCTTATCACATTGTCCGCTAAAAGAAGTAGACATTTTAGTTTGGCTGGAAGATGGTCTTTCTTCTGCAGATGTTACTGTTGCTTTAACACCTACCCCACGGACACAACCTTTTTTCCCCTTCCCAACACGCCTATTCCCCTTTCCACCAGAAGCAGGCCTTTTTCCACTCATTTTGGTGGTTAACTAATTCACAACTCTGGAGTTGTTTGCACAAAAAAACAATGGATGGTAACCGAGCAGAGCTGAGTGGCCAAACTGTGGTATTAGGCCAAAACTTTTGGCTGGGTTAGATGCAGAAAAAAATTATATTCAATTTGCAACCTGATGGAGGTCAGTATAGATGGACTAATACAACAAGTCCCACACACAGCTAGAAGCCCAATATTTTTTCAGAGGTAGATGCAGAAAAAAATATATTCAGTTTGCAACCTGATGGAGGTCAGTATAGATGGACTAATACAACAAGTCCCACACACAGCTAGAAGCCCAAATAGTTTTTCAGAGGTACTGTAGATGCAGATAAAAATTATTTTTAATTTGCAACCTGATGGAGGTCAGTATAGATGGACTAATAGAGAAAGTCCGACACACTGCTAGAAGGCCAAATATTTTTTCAGAGCTAGATGCAGAAAAAAATTTGATTCAGTTTGCAACCTGATGGAGGTCAGTATAGATGGACTAACAGAGAAAGTCCCACACACTGCTAGAAGGCCAAATATTTTTTCAGAGCTAGATGCATACAAAAAATTATTTTGAATTTGCAACCTGATGGAGGTCAGTATAGGTGGACTAATAGAACAAGTCCCACACACTGCTAGAAGGCCAAATATTTTTTCAGAGCTAGATGCAGAAAAAAATTATATTCAGTTTGCAACCTGATGGAGGTCTGTATAGATGGATTAATAGAACAAGACCCACACACAGCTAGAAGCCCAATATTTTTTCAGAGGTAGATGCAGAAAAAAATATATTCAGTTTGCAACCTGATGGAGGTCAGTATAGATGGACTAATACAACAAGTCCCACACACAGCTAGAAGCCCAATATTTTTTCAGAGGTAGATGGAGAAAAAAATATATTCAGTTTGCAACCTGATGGAGGTCAGTATAGATGGACTAATACAACAAGTCCGACACACAGCTAGAAGCCCAAATATTTTTTCAGAGGTACTGTAGATGCAGATAAAAATTATTTTTAATTTGCAACCTGATGGAGGTCAGTATAGATGGACTAACAGAGAAAGTCCCACACACTACTAGAAGGCCAAATATTTTTTCAGAGCTAGATGCAGAAAAAAATTATATTCAGTTTGCAACCTGATGGAGGTCAGTATAGATGGACTAATACAACAAGTCCCACACACAGCTAGAAGCCCAAATATTTTTTCAGAGGTACTGTAGATGCAGATAAAAATTATTTTTAATTTGCAACCTGATGGAGGTCAGTATAGATGGACTAATAGAGAAAGTCCGACACACTACTAGAAGGCCAAATATTTTTTCAGAGCTAGATGCAGAAAAAAATTATATTCAGTTTGCAACCTGATGGAGGTCAGTATAGATGGATTAATAGAACAAGACCCACACACAGCTAGAAGCCCAATATTTTTTCAGAGGTAGATGCAGAAAAAAATATATTCAGTTTGCAACCTGATGGAGGTCAGTATAGATGGACTAACAGAGAAAGTCCCACATACTACTAGAAGGCCAAATATTTTTTCAGAGCTAGATGCAGAAAAAAATTATATTCAGTTTGCAACCTGATGGAGGTCTGTATAGATGGATTAATAGAACAAGACCCACACACAGCTAGAAGCCCAATATTTTTTCAGAGGTAGATGCAGAAAAAAATATATTCAGTTTGCAACCTGATGGAGGTCAGTATAGATGGACTAATAGAATGATGCTATGCCCAAAAGATTTTACTTCACTAGGTGCAGTAAAAAAATTGGTATTCTATACACAGGTGGTATATCTTGCAACACAGATAGGCTACTCCACTGACTAACACACTCTGCAATAGGCCAAAAAGGATTAGCTTTGCTAGATTCAGCCAAATGCTGTGAAAAAAACTTGCACAGCACTGGCACAGACCTGCCTGGCAAAAACTGATAGGAACTGATGTAACCTAGTCCTGAAAAGGACTCCAATTACAATTAGTCTTTACTCCCACAACCTATCTATTTAAGAGCACAGACCTGCCTGATAAAAGTCATAGGAAATGCTGTAACCTAGTCCTTAAAAGGACTGCAATCACAACTATTCCCTACTCCCAAGCTATCTGTATATTTGTGCGAAAATTGGCTTGAAATTAACAAGGTATAGCGCACACAGCAACAGCGGTGCCGTCTAACACGCAGCTGCAGCAGTGAGAAAATGGTGGCGACGGGGAAAATGGCTTGGTCTTATAGGGCAAGGACATGTGACATACACTGCCAATGACACATGCCCTTGCTTGTGTGAAAAAAAGCACTTCGCTCCGTGTGTGCGCTGCTGATAGGCTGACAGATTGCACCTCCCCACTGTAAATGCGGGAAAGAGAAAAAAAAATGGAGATCTTCATTGTTCCTGCAGAGATCCATCCCCTGCCCCTCCCCCCACCCCGCTGTACACTCAAACTGCGTATTAACATTAATTTTCATCATTACTGAGAAAAAATCCAGTTATGATTTTGGTGCACGAACAGTTATCGAACATAACCTCGAACAGCCGAATTTTTCTCAAATTGTTCGTGTTCGCCGACCGGCTCGAACACCGCCCAAAACAGCTCGAATTTGAGATTGGCGAACAGTTCGAGTAGAACAACGCTCATCTCTACTTATCACTCCTAAACACTTTTTGCATAATAATTTGGAACACAGTGTACATGTGCTTTTCCACAAAACACCAGTGGTTCACGTAGTGAATCTTACAGTTCTAACTTGCCAACCGTGGTCTGTATGGAGTTGTTCAATAAAGGGCCCAAAATTAAGATAACATAGATGGGAGAGGTCTCTATGAATAGGAATTCCTAAGTATTTGATACCCTGTGAGGGCCAGGCAAAGGGAAAGTTGGACTGGATGGAATCCTATATGGATTTGGGGAGGGAGACATCGAGGGCCTCAGACTTCGCTGCATTGATTTTAAAATTTGACCATGTAACAAAGTGATCTATTTCAGCCATAACAGCATGGATGGATATATGTGATTGAGTGATATATACTAGGACATCATCAGCAAATAGAGAGCACTTGTACTCGGTGCCTCCCACCTCAATCCACCTAATATTGGGGTTATGGCGAATTGATGAGAGCAGGTGCTCCGTCACTAGGATGTATAAGAGAGGGGACAGAGAACATCCCTGCCTTGTCCCATTGGTGATTGTGAAAGGTGATGAAAATGTTCTGACGCGCCCCCTGGGCCTTGGGACACCCGGAGCCGGACCCTTTTTGGTGGATGCTGGTGGTTGTAGTCTCCGTGGCGGCGACCCGGTTCCGTGGCTCAGGGCGGTCAAACCAGTGGCGGAACTATTTATGTGGTTTTGATGTTTAAATGTCCGACTACGCCACCCGTGGATTGCGGTCAGAGTGAACCGCCGGTCCAGGGCAGACCGCTGAGGCTGGTGTTGTGGGTGCAGCAGAGCGTAGCATAACTCCCCACGGGAGGAGTATAGCCTCAGGGCAGTGTATGCGGAGGATGGGGGTGATGGTGCAGGGCAGCAGCAGTAACGACACGGAGTCAGTGAGGCAGTCCAGGGCCTTTACTCACAGTTCTTATTATCCAGACCACGTCTGCAGGTAACGGCTGCCCACGTCGTACTGTGCTCACCAGGTGAGGGGCTCAGACAACTCCCAGATAACTTTGGAGCGCTTCACAGGACCCCCTTTGTGTGTCCTTTGTCTGGCCTTTCTTACCAACCCTTCTGTCCGGCTGCCTCGGGCCTCCTCTTGGTAAACTTGGCGCCAGTTTCCCTGACCCTATGTGGTGCCTTCCTAGCGGGTGGAGCGAGGGGCTGCGCCACATAAAATGTCACAGCCTCCTGTTTCTAGCTGAGGGTCGTTTCCTGCCTCCACTAGTTTCGGGGACCGGTCTCCCCCTTTGGCCTGACCCCTCCACGCAGGTGGATTCGGGCGTGCGGTGGCGACTCGCCCGTCCGCACCCCTGGGATCCCTTCGTTCCTCATTCCTGGAGCCTTCTCCGCTCCTCTTCCTTCCTTCTCCCTCTTCCAGGCCTGGGCCTCTGTTACTAGGCCCGCCTCCAGAGCAGAGCTCATGCAGAGCCCCTGCTCCCTGCCACTTCTGCTCAGACTTCTCTGCACTGAACTAAGATGGTGCCCACCTTTTATACTCCCTTCTCAATGCACCCAGGAACTGCTTCCTCCCTGCTCCTGCACTACAGGGTTCCCCTTCCTCAGTGTTCCCTTCCCCCACTCCAGCCAGGGACAGGGACTGTCGTGCCCATCTCAGGGGCATATTGGTTGCCCTGCCCCACGGCAATGTGGTGTAACGCATGCAGGTGTCGGGTCCTGATCCACACTACATCCTTACCTGAGAGTGAGATATCACACCTCTGGGTGAGGTGCAATACCTCTGTAGCAACCGAGCCCTCAGGGTGCTACAGTTCCATTTATCTTCAGCCTAGGTGACGTATTGCGATACAGGGCCGTGATTTTGGCTATAAAAGGGTCCCCTAGACCCCTACCCCAAGCTTTTTAAGAGAATCATATATGGCGTGCCAGGAGACTCTATGGAATGCTTTCTCAGCATCCAATGAGAGTATCTAATTACAAATTTTTAACTGCATCTAGCCCAGGAAATACTTTGTGCCTAGTAGCAGTGTCTGCTAGTCAGCGGATTATCCCGGCTGTTAAGCAAGCTACACCACCTGTAGTTTGGACACTTAATTTTTTCAAAGGAAATGCTTCGGGACCACGGGATACTCAGTGAAGAGCATCAGGAGGCACCCCAAGGCATAGGGGCTGGGACTGGCAGTAGGATGCCTTGCGGTGGACAGCCGAGCTCGATCCTTATAAAAGCTTTTTAACTGCAGCAGCTTTAGTGGACGCTACTGGAGCTGGAATTACGCGGCTGCTGGCATGAGACTTGCCCTCCAATAGATCCTTGTAAATGGATTTAAAGTGTATTCATTCAAATTAGAGAGACAATTTAAATTAAAAAGCTTAGAGCTGCCTCCACCACAGGGGGGCTCGCTCGACCCACCAGCGGACAGGCACCAGTATTGGGAGAGGGGGGCTGGCCGTCAGGGTTCACCGCGGCTCTGGCACAAACCCGGCGACGCGGAGGTGGCACGGGCAGGAGTGGACTGAACCTGTCGGCTTCTCACTTTTTGGATTTTAGAAGGGCATGACATGCCTATATCTGTGTCTCCCCCTCCTTTTACTCCTCCACCTCTTTTCTTTTCGCATGACTATATGTACTTGTCACTTTTCCATGTGTTAGTTGTGTCTTCTGAGCAGTTTGTCAGCTTTTGGACACCTTTGAAGGTGTTTTCTATGTGTTTCTATGTGTTTATGTTTGCCTGCCATTGGTTTTAACGGTGTTCGAAGGTGTTCGACGAACAGTTCGACGAACAGTTCGGCGAACACACGGGTGTTCGACGAACCGAACCGAACTCGAACACTACGGGGGTGGCTCAACACTAGTGTTGAGCGATACCTTCCGATATCGGGAAGTATCGGATCGGTTTGGATCGGACCGATACCCAAAAAGTATCGGATATCGCCGATTCCGATACCGGAAACCAATGCAAGTCAATGGGACACAAATATCGGAATAAAAATAATCCCTTTCTTTCCTTGTAGGTTAATTCTACATGAAGGAAAACAACTAAGAATAATGTAGAATGTATTGGGGGAGGTGGTTGCCCAAATCGATGGGAACAGTGCTCACAGGGAAACATGAAAAGCCGGCAATTCAGCAGCGGCATATACCGGTACCCGACAATTTACAACAGAAAGAATAGAACATCACACATAGATTAGATAGATAGAAACATGTCAGTCACATATATATGAAGTACAGTGACAGTGTTGCTTACTGTACATGTCATTTAGTGTAAAGGATTTATTAAAAAAAATAACAGTGTTTTCATGCACCGTCTCTTTAAAAAAGAGGACAGTTCATGTATTTCTATGACCTCCATATTGTGCAGTTCCTGGAAATGTAAGACCACTCGACTCCTAGATGTCACGTTCCCCTTTATAATGGGGTGTGTTCCTACACAAGCTGCATATTATGGCACTGTTATAAAACTATGGGACAATTCATTGGTGTATTTGCACCTTTTTTTCTAGTTTTTAGAATTTTTCATTTGTGCCTTATTCTTCTTTTAATTTGCGCCTTTTTTAAAGTCTGCAGCGTTCCCTTTTTTTTTTCATTGATCATTATAGGGTTTCCGGCTAATTCTATAATTGCGACTTATTAAAAAGTTGCCAAATTTTTGCTCAAATATATTTCAAGTGATTTTATGTTCTGTAGTCCTGGAGATTTATTTGTATAAACATTTTAGCATGCCACTGTTTTTGCGATAAAAATTCGCAAAAAAGATTAAAGACAAAAATAAAACATTTCTGATTTTGGACAAAATCCATGAACCAGGTGCACCACTTTTAGGAATTTGGCACAAAAAAAAAATCAAATGATACTAAGAGATCTAAAAAGAAAAGGGACTTAAAAATATGCAATGTTGTATTGGGCCCTATGACGGCACAGCAAAGATTTTAGTAAAGGTTTTGCAGGATTACTAAGAGGGGTTCACATGCTATCAATTGTTAAAAAAAAGAAACAAAATGATGAATCGGACCCTCCACTTTTTGAGGTATAAGGCTTCGTTCCCACGATGAGCTTCTAGTGGGTTTTTGATATTGCAGATTTTCTGCACCATTTCTGCACCCATTAAGTAAAATAGGTTACTTGCATTTTTTCTAAAATATATAGCATTAAATTTCACCAAAAATTGTGGGAATGTAGCCTATGGGTATGTGCACATCATTTAGACGCCAGTGAGCTTTCCCTGATGAAGCTGTGACTCCAAGAGATTACCGGAGGATCTCCCGTGGATGATGAAAGAGATTACTGGAGGCGCTCCCGTGGATGATGAAAGAGATTACTGGAGGCACTCCCATGGATGATAAAAGAGATTCCACTGTAAGTACTGTGGGAACGTACGAATGGGCTCGCAGGTGACTGCTCAAAAGCGCAATCTATACTTTAAAGGGAACCTGTTATGTCCCTAAACGCTATTAACCTGCAGATATGGGGTTAATCTGCAGGTTTATGAAGCTGCCGGGCGCCTTACTGAAGGCCCGGCTACCGGGAGGAAATGCACTTTTTTCTTCCCGGCAGCCTCCAGCTTTCAGTCATAGAAGCGCGGCTTCAGTCACCATTCAGTACATTCAGAGCAGCATGTGTAACCGCACCCTGGCACTGACTGACAGCCGGCTAAGCAGTGGCTGTAACTGATCCTTGGCACTGACTGACAGCCGGCTAAGCGGTGGCTGTAACTGCTCCCTGGCACTGACTGACGGCCGGCTAAGTGGTGGCTGTAACTGCTCCATGGCACTGACTGACAGCCGACTAAGTGGTGGCTGTAACTGCTCCCTGGTACTGACTGACAGCCGACTAAGCGGTGGCTGTAACTGCTCCCTGGCACTGACTGACAGCCGGATCTGAACTGATACACCGCTGTGAGTAAAAATGTGAGTAAAACCTGAAGACTGCACCCCACTGTGTCCTTGAATAATTGCTGCGCCATCACCAGCCCTGCACTACACAGCACCAGCAACATCTACCTCATACAATTTATCATTCCCTGCCCTGGAGCTTAGCTCTACCTGTGGAGAGCTGAACCAACTCTGCTGCGTCACCCTCAGCTGCAGTGGATCTGCACCACAGCGGCGGCTCCATATATCTGCATACCACAGGTGGCGTCATGAACGTTATCTCTAAAAACTTTATTCCTCTTTTACTTTGCCTTTAATTGACCGCCCTGGGTCACGGACTGGGTCACTGCCAACATGACATCTGACCAGCCCGGTTACCAAGTACCCCACAGCCCAGGGGGCGCGTCATTACAGCTACCGTTCACTATCTATGTAAGGGGGAAGACCGGGGTGTAAGTACTTTCAGAGCAAGGGATCCGGAACTGCCGGGGCAGTGCCTCTGGTTGCAGGGGGAAGAAAGACTGCGAGCACAGGAGTCAGGTGACTGGGAAGCTGGGGGTGTGTCCAGAGTGAGAGCTGGGAGGTCAGGTGACCGAGAGACTGGTGGCGTGGGTAGAGAGAGGAAGAGACAAGGACGTTTGCGCGGGAAAGCGGAGCTGGGTCCTGCTCAGCAGAGCTGTGTAAAACGGTCCAGTCTCCTGGCTCCAGGACTGGGAGTCCCTAAATCTAGCTTGCCACTGGGGGCCATGCTCAGCAATCTCCCAAAGTTCACCGGGGACAATATGATGTTGTGGGACTGGATTGAGAGAGTTAGGCGTATGTTACGTATGCATCCGATGACCCCAGCTATGCAAGCCGAAATAGCCTTACTGGCCCTGGACGGCGAGGCCCGACAATCCGTGATGTACCGCCCTCCCCATGACCAGGATACTGTAGAAAAAGTGGTGTGGATACTGGAGGAGATGCATGGGGATCCCACCAATGTAGGAGAGCTGAGGATACAGCTGTTTCACCAAGTGCAGCAGGAGGGGGAGACTGTGACACAGTATGTTAATGCCTTACAGAGGGTGCATCCCTATATCACTAGAAAAGACGACATGGGGAATTTGGGAATGGGCCCCCCTGACGTGATCTTAAGGGACCAGTTTGTGGCAGGCCTCAGGTATGTGCAGCTGTAGCAGGTCTTGCCAGAGCGCCTGCGCGCCAACCCACGTATGAGTTTTCTAGAAGTGGGGGTGGAGGCACATGAGAGAGAGCAGGAGATGGGGGTGACGGCCCTGGCAGGGATGGTCCGGAGTAACGAGGTACCCACCCCGCCTGCAGCTGAACCGGAATGGGCTCGAGAGATGCGAAAGGAGATACAGGAGATGCGGAGTGAATGGTCCAGTCTCAAGAAGACCCCTGCCCCGACACCAGAGATACCCAGATCAATTGCTCCAGTTATGGAAAGAATTAAATTCAGGACCCCCCCCTGCAGGAGAGTTCCGTAGGGGAGTGAGGCAGCCCTACACAGACAGAGACATGACCTGCTGGAAGTGTGGAGGCGCAGGACATTACGCCAGGGGCTGTGCTAGCCGAGGGCGGCCTCTGTCGCGGCAGCCGTTAAACTAGTGGGCTCCGTGTTTGGGGCACACAGCCCAGAGCCTGAGGAAGGGGAAAGAAAAAGAGGAAGTCCAAAGGACCTGGTTTCCACCAGCCCGACTGTCTGGGCCGAAATAAGCGGTCGTGCTGTTCACTGCCTGATTGACACGGGATCCCAGGTGACTACGATGACAGAAGACTTCCAAGAGCGATTTCCAAAGATAGCGCGACCTGAATGGGGACCAGTAATTAGACTCACGTCAGCTAATCAATTACCCATCCCGGTCGCAGGGGTGGTGTGGATGAAAATCTGAGTGTGTGGCAAAGATGTGGGAAAAAAAGGAGTCGTCCTGGTCACAGGGGGAACCGGAAGTGGACCCCCGGTGACCCTCCGGCAAATCCTGATTAGTGAGCCGAAGGAGATTCCTCTAGACCAGTGGGACCCGCAAACCCCCCAAAGGAGGATCTTTCAACAACTAATCCGAGCTGCCCAGGCTCAGGAGACGTCGAGTGAAGGGAAGATCCTGGGGAAAATAATAGTGTCAGCAGCTACGGTACTGTACTCACTTTATCCACATGGGCCTGCACACCTCATGAGGGGGTCGAAGTTCAGATAGAACCAACATCAATGGACAAAGTACCCCCTGGACTCTTGGTGGCTCGGACACTGGCCACCGTTCGGGGTGGCAATTTTAAAGTGCGGTGTGTTAATCTGGGCGAAGATGATCTCACACCCCCTCCCTGGGTGGAAATAGCCCAGATTCTGGAATGCCAGAGAAGTTGGTGCGACCTGATGTGGTACAGCTGTCCGCTGTACGAGGAGACCCCTGGACTCTGGCAGTCACCTTGCTGCCGGAATCCCACCGGGCTAGTGCGAAGGGGGGACGAAGGATCCTAGAACGAATGCGGGTTGAATTGACGGGACTTACACCTCGACAGGTGCAGCAGGTTGAAGAGGTGCTGGAGCGGTACCAGGAAGTCTTTGCTCTCCATGAAGATGATTTTGGTTGCACCAAAGCTATTACCCACGAGATTCCCATGGGAAGCGCTGCCCCAGTGCGGGAGAGATACCGACAGATACCTCCCCAGATGTATAAAGAGGTTAAGGAGATGCTAGCGCATATGTTACAGAATGGTGTGATACGGGAGAGTCAGAGTCCATGGGCAGCCCCGATTGTCCTGGTCCGGAAGAAAGATGGGACCCTGTGGTTCTGTGTGGACTATAGACGACTGAATGTCTGTACAGTATGGGACTCTTACCCACTACCCCGAATCAAAGAGTCCCTGTCGGCCTTAGGGAAGGCAAGATACTTCTCCTCCTTGGATCTGGTCAGTGGGTACTGGCAGGTGCCCGTGGCCGAACATGACCGTGCGAAGACCGCATTTATATTACCCATGGGACTGTTCGAGTTCAATCGGATGCCCTTCGGCCTGACTAACGCTGCCGGGACGTTCCAGCGTCTGATGGAGAGGTGCCTGGGCGATTTAAACTTTGAGGCGACACTGATTTACCTTGACGACATAATTGTCTATGCCGCCACCTTTGAGGAGCACCTCCAGTGACTGGAGCAAGTACTGAGTCACCTACAGAGTCATGGCCTAAAGGTGAAGCTCCAGAAGTGCCACCTGTTTCGCAAATGGATCAAATATCTCGGTCATACTGTGTCCGGTGAAGGAGTCAGGCCCACCCAGGAAACGGTGGCCGCCGTACAGGAGTGGCCTACCTCGAAGACAGTGAAGGACGTTCGGGCCTTCCTGGGACTTGCCGGGTACCACCGAAGATTCGTGAAGAACTTCACCCCCATAGCCAACCCATTGCTGGAGCTACTTAAGGGAGTGCCGGCGGGCTCCAAGAATCAGGCGATTCGGTGGGGAAGCAGCCAGGAAAAGGTCTTCCGTGCCCTAAAAATGGCCCTGACCGAATACTTGCCTATGCGGATTTCTCCCAACCCTTCATACTCCACACTGATGGGAGCCTACATGGTTTGGGAGCCATGTTATCCCAAGTACAAGAGGGGAAAGAGCGCGTGATTGCGTACGCCAGCCGCTCCCTTCACGACTCCGAGAGGAACCCGGATAATTATAGCTCTTTCAAATTAGAGTTGCTGGCTCTGGTTTGGGCAATGACCGAGAAGTTTACAGAGTATTTGTCCGGGTCCGAAGTACTGGTGAGAACAGATAACAACCCGCTGGCCCACCTGGAGAATGCGAAATTGGAGGCCCTGGAGCAGCGGTGGGTGGCCCGCATGGCCAGGTACCGGTATAAGATCGCCTACCGGCCTAAGGCAGAGAATACTCGCGCAGATACTCACGCAGACACCCTCTCCAGAGTGACATATGAACGGCCTGATCATGACCGCGATGAAGATGTGGAGGTAGATGAGACCCCTAGCTTCCGAAGTTTCTTGGGACCGCTGGCCGCGGCTCAGGGACAGATCGGAGAGACGTCGGAAGAACAAGTGCTAGGGCGGCCAAGAGATGACTGGATCCGACTTCAATGGACTGACAGAGAAGTTGCTCAATTACGTTAATAGGTGGCTTTGCGGCAAGTCGCCAGTCGAGAAGAGAGGAGTACCCTGTCCCTGGGAGCACTGAAGGTGCTGGGACAATGGGAGAGACTGTGTTTGTGAGACGGGCTGCTGTACCGACGGGTGCAGCTACTGCGAGAGTTCGGGACCACTTGACAAGTGGTGATCCCAGAGAAGTTGGTCGGAGTAGTGGCTAAGGAGGCTCATGAACGAGGGGCTCACTTCAGCTGTGAGCTGGTTAAGCCCCCGGAGCAGCGAGTCCCCATACAAACTATTGTGACTTCTGCCCCCTTGGAGGTGCTGATGATCGACTATTTGACTGTTGGACCGGCGCATCTCGGGTATGAACATTGCCTGGTAATGACAGACCACTTCACAAATTTTGCGGTAGTGACCCCAACCAGAGACCAGACTGCCGAGTCCGCTGTGCAGGCCATCTACGAAGACTTCATTCGGGTGTACGAATGCCCAAAGAGGATTCATTCCGATCAAGGCGCCTGCTTCCAAGGCCGAGTGATGGAAGAGCGGCACCGGTTGTACAAGATTGAGAAGTCACGGACTACTCCTTACCACCCTCAAGGAAATGGGGCCTGTGAACGCTTTAATCGGACACTGATCCAAATGCTCTGCACTTTGGAGGAAGATCGGAAGGTACGGTGGCCTAAGTTTGTGGCCGAGCAGGTGTGGGTCTACAACAACCGAGTGAATAGTATGATGGGGTTCACTCCTTATACCTTGCTGTTCGGGCAAAAGGGGAGAGAGATTACCGAGTTAGAGCTGGACCCTGAGGAGGACTACCCACGGACGGGGGTGTCTTCCTGGGTCCGGGAACATCGGCATCGACTGCAGACCCTCCGACGGTTGGTACAACAAAAGTTTCAGGAGCTCAAACATCATGAGACATTGCCCCTTCGAGGGACAGCTCTGAGGCCCTGGGAGCGGGTGCTGGTTCAGGACAGGCGGCACCGGGGCAAATTGAGTAGGCGGTGGGAACGGACCCCGCACCGAGTGAAGCGCAGGATTGGCGCTGAAGGACCTGTGTATGAAGTTCAACCCGAGGGGGCTGAAGGAGCCCCTACCAGAGTGGTTCATCGTAATATGCTGCGACCCTGTCTAAAGATGAAGAGGATGGAGAAGAATCACCTGCTTCTAGAGAGGGTCCTGACACAGTTGCCCCAAGCCACATTTTGGACTAAGAAGAGTTGTTGATTCTACCTCTGAGCCCCAGCACTCGATTACCAGCAGTCCCCAGTGTAGGCGGCGAGGGAACAACATCGGTTGAAGCCACCGGGCAGGCGGAGATTGGAAATCCAAGTGACCCTGTACCACCCATCAGTCAGACTGAGTTGCGCCGGTCAGAACGGACAACAGCAGGAGTGCCTCCTCACCGTTACGAACAAGATCAATTCATATGGTACCGTATCGTACAGGAAGTCCAAGAATGTGAATGTTTGATGAAGGAACTCTCGCCCGTGGAATGGCGAGTTAAAGGAGAGTGGGAGTGTAAGGGGGAAGACCGGGGTGTAAGTACTTTCAAAGCAAGGGATCCAGAACTGCTGGGGCCGTGCCTCTGGTTGCAGGGGGAAGACAGACTGCGAGCACAGGAGTCAGGTGACTGGGAAGCTGGGGGCATGTCCAGAGTGAGAGCTGGGAGGTCAGGTGACCGAGAGACTTGTGGAGTCCTGCTCAGCAGAGCAGTGTGAGAGGGTCCAGGCTCCTGGCTCCAGGACTGGGAGCAAGAGCCATGTGCAGTGAACCAGAGGAGTCAAACCGACTAGAGAAGAGACGCAGGGTCGGTGGAGCCGGGCACGTGAGGTGCTGTGTTATGGACTAGGGGCTCAGGGGGTAAAACCGGAGACCGCCCGCTTCCGCCAGAAGACGGAGCATTGTTTGGGCGGGGAAGCCTGAAGAAATCAACACCGGCCACAACTGGCAACTGCCTTGAGGAGGAAAAGAGTCAGCTTAGTGTAAAAACTGTCGTTTACAACCGGTTCGACTCTGCTATATCTAGTTAAACTGTGAACTGTCAGTTAAAGACTTTTACCTGCTACTTTCCTTGTTTTTCCCCATATTTTCCCCTGTTACTCCCTGCGTGGAGATTTACCCTGTTATTATAAACCTCCCCTGTTTATTAACACTGTATTGGCTGCTCTGTGTTTCTGTGACCCTGTATCTAAAGTACCCCGGTTACATCTACTGAGAGGTGTCTGAAAGAGAACCTGTCAGCAGTATTTTGCTTAGAAAACTACAGGCAGTGTCATGTTGGGGCTGCTGCACTGATTAATATGATACCTGAGGTGAAGGAATCCGTCTTGTGGTTCTTGTGTAACACTGTTCAACAAGGTTTTTGTTTCCTGCATGAAATTGGGTGAATCTTATTGGAATTGTCATGCAGAGTTCAGAAATATGCAATTATATGTATGCATTGAATACTGTCATATTCATAGTGACATGTGATATTCCGAATGCAAAAGGCAGCAACAGCGATCAAGTTTAGAAATGTTTTGCCATTGATTTTCGCTTATAATCACTCTCCGACGATTCACGGACAAGATTCCAACAATAGTAACCCACCATCGAGGGACTCCACCACCCCTCGTACCATTTCTCCATCTGGGAAATGTCTTGATGAAACCTTTCACCATGTTCATCACTTACAGCGCCGAGGTTTAGTGGGAAAAAGACAATGTGTGAATGAAGGAAATGTATTTTAAGTGACATGTTGCACTTCATTGACTTGTAAGTAGTGTTGAGCCACCCCCGTAGTGTTCGGGTTCGGTTCGGTTCGTCGAACACCGGGATGTTCGAGGAACTGTTCGTCGAACTGTTCGTCGAACACCTTAGAACACCGTCGAACACCGTTAAAACCAATGGCAGGCAAACAAAAACACATAGAAACACATAGAAAACACCTGCAAAGGTGTCCAAAAGCTGACAAACTGCTCAGAAGACACTCTCTTTAAAAAAGCCGGCCGGCAAATTCAGCAGCGGCATACACCGGTACCCGACAATTTAGACAAGAAGGAATAGAGCATCACACATAGATTAGATAGATAGAAACATGTCAGTCACACATATAAGAAGCACAGTGACAGTGTTGGTTACTGCACTTGTCATTTAGTGTAAAGGATTTATTAAAAAAAATATTAGTGTTTTCATGCACCGTCTCTTTAAAAAAGCCGGCCGGCAATTCAGCATCTGTACCCGACAATTTAGAACAGAAAGAATAGAGCTTCACACATAGATTAGATAGATAGAAACATGTCAGTCACATATATAATAAGTACAGTGATAGTGTTGCTTACTGTACTTGTCATTTAGTGTAAAGGATTTATTTAAAAAAATAATAGTGTTTTCATGCACTGTCTCTTTAAAAAAGCCGGCCGGCAATTCAGCAGCGGTACCCGACAATTTAGAACAGAAAGATAGAGCATCACACATAGATTAGATAGATAGAAACATGTCAGTCACATATATATGAAGTACAGTGATAGTGTTGGTTACTGTACTTGTCATTTAGTATTAAAATAAAGGATTTATTATTAAAAAAATTGGCGTGGGGTTCCACTTAATTTTAGGCTCTAGCGGAGGTTAAGCAGACGGCTGGGGCAGATGTTTGAAGCCTGGGAAGGGGGTAATACCCACGGAGCTTCCCAGGCTACTAATATCAGCCCCCAGCTGAATACATAGCCTTTACTAGCTATTAAAATGGGGGACCCCCCAAAAAAAATGACGTGGGGTCCCCCCTAATTTAATAGCTAGCAAAGGCTAGGCAGACAGCTGGGGGCTGATATTAATAGCCCAGGAAGGGAGCCATGAATATTGGCCCCCTCCCAGGCTAGAAACACCAGCCGTCAGCCGCCCCAGAAATGGCGCATTCATAGGATGCGCCAATTCTGGCACTTAGCCTCGCTCTTCCACGCTGCCCTGGTGCGGTGGCAGGGGGTAATAGGGTTGGGGTTGATGTCAGCTTATAATGCCAGCTGACATCAAGCCCAGGTTAGTAATGGAGAGGCGTCTATAAGACACCCCCATTACTAACCCCATAGTCAAAGTTAAAAAAAACACAAACACCCAGAATAAAGTCCTTTAATTGAAATAAAGACACAATCCTTTATTGTTCTAAATTAAACCATACTTACCATCACGCCCATTCCAGCTGAAGCCAACGATCTCCTGCAATAAAAGAAAAATAATAAAGCAACCTCATCCTTACCTTTCCATGGTTCCCACGACAGCTTCAGCTCTGCTACATCGAGATGACAGGCTGGACCGCAGCAGAACGCTGCCATCCAGCCTGTCATCCCGCAGACACTGAGAAGCGCAGGCTTGCTTGCGCTGCTCAGCGTCTCTCTGTGACGACATCCAGATGAGCCGAGTTCATGTCCAATGAACTCGGCTCACCTCATGCACGTCACTGACAGCATGGGAAAATTCTCACGCTGAAGCGCTGATTGCAGGAGAATTTTCCCACGCTGTCAGTGACGTGCAGGAGGTGAGCTGAGTTCATTGGACATGAGCTCACCTCATGCACATCACTGACAGCGTGGGAGAATTCTCCTGCACTCAGCACTTCAGCGTGAGAATTTTCCCACGCTGTCAGTGACGTGCATGAGGTGAGCCGAGTTCATTGGACATGACCTCGGCTCATCTGGATGCCGTCACAGCGAGACAGTGAGGAGCGCAAGCATGCCTGCGCTTCTCAGTGTCTGCGGGATGACAGACTGGATGGCAGCGTTCTGCTGCGGTCCAGCCAGTCATCTCGATGTAGCAGAGCTGAAGCTGTCGTGGGAACCATGGAAAGGTAAGGATGAGGTTGGTTTATTATTTTTCTTTTATTGCAGGAGATCGTTGGCTTCAGCTGGAATGGGTGTGATGGTAAGTATGGTTTAATTTAGAACAATAAAGAATTGTGTCTTTATTTCAATTAAAGGACTTTATTCTGGGTGTTGTGTTTTTTTTAAATACTTTACTAGAAATTCATGGCGGTCATGTCTAATACTGGCGTGACCCCATGAATTTTGGGCTTGGGGCCAGCTGATAATACCAAGCTGGCCCTAACCCCTTTATTACCCAGTGAGCCACCGCACCAGGGCCCTGGATGAGTTGGGTACAGCGCCAGAAGATGGCGCTTCTATGAACGCGCCATTTTCCGGGGTGGCTGCGGACTGCAATTTGTAGCGGGGAGGGGCCCAGAAAGCTTGGGCCTCCCTGCGCTGCAGATTCCAGCCCCCAGCTGCCTAGTTGTACCTGGCTGGACACAAAAATAGGGCGAAGCCCCACGTACTTTTTTTTTAATTATTTCATGAAATTCATGAAATAATTAAGAAAAAAAGGGCTTCCCTATATTGTTGTGTCCGGCTAGGTACAAATAGGCAGCTGGTGGATGGGGGCAGCCCGTTCCTGCCTGCTGTACCTGGCTGGACACAAATATAGTGCGAAGCCCCACTTCAATTTTTTTAAATTATTTCAGGAAATTCATGAAATAATTTTAAAAAAATTGACGTGGGGCTTCGCACTATATTTGTGTCCAGCCAGGTAGAGCAGGCAGGAACGGGCTGCCCCCAACCACCAGCTGCCTATTTGTACCTGGCCGGACACAACAATATAGGGAAGCCCTTTTTTTCTTAATTATTTCATGAAATAATTTAAAGAAAATTGACGTGGGGCTTCGCCCTGTTTTTGTGTCCAGCCAGGTACAACTAGGCAGCTGGGGGCTGGAATCCGCATCGCAGGGAGGCCCAAGCTTTCTGGGCCACCCCCGCTGCAAATTGCAGTCCGCAGCCACCCCGGAAAATGGCGCGTTCATAGAAGCGCCATCTTCTGGCGCTGTACCCAACTCATCCAGGGCCCTGATGCGGTGGCTCACTGGGTAATAAAGGGGTTAGGGCCAGCTTGGCATTATCAGCTGGCCCTAAGCCCGAAATTCATGGGGTCACGCCAATATTAGACATGACCACCATGAATTTCTAGTAAAGTATTTAAAAAAAACACAACACCCAGAAAAAAGTCCTTTAATTGAAATAAACACACAATTCTTTATTGTTCTAAATTAAACCATACTTACCATCACGCCCATTCCAGCTGAAGCCAACGATCTCCTGAAATAAAAGAAAAATAATTAAGCAACATCATCCTTACCTTTCCATGGTTCCCATGACAGCTTCAGCTCTGCTACATCGAGATGACAGGCTGGACCGCAGCAGAACGCTGCCATCCAGCCTGTCATCCCGCAGACACTGAGAAGCGCAGGCTTGCTTGCGCTCCACAGTGTCTTTCTGTGAGGGCATCCAGATGAGCCGAGTTAATGTCCAATGAACTCGGCTCACCTCATGCACGTCACTGACAGCGTGGGAAAATTCTCCTGCACTCAGCGCTTCAGCGTGGGAGAATTCTCACGCTGAAGCGCTGAGTGCAGGAGAATTCTCCCACGCTGTCAGTGACGTGCAGGAGGTGAGCTGAGTTCATTGGACATGAGCTCACCTTATGCACGTCACTGACAGCGTGGGAGAATTCTCCTGCACTCACCGCTTCAGCGTGAGAATTTTCCCACGCTGTCAGTGACGTGCATGAGGTGAGCCGAGTTCATTGGACATGAACTCGGCTCATCTGGATATCGTCACAGAGAGACGCTGAGCAGCGCAAGCAAGTCTGCGCTTCTCAGTGTCTGCGGGATGACAGGCTGGATGGCAGCGTTCTGCTGCGGTCCAGCCTGTCATCTCGATGTAGCAGAGCTGAAGCTGTCGTGGGAACCATGGAAAGGTAAGGATGAGGTTGCTTTATTATTTTTCTTTTATTGCAGGAGATCGTTGGCTTCAGCTGGAATGGGCGTGACGGTAAGTATGGTTTAATTTAGAACAATAAAGGATTGTGTCTTTATTTCAATTAAAGGACTTTATTCTGGGTGTTTGTGTTTTTTTTAACTTTGACTATGGGATTAGTAATGGGGGTGTCTTATAGACGCCTCTCCATTACTAACCTGGGCTTGATGTCAGCTGGCATTATAAGCTGACATCAACCCCAACCCTATTACCCCCTGCCACCGCACCAGGGCAGCGTGGAAGAGCGAGGCTAAGTGCCAGAATTGGCGCATCCTATGAATGCGCCATTTCTGGGGCGGCTGACGGCTGGTGTTTCTAGCCTGGGAGGGGGCCAATATTCATGGCTCCCTTCCTGGGCTATTAATATCAGCCCCCAGCTGTCTGCCTAGCCTTTGCTAGCTATTAAATTAGGGGGGACCCCACGTCATTTTTTTTGGGGGGTCCCCCATTTTAATAGCTAGTAAAGGCTATGTATTCAGCTGGGGGCTGATATTAGTAGCCTGGGAAGCACCGTGGGTATTACCCCCTTCCCAGGCTTCAAACATCTGCCCCAGCCGTCTGCTTAACCTCCGCTAGAGCCTAAAATTAAGTGGAACCCCACGCCAATTTTTTTAATAATAAATCCTTTATTTTAATACTAAATGACAAGTACAGTAACCAACACTATCACTGTACTTCATATATATGTGACTGACATGTTTCTATCTATCTAATCTATGTGTGAAGCTCTATTCTGTCTGTTATAAATTGTCGGGTACCGCTGCTGAATTGCCGGCCGGCTTTTTTAAAGAGACAGTGCATGAAAACACTATTATTTTTTTTGATAAATCCTTTACGCTAAATGACAAGTACAGTAAGCAACACTGTCACTGTACTTCGTATATATGTGGCTGACATGTTTCTATCTATCTAATCTATGTGTGAAGCTCTATTCTGTCTGTTATAAATTGTCGGGTACCGCTGCTGAATTGCCGGCCGGCTTTTTTAAAGAGAAGGTGCATGAAAACACTATTATTTTTTTTGATAAATCCTTTACGCTAAATGACAAGTACAGTAAGCAGCACTTTCACTGTACTTCGTATATATGTGGCTGACATGTTTATATCTATCTAATCTATGTGTGAAGCTCTATTCTTTCGGTTCTAAATTGTCGGGTACAGGTGTATGCCGCTGCTGAATTGCCGGCTTTTCATGTTTCACTGTTGGCACTGTTCCCATCGATTTGGGCAATCACTGTAATGCCACAACCACCATGGCTGTGGCATTACAGTGAGTGGCAGACAATCCCTGCATGATTGGTGCTCTAAATAGCGCCAGACATGCAGGACACGCTTTTGGTGCACGAACAGTTATCGAACATAACCTCGAACAGCCGAATTTTTTGCAAATCGTTCGGGTTCGTCGAACAACTCGAACACCGCCCAAAACAGCTCGAATTTGAGATTGGCGAACAGTTCTAGTCGAACACCGCTCATCTCTACTTGTAAGCTTGAAGACTTTCAACCTGTTCTTCGATAGGTATTGAAGGGTAGACATTGCCATTGTGTAGCAAGACAGCCTTCAAACCTAAGACAGATGAATCAATGAACAGTCGCCATTCCCTTGGGTCATGGTCAACTCTAGGGACAGAAAACAATCCAGTAATATCACTGCAGAAAATGAGACTGTCAGCTTGACTGAAATATTTGGTCAAATCTTCATGATGACTGCAAAATACAGAAATTTTTGTACCTGGCTGCAACAGATTCCACCCTTGCAACCTTGATCCAAGAAGTCCAGCCTGACTCTTTGATAAACCCAAATCTCTGACCAGATCGTTGAGTCTTGCTTGAGATATTAAACAGGGAGAAGTTGATATTGATGCTTCGAAATCAGAATCAGCAGCAGCTTCCATCTCTATGAATCAACCGTCATTTCATCGCCATCTCCTATTCTCCACACCGATGGTGGTTTTGGAACGGGCAGACTTTCATCGTGCGCCACTGGTCTAATTGCAGAAGCAAGATGGGATATTCAATAGACCTCCTGTTCTTAGAAGAAAAACCGGATACATTCGTCATGCAAAAGTAACAATCGGTTATATGGTCCTTCTGCTGCCTCCAGATCATTGGAATGGCAAAGTTATTTCTACAAAAAATACACTTCTGAAACACCGTGTCTGCAAATTGAGATTCTGATTTGGCTTATATCCTAAGTCATATTGCATGACTCGTTAAAGGGTTGATTGTGACTTGTAGGATTGCTGCTTCCAATAGGTGGTGCTATAGAGTTCAAGTCCTCTTTTTCTCTGAAGAGGCAATTTGCACACTTCTGAAATAAAAAGTTTAATATAAATGCCAATTTATTACGCACTATGTACAGTGCTCATCATTCTAATCGTAAAATGAAAATATCTTGGAAATGGTACATGCTACAGAGATTCTGATGACATTTCTGAAATCAGCGCCTCAAAATACATAAAAGTAACATATTTTAAGAGAGGAAACAAAAAAAAAGTAAAAATTTGTTGACCAGTGTAATCAGTATTTGCAGTTTTGAGTTGATGAGATTCTCGTGCTCCGGGGCCGGACTGTAGGCCGGGTCTATCCTGTGCTCCGGGGCCGGACTGTAGGCTGGGTCTATTCTGTGCTCCAGGGCCGGACTGTAGGCCGGGTCTATCCGGTGTTCCGGGGACGGACTGTAGACCGGGTCTATCTTGTGCTTCGGGGCCGGACTGTAGGCAGGGTGTATCCTGTGCTCCGGGGCCGGACTGTAGGCCGGGTTTATCTTGTGCTCCGGGGCCGGACTGTAGGCCGGGTCTATCCTGTGCTCCGGGGCCAGACTGTAGGCCGGGTGTATCCTGTGCTCCGGGGTCGGACTGTAGGCCGGGTCTATCCTGTGCTCCGGGGCCGGAATTTGGGTCGGGTCTATCCTGTGCTCAGGGGCCGGACTGTAGGCTGGATCTATCCTGTGCTCCGGGGCCGGACTGTAGGCTAGGCTGGGTCTATCCTGTGCTCGGGGGCCGGACTGTAGGCCGGGTCTATCCTGTGCTTTGGGCCGGACAGTAGGCCAGGTCTATCCTGAGCTCTGGGGCCGGACTGTAGGCCGGGTTTATCCTGTGCTTCGGGGCCAGACTGTAGGCCGGATCTATCCTGTGCTCTGGAGCCGGACTGTAGGCCTGGTCTATCCGGTGCTCCGGGGCCGGACTGTAGGCGGGATATATCCTGTGCTCTGGGGCCGGACTGTAGGCCTGGTCTATCCTGTGCTTCGGGGCCGGACTGTAGGCCGGGTTTATCTTGTGCTCCGGGGCCGGACTGTAGGCCGGGTCTATCCTGTGCTCCGGGGCCAGACTGTAGGCCGGGTGTATCCTGTGCTCCGGGGTCGGACAGTAGGCCGGGTCTATCCTGTGCTCCGGGGCCGGAATGTGGGTCGGGTCTATCCTGTGCTCAGGGGCCGGACTGTAGGCTGGATCTATCCTGTGCTCCGGGGCCGGACTGTAGGCTAGGCTGGGTCTATCCTGTGCTCTGGGGCCGGACTGTAGGCAGGGTCTATCCTGTGCTTTGGGCCGGACAGTAGACCAGGTCTATCCTGAGCTCTGGGGCCGGACTGTAGGCCGGGTTTATCCTGTGCTTCGGGGCCAGACTGTAGGCTGGATCTATCCTGTGCTCTGGAGCCGGACTGTAGGCCTGGTCTATCCGGTGCTCCGGGGCCGGACTGTAGGCGGGATTTATCCTGTGCTCTGGGGCCGGACTGTAGGCCTGGTCTATCCTGTGCTTCTGGGCCGGACTGTAGGCAGGGTCTATCCTGTGCTCCGGGGTCAGACTGTAGGCCGGGTGTATCCTGTGCTCCGGGGTCGGACTGTAGGCCGGGTCTATCCAGTGCACCGGGGCCGGACTGTAGGCCGGGTCTATCCTGTGCTCCGGGGCCGGAATGTAGGCCGGGTCTATCCTGTGCTCCGGGGCCAGACTGTAGGCTGGATCTATCCTGTGCTCCGGGGCCGGACTGTAGGCTAGGCCGGGTCTATCCTGTGCTCCGGGGCCGGACTGTAGGCCGGATCTATCCTGTGCTCTGGGGCCGGACTGTAGGCCTGATCTATCCTGTGCTCCGGGGCCGGACTGTAGGACGGATCTATCCTGTGCTCTGGGGTCGGACTGTAGGCCTGGTCTATCCTGTGCTTCGGGGCCGGACTGTAGACCGGGTCTCTCCTGTGCTCCGGTGCCGGACTGTAGGCCTGGTCTATCGTTTGCTCCGGGGCCAGACTGTAGGCTGGGTCTATCCTGTGCTCCGGGGCCGGACTGTAGGCCGCGTCTATCCTGTGCTTCGGGGCCAGACTGTAGGCCGGGTCTATCCTGTGCTCCGGGGCCGGACGGTAGGCCGGGTCTATACTGTGCTCCGGGGCCGGACTGTAGGCTGGATCTATCCTGTACTCCGGGGCCGGACTGTAGGCTGGGTCTATCCTGTGCTCCGGGGCCGGAGAGTAGGCAGGGTCTGTCCTGTGCTCCGAGGCCAGACTGTAGGCCGGCTCTATCCTGTTCTCCGAGGCCAGACTGTAGGCCCGGTCTATCCTTTGCTCAGTTGCCGGACTGTAGGCCGGGTATATCCTGTGCTCCGGGCCCGGACTGTAGGCTGGGTCTATTCTGTGCTCCAGGGCCGGACTGTAGGCCGGGTCTATCCGGTGTTCCGGGGACGGACTGTAGACCGGGTCTATCCTGTGCTTCGGGGCCGGACTGTAGGCAGGGTGTATCCTGTGCTCCGGGGCCGGACTGTAGGCCGGGTTTATCTTGTGCTCCGGGGCCGGACTGTAGGCCGGGTCTATACTGTGCTCCGGGGCCAGACTGTAGGCCGGGTGTATCCTGTGCTCCGGGGTCGGACTGTAGGCCGGGTCTATCCTGTGCTCCGGGGCCGGAATTTGGGTCGGGTCTATCCTGTGCTCAGGGGCCGGACTGTAGGCTGGATCTATCCTGTGCTCCGGGGCCGGACTGTAGGCTAGGCTGGGTCTATCCTGTGCTCGGGGGCCGGACTGTAGGCCGGGTCTATCCTGTGCTTTGGGCCGGACAGTAGGCCAGGTCTATCCTGAGCTCTGGGGCCGGACTGTAGGCCGGGTTTATCCTGTGCTTCGGGGCCAGACTGTAGGCCGGATCTATCCTGTGCTCTGGAGCCGGACTGTAGGCCTGGTCTATCCGGTGCTCCAAGGCCGGACTGTAGGCGGGATCTATCCTGTGCTCTGGGGCCGGACTGTAGGCCTGGTCTATCCTGTGCTTCGGGGCCGGACTGTAGGCCGGGTTTATCTTGTGCTCCGGGGCCGGACTGTAGGCCGGGTCTATCCTGTGCTCCGGGGCCAGACTGTAGGCCGGGTGTATCCTGTGCTCCGGGGTCGGACAGTAGGCCGGGTCTATCCTGTGCTCCGGGGCCGGAATGTGGGTCGGGTCTATCCTGTGCTCAGGGGCCGGACTGTAGGCTGGATCTATCCTGTGCTCCGGGGCCGGACTGTAGGCTAGGCTGGGTCTATCCTGTGCTCTGGGGCCGGACTGTAGGCAGGGTCTATCCTGTGCTTTGGGCCGGACAGTAGACCAGGTCTATCCTGAGCTCTGGGGCCGGACTGTAGGCCGGGTTTATCCTGTGCTTCGGGGCCAGACTGTAGGCCGGATCTATCCTGTGCTCTGGAGCCGGACTGTAGGCCTGGTCTATCCGGTGCTCCGGGGCCGGACTGTAGGCGGGATCTATCCTGTGCTCTGGGGCCGGACTGTAGGCCTGGTCTATCCTGTGCTCCGGGGCCGGACTGTAGGCAGGGTCTATCCTGTGCTCCGGGGTCAGACTGTAGGCCGGGTGTATCCTGTGCTCCGGGGTCGGACTGTAGGCCGGGTCTATCCAGTGCACCGGGGCCGGACTGTAGGCCGAGTCTATCCTGTGCTCCGGGGCCGGAATGTAGGCCCGGTCTATCCTGTGCTCCGGGGCCAGACTGTAGGCTGGATCTATCCTGTGCTCCAGGGCCGGACTGTAGGCTAGGCCGGGTCTATCCTGTGCTCCGGGGCCGGACTGTAGGCCGGATCTATCCTGTGCTCTGGGGCCGGACTGTAGGCCTGGTCTATCCTGTGCTCCGGGGCCGGACTGTAGGACGGATCTATCCTGTGCTCTGGGGCCGGACTGTAGGCCTGGTCTATCCTGTGCTTCGGGGCCGGACTGTAGGCCGGGTCTCTCCTGTGCTCCGGTGCCGGACTGTAGGCCTGGTCTATCGTTTGCTCCGGGGCCAGACTGTAGGCTGGGTCTATCCTGTGCTCCGGGGCCGGACTGTAGGCCGCGTCTATCCTGTGCTTCGGGGCCTGACTGTAGGCCGGGTCTATCCTGTGCTCCGGGGCCGGACGGTAGGCCGGGTCTATACTGTGCTCCGGGGCCGGACTGTAGGCTGGATCTATCCTGTACTCCGGGGCCGGACTGTAGGCTGGGTCTATCCTGTGCTCCGGGGCCGGAGAGTAGGCAGGGTCTGTCCTGTGCTCCGAGGCCAGACTGTAGGCCGGCTCTATCCTGTTCTCCGAGGCCAGACTGTAGGCCCGGTCTATCCTTTGCTCAGTTGCCGGACTGTAGGCCGGGTATATCCTGTGCTCCGGGCCCGGACTGTAGGCTGGGTCTATCCTATGCTACGGGGCAGGACTGTAGGCCAGGTCTATCCTGTGCTGCGGGGCCGGACTGTAGGCCGGGTCTATCCTGTGCTCCGGGGCCGGACTGTAGGCCGGGTTTGTCCTGTGTTCCGGGGCCGGACTGTAGGCCGGGTCTATCCTGTGCTCTGGGGCCGGACTGTAGGCCGGGCCTATCCTGTGCTCCGGAGCTGGACTGTAGGCCGGATCTATCCTGAGCTCCGGGGCCGGACTGTAGGCCAGGTGTATCCTGTACTCCGGAGCCAGACTCTAGGCTGGAACTATCCTGTGCTCTGGGGCCGGACTGTAGGCTAGGCCGCTACTATCCTGTGCTCCGGGGCCAGACTCTAGGTCGAGTCTATACTGTGCTCCGGGGCCGGACTGTAGACCAGGTATATCCTGTGCTCTGGAGCCGGACAGTAGGCCCGGTGTATCCTGTGCCCTGGAGCCAGACTGTAGGCCGGTCTATCCTTTGCTCCGGGGCCAGACTGTAGGCCGGGTCTATCCTGTGCTCCGGGGCCGGACTGTGGGCCGGGTTTATCCTGTGCTCTGGGGCCAGACTGTAGGCCGGGTCTATCCTGTTCTCTGAGGCCAGACTGTAGGCCTGGTCTATCCTTTGCTCAGTTGCCGGACTGTAGGCCGGGTATATACTGTGCTCCGGGCCCGGACTGTAGGCTGGGTCTATCCTATGCTACGTGGCAGGACTGTAGACCAGGTCTATCCTGTGCTACGGGGCCGTACTGTAGACCACGTATATCCTGTGCTCTGGAGCCGGACAGTAGGCCCGGTGTATCCTGTGCCCTGGAGCCAGACTGTAGGCCGGTCTATCCTTTGCTCCGGGGCCAGACTGTAGGGCGGGTCTATCCTGTGCTCCGGGGCCGGACTGTAGGCCGGCTCTATCCTGTGCTCTGGGGCCGGACTGTAGGCCGGGTATATCCTGTTCTCCGGGGCCGGACTGTAGGCTGGGTCTATCCTATGCTACGGGGCAGGACTGTAGGCCAGGTCTATCCTGTGCTACGGGGCAGGACTGTAGACCAGGTCTATCCTGTGCTCCGGGGCCTGACTGTAGGCCGGGTCTATCCTGTGCTCCGGGGCCGGACTGTAGGTCGGATCTATCCTGTGCTCCGGGGCCGGACTGTAGGCCAGGTGTATCCTGTACAACAGGAACGGACTGTCGTACTGGTCTATCCTGTGCTCCTGGGCCGGACTGTAGGCCGGGTCTATACTGTGCTCCGGGGCCGGACTGTAGGCCGGGTCTATCCTGTGCTCCGGGGCCGGACTGTAGGCCGGGTCTATCCTTTGTTCCGGGGCCGGACTGTAGGCCGGGTCTATCCTGTGCTCTGGGGCCGGACTGTAGGCTGGAACTATCCTGTGCTCTGGGGCTGGACTGTAGGCTAGGCCGGGTCTATCCTGTGCTCCGGGGCCAGACTCTAGGTCGGGTCTATCCTGTGCTCTGGGGCCGGACAGTAGGCCCGGTCTATCCTGTGCCCCGGAGCCGGACTGTAGGCCGGGTCTATCCTTTGCGCCGGGGCCAGACTGTAGGCAGGGTCTATCATGTGCTGTGGGGCCAGACTGTAGGCCGGGTCTATCCTTTGCTCTGGGGCCAGACTGTAGGCTGGGTCTATCCTGTGCTCCGGGGCCGGACTGTAGGTCAGGTCTATCCTGTGCTTCGGGGCCAGACTGTAGGCCGGGTCTATCCTGTGCTTCTGGGCCGGACTGTAGGCAGGGTCTATCCTGTGCTCCGGGGCCGGACTGTAGGCCGTTTCTATCCTGTGCTCCGGGGCCAGACTGTAGGCCGGGTGTATCCTGTGCTCCAGGGTCGGACTGTAGGCCGGGTCTATCCCGTGCACCGGGGCCGGACTGTAGGCCGGGTCTATCCTGTGCTCCGGGGCCGGACTGTAGGCTGGATCTATCCTGTGCTCCGGGGCCGGACTGTAGGCTAGGCAGGGTCTATCCTGTGCTCCGGGGCCGGACTGTAGGCCGGATCTATCCTGTGCTCTGGGGCCGGACTGTAGGCCTGGTCTATCCTGTGCTCCGGGGCCGGACTGTAGGACGGATCTATCCTGTGCTCTGGGGCCGGACTGTAGGCCTGGTCTATCCTGTGCTTCGGGGCCGGACTGTAGGCCTGGTCTATCGTTTGCTCCGGGGCCAGACTGTAGGCTGGGTCTATCCTGTGCTCCGGGGCCGGACTATAGGCCGCGTCTATCCTGTGCTTCGGGGCCAGACTGTAGGCCGGGTCTATCCAGTGCTCCGGGGCCGGACGGTAGGCCGGGTCTATACTGTGCTCCGGGGCCGGACTGTAGGCTGGATCTATCCTGTACTCTGGGGCCGGACTGTAGGCCGGGTCTATCCTGTGCTCCGGGGCCAGACTGTAGGCCGGGTCTATCCTGTGCTCCGAGGCCAGACTCTAGGCCGGCTCTATCCTGTTCTCCAAGGCCAGACTGTAGGCCGGGTCTATCCTTTGCTCAGGGGCCGGACTGTAGGCCGGGTATATCCTGTGCTCCGGGGCCGGACTGTAGGCCGGGTCTATCCTGTGCTCCGAGGCCAGACTCTAGGCCGGCTCTATCCTGTTCTCCAAGGCCAGACTGTAGGCCGGGTCTATCCTTTGCTCAGGGGCCGGACTGTAGGCCGGGTATATCCTGTGCTCCGGGGCCGGACTGTAGGCTGGGTCTATCCTATGCTACGGGGCAGGACTGTAGGTGAGGTCTATCCTGTGCTCCGGGGCCGGACTGTAGGCCGGGTCTATCCTGTGCTCCGGGGCCGGACTGTAGGCCGGGTCTGTCCTGTGTTCTGGGGCCGGTCTGTATGCCTAATCTTTCCTGTGCTCCGGGGCCGGACTGTAGGCTGGGTCTTTGCTGTGCTCTGGGGCCGTGCTGTAGGCCGGGTCTACCCTGTGCTCCGGGGCCGGACTGTAGGCCGGGTCTATCCTGTGCTCCGGGGCCGGACTGTAGGCTGGAACTATCCTGTGCTCTGGGGCCGGACTGTAGGCTAGGCCGGGACTATCCTGTGCTCCGGGGCCAGATTCTAGGTCGGGTCTATCCTGTGCTCCGGGCCGGACTGTAGACCAGGTATAGCCTGTGCTCTGGAGCCGGACAGTAGGCCCGGTCTATCCTGTGCCCTGGAGCCGGACTGTAGGCCGGTCTCTCCTTTGCTCCGGGGCCAGACTGTAGGCCGGGTCTATCCTGTGCTCCGGGGCCGGACTGTAGTCCGGGTCTGTCCTCTGTTCCGGGTCCGGACTGTAGGCCGGTTCTATTCTGTGCTCCGGGGCCGGACAGTAGGCAGGGTCTATCATGTGCTCCGGGGCCAGACTGTAGGCCGGGTCTGTCCTGTGCTCCGAGGCCAGACTGTAGGCCGGCTCTATCCTGTTCTCCGAGGCCAGACTGTAGGCCGGGTCTATCCTTTGCTCAGTTGCCGGACTGTAGGCCGGGTATATCCTGTGCTCGGGGCCCGGACTGTAGGCTGGGTCTATCCTATGCTACGGGGCAGGACTGTAGGCCAGGTCTATCCTGTGCTCCGGGGCCGGACTGTAGGCCGGGTCTATCCTGTGCTCCGTGGCCGGACTGTAGGCCGGGTTTGTCCTGTGTTCCGGGGCCGGACTGTAGGCCGGGTCTATCCTGTGCTCCGGGGCCGGACTGTAGGCCGGGCCTATCCTGTGCTCCGGAGCTGGACTGTAGGCCGGATCTATCCTGAGCTCCGGGGCCGGACTGTAGGCCAGGTGTATCCTGTACTCCGGAGCCAGACTCTAGGCTGGAACTATCCTGTGCTCTGGGGCCGGACTGTAGGCTAGGCCGGGACTATCCTGTGCTCCGGGGCCAGACTCTAGGTCGGGTCTATCCTGTGCTCCGGGGCCGGACTGTAGACCAGGTATATCCTGTGCTCTGGAGCCGGACAGTAGGCCCGGTCTATCCTGTGCCCTGGAGCAAGACTGTAGGCCGGTCTATCCTTTGCTCCGGGGCCAGACTGTAGGCCGGGTCTATCCTGTGCTCCGGGGCCGGACTGTGGGCCGGGTTTATCCTGTGCTCCGGGGCCAGACTGTAGGCCGGGTCTATCCTGTGCTCCGGGGCCGGACTGTAGGCCGGCTCTTTCCTGTGCTCTGGGGCCGGACTGTAGGCCGGGTATATCCTGTTCTCCGGGGCCGGACTGTAGGCTGGGTCTATCCTATGCTACGGGGCAGGACTGTAGGCCAGGTCTATCCTGTGCTACGGGGCAGGACTGTAGACCAGGTCTATCCTGTGCTCCGGGGCCTGACTGTAGGCCGGGTCTATCCTGTGCTCCGGGGCCGGACTGTAGGTCGGATCTATCCTGTGCTCCGGGGCCGGACTGTAGGCCAGGTGTATCCTGTACAACAGGAACGGACTGTCGTACTGGTCTATCCTGTGCTCCTGGGCCGGACTGTAGGCCGGGTCTATCCTGTGCTCCGGGGCCGGACTGTAGGCCGGGTCTATCCTGTGCTCCGGGGCCGGACTGTAGGCCGGGTCTATCCTTTGTTCCGGGGCCGGACTGTAGGCCGGGTCTATCCTGTGCTCCGGGGCCGGACTGTAGGCTGGAACTATCCTGTGCTCTGGGGCTGGACTGTAGGCTAGGCCGGGTCTATCCTGTGCTCCGGGGCCAGACTCTAGGTCGGGTCTATCCTGTGCTCTGGGGCCGGACAGTAGGCCCGGTCTATCCTGTGCCCCGGAGCCGGACTGTAGGCCGGGTCTATCCTTTGCGCCGGGGCCAGACTGTAGGCCGGGTCTATCATGTGCTCCGGGGCCGGACTGTGGGCCGGGTTTATCCTGTGCTCCGGGGCCAGACTGAAGGCCGGGTCTATACTGTGCTCCGGGGCCGGACTGTAGGCCGTGTCTATCCTGTGCTCTGGGGCCGGACTGTAGGACTGGTCTATCCTGTGCTCCGCGGCCGGACTGTAGGCCGGGTCTATCCTGTGTTCCAGGGCCGGACTGTAGGCAGGGTATATCATGTGCTGTGGGGCCAGACTGTAGGCCGGGTCTATCCTTTGCTCCGGGGCCAGACTGTAGGCTGGGTCTATCCTGTGCTCCGGGGCCGGACTGTAGGTCGGGTCTATCCTGTGCTTCGGGGCTAGACTGTAGGCCGGGTCTATCCTGTGCTTCTGGGCCGGACTGTAGGCAGGGTCTATCCTGTGCTCCGGGGCCGGACTGTAGGCCGTTTCTATCCTGTGCTCCGGGGCCAGACTGTAGGCCGGGTGTATCCTGTGCTCCGGGGTCGGACTGTAGGCCGGGTCTATCCAGTGCACCGGGGCCGGACTGTAGGCCGGGTCTATCCTGTGCTCCGGGGCCGGAATGTAGGCCGGGTCTATCCTGTGCTCCAGGGCCGGACTGTAGGCTGGATCTATCCTGTGCTCCGGGGCCGGACTGTAGGCTAGGCAGGGTCTATCCTGTGCACCGGGGCCGGACTGTAGGCCGGATCTATCCTGTGCTCTGGGGCCGGACTGTAGGCCTGGTCTATCCTGTGCTCAGGGGCCGGACTGTAGGCCGGATCTATCCTGAGCTCCGGGGCCGGACTGTAGGCCAGGTGTATCCTGTACTCCGGAGCCAGACTCTAGGCTGGAACTATCCTGTGCTCTGGGGCCGGACTGTAGGCTAGGCCGGGACTATCCTGTGCTCCGGGGCCAGACTCTAGGTCGGGTCTATCCTGTGCTCCGGGGCCGGACTGTAGACCAGGTATATCCTGTGCTCTGGAGCCGGACAGTAGGCCCGGTCTATCCTGTGCCCTGGAGCCAGACTGTAGGCCGGTCTATCCTTTGCTCCGGGGCCAGACTGTAGGCCGGGTCTATCCTGTGCTCCGGGGCCGGACTGTGGGCCGGGTTTATCCTGTGCTCCGGGGCCAGACTGTAGGCCGGGTCTATCCTGTGCTCCGGGGCCGGACTGTAGGCCGGCTCTTTCCTGTGCTCTGGGGCCGGACTGTAGGCCGGGTATATCCTGTTCTCCGGGGCCGGACTGTAGGCTGGGTCTATCCTATGCTACGGGGCAGGACTGTAGGCCAGGTCTATCCTGTGCTACGGGGCAGGACTGTAGACCAGGTCTATCCTGTGCTCCGGGGCCTGACTGTAGGCCGGGTCTATCCTGTGCTCCGGGGCCGGACTGTAGGTCGGATCTATCCTGTGCTCCGGGGCCGGACTGTAGGCCAGGTGTATCCTGTACAACAGGAACGGACTGTCGTACTGGTCTATCCTGTGCTCCTGGGCCGGACTGTAGGCCGGGTCTATCCTGTGCTCCGGGGCCGGACTGTAGGCCGGGTCTATCCTGTGCTCCGGGGCCGGACTGTAGGCCGGGTCTATCCTTTGTTCCGGGGCCGGACTGTAGGCCGGGTCTATCCTGTGCTCCGGGGCCGGACTGTAGGCTGGAACTATCCTGTGCTCTGGGGCTGGACTGTAGGCTAGGCCGGGTCTATCCTGTGCTCCGGGGCCAGACTCTAGGTCGGGTCTATCCTGTGCTCTGGGGCCGGACAGTAGGCCCGGTCTATCCTGTGCCCCGGAGCCGGACTGTAGGCCGGGTCTATCCTTTGCGCCGGGGCCAGACTGTAGGCCGGGTCTATCATGTGCTCCGGGGCCGGACTGTGGGCCGGGTTTATCCTGTGCTCCGGGGCCAGACTGAAGGCCGGGTCTATACTGTGCTCCGGGGCCGGACTGTAGGCCGTGTCTATCCTGTGCTCTGGGGCCGGACTGTAGGACTGGTCTATCCTGTGCTCCGCGGCCGGACTGTAGGCCGGGTCTATCCTGTGTTCCAGGGCCGGACTGTAGGCAGGGTATATCATGTGCTGTGGGGCCAGACTGTAGGCCGGGTCTATCCTTTGCTCCGGGGCCAGACTGTAGGCTGGGTCTATCCTGTGCTCCGGGGCCGGACTGTAGGTCGGGTCTATCCTGTGCTTCGGGGCTAGACTGTAGGCCGGGTCTATCCTGTGCTTCTGGGCCGGACTGTAGGCAGGGTCTATCCTGTGCTCCGGGGCCGGACTGTAGGCCGTTTCTATCCTGTGCTCCGGGGCCAGACTGTAGGCCGGGTGTATCCTGTGCTCCGGGGTCGGACTGTAGGCCGGGTCTATCCAGTGCACCGGGGCCGGACTGTAGGCCGGGTCTATCCTGTGCTCCGGGGCCGGAATGTAGGCCGGGTCTATCCTGTGCTCCGGGGCCGGACTGTAGGCTGGATCTATCCTGTGCTCCGGGGCCGGACTGTAGGCTAGGCAGGGTCTATCCTGTGCACCGGGGCCGGACTGTAGGCCGGATCTATCCTGTGCTCTGGGGCCGGACTGTAGGCCTGGTCTATCCTGTGCTCAGGGGCCGGACTGTAGGACGGATCTATCCTGTGCTCTGGGGCCGGACTGTAGGCCTGGTCTATCCTGTGCTTCGGGGCCGGACTGTAGGCCGGGTCTATCCTGTGCTCCGGTGCCAGACTGTAGGCCTGGTCTATCGTTTGCTCCGGGGCCAGACTGTAGGCTAGGTCTATCCTGTGCTACGGGGCCGGACTATACGCCGCGTCTATCCTGTGCTTCGGGGCCAGACTGTAGGCCGTGTCTATCCAGTGCTCCGGGGCCGGACGGTAGGCCGGGTCTATACTGTGCTCCGGGGCCGGACTGTAGGCTGGATCTATCCTGTTCTCCGGGGCCAGACTGTAGGCCGGGTCTATCCTGTGCTCCGGGGCCGGACAGTAGGCAGGGTCTATCATGTGCTCCGGGGCCAGACTGTAGGCCGGGTCTATCCTGTGCTCCGAGGCCAGACTGTAGGCCGGCTCTATCCTGTTCTCCAAGGCCAGACTGTAGGCCGGGTCTATCCTTTGCTCAGGGGCCGGACTGTAGGCCTGGTATATCCTGTGCTCTGGGGCCGGACTGTAGGCTGGGTCTATCCTATGCTACGGGGCAGGACTGTAGGCCAGGTCTATCCTGTGCTCCGGGGCCGGACTGTAGGCCGGGTCTATCCTGTGCTCCGGGGCCGGACTGTAGGCCGGGTCTGTCCTGTGTTCCGGGGCCGGACTGTAGGCCGGGTCTATCCTGTGCTCCGGGGCTGGACTGTAGGCCGGGCCTATCCTGTGCTCCGGAGCTGGACTGTAGGCCGGATCTATCCTGAGCTCCGGGGCCGGACTGTAGGCCAGGTGTATCCTGTACACCAGGGTCGGACTGTCAGACTGGTCTATCCTGTGCTCCGGGGCCGGACTGTAGGCCGGGTCTATCCTGTGCTCCGGGGCCGGACTGTAGGCCGGGTCTATCCTGTGTTCTGGGGCCGGTCTGTATGCCTAATCTTTCCTGTGCTCCGGGGCCGGACTGTAGGCTGGGTCTTTGCTGTGCTCTGGGGCCGTACTGTAGGCCGGGTCTATCCTGTGCTCCGGGGCCGGACTGTAGGCCGGGTCTATCCTGTGCTCCGGGGCCGGACTGTAGGCTGGAACTATCCTGTGCTCTGGGGCCGGACTGTAGGCTAGGCCGGGACTATCCTGTGCTCCGGGGCCAGATTCTAGGTCGGGTCTATCCTGTGCTCCGGGGCCGGACTGTAGACCAGGTATATCCTGTGCTCTGGAGCCGGACAGTAGGCCCGGTCTATCCTGTGCCCTGGAGGCGGACTGTAGGCCGGTCTATCCTTTGCTCCGGGGCCAGACTGTAGGCCGGGTCTATCCTGTGCTCCGGGGCCGGACTGTAGTCCGGGTCTGTCCTCTGTTCCGGGTCCGGACTGTAGGCCGGTTCTATCCTGTGCTCCGGGGCCGGACTGTAGGCCGGGCCTATCCTGTGCTCCAGGGCAAGACTGTAGGCCAGGTCTATCCTGTGCTCCGGGGCCGGACTGTAGGCCAGGTGTATCCTGTACACCAGGGCCGGACTGTCGGACTGGTCTATCCTCTGCTCCGGGGCCAGACTGTAGGCCGGGTCTGTCCTGTGCTCCTGGGCCAGACTGTAGGCCGGGTCTCTCCAGTGCTCTGGGGCCGGTCTGTATGCCTAATCTATACTGTGCTCCGGGGCCGGACTGTAGGCTGGTTCTTTGCTGTGCTCTGCGGCCGGACTGTAGGCCGGGTCTATCCTGTGTTCCGGGGCCGGACTGTATGCCGGGTCTATCCTGTGCTCCGGGGCCGGACTGTAGGCTGGAACTATCCTGTGCTCTGGGGCCGGACTGTAGGCTAGGCCGGGTCTATCCTGTGCTCCGGGGCCAGACTCTAGGTCGGGTCTATCCTGTGCTCTGGGGCCGGACTGTAGGCCAGGTCTATCCTGTGCTCTGGAGCCGGACAGTAGGCCCGATCTATCCTGTGCCCTGGAGCCGGACTGTAGGCCGGGTCTATCCTTTGCTCCGGGGCCAGACTGTAGGCTGGATCTAACCTGTGCTCCGGGGCCGGACTGTAGGCCGGGTCTATCCTGTGCTTCGGGGCCAGTCTGTAGGCCATGTCTATCCTGTGCTCCAGGGCCAGACGGTAGGCCGGGTCTATCCTGTGCTCCGGGTATGGACTGTAGGCTGGGTCTATCCTGTAGTCCGGGGCCGGACTGTAGGCCAGGTCTATCCTGTGCTCCGGGGCCGGACAGTAGGCAGGGTTTATCATGTGCTCAGGGGCCAGACTTTAGGCCGGGTCTATCCTGTGCTCAGGGGCCGGACTGTAGGCCGGGTATATCCTGTGCTCCGGGGCCGGACTGTAGGCTGGGTCTATCCTATGCTGCGGGGCAGGACTGTAGGCCAGGTCTATCCTGTGCTACGGGGCAGGACTGTAGGCCGGGTCTATCCTGTGCTCCGGGGCCGGACTGTAGGCCGGGTCTATCCTGTGCTCCAGGGCCGGACTGTAGGCCGGGTCTGTCCTGTGTTCCGGGGCCGGACTGTAGGCCGGGTCTATCCTGTGCTCCAGGGCCGGACTGTAGGCCGGGCCTATCCGGCCGGGTCTATCCTGTGTTCCGGGGCCGGACTAAAGGCGGGGTCAATCCTGTGCTCCGGGGCCGGACTGTAGGCTGGAACTATCCTGTGCTCTGGGGCCGGACTGTAGGCTAGGTCGGGTCTATCCTGTGCTCCGGGGCCAGACTCTAGGTCGGGTCTTTCCTGTGCTCCAGGGCCGGATTGTAGGCCAGGTCTATCATGTGCTCTGGGGCCGGACAGTAAGCCCGGTCTATCCTGTGCCCTGGAGCCGGACTGTAGGCCGGGTCTATCCTTAGCTCCGGGGCCAGACTGTAGGCCGGGTCTATCCTGTGCTCTGGGGCCAGACTGTAGGCCGGGTCTATCCTGTGCTCCGGGGCCGCACTGTAGGACGGGTCTATCCTGTGCTCTGGGGCCGGACTGTAGGCCGGGTCTATCCAGTGCTCCGGGGCCGGACTGTAGGCCGGGTCTATCCTGTGCTCCGGGGCCGGACTGTAGGCAGGGTCTATCTTGTGCTGTGGTGCCAGACTGTAGGCCGGGTCTATCCTGTGCTCCGGGGCCGGAATGTAGGCAGGGTCTATCCTGTGCTCCGGGGCCAGAATGTAGGCCGAGTCTATCCTGTGCTCAGGGGCCGGACTAGAGGCCGGGTCTATCCTGTGCTCCGGGGCCGGACTGTAGGCCGGGTCTATCCTGTGCTACGGTGCCGGACTGTAGGCCGGGTCTATCCTTTGCTCCGGGGCCAGACTGTAGGCTGGGTCTATCCTGTGCTCCGGGGCCGGACTGTAGGTCGGGTCTATCCTGTGCTTCGGGACAAGACTGTAGGCCGGTTCTATCCTGTGCTTCGGGGCCAGACTGTAGGCAGGGTCTATCCTGTGCTCCGGGGCCGGACAGTAGGCCGGGTCTATCCTGTGCTCCGGGGCCGGACTGTAGGCTGGAACAATCCTGTGCTCTGGGGCCGGACTGTAGTCTAGGCCGGGTCTATCCTGTGCTCCGGGGCCATCCTCTAGGCCAGGTCTATCCTGTGCTCTGGAGCCGGACAGTAGGCCCGGTCTATCCTGTGCCCTGGAGCCGGACTGTAGGCCGGGTCTATCCTTTGCTCCGGGGCCAGACTGTAGGCTGGGTCTATCCTGTGCTCCGGGGCCGGACTGTAGGCCGGGTCTATCCTGTGCTTCGGGGCCAGACTGTAGGCCAGGTCTATCCTGTGCTCCGTGGCCGGACTGTAGGCCGGGTCTGTCCTGTGTTCCGGAGCCGGACTGTAGGCCGGGTCTATCCTGTGCTCCAGGGCCGGATTGTAGGCCGGGCCTATCCTATGCTCCGGAGCCGGACTGTAGGCTGGATCTATCCTGTGCTCCGGGGCCGGACTGTAGGCCAGGTGTATCCTGTACACAAGGGCCGGACTGTCGGACTGGTCTATCCTGTGCTCCGGGGCCGGACTGTAGGCCGGGTCTATCCTGTGCTCCGGGGCCGGACTGTAGGCCGGGTCTATCCTGTGCTCTGGGGCCGGACTGTAGGCCGGGTCTATCCTGTGTTCCGGGGCCGGGCTGTAGGCGGGGTCAATCCTGTGCTCCGGGGCCGGACTGTAGGCTGGAACTATCCTGTGCTCTGGGACCGGACTGTAGGCTAGGTCGGGTCTATCCTGTGCTCCGGGGCCAGACTCTAGGTCGGGTCTTTCCTGTGCTCCGGGGCCGGACTGTAGGCCAGGTCTGTCCTGTGCTCTGGGGTCGGACAGTAAGCCCGGTCTATCCTGTGCCCTGGAGCCGGACTGTAGGCCGGGTCTATCCTTTGCTCCGGGGCCAGACTGTAGGCCGGGTCTATCCTGTGCTCCGGGGCCGGACTGTTGGCCGGGTTTATCCTGTGCTCCGGGGCCAGACTGTAGGCCGGGTCTATCCTGTGCTCCGGGGCCGGACTGTAGGCCGGGTCTATCCTGTGCTCTGGGGCCGGACTGTAGGCCGGGTCTATCCAGTGCTCCCGGGACGGACTGTAGGCCGGGTCTATCCTGTGCTCCGGGGCCGGACTGTAGGCAGGGTCTATCTTGTACTGTGGTGCCAGACTGTAGGCCGGGTCTATCCTGTGCTCCGGGGCCGGACTGTAGGCAGGGTCTATCCTGTGCTCCGGGGCCAGAATGTAGGCCGGGTCTATCCTGTGCTCAGGGGCCGGACTAGAGGCCGGGTCTATCCTGTGCTCCGGGGCCGGACTGTAGGCCGGGTCTATCCTGTGCTACGGTGCCGGACTGTAGGCCGTGTCTATCCTTTGCTCCGGGGCCAGAATGTAGGCTGGGTCTATCCTGTGCTCCGGGGCCAGACTGTAGGCCGGGTGTATCCTGTGCTCCGGGGCCGGACTGTAGGCCGGATCTATCCTGTGCTCTGGGGCCGTACTGTAGGCCTGGTTTATCCTGTGCTCCGGGGCCGGACTGTAGGCCGGATCTATCCTGTGCTCTGGGGCCGGACTGTAGGCCTAGTCTATCCTGTGCTTCGGGGCCGGACTGTAGGCCGGGTCTATCCTGTGCTCCGGGGCTGGACTGTAGGCCGGATCTATCCTGTGCTCTGGGGCCGGACTGTAGGCCTGTTCTATCCTGTGCTCCGGGGCCGGACTGTAGGCCGGATCTATCCTGTGCTCTGGGGCCGGCCTGTAGGCCTGGTCTATCCTGTGCTTTGGGGCCGGACTGTAGGCCGGGTCTTTCCTGTGCTCCGGTGCCGGACTGTTGGCCTGGTCTATCCTTTGCTACGGGGCCAGACTGTAGGCTGGGTCTATCCTGTGCTCCGGGGCCGGACTGTAGGCTGGGTCTATCCTGTTCTTCGGGGCCAGACTGTAGGCCGGATCTATCCTGTGCTCCGGGGCCGGACGGTAGGCCGGGTCTATCCTGTGCTCCGGGGCCGGACTGTAGGCTGGGTCTATCCTGTACTCCGGGGCCGGACTGTAGGCCGGGTCTATCCTGTGCTCCGGGGCCGGACAGTAGGCAGGGTCTATCATGTGCTCCGGTGCCAGACTGTAGGCCGGGTCTATCCTGTGCTCCGGGGCCAGACTGTAGGCCGGCTCTATCCTGTTCTCTGAGGCCAGACTGTAGGCCGGGTCTATCTTGTGCTCAGGGGCCGGACTGTAGGCCTGGTATATCCTGTGCTCCGGGGCCGGACTGTAGGCTGGGTCTATCCTATGCTACGGGGCAGGACTGTAGGCCAGGTCTATCCTGTGCTACGGGGCAGGACTGTAGGCCAGGTCTATCCTGTGCTCCGGGGCCGGACAGTAGGCCGGGTCTATCCTGGGCTCCGGAGCCGGACTTTAGGTCGGGTCTGTCCTGTGTTCCGGGGCCGGACTGTATGCCGGGTCTATCCTGTGCTCCGGGGCCGGACAGTAGGCCGGGCCTATCCTGTGCTCCGGAGCTGGACTGTAGGCCGGATCTATCCTGTGCTCCGGGGCAGGACTGTAGGACGGGTCTATCCTGTGCTCTGGGGCCGGTCTGTATGCCTAATCTATCCTGTGCTCCGGGGCCGGACTGTAGGCTGGGTCTTTCCTGTGCTCTGTGGCCGGACTGTAGGCCGGGTCTATCCTGTGTTCCGGGGCCGGACTGTAGGCTGGGTCTATCCTGTGCTCCGGGGCCGGACTGTAGGCTGGAACTATCCTGTACTCCGGGGCCGGACTGTAGGCCGGGTCTATCCTGTGCTCCGTGGCCGGACAGTAGGCAGGGTCTATCATGTGCTCCGGTGCCAGACTGTAGGCCGGGTCTATCCTGTGCTCCGGGGCCAGACTGTAGGCCGGCTCTTTCCTGTTCTCTGAGGCCAGACTGTAGGCTGGGTCTATCCTGTGCTCAGGGGCCGGACTGTAGGCCTGGTATATCCTGTGCTCCGGGGCCGGAGTGTAGGCAGGATCTATCCTATGCTACGGGGCAGGACTGTAGGCCGGGTCTATCCTGTGCTACGGGGCAGGACTGTAGGCCAGGCCTATCCTGTGCTCCGGGGCCGGACTGTAGGCCGGGTCTATCCTGTGCTACGGGGCAGGACTGTAGGCCAGGCCTATCCTGTGCTCCGGGGCCGGACTGTAGGCCGGGTCTATCCTGTGCTCCGGGGCCGGACTGTAGCCCGGGTCTGTCCTGTGTTCCGGGGCCGGACTGTAGGCCGGGTCTATCCTGAGCTCCGGGGCCGGACTGTAGGCCGGGCCTATCCTGTGCTCTGGAGCTGGACTGTAGGCCGGATCTATCCTGTGCTCTGGGGCCGGACTGTAGGCCAGGTGTATCCTGTACTCCAGGGCCGTACTGTCGGACTGGTCTATCCTGTGCTCCGGGGCCGGACTGTAGGCCGGGTCTATCCTGTGCTCTGGGGCCGGACTGTGGGCCGGGTCTATCCTGTGCTCTGGGGCTGGTCTGTATGCCTAATCTATCCTGTGCTCTGGGGCCGGACTGTAGGCTGGGTCTTTGCTGTGCTCTGGGGCCGGACTGTAAGCCGGGTCTATCCTGTGTTCCAGGGCCAGACTGTAGGCCGGGTCTATCCTGTGCTCCGGGGCCGGACTGTAGGCTGGAACTATCCTGTGCTCTGGGGCCGGACTGTAGGCTATGCCGTGTCTATCCTGTGCTCTGGGGCCAGACTCTAGGTCGGGTCTATCCTGTGCTCCGGGGCCGGACTGTAGGCCAGGTCTATCCTGTGCTCTGGAGCCGGACAGTAGGCCCGGTCTATCCTGTGCCCTGGAGCCGGACTGTAGGCCGGGTCTATCCTTTGCTCCAGGGCCAGACTGTAGGCCGGGTCTATCCTGTGCTCCGTGGCCGGACTGTGGGCCGGGTTTATCCTGTGCCCCGGGGCCAGACTGTAGGCCGGGTCTTTCCTGTGCTCCGGGGCCGGACTGTGGGCCGGGTCTATCCTGTGCTCCAGGGCCAGACTGCAGGCCGGGTATATCCTGTGCTCCGGGGCCGGCGTGTAGGCTGGGTCTATCCTATGCTACGGGGCAGGACTGTAGGCCAGGTCTATCCTGTGCTACGGGGCAGAACTGTAGGCCAGGTCTATCCTGTGCTCCGGGGCCGGACTGCAGGCCGGGTCTATCCTGTGCTTCGGGGCTGGACTGTAGGCCGGGTCTGTCCTGTGTTCCGGGGCCAGACTGTAGGCCGGGTCTATCCTGAGCTCCGGGGCCGGACTGTAGGCCGGGCCTATCCTGTGCTCTGGAGCTGGACTGTAGGCCGGATCTATCCTGTACTCCGGGGCCGGACTGTAGGCCAGGTGTATCCTGTACACCAGGGCCGTACTGTCAGACTGGTCTATCCTGTGCTCCGGGGCCGGACTGTATGCCGGGTCTATCCTGTGCTCCTGGGCCGGACTGTGGGCCGGGTCTATCCTGTTCTCTGGGGCCGGTCTGTATGCCTAATCTATCCTGTGCTCCGGGGCCGGACTGTAGGCTGGGTCTTTGCTGTGCTCTGGGGCCGGACTGTAGGCCGGGTCTATCCTGTGTTCCAGGGCCAGACTGTAGGCCGGGTCAATCCTGTGCTCAGGGCCGGACTGTAGGTTGGAACTATCCTGTGCTCTGGGGCCGGACTGTAGGCTAGGCCGGGTCTATCCTGTGCTCTGGGGCCAGACTCTAGGTCGGGTCTATCCTGTGCTCCGGGGCCGGACTGTAGGCCAGGTCTATCCTGTGCTCTGGAGCCGGACAGTAGGCCCGGTCTATCCTGTGCCCTGGAGCCGGACTGTAGGCCGGGTCTATCCTTTGCTCCGGGGCCAGACTGTATGCCGGGTGTATCCTGTGCTCCGGGGCCGGACTGTGGGCCGGGTTTATCCTGTGCTCCGGGTCCGGACTGTGGGCCGGGTATATCCTGTGCTCCGTGGCCGGCGTGTAGGCTGGGTCTATCCTATGCTACGGGGCAGGACTGTAGGCCAGGTCTATCGTGTGCTACGGGGCAGGACTGTAGGCCAGGTCTATCCTGTGCTCCGGGGCCGGACTGTAGGCCGGGTCTATCCTGTGCTCCGGGGCCGGACTGTAGGCCGGGTCTGTCCTGTGTTCCTTGGCCGGACTGTAGGCCGGGTCTATCCTGTGCTCCGGGGCCGGACTGTAGGCCGGGCCTATCCTGTGCTCCGGAGCTGGACTGTAGGCCGGATCTATCCTGCACTCCGGGGCCGGACTGTAGGCCAGGTGTATCCTGTACACCAGGGCCGGACTGTCGGACTGGTCTATCCTGTGTTCCGGGGCCGGACTGTAGGCCGGGTCTATCCTGTGCTCCGGGGCCGGACTGTAGGCCGGGTCTATCCTGTGCTCTGGGGCCGGTCTGTATGCCTAATCTATCCTGTGCTCCTGGGCTTGACTGTAGGCTGGGACTTTGCTGTGCTCTGGGGCCGGACTGTAGGCCGGATCTATCCTGTGTTCCGGGTCCGGACTGTAGTCCGGGTCTACCCTGTGCTCCGGGGCCGCACTGTAGGCTGGAACTATCCTGTGCTCTGGGGCCGGACTGTATGCTAGGCCGGGTCTATCTTGTGCTCCGGGGCCAGACTCTAGGTCGGGTCTATCCTGTGATCCGGGGCCGGACTGTAGGCCATGTCTATCCTGTGCTCTGGGGGGGACAGTAGGCCAGGTCTATCCTGTGCCCGGGAGCCGGACTGTAGGCTGGGTCTATCCTTTGCTGCGGGGCCAGACTGTAGGCCAGGTCTATCCTGTGCTCCGGGGCCAGACTGTGGGCCGGGTTTATCCTGTGCTCCGGGGCCAGACTGTAGGCCGGATCTATCCTGTGCTCTGGGGCCGTACTGTAGGCCTGGTTTATCCTGTGCTCCGGGGCCGGACTGTAGGCCAGATCTATCCTGTGCTCTGGGGCCGGACTGTAGGCCTAGTCTATCCTGTGCTTCGGGACCGGACTGTAGGCCGGGTCTATCCTGTGCTCCGGGGCTGGACTGTAGGCCGGATCTATCCTGTGCTCTGGGGCCGGACTGTAGGCCTGTTCTATCCTGTGCTCCGGGGCCGGACTGTAGGCCGGATCTATCCTGTGCTCTGGGGCCGGCCTGTAGGCCTGGTCTATCCTGTGCTTTGGGGCCGGACTGTAGGCCGGGTCTTTCCTGTGCTCCGGTGCCGGACTGTTGGCCTGGTCTATCCTTTGCTACGGGGCCAGACTGTAGGCTGGGTCTATCCTGTGCTCCGGGGCCGGACTGTAGGCTGGGTCTATCCTGTTCTTCGGGGCCAGACTGTAGGCCGGATCTATCCTGTGCTCCGGGGCCGGACGGTAGGCCGGGTCTATCCTGTGCTCCGGGGCCGGACTGTAGGCTGGGTCTATCCTGTACTCCGGGGCCGGACTGTAGGCCGGGTCTATCCTGTGCTCCCGGGCCGGACAGTAGGCAGGGTCTATCATGTGCTCCGGTGCCAGACTGTAGGCCGGGTCTATCCTGTGCTCCGGGGCCAGACTGTAGGCCGGCTCTATCCTCTTCTCTGAGGCCAGACTGTAGGCCGGGTCTATCTTGTGCTCAGGGGCCGGACTGTAGGCCTGGTATATCCTGTGCTCCGGGGCCGGACTGTAGGCTGGGTCTATCCTATGCTACGGGGCAGGACTGTAGGCCAGGTCTATCCTGTGCTACGGGGCAGGACTGTAGGCCAGGTCTATCCTGTGCTCCGGGGCCGGACAGTAGGCCGGGTCTATCCTGGGCTCCGGAGCCGGACTTTAGGTCGGGTCTGTCCTGTGTTCCGGGGCCGGACTGTATGCCGGGTCTATCCTGTGCTCCGGGGCCGGACAGTAGGCCGGGCCTATCCTGTGCTCCGGAGCTGGACTGTAGGCCGGATCTATCCTGTGCTCCGGGGCAGGACTGTAGGACGGGTCTATCCTGTGCTCTGGGGCCGGTCTGTATGCCTAATCTATCCTGTGCTCCGGGGCCGGACTGTAGGCTGGGTCTTTCCTGTGCTCTGTGGCCGGACTGTAGGCCGGGTCTATCCTGTGTTCCGGGGCCGGACTGTAGGCTGGTTCTATCCTGTGCTCCGGGGCCGGACTGTAGGCTGGAACTATCCTGTACTCCGGGGCCGGACTGTAGGCCGGGTCTATCCTGTGCTCCGTGGCCGGACAGTAGGCAGGGTCTATCATGTGCTCCGGTGCCAGACTGTAGGCCGGGTCTATCCTGTGCTCCGGGGCCAGACTGTAGGCCGGCTCTTTCCTGTTCTCTGAGGCCAGACTGTAGGCTGGGTCTATCCTGTGCTCAGGGGCCGGACTGTAGGCCTGGTATATCCTGTGCTCCGGGGCCGGAGTGTAGGCAGGATCTATCCTATGCTACGGGGCAGGACTGTAGGCCGGGTCTATCCTGTGCTACGGGGCAGGACTGTAGGCCAGGCCTATCCTGTGCTCCGGGGCCGGACTGTAGGCCGGGTCTATCCTGTGCTCCGGGGCCGGACTGTAGCCCGGGTCTGTCCTGTGTTCCGGGGCCGGACTGTAGGCCGGGTCTATCCTGAGCTCCGGGGCCGGACTGTAGGCCGGGCCTATCCTGTGCTCTGGAGCTGGACTGTAGGCCGGATCTATCCTGTGCTCTGGGGCCGGACTGTAGGCCAGGTGTATCCTGTACCCCAGGGCCGTACTGTCGGACTGGTCTATCCTGTGCTCCGGGGCCGGACTGTAGGCCGGGTCTATCCTGTGCTCTGGGGCCGGACTGTGGGCCGGGTCTATCCTGTGCTCTGGGGCTGGTCTGTATGCCTAATCTATCCTGTGCTCTGGGGCCGGACTGTAGGCTGGGTCTTTGCTGTGCTCTGGGGCCGGACTGTAGGCCGGGTCTATCCTGTGTTCCAGGGCCAGACTGTAGGCCGGGTCTATCCTGTGCTCCGGGGCCGGACTGTAGGCTGGAACTATCCTGTGCTCTGGGGCCGGACTGTAGGCTATGCCGGGTCTATCCTGTGCTCTGGGGCCAGACTCTAGGTCGGGTCTATCCTGTGCTCCGGGGCCGGACTGTAGGCCAGGTCTATCCTGTGCTCTGGAGCCGGACAGTAGGCCCGGTCTATCCTGTGCCCTGGAGCCGGACTGTAGGCCGGGTCTATCCTTTGCTCCAGGGCCAGACTGTAGGCCGGGTCTATCCTGTGCTCCGTGGCCGGACTGTGGGCCGGGTTTATCCTGTGCCCCGGGGCCAGACTGTAGGCCGGGTCTTTCCTGTGCTCCGGGGCCGGACTGTGGGCCGGGTCTATCCTGTGCTCCAGGGCCAGACTGCAGGCCGGGTATATCCTGTGCTCCGGGGCCGGCGTGTAGGCTGGGTCTATCCTATGCTACGGGGCAGGACTGTAGGCCAGGTCTATCCTGTGCTACGGGGCAGAACTGTAGGCCAGGTCTATCCTGTGCTCCGGGGCCGGACTGCAGGCCGGGTCTATCCTGTGCTTCGGGGCTGGACTGTAGGCCGGGTCTGTCCTGTGTTCCGGGGCCAGACTGTAGGCCGGGTCTATCCTGAGCTCCGGGGCCGGACTGTAGGCCGGGCCTATCCTGTGCTCTGGAGCTGGACTGTAGGCCGGATCTATCCTGTACTCCGGGGCCGGACTGTAGGCCAGGTGTATCCTGTACACCAGGGCCGTACTGTCAGACTGGTCTATCCTGTGCTCCGGGGCCGGACTGTATGCCGGGTCTATCCTGTGCTCCTGGGCCGGACTGTGGGCCGGGTCTATCCTGTTCTCTGGGGCCGGTCTGTATGCCTAATCTATCCTGTGCTCCGGGGCCGGACTGTAGGCTGGGTCTTTGCTGTGCTCTGGGGCCGGACTGTAGGCCGGGTCTATCCTGTGTTCCAGGGCCAGACTGTAGGCCGGGTCAATCCTGTGCTCAGGGCCGGACTGTAGGTTGGAACTATCCTGTGCTCTGGGGCCGGACTGTAGGCTAGGCCGGGTCTATCCTGTGCTCTGGGGCCAGACTCTAGGTCGGGTCTATCCTGTGCTCCGGGGCCGGACTGTAGGCCAGGTCTATCCTGTGCTCTGGAGCCGGACAGTAGGCCCGGTCTATCCTGTGCCCTGGAGCCGGACTGTAGGCCGGGTCTATCCTTTGCTCCGGGGCCAGACTGTATGCCGGGTGTATCCTGTGCTCCGGGGCCGGACTGTGGGCCGGGTTTATCCTGTGCTCCGGGTCCGGACTGTGGGCCGGGTATATCCTGTGCTCCGTGGCCGGCGTGTAGGCTGGGTCTATCCTATGCTACGGGGCAGGACTGTAGGCCAGGTCTATCGTGTGCTACGGGGCAGGACTGTAGGCCAGGTCTATCCTGTGCTCCGGGGCCGGACTGTAGGCCGGGTCTATCCTGTGCTCCGGGGCCGGACTGTAGGCCGGGTCTGTCCTGTGTTCCTTAGCCGGACTGTAGGCCGGGTCTATCCTGTGCTCCGGGGCCGGACTGTAGGCCGGGCCTATCCTGTGCTCCGGAGCTGGACTGTAGGCCGGATCTATCCTGCACTCCGGGGCCGGACTGTAGGCCAGGTGTATCCTGTACACCAGGGCCGGACTGTCGGACTGGTCTATCCTGTGTTCCGGGGCCGGACTGTAGGCCGGGTCTATCCTGTGCTCCGGGGCCGGACTGTAGGCCGGGTCTATCCTGTGCTCTGGGGCCGGTCTGTATGCCTAATCTATCCTGTGCTCCTGGGCTTGACTGTAGGCTGGGACTTTGCTGTGCTCTGGGGCCGGACTGTAGGCCGGGTCTATCCTGTGTTCCGGGTCCGGACTGTAGGCCGGGTCTACCCTGTGCTCCGGGGCCGCACTGTAGGCTGGAACTATCCTGTGCTCTGGGGCCGGACTGTATGCTAGGCCGGGTCTATCTTGTGCTCCGGGGCCAGACTCTAGGTCGGGTCTATCCTGTGATCCGGGGCCGGACTGTAGGCCATGTCTATCCTGTGCTCTGGGCCGGACAGTAGGCCAGGTCTATCCTGTGCCCGGGAGCCGGACTGTAGGCTGGGTCTATCCTTTGCTGCGGGGCCAGACTGTAGGCCAGGTCTATCCTGTGCTCCGGGGCCAGACTGTGGGCCGGGTTTATCCTGTGCTCCGGGGCCAGACTGTAGGCCTGGTCTATCCTGTGCTCCGGGGCCGGACTGTAGGCCGGGTCTATCCTGTGCTCTGGGACCGGACTGTAGGCCGGGTCTATCCAGTGCTCCGGGGCCGGACTGTAGGTCGGGTCTATCCTGTGCTCCGGGGCCGGACTGTAGGCAGGGTCTATCATGTGCTGTGGGGCCAGACGGTAAGCCGGGTCTATCCTGTGCTCTTGGGCCGGACTGTAGGCAGGGTCTATCCTGTGCTCCCGGGCCAGAATGTAGGCCGGGTCGATGCTGTGCTCAGGGGCCGGACTAGAGGCCGGGTCTATCCTGTGCTCCGGGGCCGGACTGTAGGCCGGGTCTATCCTATGCTCCAGGGCAGTACTGTAAGTCGGGTCTATCCTGTGCTCCGGGGCCGGACTGTAGGCCGAGTGTATCCTGTGCTCCGGGGCCGGACTGTAAGCCGGGACTATCCTGTGTTCCGGGGCCGGACTGTAGGCCGGGTCTATCCTGTGCTCCGGGGCCGGACTGTAGGCCGGGTATATCCTGTGCTCCAGGGCCGGACTGTAGGCCGAGTCTATCCTGTGCTCCGGGGCCGGACTGTAGGCCAGGTGTATCCTGTACTCCAGGGCCGGACTGTCGGACAGGTCTATCCTGTGCTCCGGGGCCAGACTGTAGGCCGGGTCTATCCTGTGCTCTGGGCCGGACTGTAGGCCGGGTCTATCCTATGCTCTGGGGCCGGACTGTATGCCTGGTCTATCCTGTGCTCTAGGCAAGATCAGCAAGAAAAGACCTGACCGCAGGCTGCCCTGAAGCACAAGTATGGTCCTCATCATAGAGACGGCAGAGAGACAGACAGACTGTCTTATACATCAACCACTCAACCATACACAGCCCCCTCCAGAGACCCTGCCACTGCAGCACACAATATGTCAGCGACCTCGCAACATCAGCGCAGAGTATGTCATTGACCACACCACAGCAGCACAGTGTATGTCAGCGAATCCACCACCACAGCAGCACCGAATATGTCAGTGAATCCATCACCACAGCAGCACAGAGCATGTCAGCGACCCCACCACAGCAGTACAGTGTGTGTCAGCGACTCCACCACAGGAGCACAGAGTATGTCAGTGACTCCGCCACAGGAGCACAGAGTATGTCAGTGAATCCACCACCAAAGCAGAGCAGAGTATGTCAGCGAATCCACCACCACAGCAGCACAGAGTATGTCAGCAACTGCGCCACAGCAGCACAGAGTATGTCAGCGACTCCACCACAGCGGCACAGAGTATGTCAGCGACCACTTCCACAGCAGCAGAGAGCTTGCCAGCGAATCCAACACAGCAGCACAGAGTATATAAGGGACACCACCACAGCAGCAAAGAATATGTCAGCGACTCCACCACAGCAGCTCAGAGTATGTCAGCGACTGTACAACAGAAGCACAGAGTATGTCAGCGACCCCACCACAGCAGCACTTAGTAGGTCAGCGAACCCACCACAGCAGCACAGATTATGTAAGCGACTCCACCACAGCAGCAAAGAGTATGTCAGAGACCACCACCACAGCAGCACAGAGTATGTCAGTGACTGCACCACAGAAGCACAGAGTATGTCAGCGACCCCACCACAGCAGCACTGAGTAGGCCAGTGACCACACCACAGCAGAACAAAGTATGTCAGTAACCTCTGCCACATGAGCACAGAGTATGTCAGCAATTCTACCACAGCAGCACAGAGTATGTCAACGACCACCATCAAAGCAGCACTGAGTATGTCAGCGACTCATCCACTATAGGATCACAGAGTATGTCAGCGAGTGCACCACAGCAGCACAGCGTATGTCAGCGAATCCACCACCACAGCAGCACAGAGTATGTCAGCGACCACCACCACAATAGCACAGAGCATAGCAGCATCTCCACCACAGCAGCACAGAATATGTCCGGGACTTCATCACAGCAGCACACAGTATGTTAGCAACTGTACAACAGCAGCACAGAGTATGTCAGCGACCCCACCACAGCAACACTGAGTAGGTCAGCGACCCCACGACAGTAGCACAGATTATGTAAGCGACTCCATCACAGCAGCAAAGAATATGTCCGGGACTACACCACAGCAGAACAGAGCATGTCAGAGTACACCACCACATCAGCACAGAGTATGTCAGCGACTGCACCACAGAAGCACAGAGTATGTCAGCGACCCCACCACAGCAGCACTGAGTAGGCCAGCGACAACACCACAGGAGCACAGAGTATGTAAGTGACCTCTGCTGTTAGAACCTTGCTCTTAGTTTTTTTTCCTTTGCTGGTCACATGACCTTGTTGGCCTATTTAATCCTGCTCCGCCCTTCTGGCTTTGCTGGACTTCATTGTATATCTACTTTCTAGCTAGCCTGTGCTCTGTGTCTTGCTCTGTTAGTTTGCTTGGTCTACTGACCTCTATGTTCTATATATTTTGTTTGTTCGTCTGTCTGCTACTATTTCTGTTAGGAGGTGTCCCATATTCCTCCCAGTCCTTAGTACTTGTAGGGATTCCTTCCCCCCTCTGAGGGTTTTACTGTCATCTGGGTGGTCGTGGACCGTTTTAGCAAGATGTGTCACTTGGTTCCTTTCATCAAACTGCCCTGCGCTAAAACTCTCGCTAAGGCCTTTGTCAAGGAAATTGTCAGACTTCATGGCGTTCCTACTGACATTGTTTCTGATAGGGGTCCTCAGTTCGTGGCTCGTTTTTGGCGTGCCTTTTGTGATAGGTTGGGAGTTCATTTGTCGTTCTCGTCCGGATATCACCCTGAATCTAATGGCCAGACAGAAAGGAAAAACCAGGATGTTGAGCAGTTCTTGCGTTGTTTTGTGGCAGACAATCAAGAGGGGTGGTCTGAGTTTATGCCACTTGCTGAATTTGCTCTGAACAATCATACATCTTCTTCTGCTGGTTGTTCGCCTTTTTTTTGTTGTTCTGGGAGACATCCGTCGTTTGGGTCGTTCTCCAAGTTGGGATCTGCCGTGCCTGAGGAGGAGAATTTTTCCGGTGATTTGGAGAGAGTTTGGACGGATGTGCGTGGTAATCTTCAGGAGGCCAACAGAAAATCTAAAGACTACTTTGATAGGAAACGACAGGAGGTTTTGTTCGCTGTTGGTGACATGGTTTGGTTGTCCTCTAGGAATCTGCGGTTGAGGATTCCTTCAAAGAAATTGGGTCCCAAGTTTGTAGGGCCCTTTAAGGTGCTTCAGGTTGTTAACCAATCTGCTGTTAGGTTGGAGGTTCCTACCTCCTGGAGAATTAATCCGGTATTTCATGTCTCTCTGTTGAAAAAAGCTGTTGTATCGGATTGTGACGCCTCTGCCTCTGTTCCTCCGGTGGTGGAGGACGGGGAATATGAAATTTCTCGCATCCTTAACTCTAGACGGTATAGAGGTAGTTTGCAGTATCTTGTGGCCTGGAAAGGTTTCGGTCCCGAGGATAACTCTTGGGTGAGGTCGGATGATGTTTCCGCGTCCAGACTTATCAGAGCGTTTCACAGGAGATTTCCTGATAAGCCTGGTCCTAGGGGATCCGGAGGATCCTCTTAGAAGGGGGGGTACTGTTAGAACCTTGCTCTTAGTTTTTTTTCCTTTGCTGGTCACATGACCTTGTTGGCCTATTTAATCCTGCTCCGCCCTTCTGGCTTTGCTGGACTTCATTGTATATCTACTTTCTAGCTAGCCTGTGCTCTGTGTCTTGCTCTGTTAGTTTGCTTGGTCTACTGACCTCTATGTTCTATATATTTTGTTTGTTCGTCTGTCTGCTACTATTTCTGTTAGGAGGTGTCCCATATTCCTCCCAGTCCTTAGTACTTGTAGGGATTCCTTCCCCACATCTATAGGTCTCCGTACAGACTAGCTTAGGACTTTAGCAGGTCTGATCGCAGGATCAGGTTCCCTGTTACATCGTAGGGATTAAGCTGAGTTCTATCGTAGGGACAGATCTCCTCTCTTTCCTTAGCTCTGGTAGCAGAACATAACATCTGCCACATGAGCATAGAGTATGTCAGCAATTCTACCACAGCAGCACAGAGTATGTCTGCGACCACCATCAAAGCAGCACTGAGTTTGTCAGCGACTCATTCACCATTGCAGCACAGAATATGCCAGCGAGTGCACCACAGCAGCACAGCGTATGTCAGCGAATCAACCACCACAGCAGCGCAGAGTATGTCAGTGAATTCACCACCACAGCAGCACAGAGCATGTCAGCGACTCCACCACAGCAGCACAGAGTATGTCAGCGACTCCACCACAGGAGCAGAAAGTATTGTCAGTGACTACGCCACAGGAGCACAGAGTGTGTCAGTGAATCCATGACAAAAGCAGAACAGAGAAATTGAGCGCATTCACCATCAGAGGAGCACAGAGTATGTCAGCAACTCCACCACAGCAGCACAGAGTATGTCAGCGACTCCACCACAGCAGCACAGAGTATGTCAGCGACCAACATCACAGCAGCACAGAGCATTCCAGCGACTCCAACACAGCTGCACAGAGTATTTAAGCGACTCCACCACAGCAGCACAGAATATGTCGGCGACTCCAACACAGCAGCACAGAGTATGTCAGCGACTGCAACACAGCAGCACAGAATATGTCAGCGATCACCATGACAACAGCACAGAGCATATCAGCGACTCCACCACAGCAGCACAAATTATGTAAGCGACTCCACCACAGCAGCACAGAATATGTCCGCGACTCCACCACAGCAGCACAGAGTATGTCAGTGACCACCACCACAGAAGCACAGAGTATGTCAGCGACTGCGCCACAGAAGCACTGAGTAGGTCAGTAACCCCACCACAGCTGCACAGGGTAAGTCAGTGACTCCACCACAGCATCACAGAGTATGTCAGCGACCACCACCACAACAGCACAGAGCATGTTAGCGACACCACCACAGCAGCACAGGGCATGTCAGCGACTCCACCACAGCAGCACAGAGTATGTCAGCGACAAGCACCACGACAGCACAGAGCATGGCAGCGATTCCACCACAGCAGCACAGATTATGTAAGCGACTCCACCACAGCAGCACAGAATATGTACGGGACTCCACCACAGTAGCACAGAGTATGTCAGAGACAACCACCACAGCAGCACAGAGAATGTCAGTGAATCCAATGATACAGCAGCACAGAGCAAGTCAGCGAATCCACCTCAGCAGCACAGAATATGTAAGCGACTCCACCACAGCAGAACAGAATATGTCAGCGACCACCACCACAGTAGCAAAGACCATAGCAGCGTCTCCACCACAGCAGCACAGATTATGTAAGTGACTTCACCAGAGCAGCACAGAATATGTCCGGGACTCCATCACAGCAGCACACAATATGTCAGCGACTGTACCACAGAAGCACAGAGTATGTCAGCGACTCCACCACAGCAGCACAGAGTATGTCAGCGACCCCACCACAGCAGCACTGAGTAGGTCAACGACCCCACTACAGCAGCACAGATTATGTAAGCGACTCCATCACAGCAGCAAAGAATATGTCTGGGAATCCACCACAGCAGCACAGAGTATGTCAGAGACCACCACCACAGCAGCACAGAGTATGTCAGTGAATCCACTGCCGCAGCAGCACAGAGCATGTCAGCGACTCCACCTCAGCAGCACAGAATATGTAAGCGACTCCACCACAGCAGCACAGAGTATGTCAGCGACCACCAGCACAGTGGCATAGAGCATAACAGCGTCTCCACCACAGCAGCAAAGATTATGTAAGCGACTCTACCACAGCAGCACAGAAAATGTCCAGGACTTCATCACAGCAGCACACAGTATGTCAGCGACTGTACAACAGAAGCACAGTGTATGTCAGCGACCCCACCACAGCAGCACTGAGTAGGTCAACGACCCCACCACAGCAGCACAGATTATGTAAGCGACTCCATCACAGCAGCAAAGAATATGTCCGGGCCTCCACCACAGCAGGACAGAGTTTGTCAGAGACCACCACCACAGCTGCACAGAGTATGTAAGCGACTGCACCACAGAAGCACAGAGTATTTCAACGAACCTACCACAGCAGCACTGAGTAGGCCAGCGACCAAACCACAGCAGCACAGAATATGTCAGTGACCTCTGCCACATGAGCACAGAGTATGTCAGCAATTCTACCACAGCAGCACAGAGTATGTCAGCGACCACCATCAAAGCAGCACTGAGTATGTCAGCGACTCATCCACCATAGCAGCACAGAGTATGTCAGCGAGTGCACCACAGCAGCACAGCGTATGTCAGCGAATCCACCACCACAGCAGCACAGAGCATGTCAGCGACTCCAACACAGCAGCAGAGAGTATGTCAGCGACTCCGCCACAGGAGCACAGAGTATGTCAGTGACACTGCCAAAGGAGCACAGAGTATGTCACTGAATCCATGACCAAAGCAGAACAGAGTAATTGAGCATATCCACCACCAGAGCAGCACAGAGTATGTCAGCAATTCCAACACAGCAGCACAGCGTATGTCAGCGACTCCACCACAGCAGCACAGAGTATGTCAGTGACCACCGCCACAGCAGCACAGAGTATGTCAGCGACCAACGTCACAGCAGCACAGAGCATGCAAGCGACTCCAACACAGCAGCACAGAGTATGTAAGCGACTCCACCACAGCAGCACAGAATATGTCGGCGACTCCACCACAGCAGCACAGAGTATGTCAGCGACTGCATCACAGCAGCACAGAGTATGTCAGCGATCACCATCAGAACAGCACAGAGCATGTCAGCGAATCCATCACAGCAGCACAGATTATGTAAGCGACTCCACCAAAGCAGCACAGAGTATGTCCGCGACTCCACCACAGCAGCACAGAGTATGTCAGCGACCACCACAGCAGCACAGAGAATGTCAGCGAATCCACTGCCACAGCAGCACAGAGCATGTCAGCAACTCCACCTCAGCAGCAAAGAATAAGTAAGCGACTCCACCACAGCAGAACAGAGCATGCCAGCGACTCCAACACAGCTGCACAGAGTATTTAAGCGACTCCACCACAGCAGCACAGAATATGTCGGCGACTCCAACACAGCAGCACAGAGTATGTCAGCGACTGCAACACAGCAGCACAGAATATGTCAGCGATCACCATCACAACAGCACAGAGCATATCAGCGACTCCACCACAGCAGCACAAATTATGTAAGCGACTCCACCACAGCAGCACAGAATATGTCCGCGACTCCACCACAGCAGATCAGAGTATGTCAGTGACCACCACCACAGAAGCACAGAGTATGTCAGCGACTGCGCCACAGAAGCACTGAGTAGGTCAGTAACCCCACCACAGCTGCACAGGGTAAGTCAGTGACTCCACCACAGCATCACAGAGTATGTCAGCGACCACCACCACAACAGCACAGAGCATGTTAGCGACACCACCACAGCAGCACAGGGCATGTCAGCGACTCCACCACAGCAGCACAGAGTATGTCAGCGACAAGCACCACGACAGCACAGAGCATGGCAGCGATTCCACCACAGCAGCACAGATTATGTAAGCGACTCCACCACAGCAGCACAGAATATGTACGGGACTCCACCACAGTAGCACAGAGTATGTCAGAGACAACCACCACAGCAGCACAGAGAATGTCAGTGAATCCACTGATACAGCAGCACAGAGCATGTCAGCGAATCCACCTCAGCAGCACAGAATATGTAAGTGACTCCACCACAGCAGAACAGAATATGTCAGCGACCACCACCACAGTAGCAAAGAGCATAGCAGCGTCTCCACCACAGCAGCACAGATTATGTAAGTGACTTCACCAGAGCAGCACAGAATATGTCCGGGACTCCATTACAGCAGCACACAGTATGTCAGCGACTGTACCACAGAAGCACAGAGTATGTCAGCGACTCCACCACAGCAGCACAGAGTATGTCAGCGACCCCACCACAGCAGCACTGAGTAGGTCAACGACCCCACTACAGCAGCACAGATTATGTAAGCGACTCCATCACAGCAGCAAAGAATATGTCTGGGAATCCACCACAGCAGCACAGAGTATGTCAGTGAATCCACTGCCGCAGCAGCACAGAGCATGTCAGCGACTCCACCTCAGCAGCACAGAATATGTAAGCGACTCCACCACAGCAGCACAGAGTATGTCAGCGACCACCACCACAGTTGCACAGAGCATAACAGCGTCTCCACCACAGCAGCAAAGATTATGTAAGCGACTCTACCACAGCAGCACAGAATATGTCCGGGACTTCATCACAGCAGCACACAGTATGTCAGCGACTGTACAACAGAAGCACAGTGTATGTCAGCGACCCCACCACAGCAGCACTGAGTAGGTCAACGACCCCACCACAGCAGCACAGATTATGTAAGCGACTCCATCACGGCAGCAAAGAATATGTCCGGGCCTCCACCACAGCAGGACAGAGTTTGTCAGAGACCACCACCACAGCAGCACAGAGTATGTAAGCGACTGCACCACAGAAGCACAGAGTATTTCAGCGAACCTACCACAGCAGCACTGAGTAGGCCAGCGACCACACCACAGCAGCACAGAGTATGTCAGTGACCTCTGCCACATGAGCACAGAGTATGTCAGCAATTCTACCACAGCAGCACAGAGTATGTCAGCGACCACCATCAAAGCAGCACTGAGTATGTCAGCGACTCATCCACCATAGCAGCACAGAGTATGTCAGCGAGTGCACCACAGCAGCACAGTGTATGTCAGCGAATCCACCACCACAGCAGCACAGAGCATGTCAGCGACTCCAACACAGCAGCAGAGAGTATGTCAGCGACTCCATCACAGGAGCACAGAGTATGTCAGTGACACTGCCAAAGGAGCACAGAGTATGTCAGTGAATCCATGACCAAAGCAGAACAGAGTAATTGAGCATATCCACCACCAGAGCAGCACAGAGTATGTCAGCAATTCCAACACAGCAGCACAGCGTATGTCAGCGACTCCACCACAGCAGCACAGAGTATGTCAGTGACCACCGCCACAGCAGCACAGAGTATGTCAGCGACCAACGTCACAGCAGCACAGAGCATGCAAGCGACTCCAACACAGCAGCACAGAGTATGTAAGCGACTCCACCACAGCAGCACAGAATATGTCGACGACTCCACCACAGCAGCACAGAGTATGTCAGCGACTGCATCACAGCAGCACAGAGTATGTCACCAATCACCATCAGAACAGCACAGAGCATGTCAGCGAATCCATCACAGCAGCACAGATTATGTAAGCGACTCCACCAAAGCAGCACAGAGTATGTCCGCGACTCCACCACAGCAGCACAGAGTATGTCAGCGACCACCACAGCAGCACAGAGAATGTCAGCGAATCCACAGCCACAGCAGCACAGAGCATGTCAGCAACTCCACCTCAGCAGCAAAGAATATGTAAGCGACTCCACCACAGCAGAACAGAATATGTCAGCGACTACACCACAGCAGCACAGAGTATGTCAGCAACTCCAACACAGCAGCACAGAGTATGTCAGCGACCACTACCACAACAGCACAGAGCATGTCAGTGACTCTACCACAGCAGCACAGATAATGTAAGTGACTCCACCACAGCAGCACAGAATATGTCCGGGACTCCACCAGAGCAGCACAGAGTATGTCAGAGACCACCATCACAGCAGCACAGAGTATGTCAGTGACAGCACCACAGAAACACAGAGTATGTCAGCGACCCCACCACAGCAACACTGAGTAGGTCAGCGACCCCACGACAGCAGCACAGAGTATGTCAGTGACCTCTGCCACATGATCACAGAGTTTGCCAGCAATTCTACCACAGCAGCATAGCGTATGTCAGTGACCACCATCACAGCAGCACTGAGTATGTCAGCGACTCCACCACCACAGCAGCACAGAGTATGTCAGCGAGTGCACCACAGCAGCACAGCGTATGTCAGCAAATCTGCCACCACAGCAGCATAGAGTATGTCAGCGACTGCACCACAGAAGCACAGAGTATGTCAGCGACTCCAACACAGCAGCAGAGAGTATGTCAGCGACTCCACCACAGGAGCACAGAGTATGTCAGTGACACTGCCAAAGGAGCACAGAGTATGTCAGTGAATCCATGACCAAAGCAGAACAGGGTATTTGAGCATATCCACCACCAGAGCAGCACAGAGTATGTCAGCAATTCCAACACAGCAGCACAGCGTATGTCAGCGACTCCACCACAGCAGCACAGAGTATGTCAGTGACCACCGCCACAGCAGCACAGAGTATGTCAGCGACCAACATCACAGCAGCACAGAGCATGCAAGCGACTTCAACACAGCAGCACAGAGTATGTAAGCGACTCCACCACAGCAGCACAGAATATGTCGGCGACTCCACCACAGCAGCACAGAGTATGTCAGCGACTGCAACACAGCAGCACAGAGTATGTCAGCGATCACCATCAGAACAGCACAGAGCATGTCAGCGAATCCATCACAGCAGCACAGATTATGAAAGCGACTCCACCAAAGCAGCACAGAGTATGTCCGCGACTCCACCACAGCAGCACAGAGTATGTCAGCGACCACCACAGCAGCACTGAGAATGTCAGCGAATCCACTGCCACAGCAGCACAGAGCATGTCAGCAACTCCACCTCAGCAGCAAAGAATAAGTAAGCGACTCCACCACAGCAGAACAGAGCATGCCAGCGACTCCAACACAGCTGCACAGAGTATTTAAGCGACTCCACCACAGCAGCACAGAATATGTCGGCGACTCCAACACAGCAGGACAGAGTATGTCAGCGACTGCAACACAGCAGCACAGAATATGTCAGCGATCACCATCACAACAGCACAGAGCATATCAGTGACCACCACCACAGAAGCACAGAGTATGTCAGCGACTGCGCCACAGAAGCACTGAGTAGGTCAGTAACCCCACCACAGCTGCACAGGGTAAGTCAGTGACTCCACCACAGCATCACAGAGTATGTCAGCGACCACCACCACAACAGCACAGAGCATGTTAGCGACACCACCACAGCAGCACAGGGAATGTCAGCGACTCCACCACAGCAGCACAGAGTATGTCAGCGACAAGCACCACGACAGCACAGAGCATGGCAGCGATTCCACCACAGCAGCACAGATTATGTAAGCGACTCCACCACAGCAGCACAGAATATGTACGGGACTCCACCACAGTAGCACAGAGTATGTCAGAGACAACCACCACAGCAGCACAGAGAATGTCAGTGAATCCACTGATACAGCAGCACAGAGCATGTCAGCGAATCCACCTCAGCAGCACAGAATATGTAAGCGACTCCACCACAGCAGAACAGAATATGTCAGCGACCACCACCACAGTAGCAAAGAGCATAGCAGCATCTCCACCACAGCAGCACAGATTATGTAAGTGACTTCACCAGAGCAGCACAGAATATGTCCGGGACTCCATCACAGCAGCACACAGTATGTCAGCGACTGTACCACAGAAGCACAGAGTATGTCAGCGACTCCACCACAGCAGCACAGAGTATGTCAGCGACCCCACCACAGCAGCACTGAGTAGGTCAACGACCCCACTACAGCAGCACAGATTATGTAAGCGACTCCATCACAGCAGCAAAGAATATGTCTGGGAATCCACCACAGCAGCACAGAGTATGTCAGAGACCACCACCACAGCAGCACAGAGTATGTCAGTGAATCCACTGCCGCAGCAGCACAGAGCATGTCAGCGACTCCACCTCAGCAGCACAGAATATGTCAGCGACCACCACCACAGTAGCACAGAGCATAACAGCGTCTCCACCACAGCAGCAAAGATTATGTAAGCGACTCTACCACAGCAGCACAGAATATGTCCGGGACTTCATCACAGCAGCACACAGTATGTCAGCGACTGTACAACAGAAGCACAGTGTATGTCAGCGACCCCACCACAGCAGCACTGAGTAGGTCAACGACCCCACCACAGCAGCACAGATTATGTAAGCGACTCTATCACAGCAGCAAAGAATATGTCCGGGCCTCCACCACAGCAGGACAGAGTTTGTCAGAGACCACCACCACAGCAGCACAGAGTATGTAAGCGACTGCACCACAGAAGCACAGAGTATTTCAGCAAACCTACCACAGCAGCACTGAGTAGGCCAGCGACCACACCACAGCAGCACAGAGTATGTCAGTGACCTCTGCCACATGAGCACAGAGTATGTCAGCAATTCTACCACAGCAGCACAGAGTATGTCAGCGACCACCATCAAAGCAGCACTGAGTATGTCAGCGACTCATCCACCATAGCAGCACAGAGTATGTCAGCGAGTGCACCACAGCAGCACAGTGTATGTCAGCGAATCCACCACCACAGCAGCACAGAACATGACAGCGACTCCAACACAGCAGCAGAGAGTATGTCAGCGATCACCATCAGAACAGCACAGAGCATGTCAGCGAATCCATCACAGCAGCACAGATTATGAAAGCGACTCCACCAAAGCAGCACAGAGTATGTCCGCGACTCCACCACAGCAGCACAGAGTATGTCAGCGACCACCACAGCAGCACTGAGAATGTCAGCGAATCCACTGCCACAGCAGCACAGAGCATGTCAGCAACTCCACCTCAGCAGCAAAGAATAAGTAAGCGACTCCACCACAGCAGAACAGAGCATGCCAGCGACTCCAACACAGCTGCACAGAGTATTTAAGCGACTCCACCACAGCAGCACAGAATATGTCGGCGACTCCAACACAGCAGGACAGAGTATGTCAGCGACTGCAACACAGCAGCACAGAATATGTCAGCGATCACCATCACAACAGCACAGAGCATATCAGTGACCACCACCACAGAAGCACAGAGTATGTCAGCGACTGCGCCACAGAAGCACTGAGTAGGTCAGTAACCCCACCACAGCTGCACAGGGTAAGTCAGTGACTCCACCACAGCATCACAGAGTATGTCAGCGACCACCACCACAACAGCACAGAGCATGTTAGCGACACCACCACAGCAGCACAGGGAATGTCAGCGACTCCACCACAGCAGCACAGAGTATGTCAGCGACAAGCACCACGACAGCACAGAGCATGGCAGCGATTCCACCACAGCAGCACAGATTATGTAAGCGACTCCACCACAGCAGCACAGAATATGTACGGGACTCCACCACAGTAGCACAGAGTATGTCAGAGACAACCACCACAGCAGCACAGAGAATGTCAGTGAATCCACTGATACAGCAGCACAGAGCATGTCAGCGAATCCACCTCAGCAGCACAGAATATGTAAGCGACTCCACCACAGCAGAACAGAATATGTCAGCGACCACCACCACAGTAGCAAAGAGCATAGCAGCATCTCCACCAGAGCAGCACAGATTATGTAAGTGACTTCACCAGAGCAGCACAGAATATGTCCGGGACTCCATCACAGCAGCACACAGTATGTCAGCGACTGTACCACAGAAGCACAGAGTATGTCAGCGACTCCACCACAGCAGCACAGAGTATGTCAGCGACCCCACCACAGCAGCACTGAGTAGGTCAACGACCCCACTACAGCAGCACAGATTATGTAAGCGACTCCATCACAGCAGCAAAGAATATGTCTGGGAATCCACCACAGCAGCACAGAGTATGTCAGAGACCACCACCACAGCAGCACAGAGTATGTCAGTGAATCCACTGCCGCAGCAGCACAGAGCATGTCAGCGACTCCACCTCAGCAGCACAGAATATGTAAGCGACTCCACCACAGCAGCACAGAGTATGTCAGCGACCACCACCACAGTAGCACAGAGCATAACAGCGTCTCCACCACAGCAGCAAAGATTATGTAAGCGACTCTACCACAGCAGCACAGAATATGTCCGGGACTTCATCACAGCAGCACACAGTATGTCAGCGACTGTACAACAGAAGCACAGTGTATGTCAGCGACCCCACCACAGCAGCACTGAGTAGGTCAACGACCCCACCACAGCAGCACAGATTATGTAAGCGACTCTATCACAGCAGCAAAGAATATGTCCGGGCCTCCACCACAGCAGGACAGAGTTTGTCAGAGACCACCACCACAGCAGCACAGAGTATGTAAGCGACTGCACCACAGAAGCACAGAGTATTTCAGCGAACCTACCACAGCAGCACTGAGTAGGCCAGCGACCACACCACAGCAGCACAGAGTATGTCAGTGACCTCTGCCACATGAGCACAGAGTATGTCAGCAATTCTACCACAGCAGCACAGAGTATGTCAGCGACCACCATCAAAGCAGCACTGAGTATGTCAGCGACCCATCCACCATAGCAGCACAGAGTATGTCAGCGAGTGCACCACAGCAGCACAGTGTATGTCAGCGAATCCACCACCACAGCAGCACAGAACATGACAGCGACTCCAACACAGCAGCAGAGAGTATGTCAGCGACTCCACCACAGGAGCACAGAGTATGTCAGTGAATCCATGACCAAAGCAGAACAGAGTAATTGAGCATATCCACCACCAGAGCAGCACAGAGTATGTCAGCAATTCCAACACAGCAGCTCAGCGTATGTCAGCGACTCCACCACAGCAGCACAGAGTATGTCAGTGACCACCGCCACAGTAGCACAGAGTATGTCAGCGACCAACGTCACAGCAGCACAGAGCATGCAAGCGACTCCAACACAGCAGCACAGAGTATGTAAGCGACTCCACCACAGCAGCACAGAATATGTCGGCGACTCCACCACAGCAGCACAGAGTATGTCAGCGACTGCATCACAGCAGCACAGAGTATGTCAGCCATCACCATCAGAACAGCACAGAGCATGTCAGCGAATCCATCACAGCAGCACAGATTATGTAAGCGACTCCACCAAAGCAGCACAGAGTATGTCCGCGACTCCACCACAGCAGCACAGAGTATGTCAGCGACCACCACAGCAGCACAGAGTATGTCAGCGAATCCACAGCCACAGCAGCACAGAGCATGTCAGCAACTCCACCTCAGCAGCAAAGAATATGTAAGCGACTCCACCACAGCAAAACAGAATATGTCAGCGACTACACCACAGCAGCACAGAGTATGTCAGCAACTCCAACACAGAGGCACAGAGTATGTCAGCGACCACTACCACAACAGCACAGAGCATGTCAGTGACTCCACCACAGCAGCACAGATAATGTAAGCGACTCCACCACAGCAGCACAGAATATGTCCGGGACTCCAACAGAGCAGCACAGAGTATGTCAGAGACCACCATCACAGCAGCACAGAGTATGTCAGTGACAGCACCACAGAAACACAGAGTATGTCAGCGACCCCACCACAGCAACACTGAGTAGGTCAGCGACCCCACGACAGCAGCACAGAGTATGTCAGTGACCTCTGCCACATGATCACAGAGTTTGCCAGCAATTCTACCACAGCAGCATAGCGTATGTCAGTGACCACCATCACAGCAGCACTGAGTATGTCAGCGACTCCACCACCACAGCAGCACAGAGTATGTCAGCGAGTGCACCACAGCAGCACAGCGTATGTCAGCAAATCTGCCACCACAGCAGCATAGAGTATGTCAGCGACTGCACCACAGAAGCACAGAGTATGTCAGCGACTCCACCACAGGAGCACAGAGTATGTCAGTGACACTGCCAAAGGAGCACAGAGTATGTCAGTGAATCCATGACCAAAGCAGAACAGAGTAATTGAGCATATCCACCACCAGAGCAGCACAGAGTATGTCAGCAATTCCAACACAGCAGCACAGCGTATGTCAGCGACTCCACCACAGCAGCACAGAGTATGTCAGTGACCACCGCCACAGCAGCACAGAGTATGTCAGCGACCAACGTCACAGCAGCACAGAGTATGTAAGCGACTCCACCACAGCAGCACAGAATATGTCGGCGACTCCACCACAGCAGCACAGAGTATGTCAACGACTGCAAAACAGCAGCACAGAGTATGTCAGCGATCACCATCAGAACAGCACAGAGCATGTCAGCGAATCCATCACAGCAGCACAGATTATGTAAGCGACTCCACCAAAGCAGCACAGAGTATGTCCGCGACTCCAGCACAGCAGCACAGAGTATGTCAGCGACCACCACAGCAGCACTGAGAATGTCAGAGAATCCACTGCCACAGCAGCACAGAGCATGTCAGCAACTCCACCTCAGCAGCAAAGAATATGTAAGTGACTCCACCACAGCAGAACAGAATATGTCAGCGACTACACCGCAGCAGCACAGAGTATGTCAGCAACTCCAACACAGCAGCACAGAGTATGTCAGCGACCACTACCACAACAGCACAGAGCATGTCAGTGACTCCACCACAGCAGCACAGATAATGTAAGCGACTCCACCACAGCAGCACAGAATATGTCCGGGACTCCACCAGAGCAGCACAGAGTATGTCAGAGACCACCATCACAGCAGCACAGAGTATGTCAGTGACAGCACCACAGAAACACAGAGTATGTCAGCGACCCCACCACAGCAACACTGAGTAGGTCAGCGACCCCACGACAGCAGCACAGAGTATGTCAGTGATTTCTGCCACATGATCACAGAGTTTGCCAGCAATTCTACCACAGCAGCATAGCGTATGTCAGTGACCACCATCACAGCAGCACTGAGTATGTCAGCGACTCCACCACCACAGCAGCACAGAGTATGTCAGCGAGTGCACCACAGCAGCACAGCGTATGTCAGCAAATCTGCCACCACAGCAGCATAGAGTATGTCAGTGACTGCACCACAGAAGCACAGAGTATGTCAGCGACCCCACCACAGAAGCACTGAGTAGGTCAGCAACCCCACCACAGCAGCACAGATTATGTAAGCAACTCCACCACAGCAGCAAAGAATATGTCTGTGACTCCACCACAGCGGCACAGAGTATGTCAGAGATCACCACCAGAGCAGCACAGAGTATGTCAGTGACTGCACCACAGAAGCACAGAGTATGTCAGCGACCCCACCACAGCAGCACTGAGTAGGTCAGCGACCACACCACAGCAGCACAGAGTATGTCAGTGACCTCTGCCACATGATCACAGAGTTTGCCAGCAATTCTACCACAGCAGCATAGCGTATGTCAGTGGCCACCATCACAGCAGCACTGAGTATGTCAGCGACTCCACCACCACAGCAGCACACAGTATGTCAGCGAGTGCACCACAGCAGCACAGCGTATGTCAGCAAATCTGCCACCACAGCAGCATAGAGTATGTCAGCGACTGCACCACAGAAGCAGAGAGTATGTCAGCGACCCCACCACAGCATAACTGAGTAGGTCAGCAACCCCACCACAGCAGCACAGATTATGTAAGCAACTCCACCACAGCAGCAAAGAATATGTCTGTGACTCCACCACAGCGGCACAGAGTATGTCAGAGATCACCACCAGAGCAGCACAGAGTATGTCAGTGACTGCACCACAGAAGCACAGAGTATGTCAGCGACCCCACCACAGCAGCACTGAGTAGGTCAGCGACCACACCACAGCAGCACAGAGTATGTCAGTGACCTCTGCCACATGAGCACAGAGTATGTCAGCAATTCTACCACAGCAGCACAGAGTATATCAGTGACCACCATCACAGCAGCACTGAGTATGTCAGCGACTCCACCACCACAGCAGCACAGAGTATGTCAGCGACTGCACCACAGCAACACAGCGTATGTCAGCGAATCCACAACCACAGCAGCACAAAGTATGTCAGTGAACCCACCACCACAGCTGCACAGAGCATGTCAGCAACTCCACCATAGCAGCACAGAGTATGTTGGCGACTCCACCACAGCAGCACAGAGTATGTCAGTTGTAGCGTCGGCGTCCCTGCCTCCTGCTAGGCAGGGACGCTGTTCCCCTCACCTCTCCGCTCCGTGCCCGGCGTCTTCCTCCCGCCCTGCTGGCCCTCTTAAAGGGGCCGCGCGCGCCATCCTAAGGAGTCCCCGGCCAATGGCCGGAGGACTTCACCATATATAAGGCACCTCCTCCAAAATGGAGGTGCCCGAGCAATGTTGTTGCAAAGCCTTCACTCTGCTTCAGCCCTCAGGTCCCGTTGCCTGTTACCTGCCAGTCACCTGCTAGATTCCTGCTTGTTACCTGCCAGTCACCTGCCAGATTCCTGCCTGTTTCCTGCCAGTCACCTGCCAGATTCCTACTTGATACCTGCCTGATATCCGTTTACCTGCTTGCAAGCCTGCGGTCCGACGGTCTGCCTTCCGACACCTGTCAGTCTGTCTATGGACCAGCCTGCCCGCTCACCTGGGAGCGCTCATCTGCTACCTGCCTGCTAGCCTACCTCGAGGCTCCGCCGTCACTTGCCGTGACCACCTGCCTGTCCAGAGACTCTTGCCTGCTCACCTGGGAGCGCTCACCTGCTACCTGTCTGCTAGCCTACCTGGAGGGTCTGCCGTCACTTGCCGTGACCACCTGCCTGTCCAGAGACTCTTGCCTGCTCACCTGGGAGCGCTCACCTACTACCTGTCTGCTTGCCTACCTGGAGGCTCTGCCATCACTTGCCGTGACCACCTGCCCGTCCAGAGACTCTTGCCCGCTCACCTGGGAGCGCTCACCTGCTACCTGCCTGCTAGCCTACCTGGAGGCTCTGCCGTCACTTGCCGTGACCACCTGCCCATCCAGAGACTCTTGCCCGCTCACCTGGGAGCGCTCACCTGCTACCTGCCTGCTAGCCTACCTGGAGGCTCTGCCGTCACTTGCCGTGACCACCTGCCTGTCCAAAGACTCTCGCCCGCTCACCTGGGAGCGCTCACCAGCCACCTGCCTGCTGTCCTTCTACCCAGAGACTGTCCCTGTCACTTGCCGTGAGTACCCGTCCTTCTACTCAGAGACTGTCCCTGTCACTTGCCGTGACTACCTGCCCTTCTACCCAGGGACTGTCCCTGTCACTTGCTGTGACTACCTGCCCCTCTACCCAGAGACTGTCCCTGTCACTTGCCGTGACTACCTGCCCGTCTTCCCTGGGAGGCACCCGCTTCCTTACAAGGACCGCCCCCTTGTATAGTTGCTCAGAGGTTCCGCCTCCCAGACCCGTTACATCAGTGACTCCATCACAGGAGCACAGAGTATGTCAGTGAATCCACGACCAAAGCAGAACAGAGTAATTCAGCGAATCCACCACCAGAGCAGCACAGAGTATGTCATTGACTCCACCAGAGCTGCCAGAGTATGTCAGCGAGTCCAACACAGTGGCACAGAGTATCTCAGTGACCACCGCCACAGCAGCTCAGAGTATGTCAGCGACCACTGCCACAGAAGCACAGAGCATGCCAGCGACTCCAACACAGCAGCACAGTGTATGTAAGCGACTCCACCACAGCAGCACAGAATTTGCCGGCGACTCCACCACAGCAGCACAGAGTTTGTCAGCGACTGCACCACAGCAGCACAGAGTATGTCAGCGATCATCACCACAACAGCACAGAGCATGTCAGCGACTCCTCTACAGCAGGACAGATTATATAAGCGACTCCACCATAGCAGCACAAAATATGTCTGCGACTCCACCAATGCAGCATAGAGTATGTCAGCAACCACCACCTCAGCAGCACAGAGTATGTCAGCGACTGTACCACAGAAGCACACAGTATGTCAGCGACCCCACCACAGCAGCACAGAGTATGTCAGCGACCACCACCACAACAGCACAGAGCATGTCAATGACTCCACCACAGCAACAAAGAGTATGTCAGCGTCTCCACCACAGCAGCACAGAGTATGTCAGCGACCACCACCACAACAGCACAAAGCATGGCTTCGACTCCACCACAGAAGCACAGATTATGTAAGCGACTCCAGCACAGCAGCACAGAATAACTCAGGGACTCCACCAAAGCAGCACAAAGTATGTCAGAGACCACCACAACAGCAGCACAGAGTATGTCAGCGAATCGACCTACTCAGCAGCACAGAGCATGTCAGCGACTTCACCAGAGCAGCACAGAGTATGTCAGCGACTCCACCACAGCAGTACAGAGTATGTCAGCGACCACCGTCACAGCAGCAAAAAGTATGTCAGGGACCACCGCCACTGGACCAAAGAGCATGTCAGCAACTCCACCACAGCAGCACAGAATATGTCAGCGACCATCACCACAACAGCACAGAGCATGTCAGCGACTGCACCACAGCAGCACAGAGTATGTCAGTGACCACAGCACAGTAGCACTGAGTATGTCAACTACCCAACCACAGCAGCCCGGAGTAGGTCAGCGACCCCACCACAGCATCACAGAGTATGTCAGTGACCTCAGCCACATTAGCACAGAGTATGTCAGCAATTCTACCACAGCAGCTCAGAGAATGTCAGGGACCACCATTACAGCAGCACTGAGTATGTCAGCGACTCCACCAACACAGCAGCAGAGTATGTCAGCAACTACACCACAGCAGCACATCGTATGTCAGCGAATCCACCACGAGAGCATCACAGAGTAAGTGAGTGATTCCACCACCACAGCAGCACAGAGCATGTCATCGACTCCACCACAGCAGCACAGAGTATGTCAGCATCTCCACCACAGCAGCACAGAGTATGTCAGTGACTCCACCACAGCAGCACAGAGCATGTCAGCGACCACTGCCACAGCAGCACAGAGCATGCCAGCGACTCCAACACAGCAGCACAGAGAATGCAAGCGAATCCATCACAGCAGCACAGAATTTGTCAGCGACTGCAACACAGCAGCACAGAGTATGTCAGCGACTGCACTATAGAAGCACTGAGTAGGCCAGCGACCACACCAGAGCCGCACAGAGTATGTCAGTGACCTCTGCCACATGAGCAAAGAGTATGTCAGCAATTCTACCACAGCAGCACAGAGCATGTCAGTGACCACCATCAAAGCAGCACTGAATATATCAGCGACTCATCCACCATAGCAGCACAGAGTATGTCTGCGAGTACACCACAGCAGCACAGCGTATGTCAGCGAATCCACCACCACAGCAGCACAGAGTATGTCAGTGAATCCACCACCACAGCAGCACAGAGCATGTCAGCGACTCCACCACAGCAGCACAGCGTATGTCAGCGAATCCACCACCAGAGCAGCACAGAGTAAGTCAGCGATTCCACCACCACAGCAGCACAGAACATGTCATCGACTCCACCACAGCAGCACAGAGTATGTCAGCATCTCCACCACAGCAGCACAGAGTATGTCAGTGACTCCACCACAGCAGCACAGAGCATGTCAGTGACCACCGCCACAGCAGCACAGAGCATGCCAGCGACTCCAACACAGCAGCACAGAGAATGTAAGCGAATCCATCACAGCAGCACAGAATTTGTCAGCGACTGCACCACAGCAGCACAGAGTATGTCAGCGACTGTACTATAGACGCACAGAGTATGTCATCGACCTCACCAAAGCAGCACTTAGTAGTTCAGCGACCCCACCACAGCAGCACAGATTATGTCAGCGACCACTACCACAACAGCACAGAGCATGTCAGCGACTCCACCACAGCAGCACAGAGTATGTCAGCGACCCCACCACAGTAGAACTGAGTATGTCAGCGAACCCACCACAGCAGCACTGAGAAGGTCAGCGACCCCACCACAGCATCACAGAGTATGTCAGTGACCTCTACCACATTAGCACAGAGTATGTCAGCAATTCTACCACATCAGCACAGAGTATGACAGCGACCACCATTACAGCAGCACTGAGTATATCAGCGACTCCACCAATACAGCAGCAGAGTATGTCAGCAACTACACTACAGCAGTGCAGCATATGTCAGCGAATCCACCACCACAGCAGCACAGAGTACGTCAGTGATTTCACCACCACAGCAGCACAGAGCAAGTCAGCGACTCCATCACAGCAGCACAGAGTATGTCAGCGACTCCATCACAGGAGCACAGAGTGTGTCAGTGAATCCACGACCAAAGCAGAACAGAGTAATTCAGCGAATCCACCACCAGAGCAGCACAGAGTATGTAAGCAACTCCACCACAGCAGCACAGAGTATGTCAGTGACTCCACCAATGCAGCACAGAGTATGTCAGCGACCACCGCCACAGCAGCACAGAGCATGCCAGCGACTCTAACACAGCAGCACAGAAAATGTAAGCGAATCGACCACAGCAGCAAAGAATTTGTCAGCGGCTCCACCGCAGAAGTACAGAGTATGTCAGCGACTGCACCACAGCAGCACAGAGTATGTCAGCGACAGCACAACAGAAGAACATATTATGTCAGCGACCCCGTCACAGCAGCACAGATTAAGTAAGCAACTCCATCACAGCAGCAAAGAATATGTCCGGGACTCCACTACAGCAGCACAGTGTACGTCAGAGACCACTACCACAGCAGCACTGAGTATGTCAGCGACTGCACCACAGCAGCACAGAGTATGTCAGCAACAGCACAACAGAAGAACATATTATGTCAGCGGCCCCATCACAGCAGCACAGATTATGTAAGCAACTCCATCACAGCAGCAAAGAATATGTCCGGGACTCCACTTCAGCAGCACAGAGTATGTCAGAGACCACTACCACAGCAGCACTGAGTATGTCAGCGACTGCACCACAGCAGCACAGAGTATTTCAGCAACCCTACCACAGCAGCACTGAGTAGGCCAGCGACCACACCAGAGCCGCACAGAGTATGTCAGTGACCTCTGCCACATGAGCAAAGAGTATGTCAGCAATTCTACCACAGCAGCACAGAGCATGTCAGTGACCACCATCAAAGCAGCACTGAATATATCAGCGACTCATCCACCATAGCAGCACAGAGTATGTCTGCGAGTACACCACAGCAGCACAGCGTATGTCAGCGAATCCACCACCACAGCAGCACAGAGTATGTCAGTGAATCCACCACCACAGCAGCACAGAGCATGTCAGCGACTCCACCACAGCAGCACAGCGTATGTCAGCGAATCCACCACCAGAGCAGCACAGAGTAAGTCAGCGATTCCACCACCACAGCAGCACAGAACATGTCATCGACTCCACCACAGCAGCACAGAGTATGTCAGCATCTCCACCACAGCAGCACAGAGTATGTCAGTGACTCCACCACAGCAGCACAGAGCATGTCAGTGACCACCGCCACAGCAGCACAGAGCATGCCAGCGACTCCAACACAGCAGCACAGAGAATGTAAGCGAATCCATCACAGCAGCACAGAATTTGTCAGCGACTGCACCACAGCAGCACAGAGTATGTCAGCGACTGTACTATAGACGCACAGAGTATGTCATCGACCTCACCAAAGCAGCACTTAGTAGTTCAGCGACCCCACCACAGCAGCACAGATTATGTCAGCGACCACTACCACAACAGCACAGAGCATGTCAGCGACTCCACCACAGCAGCACAGAGTATGTCAGCGACCCCACCACAGTAAAACTGAGTATGTCAGCGAACCCACCACAGCAGCACTGAGAAGGTCAGCGACCCCACCACAGCATCACAGAGTATGTCAGTGACCTCTACCACATTAGCACAGAGTATGTCAGCAATTCTACCACATCAGCACAGAGTATGACAGCGACCACCATTACAGCAGCACTGAGTATATCAGCGACTCCACCAATACAGCAGCAGAGTATGTCAGCAACTACACTACAGCAGTGCAGCATATGTCAGCGAATCCACCACCACAGCAGCACAGAGTACGTCAGTGATTTCACCACCACAGCAGCACAGAGCATGTCAGCGACTCCACCACAGCAGCACAGAGTATGTCAGCGACTCCATCACAGGAGCACAGAGTGTGTCAGTGAATCCACGATCAAAGCAGAACAGAGTAATTCAGCGAATCCACCACCAGAGCAGCACAGAGTATGTAAGCAACTCCACCACAGCAGCACAGAGTATGTCAGTGACTCCACCAATGCAGCACAGAGTATGTCAGCGACCACCGCCACAGCAGCACAGAGCATGCCAGTGACTCTAACACAGCAGCACAGAAAATGTAAGCGAATCGACCACAGCAGCAAAGAATTTGTCAGCGGCTCCACCGCAGAAGTACAGAGTATGTCAGCGACTGCACCACAGCAGCACAGAGTATGTCAGCGACAGCACAACAGAAGAACATATTATGTCAGCGACCCCGTCACAGCAGCACAGATTAAGTAAGCAACTCCATCACAGCAGCAAAGAATATGTCCGGGACTCCACTACAGCAGCACAGTGTACGTCAGAGACCACTACCACAGCAGCACTGAGTATGTCAGCGACTGCACCACAGCAGCACAGAGTATGTCAGCAACAGCACAACAGAAGAACATATTATGTCAGCGGCCCCATCACAGCAGCACAGATTATGTAAGCAACTCCATCACAGCAGCAAAGAATATGTCCGGGACTCCACTTCAGCAGCACAGAGTATGTCAGAGACCACTACCACAGCAGCACTGAGTATGTCAGCGACTGCACCACAGCAGCACAGAGTATTTCAGCAACCCTACCACAGCAGCACTGAGTAGGCCAGCGACCACACCAGAGCCGCACAGAGTATGTCAGTGACCTCTGCCACATGAGCAAAGAGTATGTCAGCAATTCTACCACAGCAGCACAGAGCATGTCAGTGACCACCATCAAAGCAGCACTGAATATATCAGCGACTCATCCACCATAGCAGCACAGAGTATGTCTGCGAGTACACCACAGCAGCACAGCGTATGTCAGCGAATCCACCACCACAGCAGCACAGAGTATGTCAGTGAATCCACCACCACAGCAGCACAGAGCATGTCAGCGACTCCACCACAGCAGCACAGCATATGTCAGCGAATCCACCACCAGAGCAGCACAAAGTAAGTCAGCGATTCCACCACCACAGCAGCACAGAGCATGTCATCGACTTCACCACAGCAGCACAGAGTATGTCAGCATCTCCACCACAGCAGCACAGAGTATGTCAGTGACTCCACCACAGCAGCACAGAGCATGTCAGTGACCACCGCCACAGCAGCACAGAGCATGCCAGCGACTCCAACACAGCAGCACAGAGAATGTAAGCGAATCCATCACAGCAGCACAGAATTTGTCAGCGACTGCACCACAGCAGCACAGAGTATGTCAGCGACTGTACTATAGACGCACAGAGTATGTCAGCGACCTCACCAAAGCAGCACTTAGTAGTTCAGCGACCCCACCACAGCAGCACAGATTCTGTCAGCGACCACTACCACAACAGCACAGAGTATGTCAGCGACTCCACCACAGAAGCACAGAGTATGTCAGCGACCCCACCACAGTAGAACTGAGTATGTCAGCGAACCCACCACAGCAGCACTGAGTAGGTCAGCGACCCCACCACAGCATCACAGAGTATGTCAGTGACCTCTACCACATTAGCACAGAGTAAGTCAGCAATTCTACCACATCAGCACAGAGTATGACAGCGACCACCATTACAGCAGCACTGAGTATATCAGCGACTCCACGAATACAGCAGCAGAGTATGTCAGCAACTACACCACAGCAGTGCAGCATATGTCAGCGAATCCACCACCACAGCAGCACAGAGTACGTCAGTGATTTCACCACCACAGCAGCACAGAGCATGTCAGCGACTCCACCACAGCAGCACAGAGTATGTCAGCGACTCCATCACAGGAGCACAGAGTGTGTCAGTGAATCCACGACCAAAGCAGAACAGAGTAATTCAGCGAATCCACCACCAGAGCAGCACAGAGTATGTAAGCAACTCCACCACAGCAGCACAGAGTATGTCAGCGACTGCACCTCAGCAGCACAGAGTATGTCAGCGACAGCACAACAGAAGAACATATTATGTCAGCGACCCCATCACAGCAGCACAGATTAAGTAAGCAACTCCATCACAGCAGCAAAGAATATGTCCGGGACTCCACTACAGCAGCACAGTGTACGTCAGAGACCACTACCACAGCAGCACTGAGTATGTCAGCGACTGCACCACAGCAGCACAGAGTATCTCAGCAACCCTACCACAGCAGCACTGAGTAGGCCAGCGACCACACCACAGCAGCACGGAGTATGTCAGTGACCTCTGCCACATGAGCAAGGAGTATGTCAGCAATTCTACCACAGCAGCACAGAGCATGTCAGCGACCACCATCAAAGCAGCACTGAATATGTCAGCGACTCATCCACCATAGCAGCAGAGTATGTCTGCGAGTGCACCACAGCAGCACAGCGTATGTCAGCGAATCCACCACCACAGCAGCACAGAGTATGTTAGTGAATCCACCACCACAGCAGCACAGAGCATGTCAGCGACTCCACCACAGCAGCACAGAGTATGTCAACGACTCCACCACAGCAGCACAGAGTATTTTAGCGACTCCACCACAGGAGCACAGAGTGTGTCAGTGAATCCACGACGAAAGCAGAACAGAGTAATTCAGCGAATCCACCACAGGAGCACAGAGTGTGTCAGTGAATCCACGACGAAAGCAGAACAGAGTAATTCAGTGAATCCACCACCAGCATAGAGTTTGTCAGCAACTCCACCAAAGCAGCACAGAGTATGTCAATGACTCCTCCACAGCAGCACAGAGTATGTCAGCGACCACAATCAAAGCAGCACTGAGTATGTCAGCGACTCCACCACCACAGCAGCACAGAGTATGTCTGCGACTGCACCACAGCAGCATAGCGTATGTCAGCGAATCCACCACCACAGCAGCACACAGTATGTGAGAGAATTCACCAACACAGCAGCACAGAGCATGGCAGCAACTCCACCATAGCAGCACAGAGTATGTCAGCGACTCCACCACAGGAGCACAGAGTATGTCAGTGACTCCGCCACAGGAGCACAGAGTAAGTCAGTCAATCCACGACCAAAGCAGAACAGAGTAATTGGGCGAATCCACCACCAGAGCAGTACAGAGTATGTCAGCAACTCCACCACAGCAGCACAGATTAAGTCAGCGTCTCCACCACAGCATCACAGAGTATGTCAGCGACCACCGCCACAGCAGCACATAACATGCCATCGACTCCAACACAGCTGCACAGAGTATGTAAGCGACTCCACCACAGTAGCACAGAATATGTCGGCGACTCAACCACAGCAGCAGAGAGTATGTCAGCGACAGCAACACAGCATCACAGAGTATGTCAGCAATCACCACAACAGCAGCAGAGAGTTTGTCAGCGACTGCACCACAGAAGCACTGAGTAGGTCAGCAACCCCACCACAGCTGCACAGATTATGTCAGTGACTCCACCACAGCAGCAGAGAGCATAGCAGCGATTCCACCACAGCAGCACAGATTATTCAATCGACTCCACTACAGCAGCACAGAATATGTACTGGACTCCACCACAGTAGCACAGAGTATGTCAGAGACCAACACCACAGAGGCACAGAGAATGTCAGCGAATCCACTGCCACAGCAGGACAGAGCATGTCAGCGACTGCACCACAGAAGCACAGAGTATGTCAGGGACCCCACCACAGCAGCACTGAGTAGGTCAGCGACCCCACCACTTCAGCACAGAGTATGTCAGTGACCTCTGCCACATGAGCAGAGAGTATGTCAGCAATTCTTCCACAGCAGCACAGAGTATGTCAGCAATTCTACCACAGCAGCTCAGAGAATGTCAGCGACCACCATTACAGCAGCTCTGAGTATGTCAGCGACTCCACCAACACAGCAGCAGAGTATGTCAGCAACTACACCACAGCAGAACATCGTATGTCAGCGAATCCACCAACAGAGCAGCACAGAGTAAGTGAGTGATTCCACCACCACAGCAGAACACAGCATGTCATCGACTCCTCCACAGCAGCACAGAGTATGTCAGCATCTCCAGCACAGCAGCACAGAGTATGTCAGTGACTCCACCACAGCAGCACAGAGCATGTCAGCGACCACCGCCACAGCAGCACAGAGCATGCCAGCGACTCCAACACAGCAGCACAGAGAATGCAAGCGAATCCTTCACAGCAGCACAGAATTTGTCAGCGACTGCACCACAGCAGCACAGAGTATGTCAGCGACTGCACTATAGAAGCACAGAGTATGTCAGCGACCCCACCAAAGCAGCACTTAGTAGTTCAGCGACCCCACCACAGCAGCACAGATTATGTCAGCGACCACCACCACAACAGCACAGAGCATGTCAGCGACTCCACCACAGCAGCACAGAGTATGTCAGCGACCCCACCACAGTAGAACTGAGTATGTCAGCGAACCCACCACAGCAGCACTGAGTAGGTCAGCGACCCCACCACAGCATCACAGAGTATGTCAGTGACCTCTACCACATTAGCACAGAGTGTGTCAGCAATTCTACCACAGCAGCACAGAGTATGACTGCGACCACCATTACAGCAGCACTGAGTATATCAGCGACTCCACCAATACAGCAGCAGAGTATGTCAGCAACTATATCACAGCAGTGCAGCATATGTCAGCGAATCCTCCACCACAGCAGCACAGAGTACGTCAGTGATTTCACCACCACAGCAGCACAGAGCAAGTCAGCGACTCCACCACAGCAGCACAGAGTATGTCAGCGACTCCACCACAGGAGCACAGAGTGTGTCAGTGAATCCACGACCAAAGCAGAACAGAGTGATTCAGCGAATCCACCACCAGAGCAGCACAGTGTATGTAAGCAACTCCACCACAGCAGCACAGAGTAAATCAGTGACTCCACCACAGCAGCACAGAGTATGTCAACGACCACCACCACAGCAGCACAGAGCATGCCAGAGACTCCAACACAGCAGCACAGAAAATGTAAGCGAATCGACCACAGCAGCATAGAATTTGTCAGCGACTCCACCGCAGCAGTACAGAGTATGTCAGTGACTGCACCACAACAGCACAGAGTATGTCAGCGACTGCACCACAGCAGCACAGAGTATGTCAGCGACTGCACTACAGAAGAACATAGTATGTCAGCGACCCCATCACAGCAGCACTTAGTAGGTCAACGACCCCACAACAGCAGCACAGATTATGTAAGCAACTCCATCACAGCAGCAAAGAATATGTCCGGGACTCCACTACAGCAGCACAGAGTATGTCAGAGACCACTACCACAGCAGCACTGAGTATGTCAGCGACTGCACCACAGCAGCACAGAGTATTTCAGCAACCCTACCACAGCAGCACTGAGTAGGCCAGCGACCACACCAGAGCAGCACAGAGTATGTCAGTGACCTCTGCCATATGAGCAAAGAGTATGTCAGCAATTCTACCACAGCAGCACAAAGCATGTCAGCGACCACCATCAAAGCAGCACTGAATATGTCAGCGACTCATCCACCATAGCAGCAGAGAGTATGTCTGCGAGTACACCACAGCAGCACAGCGTATGTCAGCGAATCCACCACCACAGTAGCACAGAGTATGTTAGTGAATCCACCACCACAGCAGCACAGAGCATGTCAGCGACTCCACCACAGCAGCACAGAGTATGTCAGCAACTACACCACAGCAGCACAGCGTATGTCAGCGAATCCACCACCAGAGCAGCACAGAGTAAGTCAGTGATTCCACCACCACAGCAGCACAGAGCATGTCATCGACTCCACCACAGCAGCACAGTGTATGTCAGCATCTCCAGCACAGCAGCACAGAGTATGTCAGTGACTCCACCACAGCAGCACAGAGCATGTCAGCGACCAACGCCACAGCAGCACAGAGCATGCCAGCGACTCCAACACAGCAGCACAGAGAATGTAAGCGAATCCATCACAGCAGCACAGAATTTGTCAGCGACTGCACCACAGCAGCTCAGAGTATGTCAGCGACTGCACTATAGAAGCACAGAGTATGTCAGCGACCCCACCAAAGCAGCACTTAGTAGTTCAGAGACCCCACCACAGCAGCACAGATTATGTCCGCGACCACCACCACAACAGCACAGAGCAAGTCAGCGACTCCACCACAGCAGCACAGAGTATGTCAGCGACCTCACCACAGTAGAACTGAGTATGTCAGCGAACCCACCACAGCAGCACTGAGTAGGTCAGCGACCCCATCACAGCATCACAGAGTATGTCAGTGACCTCTACCAAATTAGCACAGAGTATGTCAGCAATTCTACCACATCAGCACAGAGTATGACAGTGACCACCATTACAGCAGCACTGAGTATATCAGCGACTCCACCAATACAGCAGCAGAGTATGTCAGCAACTACAACACAGCAGTGCAGCATATGTCAGCGAATCCACCAACACAGCAGCACAGAGTGCGTCAGTGATTTCACCACCACAGCAGCACAGAGCAAGTCAGCGACTCCACCACAGCAGCACAGAGTATGTCAGCGACTCCATCACAGGAGCACAGAGTGTGTCAGTGAATCCACGACCAAAGCAGAACAGAGTAATTCAGTGAATCCACCACCAGAGCAGCACAGAGTATGTAAGCAACTCCACCACAGCAGCACAGAGTATGTCAGTGACTCCACCACAGCAGCACAGAGTATGTCAGCAACCACCGCCACAGCAGCACAGAGCATGCCAGCGACTCCAACACAGCAGCACCGAAAATGTAAGCGAATCGACCACAGCAGCAAAGAATTTGTCAGCGACTCCACCGCAGAAGTACAGAGTATGTCAACGACTGCACCACAGCAGCACAGAGTATGTCAGCAACAGCACAACAGAAGAACATATTATGTCAGCGACCCCATCACAGCAGCACAGATTAAGTAAGCAACTCCATCACAGCAGCAAAGAATATGTCCGGGACTCCACTACAGCAGCACAGTGTACGTCAGAGACCACTACCACAGCAGCACTGAGTATGTCAGCGACTGCACCACAGCAGCACAGAGTATGTCAGCAACAGCACAACAGAAGAACATATTATGTCAGCGGCCCCATCACAGCAGCACAGATTATGTAAGCAACTCCATCACAGCAGCAAAGAATATGTCCGGGACTCCACTTCAGCAGCACAGAGCATGTCAGAGACCACTACCACAGCAGCACTGAGTATGTCAGTGACTGCACCACAGCAGCACAGAGTATTTCAGCAACCCTACCACAGCAGCACTGAGTAGGCCAGCGACCACACCAGAACCGCTCAGAGTATGTCAGTGACCTCTGCCACATGAGCAAAGAGTATGTCAGCAATTCTACCACAGCAGCATAGAGCATGTCAGTGACCACCATCAAAGCAGCACTGAATATATCAGCGACTCATCCACCATAGCAGCACAGAGTATGTCTGCGAGTACACCACAGCAGCACAGCGTATGTCAGCGAATCCACCACCACAGCAGCACAGAGTATGTCAGTGAATCCACCACCACAGCAGCACAGAGCATGTCAGCGACTCCACCACAGCAGCACAGCGTATGTCAGCGAATCCACCACCAGAGCAGCACAGAGTAAGTCAGCGATTCCACCACCACAGCAGCACAGAACATGTCATCGACTCCACCACAGCAGCACAGAGTATGTCAGCATCTCCAACACAGCAGCACAGAGTATGTCAGTGACTCCACCACAGCAGCACAGAGCATGTCAGTGACCACCGCCACAGCAGCACAGAGCATGCCAGCGACTCCAACACAGCAGCACAGAGAATGTAAGCGAATCCATCACAGCAGCACAGAATTTGTCAGCGACTGCACCACAGCAGCACAGAGTATGTCAGCGACTGTACTATAGACGCACAGAGTATGTCATCGACCTCACCAAAGCAGCACTTAGTAGTTCAGCGACCCCACCACAGCAGCACAGATTATGTCAGCGACCACTACCACAACAGCACAGAGCATGTCAGCGACTCCACCACAGCAGCACAGAGTATGTCAGCGACCCCACCACAGTAGAACTGAGTATGTCAGCGAACCCACCACAGCAGCACTGAGTAGGTCAGCGACCCCACCACAGCATCACAGAGTATGTCAGTGACCTCTACCACATTAGCACAGAGTATGTCAGCAATTCTACCACATCAGCACAGAGTATGACAGCGACCACCATTACAGCAGCACTGAGTATATCAGCGACTCCACCAATACAGCAGCAGAGTATGTCAGCAACTACACCACAGCAGTGCAGCATATGTCAGCGAATCCACCACCACAGCAGCACAGAGTACGTCAGTGATTTCACCACCACAGCAGCACAGAGCATGTCAGCGACTCCACCACAGCAGCACAGAGTATGTCAGCGACTCCATCACAGGAGCACAGAGTGTGTCAGTGAATCCACGACCAAAGCAGAACAGAGTAATTCAGCGAATCCACCACCAGAGCAGCACAGAGTATGTAAGCAACTCCACCACAGAAGCACAGAGTATGTCAGTGACTCCACCAATGCAGCACAGAGTATGTCAGCGACCACCGCCACAGCAGCACAGAGCATGCCAGCGACTCTAACACAGCAGCACAGAAAATGTAAGCGAATCGACCACAGCAGCAAAGAATTTGTCAGCGACTCCACCGCAGAAGTACAGAGTATGTCAGCGACTGCACCACAGCAGCACAGGGTATGTCAGCGACAGCACAACAGAAGAACATATTATGTCAGCGACCCCGTCACAGCAGCACAGATTAAGTAAGCAACTCCATCACAGCAGCAAAGAATATGTCCGGGACTCCACTACAGCAGCACAGTGTACGTCAGAGACCACTACCACAGCAGCACTGAGTATGTCAGCGACTGCACCACAGCAGCACAGAGTATGTCAGCAACAGCACAACAGAAGAACATATTATGTCAGCGGCCCCATCACAGCAGCACAGATTATGTAAGCAACTCCATCACAGCAGCAAAGAATATGTCCGGGACTCCACTTCAGCAGCACAGAGTATGTCAGAGACCACTACCACAGCAGCACTGAGTATGTCAGCGACTGCACCACAGCAGCACAGAGTATTTCAGCAACCCTACCACAGCAGCACTGAGTAGGCCAGCGACCACACCAGAGCCGCACAGAGTATGTCAGTGACCTCTGCCACATGAGCAAAGAGTATGTCAGCAATTCTACCACAGCAGCACAGAGCATGTCAGTGACCACCATCAATGCAGCACTGAATATATCAGCGACTCATCCACCATAGCAGCACAGATTATGTCTGCGAGTACACCACAGCAGCACAGCGTATGTCAGCGAATCCACCACCACAGCAGCACAGAGTATGTCAGTGAATCCACCACCACAGCAGCACAGAGCATGTCAGCGACTCCACCACAGCAGCACAGCGTATGTCAGCGAATCCACCACCAGAGCAGCACAAAGTAAGTCAGCGATTCCACCACCACAGCAGCACAGAGCATGTCATCGACTTCACCACAGCAGCACAGAGTATGTCAGCATCTCCACCACAGCAGCACAGAGTATGTCAGTGACTCCACCACAGCAGCACAGAGCATGTCAGTGACCACCGCCACAGCAGCACAGAGCATGCCAGCGACTCCAACACAGCAGCACAGAGAATGTAAGCGAATCCATCACAGCAGCACAGAATTTGTCAGCGACTGCACCACAGCAGCACAGAGTATGTCAGCGACTGTACTATAGACGCACAGAGTATGTCAGCGACCTCACCAAAGCAGCACTTAGTAGTTCAGCGACCCCACCACAGCAGCACAGATTCTGTCAGCGACCACTACCACAACAGCACAGAGTATGTCAGCGACTCCACCACAGAAGCACAGAGTATGTCAGCGACCCCACCACAGTAGAACTGAGTATGTCAGCGAACCCACCACAGCAGCACTGAGTAGGTCAGCGACCCCACCACAGCATCACAGAGTATGTCAGTGACCTCTACCACATTAGCACAGAGTAAGTCAGCAATTCTACCACATCAGCACAGAGTATGACAGCGACCACCATTACAGCAGCACTGAGTATATCAGCGACTCCACCAATACAGCAGCAGAGTATGTCAGCAACTACACCACAGCAGTGCAGCATATGTCAGCGAATCCACCACCACAGCAGCACAGAGTACGTCAGTGATTTCACCACCACAGCAGCACAGAGCATGTCAGCGACTCCACCACAGCAGCACAGAGTATGTCAGCGACTCCATCACAGGAGCACAGAGTGTGTCAGTGAATCCACGACCAAAGCAGAACAGAGTAATTCAGCGAATCCACCACCAGAGCAGCACAGAGTATGTAAGCAACTCCACCACAGAAGCACAGAGTATGTCAGTGACTCCACCAATGCAGCACAGAGTATGTCAGCGACCACCGCCACAGCAGCACAGAGCATGCCAGCGACTCTAACACAGCAGCACAGAAAATGTAAGCGAATCGACCACAGCAGCAAAGAATTTGTCAGCGACTCCACCGCAGAAGTACAGAGTATGTCAGCGACTGCACCACAGCAGCACAGGGTATGTCAGCGACAGCACAACAGAAGAACATATTATGTCAGCGACCCCGTCACAGCAGCACAGATTAAGTAAGCAACTCCATCACAGCAGCAAAGAATATGTCCGGGACTCCACTACAGCAGCACAGTGTACGTCAGAGACCACTACCACAGCAGCACTGAGTATGTCAGCGACTGCACCACAGCAGCACAGAGTATGTCAGCAACAGCACAACAGAAGAACATATTATGTCAGCGGCCCCATCACAGCAGCACAGATTATGTAAGCAACTCCATCACAGCAGCAAAGAATATGTCCGGGACTCCACTTAAGCAGCACAGAGTATGTCAGAGACCACTACCACAGCAGCACTGAGTATGTCAGCGACTGCACCACAGCAGCACAGAGTATTTCAGCAACCCTACCACAGCAGCACTGAGTAGGCCAGCGACCACACCAGAGCCGCACAGAGTATGTCAGTGACCTCTGCCACATGAGCAAAGAGTATGTCAGCAATTCTACCACAGCAGCACAGAGCATGCCAGTGACCACCATCAAAGCAGCACTGAATATATCAGCGACTCATCCACCATAGCAGCACAGAGTATGTCTGCGAGTACACCACAGCAGCACAGCGTATGTCAGCGAATCCACCACCACAGCAGCACAGAGTATGTCAGTGAATCCACCACCACAGCAGCACAGAGCATGTCAGCGACTCCACCACAGCAGCACAGCGTATGTCAGCGAATCCACCACCAGAGCAGCACAGAGTAAGTCAGCGATTCCACCACCACAGCAGCACAGAACATGTCATCGACTCCACCACAGCAGCACAGAGTATGTCAGCATCTCCACCACAGAAGCACAGAGTATGTCAGTGACTCCACCACAGCAGCACAGAGCATGTCAGTGACCACCGCCACAGCAGCACAGAGCATGCCAGTGACTCCAACACAGCAGCACAGAGAATGTAAGCGAATCCATCACAGCAGCACAGAATTTGTCAGCGACTGCACCACAGCAGCACAGAGTATGTCAGCGACTGTACTATAGACGCACAGAGTATGTCATCGACCTCACCAAAGCAGCACTTAGTAGTTCAGCGACCCCACCACAGCAGCACAGATTATGTCAGCGACCACTACCACAACAGCACAGAACATGTCAGCGACTCCACCACAGCAGCACAGAGTATGTCAGCGACCCCACCACAGTAGAACTGAGTATGTCAGCGAACCCACCACAGCAGCACTGAGTAGGTCAGCGACCCCACCACAGCATCACAGAGTATGTCAGTGACCTCTACCATATTAGCACAGAGTATGTCAGCAATTCTACCACATCAGCACAGAGTATGACAGCGACCACCATTACAGCAGCACTGAGTATATCAGCGACTCCACCAATACAGCAGCAGAGTATGTCAGCAACTACACCACAGCAGTGCAGCATATGTCAGCGAATCCACCACCACAGCAGCACAGAGTACGTCAGTGATTTCACCACCACAGCAGCACAGAGCATGTCAGCGACTCCACCACAGCAGCACAGAGTATGTCAGCGACTCCATCACAGGAGCACAGAGTGTGTCAGTGAATCCACGACCAAAGCAGAACAGAGTAATTCAGCGAATCCACCACCAGAGCAGCACAGAGTATGTAAGCAACTCCACCACAGCAGCACAGAGTATGTCAGTGACTCCACCAATGCAGCACAGAGTATGTCAGCGACCACCGCCACAGCAGCACAGAGCATGCCAGCGACTCTAACACAGCAGCACAGAAAATGTAAGCGAATCGACCACAGCAGCAAAGAATTTGTCAGCGACTCCACCGCAGAAGTACAGAGTATGTCAGCGACTGCACCACAGCAGCACAGAGTATGTCAGCGACAGCACAACAGAAGAACATATTATGTCAGCGACCCCGTCACAGCAGCACAGATTAAGTAAGCAACTCCATCACAGCAGCAAAGAATATGTCCGGGACTCCACTACAGCAGCACAGTGTACGTCAGAGACCACTACCACAGCAGCACTGAGTATGTCAGCGACTGCACCACAGCAGCACAGAGTATGTCAGCAACAGCACAACAGAAGAACATATTATGTCAGCGGCCCCATCACAGCAGCACAGATTATGTAAGCAACTCCATCACAGCAGCAAAGAATATGTCCGGGACTCCACTTCAGCAGCACAGAGTATGTCAGAGACCACTACCACAGCAGCACTGAGTATGTCAGCGACTGCACCACAGCAGCACAGAGTATTTCAGCAACCCTACCACAGCAGCACTGAGTAGGCCAGCGACCACACCAGAGCCGCACAGAGTATGTCAGTGACCTCTGCCACATGAGCAAAGAGTATGTCAGCAATTCTACCACAGCAGCACAGAGCATGTCAGTGACCACCATCAAAGCAGCACTGAATATATCAGCGACTCATCCACCATAGCAGCACAGAGTATGTCTGCGAGTACACCACAGCAGCACAGCGTATGTCAGCGAATCCACCACCACAGCAGCACAGAGTATGTCAGTGAATCCACCACCACAGCAGCACAGAGCATGTCAGCGACTCCACCACAGCAGCACAGCGTATGTCAGCGAATCCACCACCAGAGCAGCACAAAGTAAGTCAGCGATTCCACCACCACAGCAGCACAGAGCATGTCATCGACTTCACCACAGCAGCACAGAGTATGTCAGCATCTCCACCACAGCAGCACAGAGTATGTCAGTGACTCCACCACAGCAGCACAGAGCATGTCAGTGACCACCGCCACAGCAGCACAGAGCATGCCAGCGACTCCAACACAGCAGCACAGAGAATGTAAGCGAATCCATCACAGCAGCACAGAATTTGTCAGCGACTGCACCACAGCAGCAGAGAGTATGTCAGCGACTGTACTATAGACGCACAGAGTATGTCAGCGACCTCACCAAAGCAGCACTTAGTAGTTCAGCGACCCCACCACAGCAGCACAGATTCTGTCAGCGACCACTACCACAACAGCACAGAGTATGTCAGCGACTCCACCACAGAAGCACAGAGTATGTCAGCGACCCCACCACAGTAGAACTGAGTATGTCAGCGAACCCACCACAGCAGCACTGAGTAGGTCAGCGACCCCACCACAGCATCACAGAGTATGTCAGTGACCTCTACCACATTAGCACAGAGTAAGTCAGCAATTCTACCACATCAGCACAGAGTATGACAGCGACCACCATTACAGCAGCACTGAGTATATCAGCGACTCCACCAATACACCAGCAGAGTATGTCAGCAACTACACCACAGCAGTGCAGCATATGTCAGCGAATCCACCACCACAGCAGCACAGAGTACGTCAGTGATTTCACCACCACAGCAGCACAGAGCATGTCAGCGACTCCACCACAGCAGCACAGAGTATGTCAGCGACTCCATCACAGGAGCACAGAGTGTGTCAGTGAATCCACGACCAAAGCAGAACAGAGTAATTCAGCGAATCCACCAACAGAGCAGCACAGAGTATGTAAGCAACTCCACCACAGCAGCACAGAGTATGTCAGCGACTGCACCTCAGCAGAACAGAGTATGTCAGCGACAGCACAACAGAAGAACATATTATGTCAGCGACCCCATCACAGCAGCACAGATTAAGTAAGCAACTCCATCACAGCAGCAAAGAATATGTCCGGGACTCCACTACAGCAGCACAGTGTACGTCAGAGACCACTACCACAGCAGCACTGAGTATGTCAGCGACTGCACCACAGCAGCACAGAGTATCTCAGCAACCCTACCACAGCAGCACTGAGTAGGCCAGCGACCACACCACAGCAGCACAGAGTATGTCAGTGACCTCTGCCACATGAGCAAGGAGTATGTCAGCAATTCTACCACAGCAGCACAGAGCATGTCAGCGACCACCATCAAAGCAGCACTGAATATGTCAGCGACTCATCCACCATAGCAGCAGAGTATGTCTGCGAGTGCACCACAGCAGCACAGCGTATGTCAGCGAATCCACCACCACAGCAGCACAGAGTATGTCAGTGAATCCACCACCACAGCAGCACAGAGCATGTCAGCGACTCCACCACAGCAGCACAGAGTATGTCAACGACTCCACCACAGCAGCACAGAGTATTTTAGCGACTCCACCACAGGAGCACAGAGTGTGTCAGTGAATCCACGACGAAAGCAGAACAGAGTAATTCAGCGAATCCACCACAGGAGCACAGAGTGTGTCAGTGAATCCACGACGAAAGCAGAACAGAGTAATTCAGTGAATCCACCACCAGCATAGAGTTTGTCAGCAACTCCACCAAAGCAGCACAGAGTATGTCAATGACTCCTCCACAGCAGCACAGAGTATGTCAGCGACCACAATCAAAGCAGCACTGAGTATGTCAGCGACTCCACCACCACAGCAGCACAGAGTATGTCTGCGACTGCACCACAGCAGCATAGCGTATGTCAGCGAATCCACCACCACAGCAGCACACAGTATGTGAGAGAATTCACCAACACAGCAGCACAGAGCATGGCAGCAACTCCACCATAGCAGCACAGAGTATGTCAGCGACTCCACCACAGGAGCACAGAGTATGTCAGTGACTCCGCCACAGGAGCACAGAGTAAGTCAGTCAATCCACGACCAAAGCAGAACAGAGTAATTGGGCGAATCCACCACCAGAGCAGTACAGAGTATGACAGCAACTCCACCACAGCAGCACAAATTAAGTCAGCGTCTCCACCACAGCATCACAGAGTATGTCAGCGACCACCGCCACAGCAGCACATAACATGCCATCGACTCCAACACAGCTGCACAGAGTATGTAAGCGACTCCACCACAGTAGCACAGAATATGTCGGCGACTCAACCACAGCAGCAGAGAGTATGTCAGCGACAGCAACACAGCATCACAGAGTATGTCAGCAATCACCACAACAGCAGCAGAGAGTTTGTCAGCGACTGCACCACAGAAGCACTGAGTAGGTCAGCAACCCCACCACAGCTGCACAGATTATGTCAGTGACTCCACCACAGCAGCAGAGAGCATAGCAGCGATTCCACCACAGCAGCACAGATTATTCAATCGACTCCACTACAGCAGCACAGAATATGTACTGGACTCCACCACAGTAGCACAGAGTATGTCAGAGACCAACACCACAGAGGCACAGAGAATGTCAGCGAATCCACTGCCACAGCAGGACAGAGCATGTCAGCGACTGCACCACAGAAGCACAGAGTATGTCAGGGACCCCACCACAGCAGCACTGAGTAGGTCAGCGACCCCACCACTTCAGCACAGAGTATGTCAGTGACCTCTGCCACATGAGCAGAGAGTATGTCAGCAATTCTTCCACAGCAGCACAGAGTATGTCAGCAATTCTACCACAGCAGCTCAGAGAATGTCAGCGACCACCATTACAGCAGCTCTGAGTATGTCAGCGACTCCACCAACACAGCAGCAGAGTATGTCAGCAACTACACCACAGCAGAACATCGTATGTCAGCGAATCCACCAACAGAGCAGCACAGAGTAAGTGAGTGATTCCACCACCACAGCAGAACACAGCATGTCATCGACTCCTCCACAGCAGCACAGAGTATGTCAGCATCTCCAGCACAGCAGCACAGAGTATGTCAGTGACTCCACCACAGCAGCACAGAGCATGTCAGCGACCACCGCCACAGCAGCACAGAGCATGCCAGCGACTCCAACACAGCAGCACAGAGAATGCAAGCGAATCCTTCACAGCAGCACAGAATTTGTCAGCGACTGCACCACAGCAGCACAGAGTATGTCAGCGACTGCACTATAGAAGCACAGAGTATGTCAGCGACCCCACCAAAGCAGCACTTAGTAGTTCAGCGACCCCACCACAGCAGCACAGATTATGTCAGCGACCACCACCACAACAGCACAGAGCATGTCAGCGACTCCACCACAGCAGCACAGAGTATGTCAGCGACCCCACCACAGTAGAACTGAGTATGTCAGCGAACCCACCACAGCAGCACTGAGTAGGTCAGCGACCCCACCACAGCATCACAGAGTATGTCAGTGACCTCTACCACATTAGCACAGAGTGTGTCAGCAATTCTACCACAGCAGCACAGAGTATGACTGCGACCACCATTACAGCAGCACTGAGTATATCAGCGACTCCACCAATACAGCAGCAGAGTATGTCAGCAACTATATCACAGCAGTGCAGCATATGTCAGCGAATCCACCACCACAGCAGCACAGAGTACGTCAGTGATTTCACCACCACAGCAGCACAGAGCAAGTCAGCGACTCCACCACAGCAGCACAGAGTATGTCAGCGACTCCACCACAGGAGCACAGAGTGTGTCAGTGAATCCACGACCAAAGCAGAACAGAGTGATTCAGCGAATCCACCACCAGAGCAGCACAGTGTATGTAAGCAACTCCACCACAGCAGCACAGAGTAAATCAGTGACTCCACCACAGCAGCACAGAGTATGTCAACGACCACCACCACAGCAGCACAGAGCATGCCAGAGACTCCAACACAGCAGCACAGAAAATGTAAGCGAATCGACCACAGCAGCATAGAATTTGTCAGCGACTCCACCGCAGCAGTACAGAGTATGTCAGTGACTGCACCACAACAGCACAGAGTATGTCAGCGACTGCACCACAGCAGCACAGAGTATGTCAGCGACTGCACTACAGAAGAACATAGTATGTCAGCGACCCCATCACAGCAGCACTTAATAGGTCAACGACCCCACAACAGCAGCACAGATTATGTAAGCAACTCCATCACAGCAGCAAAGAATATGTCCGGGACTCCACTACAGCAGCACAGAGTATGTCAGAGACCACTACCACAGCAGCACTGAGTATGTCAGCGACTGCACCACAGCAGCACAGAGTATTTCAGCAACCCTACCACAGCAGCACTGAGTAGGCCAGCGACCACACCAGAGCAGCACAGAGTATGTCAGTGACCTCTGCCATATGAGCAAAGAGTATGTCAGCAATTCTACCACAGCAGCACAAAGCATGTCAGCGACCACCATCAAAGCAGCACTGAATATGTCAGCGACTCATCCACCATAGCAGCAGAGAGTATGTCTGCGAGTACACCACAGCAGCACAGCGTATGTCAGCGAATCCACCACCACAGTAGCACAGAGTATGTTAGTGAATCCACCACCACAGCAGCACAGAGCATGTCAGCGACTCCACCACAGCAGCACAGAGTATGTCAGCAACTACACCACAGCAGCACAGCGTATGTCAGCGAATCCACCACCAGAGCAGCACAGAGTAAGTCAGTGATTCCACCACCACAGCAGCACAGAGCATGTCATCGACTCCAACACAGCAGCACAGTGTATGTCAGCATCTCCAGCACAGCAGCACAGAGTATGTCAGTGACTCCACCACAGCAGCACAGAGCATGTCAGCGACCAACGCCACAGCAGCACAGAGCATGCCAGCGACTCCAACACAGCAGCACAGAGAATGTAAGCGAATCCATCACAGCAGCACAGAATTTGTCAGCGACTGCACCACAGCAGCTCAGAGTATGTCAGCGACTGCACTATAGAAGCACAGAGTATGTCAGCGACCCCACCAAAGCAGCACTTAGTAGTTCAGAGACCCCACCACAGCAGCACAGATTATGTCAGCGACCACCACCACAACAGCACAGAGCAAGTCAGCGACTCCACCACAGCAGCACAGAGTATGTCAGCGACCTCACCACAGTAGAACTGAGTATGTCAGCGAACCCACCACAGCAGCACTGAGTAGGTCAGCGACCCCATCACAGCATCACAGAGTATGTCAGTGACCTCTACCAAATTAGCACAGAGTATGTCAGCAATTCTACCACATCAGCACAGAGTATGACAGTGACCACCATTACAGCAGCACTGAGTATATCAGCGACTCCACCAATACAGCAGCAGAGTATGTCAGCAACTACAACACAGCAGTGCAGCATATGTCAGCGAATCCACCAACACAGCAGCACAGAGTGCGTCAGTGATTTCACCATCACAGCAGCACAGAGCAAGTCAGCGACTCCACCACAGCAGCACAGAGTATGTCAGCGACTCCATCACAGGAGCACAGAGTGTGTCAGTGAATCCACGACCAAAGCAGAACAGAGTAATTCAGTGAATCCACCACCAGAGCAGCACAGAGTATGTAAGCAACTCCACCACAGCAGCACAGAGTATGTCAGTGACTCCACCACAGCAGCACAGAGTATGTCAGCGACCACCGCCACAGCAGCACAGAGCATGCCAGCGACTCCAACACAGCAGCACCGAAAATGTAAGCGAATCGACCACAGCAGCAAAGAATTTGTCAGCGACTCCACCGCAGAAGTACAGAGTATGTCAGCGACTGCACCACAGCAGCACAGAGTATGTCATCGACTGCACAACAGAAGAACATAGTATGTCAGCGACCCCATCACAGAAGCACTTAGAAGGTCAACGACCCCACCACATCAGCACAGATTATGTAAGCAACTCCATCACAGCAGCAAAGAATATGTCCGGGACTCCACTACAGCAGCACAGAGTATGTCAGAGACCACTACCACAGCAGCACTGAGTATGTCAGCGATTGCACCACAGCAGCACAGAGTATCTCAGCAACCCTACCACAGCAGCACTGAGTAGGCCAGCGACCACACCACAGCAGCACAGAGTATGTCAGTGACCTCTGCCACATGAGCACAGAGTATGTCAGCAATTCTACCACAGCAGCACAGAGCATGTAAGCAACCACCATCAAAGCAGCACTGAATATGTCAGCAACTCATCCACCATAGCAGCACAGAGTATGTCTGCGATTGCACCACAGCAGCACAGCGTATGTCAGCGAATCCACCACCACAGCAGCACAGAGTATGTCAGTGAATCCACCACCACAGCAGCACAGAGCATGTCAGCGACTCCACCACAGCAGCACAGAGTATGTCAGCGACTCCACCACAGCAGCACAGAGTATTTCAGCGACTCCACCCCAGGAGCACAGAGTGTGTCAGTGAATCCACGACGAAAGCAGAACAGAGTAATTCAGCGAATCCACCACAGGAGCACAGAGTGTGTCAGTGAATCCACGACGAAACAGAACAGAGTAATTCAGCGAATCCACCACCAGCACAGAGTATGTCAGCAACTCCACCAAAGGAGCACAGAGTATGTCAATGACTCCACCACAGCAGCACAGAGTATGTCAGTGACCACAATCAAAGCAGCACTGAGTATGTCAGCGACTCCACCACCACAGCAGCACAGAGTATGTCTGCGAGTGCACCACAGCAGCAGAGCGTTTGTCATCGAATCCAACACCACAGCAGCACACAGTATGTGAGTGAATTCACCAACACAGCAGCACAGAGCATGTCAGCAACTCCACCATAGCAGCACAGAGTATGTCAGCGACTCCACCACAGGAGCACAGAGTATGTCAGTGACTCCGCCACAGGAGCACAGAGTAAGTCAGTCAATCCACGACCAAAGCAGAACAGAGTAATTGGGCGAATCCACCACCAGAGCAGTACAGAGAATGTCAGCAACTCCACCACAGCAGCACAGATTAAGTCAGCGTCTCCACCACAGCATCACAGAGTATGTCAGCGACCACCGCCAAAGCAGCACATAACATGCCATCGACTCCAACACAGCTGCACAGAGTATGTAAGCGACTCCACCACAGCATCACAGAATATGTCGGCGACTCAACCACAGCAGCAGAGAGTATGTCAGCGACAGCAACACAGCAACACAGAGTATGTCAGCAATCACCACCACAACAGCACAGAATATGTCAGCGACTCCACCACAGCAGCACAGAATTTGTCAGCGACCATCACAACAGCAGCACAGAGTTTGTCAGCGACTGCACCACAGAAGCACTGAGTAGGTCAGCAATCCCACCACAGCTGCACAGATTATGTCAGTGACTCCACCACATCAGCAGAGAGCATAGCACCGATTCCAGGACTGCAGCACAGATTATTCAATCGACTCCACTACAGCAGCACAGAATATGTACGGAACTGCACCACAGTAGCACAGAGTATGTCAGAGACCACCACCACAGCAGCACAGAGAATGTCAGTGAATCCACTGTCACAGCAGGACAGAGCATGTCAGCGACTGCACCACAGAAGCACAGAGTATGTCAGGGACCCCACCACAGCAGCACTGAGTAGGTCAGCGACCCCACCACTTCAGCACAGAGTATGTCAGTGACCTCTGCCACATGAGCAGAGAGTATGTCAGCAATTCTTCCACAGCAGCACAGAGTATGTCAGCGACCACCATCAAAGCAGCACTGAGTATGTCAGCGAATCCACCACAGGAGCACAGAGTATGTCAGCAAGTGCACCACAGCAGCACAGCGTATGTCAGCGAATCCACCACCACAGCAACACAGAGTATTTAGGTGAATTCACAACCACAGCAGCACAGAGCATGTCAGCGACTCCACCACAGCAGCACAGAGTTTGTCAGCGACTCCACCACAGGAGCACAGAGTATGTCAGTGACTCCGCCACAAGAGCACAGAGTATATCAGTCAATCCACGACCAAAGCAGAACAGAGTAATTGGGCGAATCCACCACAAGAGCAGCACATAGTATGTCAGCAACTCCAGCACAGCAGCACAGATTAAGTCAGCGACTCCACCACAGCAGCACAGAGTATGTCAGCGACCACCACCAAAGCAGCACAGAGTAAGTCAGTGATCACCCCCACAGCAGGACATAACATGCCAGCGACTCCAACACAGCTGCACAGAGTTTGTAAGCGACTCCACCACAGCAGCACAGAATATGTCGGCGACTCAACCACAGCAGCACAGAGTATGTCAGCGACTGCAACACAGCAACACAGAGTATGTCAGCAATCACCACCAATACAGCATAGAACATGTCAGCGACTCCACCACAGCAGCACAGAGTTTGTCAGCGACCACCACCACAGAAGCATAGAGTATGTCAGCGATTGCGCCACAGAAGCACTGAGTAGGTCAGCAACCCCACCACAGCTGCACAGATTATGTCAGTTACTCCACCACAGCAGCACAGAGTATGTCAGCGTCTCCACCACAACAGCACAGAGTATGTCAGCGACCACCACCACAACAGAACAGAGCATGGCAGCGATTCCACCACAGCAGCACAGATTATGCAAACGACTCCACTACAGCAGCACAGAATATGTCCTGCACTCCACCACAGTAGCACAGAGTATGTCAGAGACCACCACCACAGCAGCACAGAGAATGTCAGCAAATCCACTGCCACAGCAGAACAGTGCATGTCAGCGACTGCACCATAGAAGCAGAGAGTATATCAGCGACCCCACCACAGCAGCAATGAGTAGGTCAGCGACCCCACCACAGCAGCACAGAGTATGTTAGTGACCTCTGCAACATGAGCACAGAGTATGTCAGCAATTCTACCACAGCAGCACAGAGTATGTCAGCGACCACCATCACAGCAGCACTGAGTTTGTCAGTGACTCCACCACCACAGCAGCACAGAGTATGACAGCGACTGCACCACAGCAACACAGCATATGTCAGTGAATCCACAACCACAGCAGCACAGAGTATGTAAGTGAACCCACCACCACAGCAGCACACAGCAAGTCAGCAACTCCACCACAGCAGCATAGAGTATCTCAGTGACTCCACCACAGGAGCACAGAGTATGTCAGTGACTCCACTACAGGAGCACAGAGTATATCAGCAAATCCACCACCACAGCAGCACAGAGTATGTCAGCGACTCCACCACAGCAGCACAGAGTATGTCAGCGACTCTACCACAGCAGCATAGAGTATGATAGCGACTCTGCCACAACAGCACAGATTATTTCACTGACCACCATCACAGCAGCACAAAGTATGTCATCATCCACTGCCACACTAGTACAGAGTGTGTCAGAAACTCCACCACAGCAACACAGTGTATGTCAGTGAGTCCACCACAGCAGCACAGAGTATGTCAGCGACTCAAACACAGCAGCACAGAGTATGTCAGCTACTCCACCACAGCAGCACAAAGAATGTCAGCAGAATGTCAGCGACTCCACCACAGCAGCATAGAGTTTGTGAGCAACCACTGACACAGCAGCACAGAATATTTCAACGACCCCCACCACAGCAGCACAGAGTATGTCAGCGACCACCGCTAATGCAGTACAGAGTATGTCAGCAATTCCACCATAGCAGTACAGAGTATGTCATCGACTGCACCACAGTAGCACACAGTATGTCAGTGACCCCACCACAGCAGCACACAGTATGTCAGCGACACCAACACAGCAGCAGAGAGTATGTCAGCTACTCCACCAGAGCAGCACAAAGAATCTCAGAGAATGTCAGCGATTCCACCACAGCAGCATATAGCATCTCAGCGACACCAACACAGCAGCACAGAGTATGTCAGCGACCACAGCCACAGCAGCATAGAGTATGTCAGTGACTCCACCACAGCAGCACAGAGTTTGTCAGCGACTCCACCACAGCAGCATAGAGTATGTCAGTAACTCCACCACAGCAGCACAGAGTATGACTGAGACCACCGCCACAGCAGCACAGAGTATGTCAGCAACTCCACCACAGCAGCACAGAGCATGTCAGCGACTACACCACAGCAGCATATAATATTTCAGCAACTCCACAACAGCAGCAGAGTATGTAAGCGACCACCGCCACAGAAGCAGAGTATGTCAGCGACCACTGCCACAGCAACACAAAGTATTTCAGCGACTGCACCACAGCATCACAGAGTATGTCAGCGACCCCATTACAACAGCACAGAGTATGTCAGCGAACCCATTACAGCAGCACAGAGTATGTCAGCGACCCCATTACAGTAGCATAGAGTATGTCAGTGACCCCAACACAGCATCACAGAGTATATCAGTGACTCCACCACAGCAGCATAGAGTATGACAGCAACCCTGCCACAACAGCACAGAGTATGTCACCTACCACCATCACAGCAGCACAGAGTATGTCAGCACCCAACGTCACACTAACACAGAGTGTGTCAGCAACTCCACCACAGCAACACAGAGTATGTCAGCGACTCCACCACAGCAGCACAGAGTATGTCAGCGACTCCACCACACCAGCAAAGAGTATTTCAGTGACTCCACCACAGCCAAACAGAGTATGTCAGCAAGCACCGCAACAGCAGCACAGAGTATATCAGTGACTCACTACATCAGCACACAGTATGTCAGTGACTCCAACACAGCAGCACAGAGTATGCCAGCGACCACTGCCACAGCAGAACAGAGTATGTCAGTGACTAAAGCAAAGCAGCACAGATTATGTCAGCCACCCCACCACAGCAGCACAGAGTATGTCAGCGACACCATCACAGCAGCAGGAAGTATGTCAGTGACCCCACCACAGCAGCACAGAGTATGTCAGTGAATCCACAACCACAGCAGCACAGAGTATGTCAGCGACTGCACCACAGCAGCACAGTGTATGTCAGCGAATCCACCACCACAGCACCACAGAGTATGTCAGTAAATCCACCACCACATCAGCACAGAGTATGTCAGCGACTCCACCACAGCAGCACAGAGTATGTCAGCAACTCCACCACAGGAGCACAGAGTATGTCAGTGACTCCACCATAGGGGCACAGAGTATGTCAGCGACTCCACCACAGCAGCACAGAATATGTCAGCGACTCCACCACAGGAGCACAGAGTATGTCATAGACTTCGCCACAGGAGCACAGAGTATGTCAGTGAATCCACCACCAAAGCAGAACAGAGTATGTCAGCGAATCCACCACCAGATCATCACAGAGTAAGTCAGCGACTCCACCACAACAGCACAGAGTTTGTCAGCGACTCCACCACAGCAGCATAGAGTATGTCAGCGACCACCGCCACAGCAGCACAGAGTATGTCAGCGACCACCGCCACAGCAGCACAGAGCATGTCAGCGACTTTACCACAGCAGCACAGAGTATGTAAGCGTCTCCACCACAGCAGCACAGAATATGTCAGCGACTCCACCACAGCAGCACAGAGTATGTCAGCGACCACCGCTGACTCAGCACAGAGTATGTCTGCAATTCTACCACAGCAGTTCAGAGTATGTCATCGACTGCACCACAGAAGCACACAGCATGTCATTGACTCCACCACAGCAGCACAGAGTATTTCAGTGAACTCTGCCACAGGAGCACAGAGAATGCCAGCAACTCTACCACAGCAGCACAGAATATGTCAGTGACCACTGCCACAGGAGCATAGAGTATGTTAGCGATTCCAGCAGAGCAGCACAGAGTATCTCAGCGACTCCACCAAAGCAGCACAGGAGCACAGCGTATGTCAGCGACCACCGCCACAGCAGCACAGAGTATGGCAGTAATTCCACCACAGTAGTACAGAGTATGTCAGTGACTCCAACACAACAGCAGCACAGAGTATGTCAGCGACCCCCGCCATAGCAGCAAAGAGTATGTCAGTGACTCCACCACAGCAGCACGGAGTATGTCAGCTACTCCACCACAGCAGCACAAAGTATGTCAGTGACTCCACCACAGCAGCATATAGTTTGTCAGCAACCACCGACACAGCAGCACAGAGTATGTCAGCGACTGCACCACACCAGCACCTTCAAATACCACCTCTTCTAACTGCATATAACTGGATGAGGTCTCTTTGTCATCCACACAATGCCCAACGTCTTGCACTACAGTTAAATCACTGGCTATTCAATAGGGCACAGTAAGGTGCGCCTGCGCAGGCCTCCGAGCTCACTGAACAAGTGCGACACTTCAGTCACTGCGTTGATGATGTAGAGACGTCATCCACTTACATTAATTAGGAGAGGTGGCATTTAATGTGACCAGGGCAGCATTCGATGGCACTGATTATAATCTGGAGACACCCATCGGACCGGACCATCCAATGCATATGCAGCGCGGGACAAGTATATAGCTCTTTGTCTGAGGTATGCAGGGGCATGTGTGACAATATAGAGGTGTTGCAGAAACCCCATTCACATTATATAAAATGTGCTGGGCATAGTTTATAAGCGAAAAAACTGGTGACTAATTACCTTTAAGCAAAGAAAAAAAGCATCACATAAATTCTATATTGGAGAAGTTTATAGAAAAAAAGCAGAGTCTGACATAGGGTAATATTTAGTGATGAGCCAATCTGCTGAAAATTTAATTTAGTAGATTTTGTTATTTTGGTAATTTGTTAGAATTTGACCAGGAAATTCAATTTGTTTTGATATTATTTGAAGCAAATTAAAAATTCCTTATAACAGCACAAGGTCCCTAAACAATCCAGAGCATATTGAAAATGGGGTGAAAAAAAATACCTTGCTGCTCACCTGTAATTACTGGATGCCATTTTGCTGTATTAGCATGAAGCAAATCAGAAAAAAATTGGATTCAGGAAAATCTGAATATTTTTTAAAATTGAAGAAAAATTACATTTACCTTGAACTGTTTCACTCAACTTGAATAATATTGATATGAACAAGTGTTATTCCTGATGTAAAGAAGTATATGAAGGTGGAAGCAATTATTTAAATCAAAATATAAAAACAAATAATCTCAAATACAACATTGGCTTTGGCACTTACATTGAAAATAATAGGTTTTTATTTGTTTGAAACATGTTATACGTTCCGGGGGGATTCCCCTTAACCAGATAAAAATACACACTATAGTTTTTTTATTTATTTGAGTTAAAAAAATTATATAAAAACAAATAATCTGAAAAACAACCAGGCTACAGGGCTTACATCGAAAAAAAGAAGAATTTTATATTTCTTTAAAATATATTATGCATTTCAAGGGAACGCTCTACTTTAATCTGATGAAGGGGAGTTCCCTTGAAATGCATAATATGTTTTAGAGAAATATGAAATTCTCTTTTTTTATGTAAACACTTGAGCCCAAGTTAAACTATATAGTTCTTTGGATTGCTAATAAAAGACCCTCACTGCATAAGAAACTGAGTTGAATGGGCTGCACAAAAAATAAATATTACATTTTTCTTTTAGATCATTCAAAACAGAACAATGTCAATTGTGGTTGTCATAGAAAAAAATTGTAAAAATTCATAAAGATATCTCTGGGGAGGGGACATATCTGATGGGAACCAGCCAACAAGCCTAGGTTTTGTATACTTAGAGGTGGAGAAGTACAGGGCTTCCTCTGTTCAAAGAAATCAGCTTTCTCTATTCAAAGGATTTATCTCAGATTCTCTGGAGCCAGTGGTCAGTGATGAATATTGAGGTTTGCTTTGATCCGATATTTGTAGGAGGATATTTATAGGAGATATATTTTTGATGTCTTAGTGAAAGGACGAACTTAACGCATTCACTCACATCACCTTAAGGCCTACCGAGCACTTCCAACTTCATATTGGTAAGATGGATTATGCTATCCATGCCACGTTTCATCTCTATAGAAAAGGTAAAATCGTGATAGGAAACATGACAATGATATTTCCTGCCTGGGGCCTCCAGGGGCAAAGATATCTGAAAAGTTGGGGACCTCATAAACTTCTAAAAGACCTAGCATATCCCACGACAAGCCTCCATATGAACTCACCCAGGGGAGGTATGTAGGAGAAACCTTGATCTAATAAAATTCAGTGTTTGGTTTTTGGTCATTTGTCAGTACTGGAAAGTACTGATTGCTGTGGTTCAGCCCATTGCTCTAAGGAGTTTTGCTAAAAGTTTTGCTCTCTAAACCCCTAAAGCCTTACACTACCTGTAACGAGTGTCCAATCAGCCTGTATAAATGGTTGGTGGTGGCAGCTAGTAATTCCTTTTGTTATTGTGGAATTGGAAGTGATCGTATTGGTGTATACATGTATATATACAGTGCATAGTATATATGTATATACCATGCACTGTAATCGAAAGTTTATATACCATACGCTCACTGTGAGTTCTCTGGAGCCAGTGGTCAGTGATGAATATTGAGGTTTGCTTTGATCCGATATTTATAGGAGATATATTTTTGATGTCTTAATGAAAGGACGAACTTAACGCATTCACTCACATCACCGTAAGGCCTACCGAGCACTTCCAACTTCATATTGGTAAGATGGATTATGCTATCCATGTCACTTTTCATCTCTATAGAAAAGGTAAAATCATGATAGGAAACATGACAATGATATTTCCTGCCTGGGACCTCCAGGGGCAAAGATATCTGAAAAGTTGGGGACCTCATAAACTTCTAAAAGACCTAGCATATCCCATGACAAGCCTCCATATGAACTCACCCAGGGGAGGTATGCAGGAGAAACCTTGATCTAATAAAAATCAGTGTTTGGTTTTTGGTCATTTGTCAGTACTGGAAAGTACTGCTTGCTGTGGTTCAGCCCATTGCTCTAAGGAGTTTTACTAAAAGTTTTGCTCTCTAAACCCCTAAAGCCTTACGCTACCTGTAACGAGTGTCCAATCAGCCTGTATAAATGGTTGGTGGTGGCAGCTAGTAATTCCTTTTGTTATTGTGGAATTGGAAGTGATCGTATTGGTGTATACATGTATATATGCTGTGCATAGTATATATGTATATACCATGCACTGTAATCGAAAGTTTATATACCATACGCTCACTGTGAGTTCCCCAATAACTGGCCTAGTAGTGGAAACAGCCACGGTCTCGTCCATCACTTGTCAGTCAATTGCGTAATTGTCCTGACGATTGGAGGCAGCAGAGTTGCGTCCTCTGAAAAATAGGTGGCAGCGGTGGGATCCCTGTGATCTCTCTGGTGTTCTCACTGACAAATTGGTGGCAGCGGTGGGATCTTCATGATCTCTCCGTTGTTCTCCATGACAGTGGTCATTAAAAAAATTCTCCTGTATCTAAATATTGCAAGTTAAATATATTTTATATACAGTGGCTTGCAAAAGTATTCACACACCCTTAGCATTTTTTGTGTTTTGCTACCTCACAACCTGGAATTTCACAGTTTTTCTTGAGGGTTTGCATCAGCTCATGTAAAGAACATGTCTACAACTGAGAACATTTGGTTTTCTTTTTATTGTGTAGCAAATATAAAATAACTGAAAACTTCAGTGTGCATAACTATTCACCCACCCTCTAAAGTCAGTACTTTGCAGACCCTCCTTTTGCGACAATTAAAGCTGCAAGAAGTAACACACACTTTACTCTTTGATAATGGAGAAGCAATAGGTTTTTCACAATCCTTTCAAAAATTATCCATTTATGAAGTCAAAACAGGTGTAATGTTTTGAACATTAAAAAGTAATGGCTTCCCAACTGCAAGTGAAAAAATTATCCCCTTTTTAAGATCCATAACAGGTTTGATAATTGCAAAATGCTTAAGCAATTAACAAAGTTTTCTACCAAGCCATCCAAAAATTATTTCTTTTTTTACGAAGCAGGAATGAGCTACCTGTTTTCAAAGTGAAGAAGTAATGGTTTGTCGCAAAACTTTTCCAAAATTTTACATATTTTGGAAGCTGTTTCGTGTTCGTGAGAACTCAAGATATGTTTGTTCCCCAGAATCCATACTGTCTAACACTATAAAACATAGTGAGTCGCCAGGAGATGTGTGACTGACATGGCTCTGCAGTGACAGTGGTAGCTGCAAAGGCCACACAGTAAGATGAGTCAGGTAAGGAGCTGTATGCTAGTATAGGGCTCACAATGGCTGCCCTTACATAAGCAGTACTACAACATAGATGAAATGATGGACAGGGAGTAGATGCCTGTGACTGTGGGCCATCAGCCCTGGCTCCAGGATACATTAAACAAAAGACAGGAAGGCAGATAGATGATATGGCTGATTTAATCAATGGCGTCAGCACTGGGTGAATGAAAGTCAGCACTGATCCATCCCTGAATCATTTTGACAAATGTTACATTTTTCTGCACTAGCAGACTTAATCTGCTTGGGTGTGACAAAGCCGGCAGCTATGTCAAATCTCCTTTCTAGCAGTACATTGGAGGCTCAATAGGACAGTATGCCCCTAGAAACTGTGGAACTTCCTTCCACTTGTCCAATCTGCGGAACCTGAAAACAATCAAAATAGAAGATCAGAATACCTGCTGGTGCAAGGACATGGTGCAGGTATGGCTGAACCTGACTGTTCAGGCAGGGCAAATCTAGTTTGCGGCTTGTTCCAGTGGTAGATAAGCCATCTGGACCATCATGGCAAAAAATGGATGCTGGCACGTTTAGGCGGGCTGCGCTGTGGGAATGAGGAGCCTTGGGATTCCAAAATGTTTTTATTAATGCCAATGCGTTTCTGATCTGGACCGGTGTCTTACTCAAGGTTTAAAAATCAAATGTCACTTGGTATTGCCCTATTTTGTGTGTGCTTCTGTCCCTCTACATAGCTTATTGATCTGGACCACCATGTCATATATAGTATATTGTAATTGATGTTGCTGCCTCAGTTATTTGTAAAATTGTTTATTTTGTGAAAGAAAATTCCATTTATGAAATTCAAGGAATTTGATCATTTTAAACAATTTAGTCCATTCTGACAATTTTTCCTTTTCTGACCTGCCCTGCATATTGGCCGCATACACTTAAAAGTGTTGACTCTGAAAGAAGCAGGTAGTTGTCACATGGTCATGCAAGCGGTCATCAACTGACCAATTAAGGAACACAGATGTTCCTAGTAATATGTCAATTTCCCTGCCCAAAAAAATTCTGAACAATTTTGGAAAAAAATCACTGTAGTCAAGGAATTTTGGTTTGATAGCATTAAACAATTTTTCTCTTTCTAACCTGCCCTGCGCAGGAGCCACCCATGTGAAGTTTTGACTCTGCAGGGAGAGGGGAGGGAACTCTTGGTCACTTCAGACATACAGTTGGTAAACATTTGCCAACTGGCGAGTACAGATTTTCATGGTAAAACACAATACCCCTGAAAAAAAGCATTTTGAAAAAAAATTTCACAGATATAATAATTGTCTAAAATTTTGCTCTTTCTCACAATCTTGATCAGGGTGCTACTGTAAAAATTCATCCATGATGCAGTCACAATAAAGTTGAATTTCACCCAAATTTAGAAAGAAGGTGAGTTGTATTGAAAAAAATAATGTGTGTAACAAAATACAGTACATACCAAAAGTTTGGACACACCTTCTCATTTAAAGATTTTTCTGTATTTTCATGACTATGAAAATTGTACATTCACACTGAAGGGATCACAACTATGAATTAACACATGTGGAATTATATACCTAACAAAAAAGTGTGAAATAACTGAAAATATGTCTTATATTCTAGGTTCTTCAAAGTAGCCACCTTTTGCTTTGATGACTGCTTTGCACACTCTTGGCATTCTCTTGATGAGCTTCAAGAGGTAGTCACCGGAAATGGTTTTCACTTCACAGGTGTGCCCTGTCAGGTTTAATAAGTGGGATTACTTGCCTTATAAATGGGGTTGGGACCATCAGTTGTGTTGTGCAGGAGTATGGTGGATACACAGCTGATAGTCCTACTGAATAGACTGTTAGAATTTGTCCTGTGCCATAGGGCTAATACCACCACTAGTTCCCCTACCTCCAGGACAGCTGACTGTTCATCTCTTCCATTAAATCTACAGGAAGTTGTTCTAGTGTAGTATGTTACTCATGGCCAAGGTGCTGTAGGGTAGAGGGCAATGGGGCTGAATATAAATTTTGCTCTATAAAACATTAAAAAGCTATGGCAGACTGAGAATGTGGACTGAGCAAAACACTGACTATAGCTAATGGTGTCACTGTGAAAACTTACATTATCCTGCTGTGATTCCTCCATGTACTTCCCACTAATACACTTGCCAGATGCTAGACATTGTAATAGTAACAGGACAGCAGCTGCTCCAATGTTTTTTTTTCTATGATGTTACCATGTCTATTTCCCATGCCACATTTTAGTTTAACAAACATTTTTGACATAAGTATAATGTTTAGTGATGAGCGAGCACTAGGGTACTCGTTGTTCGAGTCGAGCAAATTGGAATGCTCGAGTGCTCGGTCCGAGTAACGAGCCCAATGTAAGTCTATGGGAAACTCGAGCATTTTTCCGGCGGCTCCCCCCGGCGGACTGCAGAGGGCCTAAAAATTGCTCATATTGATGGGAACAGTGCTCAAATGGCATGGGGAAGACCCCTGGAAGCGCCCCTGACACATCATCAGACACATGCATACAGTGCTGAAAAGACATGGGAACAGCATGGGGAAGACCTCTGTAAGCATCTCTGACTCCCAGGTCACTGCCTAAAAGTGTGCCCATCATAAGTGATCCTTGGTGCATGCAAAGAAGCCTCCAGCCATGCACCTGTCATTGCAGACTTGCAAAAATCACCATCCACGTCCTTGTCCCAGTGCAGTGTTCAGTTGACCCTACCCTATTCCATGGAATGCAAGCGCAAGTATGCAGCCAGCCACCCACCCGCTGACCACAATAGTAAACTGTCAGATTTCTGGGCAGCTGCTTGCACTTGAAATGTGGCCTTTTAGGTTTGTGGAGGTAGAATCTGTCCACAACCTCATGGCGGCGGCTGGGTGTCCATACTCGGTCCCCATCCACCACTATTTCTCCTGGTGTCAGCTCCACCTTCCACAAGCATGGGTCCCACAACATTACCCATGCCCTCCCCAGGGCACTTAGGTGGGAAGTACCGCCTAACCACAAACACGTAGACTGGTGAACGTGGCCAGAGATGGTACGGAGCCAGTCCACATTAAAATGCAGCCATAAAGTGTCCGGCAATCTTCCCACACACTTTTCTTAGCCAGGGCTGCTTCTGGACAGGGTTGGTGGGCAGCTGCTTGCACTTGAAATGTGGCCTTTTAGGTTCGTGGAGGCGAAAACTGTCTACAACCTCATGGCAGCAGCTTGGTGTCCATACTCGGTCCCCAGGTGCCTCTATTTCTCCCTGTATCGTCTTCCACAAGAAAGGGTCACTGAACATTACTGCTGTTACTTTTCTGTGGGAATCTGCTTGCCTCCTATCTGCCTGGAATATTTCCAGTGAACTATGGTAAGTCGCCATGGTATTAGCACTGCCCCGAGTACCAGTAGTGAAGCCATCCCCAATTTCTTCTCAGGATTTTTTATTTGGTAGACTGAGTGGCTGCCCAAATACATTAGATTCTCACAAAGGAGCTGAAGATAGAGTGGCAGTAGGTGCAAGTTTATCCAGCTTGTTAGATATCAGAGGGTCGATTGCAGCACATTGGCTCAGGGATTAGCACTAAAGCCTTACAGCGCTGAGATCCTTTGGTCAAATCCCAGCAAGGACAACATCTGCAAGGATTTTGTTTGTTCTCCCCGTGTTTGCGTGGGTTTCCACCTCAGTAAAAAAGCAGCCATAGAGTGTCCGGGAACCTTCCCAAACACTTTTCTTAGCCAGAACTGCTTCTCAGCAGGGTTGGAAGGTCCCACCAGAGAATTCTCAGGTGGGCCCTTGCTTCTCTATCAGGAGAGTTCATGATAGCGCCAACTTTGCAGCAGCTATGGGGCTCTTGAGCAGGGGAGAAAGGTGAGCCCTCAGAATCAAATCCTCTGGTGGACCCAATGTATTTCAGTTTGAAACTGCTTCTCAGTGGGAGTTGTATTTCACCACAGCCATATTCTTTAGCTCTGTGAAAGGACTGGCATAGAGGGAAATCGTATCTACTCCGGCTGTCATTTCTCCATGTAAAAAATACTTATTTACGTATATTTTTATAGCAGACTTCTTATCAAATGCGATTGATTAAAAAATATGTATCATGATATTCTTATAAAAAAATGTAAGTTTATTCTTGGATTGTCCGTTAAAAAGAACAATTGCAGTAGTTGCATATAATAGGTGAAATAGTTACAAAGTGATTGTCCATTTGACCATTATTAGCTTAATAGTTGCGATTCACCCATCTTTTCCTGGGATCCTGAATGGTAGGTTGCGTCTGACTGTGTACAGCACGTGTGTCAGGATGACACCATGTGTCTGGGCCTTGTCATCTGACTTCTACACATAGATCCGTCATCTAGTGTCTTGTGAAATGGCAACAGCACAAGAGCCCCCCTTCATGTATGGGTTATATAGGCCGATCATACTAGCTGTTCTACTTATGGTACTAACTTACATCGAACTAAAAAAATCCTGAATGTCTAGCACGAGGCTAGTACAATCTTATGCAATGTACAGAATTCCGAATTAAAATAAAAATGAATATCCATAATTAATATTTAACACTCCGTTACCAGGTTCTGCCCATTGTCACACACAACCATGCCTGGCTGTATGTTCAGCGGTGATAGCCACAGATCTGGCTGCTGTGTTATAGCTTTCACCAACTCTGCAGCGGTGGGCAGTTTGTCACCTAAGCATTAAGCATGTTATCTTCAGCACAGCCTGTTGCCGCTTGGCCAAGGCAGTGCTGCAGTGCTTTCAGCTTGTGACTGATGTGGTCATTTCGGAGATGGAGGCCGAACTGGAGGAGGAGGTGCAGGAGCTGAACAATGTGATTACATTGAGGTTACTTTGGCGAGTCTGGTTTTCATACTAAACAAAAATTCTACTGTTTTTATTTTCTATTTATTTATTTTTTTACGTTATATTTTAAGACAAATGCATTCACCAGGAAATGTAATTTTAACATTTTACAACCTTATCTGGCCATGTGGTGTGTGACACATCATCAGACACACCCTATTTCTTTTATGATGGAGGGACTCTGAAAGTCACAAAGACTATTTTTATAGAGTCATCAGATGGCCCTTACTATTCTTAAAGGGCCAGCAGTCGGCCCTCTCTATTGTTAGAGAGCCATCAACCAGCTATGCTTTGTTAATCCCATTATTAACGAGTGGGTCTCCTATACTGTTATTGCATATGAAGTTACTGCAAGGGCTACCCAAAATTTGGACGCAACCAATACCCCTTTGAAAATACATAGAGGAGGGTCTCAGTGAAAAAAATGTCTCCTATAGTGGTAATGCCCATGCTGTAACTGCAAGGGCTGCCAAAATTTGGGAAAAACCCCACTAACAATTTAAAGACACATAGAGCTTGGCCACAGTAAATAGTACAACATGTTCCCATTAGAAAGGAGAGGGTCTGCTGTTCAGTTTTAGGGTATGCAGTGAGTGCAACGGCTGCCAAAAATTTGGAGGAACTCCAATGCCGCTGGCAAAAGACGTAGAGGTCAGAGGGCCTCCTGAAAACAATGTTCCCATTATTAGGAAATGTGTCTCCCATACTATTTGCCTATGCAGTGAATGCAAAGGCTGCCAAAAATTTAGAGGAACTCCAATGCCCCTTGCAAGAGACGTAGATATGTTGATATGGTACATATGGTGGTGATATGGTGGTGGAAGATGAGGATGTGGAGAAGGAGGAGGACAAGAGCAAATAGACAAAATCAGGAAGCGTATACCCACGTCTGGGTATGAAGACGGAGGTGCATGGGAATAGAGTTAGACCTTCCAAAAAAGACAATGTATTTGAGTTTATGTTATGCTGCTATCATTCGGTGGTGTTGAGAAGTCTGGCCCAATCCAGACCTTGTTAATTTTTATAAGAGTCAGCCTGTCGGCATTTTCAGTTGACAAGCAGATGCGCCTATCGGTTATAATTCCACCGGGAGCGCTAAAAACCCGCTCTGACAAAACGCTAGCGGCAGGGCAGGCCAGGACCTCCAAGGCTTAGAGAGCCAGCTCATGCCACGTGTCCAGCTTGGATACCCAATAATTATAAATCACAGAGGACGTTGGTACGGTCGGCAAGGTACTCCCTCAACATCTTCCGAAACTTTTCCTTCCTTGGGAGAGTACCCCACACATCAGGGCTTGTGCGATGGGAAGGTCAGAGAAAACTGTCCCAGAACTTTGACAGTGTTCACCTGCCTCTGCTGGATTGCATTTGTGTCTCTATCACCTCTACTCCTTAGTTATCCAACGAATTGTGACATCTGCTGCCAGCGTTTTCAGATGGGAATTTTTTAAATAACTCCCCAACAAGGGCCTTCTAGTACTGCCCCATTTTATTAGGCCTGTCCTGCTTGGGAATAATAGACAGAAAGTTCTCCTTGTAGTGTGGGTCTAGAAGTGTCACCAACCAATAATGACTGTCACACAAAATTTTGACAACGCAAAGGTCAGGGGAAAGGCAGGGTAACATAAACTCAGCCATGTGTGCCAGCCTGCAAAGAGGCAAGACTTCTGTGTCCTCACCAAGAGGACTACTAACCATGCTCTCCTCCTTATCCTCCTGGTCTTTCTCATCCTCCCTATCCTCAGGCCATCCACGCTGAACAGACGGTATGACAGTTGTGCAAATAGTACCGTCTATAGCACAGGAAACTAGCTCCTGTTCTTCCTCCTCCTTCTCCTCCTCTTCCTCATTGTCACCCAATCCACGTTGAGATGAGGCTGGGCTGTGTGTAATCAGCCTTTATGGTTCCTTGCTACATCTCATCGAGCTCCGCCTGCAATGGATACTCTTTAAATATGAGCAGAGAGCATTACAGAAGACAGAGAAGCGGGATGGTGACGCTAATTATGGCGTCATCGCCGCTCACCATCTTGGTGGAGTCCTCAAAGTTTTGGAGGATAGTACATATGTCTGACATCCATGTCCACTCCTGAGGTCTTATGTGTGGAGTCTGAACTGAATACCGACGGCCTTGTTGATGCTGGTACTCAACAACTGCCCTGTTCTGCTCACAAATCCTTCACAACATCTGCAATGTAGAGTTCCAAAGTGTGGGGACATCGCAGATTAGTTGGTGAGCTGGAAGCTACAAACACTGCTGAATCACAGCAAGGGCAGTGGAAGCTGTAGCTGACTTTCTAAAATGGGCACACAGCCGGCCTACTTTGACAAGCAGATTAGGTAGATCTGGGTAGGTTTTGAGAAACTTCTGAACCACGAGGTTAAGCATATGGGCCAGGCATGTTAGGTGTGTGAGCTCACCTCACCTCAGAGCCGCCACCAGGTTCCGGCCATTGTTACAGACGACGATGCCTGGCTTTAGGGTCAGCAGTTTCAGCCACAGATCTGCCTGCTCTTTCAGAGCTGTCCACAACTTTTCAGCGCTGTGTGTTTGTCACCTAAGCATATTAGCTTCAGAACAGCCTGTTGCCGCTTGGCCGAGACAGTGCTGCAGTGCTTCCAGCTTGCGACTGATGTGGTCATTTTTCAGATGGATGCTGAAGAGGAGGAGGAGGAGGTGCGGGAGCTGTAGAATGTGGGGGCAACCCTGATTGTCCCAGGGCCCGCAATCCTCGGCATTGGGGGGACGTGTTCCGTCCCAAGGTCCGACTGGGTCCCGGCTTCCACTATATTAACCCAGTGTGCCGTCAGCGAGATGTACCATCCCTGCAAAACAATCACTTATCCACATGTCTGTGGTTAGGTGGACTTTCCCAGTAACTGCGTTGTTGACGGCACGTCTAATATTGTGGGACACGTGCTTGTGAAATGCGAGGACGGCACACCGGGAGAAATAGTAGTGGCTGGGGACCGAGTACCGAGGGATGGATGCCGCCATCAGGTTGTGGAAAGCTTCCGTCTCCACGAACCTAAAAGGCAACATTTCAAACACAAGCATTCGTGAAATGTGTGAATTTAGTAGTGTGGCTTGTGGGGAGTTGGCTGCGTATTTGCGCTTGAGTTCCAAGGACTGGGGTAGGCACAACTGAACGCTGCACTGGGACAAGGACGTGGACGTGCTTGCTGATGGTGCAACTTGAGAGTGTGCAATGAAAGGTGCAAGGCAGGAGGCATCATCGCATGCGCCATGGACAGGGGATTGGTGTGCGCGCATAACAGCAGAAGAAGCATTTTTTGTCACCCGCAGAAACTGTTGCTGGACACTGGGGTTAGGCCCACTTAGTCTGGTGCTTTGCTGCCATGTGCCTGATCAGTCTGTTGATGGTCAGGCTGCTAGTTTTGCTACACCTGCTGATGCTGGCCTGGCAGGTGGTTCAAATGGCCTTTTTGGGGTTATCTGCAGAGTCTTTAAAAAATAACCAGACATGGGAAGACCTAACAGTTGTACTGGCAAATTCCGTCGTGTTGGCGTTACGAGGAACGCTTTCCCGCCTCGTGTCTGTGGCCACCACACTGCTTCTTCCTGCCTGTTGTGTTGCTATGCCTCCCTCCCCCTATGTGCAGCTGTCCTTGCTCTGTATGTCCCCCTGCCAGGTTGGATCAGTTACTATATCATCCACCACCTCGATTTCCACTTCCACACCATGTTACTCCTCCTGACTTTGTGTCAATTGTGTCTCATCATCATCCACCTCTTGCGACAGTAATTGTACTTTCCCACCGTCACCTTCATTTGACCGTGGCTGCTCCAATATTTGGGCATCACTACACGCATTCTCCTCTTTACTCGCTTGAAGCTGGGCGGGCGAGAGGTCTGAATCTACAAATGGAAAAGTGAACAGCTTTTCTGAGTGTCCAAGTGTGGGATCAGTTGTCTCCGGGCATGATGGGAGGAAGAAGGATCAGGGTTATGAATATGCGGTTCAGACTCACGGCTACTGAGACTTGACCGTGTGGAAGACAGGGTTGAGCTGGTGGTGGCAAAGTGACTGGAAGCATTTTCTGCTATCCAACCAATAACCTCTTCACACTGCTCTGTGTTCAATAGTGGTGTTCTGCGGTCCCCTAGTAATTGGGACAGGAAAGTCGAGCGACAAGATGTTTGTGATTGTTGTGGCACAATTTCACTTTACCCATGGTCATGTCCTCGGCCTCTGCATGCATCATCACTACCCCATCCCTTGCCACGCACCTTGCCCATTTTAAATGGAGGACAATATTTTTCACATTCATGAGAAATGGCTGATTTTGCAACGCAGTTATATGTGATACGTCTGAAAGAGAACCACGATTTTAAATAGCAGTCCTGTAATTTACTAATACAGGGAGACGTAGTGTGAAAAACTTCACCGACACACTGCAACAGAATGAAAATGGAAGAAATGTATGATTTTTGAATAGTCTTATAGGTGATATGTCTGACAGAGAACCACGGCTTTAAATTGTAGGCCAGTAAGTTACAAATATTATTCTACACGGAGACGTAGTGTGAATAGCTTCACCGACTCACTGCAACGGAATGAAAATGGAAGGAATATATGATTTTTGAACAGTCTTTTAGGTGATATGTCTGACAGAGAACCATGGCTTTAAATTGTAGGTCTCTAATTAACTAATATTATTCTACACGGAGACCTAGTGTGAATAGCTTCACAGACACACTGCAACAGAATGGAAAAGGAGGCCAATATTTTCCACGTTCACTTCAAATTTCTGGATTATTATCGCTGAAATATGGAACAAATCTGGCTTTATTCTCCAGTGAGAACAAGCAAATGGAGCAGAAAATGGTGTACTCTGGATTGCTTTTTAAGCATAAAAACAGGATTAAGATAAAAAAACATTTTCCCTGGCCGCTGATATCTGGGTCTATGTCTAGAAATATCTGTAATTATTACAGCAGCAGGAGCAGACAGGACATTCAATGGACCCTCTTGTGCTGTATCATACACTGCAGTCTGTCACATACACTGCCTGCCTGCCTAGCACCGATTATATGCAGCTTGATTAGTCCTCAGAAGGACTGTTAGTTCAGATGGATAAAGATATATGTTGTGGAATACCTATACTAACTATAAACAAGCAAATCTCTCCCTGACATAGCAGCAGCTCTCCCTACTCTGCCTATTTCCGGAGTAGACTGTGACGAGCATGGCGGCGCCCGGTCTTATATATACCTGATGATGTGACATGACACCCGCATACGATTGCATCAAAATCTGTAGTCCAAAACATCACTCTTTCCTTTCTGAGCCCTATTGTGCACCCAAACAGTAGTTTTCCTCAACATATTGGGTATTGGTGTACTCAGGAGAAATTGCACAACAATTCGTATGATGCATATTCTCCTGTTACCCTTGTAAAAATAAAATAAAAATTTGGGCTAGAACATTTTTGTCAGAAAAATGTGATTTTTTATTTTCACAGCTCAACGTTATAAACTTCTGTGAAGCACCTGGGGATTCAAGGGGCTCACCACACATCTAGATAAATTATTTGAGGGGTCTAGTTTTGAAAATTGGGTCCCTTGTGGGGGGGGTTCTACTCTTTAAGCACATCAGGGGCTCTCCAAATGTGACATGGGTCCACTAATGATTACAGCAAATTTTGCATTCAAAAAGTCAAATTGCGCTCCTTCCCTTCGGAGCCCTGCCATGCATCCAAACAGTAGTTTTCCTCCACATATTGAGTATTGGCGTACTCAATAGAAATTGCACAACAAATTGTATGGTGCATTTTCTCCTGATACCCTTGTGAAAATAAAAAAATTGGGGCTAAAAACAATTTTGTAGGATGAATATGATTTTTAATTTTCACGACTAAACGTTATAAACTTCTGTGAAGCACCTGGGGGTTCAAGGTGCTCAAAACACATCTAGATAAGTTCCTTGAGGGGTTTAGTTTCCAAAATCAGGTCACTTGTGGGGGGGGGGTTCTACACTTTATGCTCATCAGGGGCTCTCCAAGCGCAACATGATGTCATGATTACAGCACAGTTTGCATTCAAAGAGTCAAATGACGCTCCTTCCCTTCCGAGCCCTGTCATATGCCCAAACAGTAATTTTTCTCCACATGTTGGGTATCAGCGTACTTAGGAGAAATTGAACAAAAAATTGTATGGTGCATTTTTTCCTGTTACTCTTGAGAAAATAAAAAAAAATTGGGTCTAAAATAAAATTTGTGTGAAAAAAAAGTTAAATGTTCATTTTTTCCTTCCACATTCCATTAATTCCTGTATAGCACCTGAAGGGTCAATACTTCTTGAATGTGGTTTTGAGAACATTGAGGGGTGCAGTTTTTAGAATGGTTTCACTTTTGGATATTTTCTGTCATGTCAAATGTGATGTGTTCCCTAAAAATATGTTTTTGCAAATTTCATTGGATATATGAGAAATCGCTGGTCAACTTTTAACCTTTCTAACCTCTAACAAATAAAAATTATGTTTCAAAAATTGTGCTGATGTAAAGTAGATGTGTACGAACTGTTATTTATTAACTATTTTGTGTGACATGTCTTTCTGATTTAAGGGCGTAAAAATTAAAAGTTTGAAAATTGCAACATTTTCTAAATGTTTGCCAAATTTCCATTTTTTTAACAAATAAATGCAAGTAATATTGAATAAATTTTACCACTATCATGTACAATATGTCACGAAAAAAACATTCTCAGAATCAATGGGATCCGTAGAAGCATTCCAGAGTTATTATCTCATAAAGTAACACTGGTCAGAATTGAAAAAGTGGCCTGGTCAGGAAGGTGAAAACAGGCTTCGTGGTGAATGGGTTAAGGTAACAAAACCAGCAGTTCTGATAAGAGATTCCAAGAATGTTTGTCATGTAGGGTCTCTGTACTTTGTGCCTTACATTTCTATTGGACCTTTAGGGTATGTGCACACGTTCAGGATTTGAAGCAGAAATATCCTGAGCGTTTTTGCGTCTCCCTGGCAGAAAAAAACACATGTGGATTTACATGCGTTTTTTGAAGCATTTTTTGAAGCGTTTTTGTACATCAATAAATTCTGGATTTTAGAGCTAAATAAAGTTATTTGGAGGGACATTGCTTAATCCCTTGCATTACCATAAGAACTGGGGTGAGTATATTGGTTCATTTAAATGATTAAAGAATGGGTCTGTTGTATTTCACAAAAAGTGTTTACACTTCTGTGTGTTTCTTTACTTTAATTAAAGTTTGGCCATGAAAAAGTCTGATTGACACCAAACAAAAGAGCTGGGTGTCAGCTAGTCCCATTCACCCAATCTTCATTAGCATTTCTATTCATGTTTTTATGCAACTGCTGTGAGCTGTTTTTTTTAGCCTGGGTAGCTGCCATTAGGCAAACATGGTCCCTAGCCATTAAATATCATCTCACAGCTGGTTCGTTAGCCACTATATCCCCCGATCAGCACTCAGCAGCGCTTTGGACACAATGTATTTATGTTGCGTCCAAAACGCGGTATGCTAATGCCGCACTTTTCTTGTCGGCACATGTGAATCCACCGCATATAATGACATTTCAATCGGTCAAAATCTGCAGCGGAGACTAGCGTGTCCGCTACAGAAATTGACATGCCGCGAGTGAGTTTGGGTACGTGGTCACGATCAGGAGCTGCTGCAGGTTTGATGCTGCATGTTTATACAGCATCAAACCCGCAGCGTCTAGATGTTACAGCACAGTGGATGGGATCTCTAGAAATCCCAAATCCACTATGCGTGCATCAGAGGCTGCGAATCACCCGGGGACCGCAGCATGTCAAATTCTCTTTCGGAGTTTCTAGTTTCCACAACAGAAATTTGACCACTATAATGTATAGAATGCAGTAAATCCTCATGGTTCAGTGAACACATGTGGATTTACCTGCGTTCAATAGAATGCAATGTTTTGGATGCAGCGAAAATTTGTGTCCAAAGTAGTGCTATGTCTTAATTATAGGCACAGACCCTAAAATTTAAAAAAAAATGGCGTGGGCTCGCGAGTCATTTTTATAACCAGCAGAGGGAAAGCTGACCCCTGGGGGCTGATATTATTAGCCACGGAAGTGGCCATTAGCCAACAATGTTCCATGGCTATTAATATCAGCCCACAGCTGTTTGTTTAGCCTTTACTGGCTAGATTACAGGGGGACCCCAGAAAAAAATTGACGTGGGATCACCCTATAAAATCTAACCAGCAAAGGCTAAACTAGACAGTTGGGGCTGATATTAATAGCCAGGGAAGGGGCCATGAATACTAGCCCCCTCCGCGGCTATTAATATCACCCCTCAGCAGTCCCAGAAATGGTGCATCCATAAGATGCGCCAATTTGGCGCTTAGCCTTGCTCTTCCCACTGCCCTGTAGCGGTGGTGGGGGTAATGGGGTTGGGGTTCACGTCAGCCTTGTATTGGCGGCTGATGTGAAGCCCAGGTTAGTAATGGAGGTATCTATAAGATGCCCCCATTACTAACTGTGTAGTAAAATTGTCAGCGCATTTTCAATAAAAGACACGGCCAGAATAAAGAATTTTAATGAAATAAAACGCTACAATTTTTTTTATTACACGCCACCGCGAAGCCCTCAATCTCCTGAAAAAAATGTAACATAATAAACAACCGTATCCCTCACCTGTCCGCCGTCAACGACGCAGTCAACGATCACCGCCGAGTGTCCCACGATGATCAGGGTCACTTCTACAGCTGTGACATCAGAAATCACTGATGTCACAACTGTAGGATACAGCACTGTATACTGACAGGGGTGTAAAATCACCCCCTGTCAGTATACAGGCTGCAGGAGGTCACTGGGGTTCATCAACTGAAGATCAGCTGATGAGCCCCAGGAAGCTAAACACCATAGGAACATTCTTGCGAATGTTCCCAGGGTGAGCATCAGCTGATTGGTCATGAGACCAATCAGCTAATTACCGACGTCCGCAATCAGCTGATGGTCACGTGACCATCAGCTGATTGCTGCCAGCACTGATCACCTGATGGTCACGTGACCATCATCTGACCACTGACGACACTGATCAGCTGATGGTCGCGTGACCATCAGGTGATCGCTGACGTCACCACAGGTCCTGGCAGTGCACTGAAGGGCACGAGCCCGCGCCCTGCAGTGTACTGCTGGCAGTTGGAGAGACAGCATCGCCACCAAGGACAAGGAGGACACCAGGAGCCGCAGGACAGGTGAGTATACAGGTTTATTTTTGATTTTTGATTTTTTATTATTTTTTTTACTACCATGGGCATGTGGACTGGATAGAGCAGACTGCTGCTCCTCCCATCCACACTGCTCTCACTGTCAGTGGTCAGATGAGAGGAGTAGCAGTCTCCTCTCCTGACCCGGGTACCACTCACAGCGCGATTCCACAGCGGTTTCGCGCCTATTGATTTTCATTGAAATGCAGCAATTCCGCAGGTATAGATATTCTACCTGCTGGTTTGCTGCGATTCAATGCAAGTCAATGGGTGCAAATTCACAGTGAAATCGTGCTAGAAATGGTCCTGCTGTGGTTTTTCCCGCAATGTGAATCCGGAGTGTAAATTTCCGCATCATGGTCACAGCACATCCGGAGTAGCATTGCTATACATGGCAGACCTATTAACATATCCTTAGTATGACTTATGATTGGTTTATTAACTCCATATAGGCTGTTTTATTATGATTCTATTGGACATTTTTTACATACTTCTAGAAACTATGAATGCTTGCATACCTCACAAATAAAATATAGTTAGCTTGCATTACACAGTGTGCCTGTGAGTCTCATGTCTTGCTCTCCAGTTCTCTGCACCTAATTAGAAACCATCTGGCAGAAAGGGAGGCATGAGCCTCGATAGTTTTCATAGTGCCAAAACGCGGTAATCCATATGGGGACTGCATCCGACTGCTTGGAGTGAGTTCTCGGATCTCTAATGTCTACAAAACCCGGGGAAATAATACTTTTGTTACTGACCTCGGACATCTGCATAAGGGACTCTTAGATGGGTGCACAGACCCAAGTGACAGCAAATTGCAGAGGATGGTTGAATGACCATAGATTGATGGATCAAGCAGACACTTGGTTGAAATGTCTCGGATGGTGAAAGCATATGTGCACAAAGTGTATGAAATGAACAAAGGAAACATATATGAACTGTTTGAGCCTCTGAGACTCCAAGAGGAGCCTGCCCACTCACCTCCTTTGCCAACACCAACACCTCTTTATGCAGGTCTTAGCTTCTGGATCTGTCTCCATTGTGGCCAGCAGAAATACTCCCCATGCTGATTATTGTGTCAGCTGTGGATGAATGCAACCAGGTGGCCCTCATGCGGCCCAATTGTTCCCCCTGAAACCCACCAGTCATATGATCTGGACATGTGAAAATCTATTGACCCCCCTGATAGAAATCTGGTGTCTCACACCTTTATACCCTAGTCTCTCAGTGAATTTTTGGGTTTACTTGACCAGTTGCAAGACCCAGTTAAACCCCTTCCCCCACTTCCTTTAAAAGAAAACTAAAAGGAGTCTGGAAAACCTGGTGTCACCTTCTTCTCCATGCTTATCTCACCCTAACTGTTCTGGTGACCCTGGAGGATAGACAAACAGTCCTATGTCTTTTAGACACAGGAGCAGCCCATTCAGTAACAAAACGTGATCACGTAGTGAAATAATTTCTCCTGACTATATAGTGTACATGACAGTCAAATTGTCAACCGAGTTCTAGTATTTAAATCCATTCCCTATAATCTGGTACGAACTTGAAATCACAACTGCATTCCCACTTAGATTTCTCTCCAAATGGCCCCCTTGACTGCCCCCTTGAATTAAAAATCCCTTTGACACCTCCTGACCTCCAGGATAGTCCCTGAGGAATACCCAGCCACCCAATTCCCCAGGTGGCTAGATGAGATTCATGATCAATTGTGGACAAAGGATAAGTGCAGTTGTCACCCTTTAAAATATATTTTGGCTCCACTTCTAAAGCAGAGGTGTTATTCACACCATCTTTGCAATCAGGATATGACAGTCTAACCTCCTAATTGTCTGCATTGCAGCAAGAACTAACTGCTGTACATAAATGTGTCTTTTCCTTGATTCTAGACTCAGAATCTATAACAGGAATATACATTTTGCTTTCTGGAAAATGGGCGGTTATAACGAAGCATCTTAGGAAAACTATTAACCGCAAGTATGAAGGACCAGTTTTCATCCAACTGACAAGACCCATATTAGTCAAGTTTGAGGGGAAGCCCACTTGGATCTATATCAGCTACTGCAAGAAAGTGCTAAACTGCAATGCACCTGACCATGGACATGGCTCTTTTGATGTTGCTCCTGGCAGAGATGCTGAACAAGGTTCTTGAGGATGACTGGAACAATAAGTTCAGACACTCCCCTACAAAGGAGCTGGCTGTGCCTCTGCATTCTCTGGCAGAAAAGTCTCCTGTTTTCACAGGACAGTAGAGAAGTGGTCCTTTCCAACAATGTCTAAGAATGAGAAAAAGGAGGGAAAAGGCTAAAGTGATAATTTCTCTATTCTCATTCTCCATATTGTATATAAGACTCCATTTTGTGTTTTCTCTCTTTCTTTCTATATCAACTTTAAACAGCTTAAGCAATATTAAGCCAATAAAACCCACAGTTGTGATAAGAGATTTTGTGAAGATGAGTCATGAAGCGTTATTGTAGTTTGTGCCTTTTATTTCTATAAGTGCATTAGTATGACTGATGATTGGCTTACTAACTATGCTTAAGCTGCTTTCTTATGATCCTACTGGACTTTTTTATATGTTTCTAGAAACTATAAAAACTTGCACGCATCACAAATAAAGTAGAGTAATCTTGTATCACACGCTTGCGTCTGTGTGTCTCACGTCTTTCTGTCCAGCGTTCTGCATCTAATTAGAAACCATCTGGCAGATAGAGAGGCCTCAGCCTTTACCTAAATTATTTCTCCTGCGGACCAGCAGGATATCCTTTGACAAGATATACACCAAGCAATGATTTAATGACTGGCTATATATTTGTAAGAGTGATCCAAGACACTCATTTGAATGTCTATCAGTTCTAACAGCTTAAAGTGCATCAAGTGGCATTCAAATAAAAACTTTTGAATATTTTTTCAATTATTTTTGTCTATAAAAACGTACCTGTTTTGTTGCCATACTGACATGAACTAGTTAGTAGATACGCAAATTAATGTTTTGCATTTTATGATAAAGCAACGAAGAGAGGTTGCAATTCAGAACGTATTCAAAACATAATTCAAATTTGCCAGCTCTGCAAATTCTACCCAAAATTTAGCTTGTTGTAAATAAATTTGCCATGAATCTCATTACTGCAAAACCTGTAATTGCTCGGAATCACTCTGAGGCTACGTGCCCACGATGCAGATTTGAAGCAGAAATTTCCTTAGCATTTTTGTCTTTCGTTGCCAGAAAAAACGCATACGGTTTTTACATGCGTTTTGATGCGTTTTTACATGCGCTTTTTTTAAGCGTTTTTTGAAGCGATTTTGGGCATCAATGAATGATTTTTGGAGCTAAATAAAATTGGTGGGACATTGCATAAGCCCTTGGATTAAGAACTGGGGTGAGTATATTTGTTCATTTAAATGATTAAAGAATGGATCTATTGTATTTCAAATCAAGTGTTTACACTATGTCTGTGTGTTCTTTACTTTGTTTGGTCATGAAAATGTCTGATTGACACCTTGACATCACCAAACAAAAGAGCTGGGTGTTAGCTAGTCCCATTCACCCAATCTTCATTAGCATTTCTATTCATTTAATTTATGCGACTGCTGTGAGCTGTTTTTTTTAGCTGTTTTTTTTGGGGGGAATGTGTCACTAGGCAAACATTTTCCCTAGCCATAATTAACATCTGACAGCTGGTTTGTTAGCTCCTATGTCCCCCCTCCCCTATCAGCACTCAGCAGCGCTTTGGACACAACGTATTTATGCTGCGGAGTTATAATGCCGCACTTTTGTTGTCAGTGAATGTGAATCCACCGCATATAATGACACTTCAATCGGTCAAAATGTGCAGCGGAGACTAGCGTGTCCGCCACAGAAATTGACATGCTGCAGGTGAGTTTGGGCATTTGGCCACAGTCAGGAGCTGCTTCAGGATTGACACTGCGTGTTTATACAGAGTCAAACCCGCAGCGTCCAGATGTTACAGCATAGTGGATGGGATCTGCAGAAATCCCATGTCTGCTATGCATGCATCAGAGGCTGTTGATTACCCGTGGACACTGACATGCGGTGCATCTTTGAGGACCGCAGCATGTCAAATTCTCGTGCTGAGTCGCTAGTCTCCATAACAGAAATTTGACCACTAGAAAGTACTGAATGCGGTAAATCCGCATGGTTCAGTGAACACATGTAGATTTACCTGCGTTCAATAGAATTCAACGTTTTGGACGCAGAAAAAAAATAAATTGCGTCCAAAGCGCTGCTACGTCTGAATTATGGGCACAAAGCCTAAAATAAAAAAAAAAGGCATGGGCTCCTCCGTCATTTTTATAACCAGCAGAGGGAAAGCTGACCACTGGAGGCTGATATTAGCAGTCGCGGAAGTGGCCATTAGCCAACAATGCTCCATGGCTATAAATATCAGCCCAGAGCTGTTTGTTTAGCCTTTACTAGCTAGATTGCAGGGGGACCTCAGAAAAAAATTTACGTGGGGTCCTACTATAAAATCTAGCCAGCAAAGGCTAAACTAGACAGCTAGCTCCTCGTGACCATCAGGTGATCAGTGACATCACCGCAGGTCCTGGAGCAGTGTGCAGTGAGCTGCTGGACAGACAGCATTGCCCAGGAGGACACCAGGGGCCACCGGAGAGGTGAGTATGAAGGGTTGTTTTATTATTTTTTACTTTTTGATACTACTTTTTAACTGCGCTAGCACGCGGGCTGGGAGAAGCAGGCTGCCGCTTCTCCCATCCACGCTACTCTCGCTGTTATCAGCCAGATCAGCGGTCGGATGAGAGGAGTAGCAGCCTCCTCTCCCGACCCGGGTACCAGCCGCGGAGCGATTCTGACGCGATTTTGTGCCTATTGATTTACATTGAAAAGCTGCAAATCCGCATGTATAGATCTTATACATGCGGGTTTGCTGTGATTCAATGCAAGTCAATGGGCACAATTTTGCCGCAAAATCACGCCTAAGGCTGTGTGCCCACGATGCGGATTTAATGCGTTTCCATGGTGGCATTTCTGCCGCGGAAACACATTAAAATCGCTTGTTAAGATGTCTGCCATGTTTCCCAATGATAATCCGCATGTGCTGTGCACATGTTGCGGAACTTTCCACTGCGGATTATCATTGCGGAAACATCCACAGCACAACCAATTTGGGCATGATTTCGCAGCGAAATCGCACCCATTGACTTGCATTGAACCTCATAAAATCCGCATGTATAAATCTATTTTATGCGGTTCTATGCGTGGATTGTACCCGGGTCTGGAGAAGAGGAGACTCTCATCTGACCTGGGTACCATCGCACCCGCAAGTTAAAAATGAATTATAAAGTAAAAAATAAAAAAAATTATTCGTACTCACCTCTCCGGCGGCCCCCGGTCTCCTTCCGGCGGTGATCCTCTCTCCTCGGTGGCCCGCAGTGTACTGGCAGGACCTGCGGTGACGTCATTTAATCAGGTGATGGTCACTGGCTTTAGCAATCAGCTGATGGTCACTTGACCATCAGCTGATTGCTGTGGCACTGATTGATTTACGTTGAAAAGCAGCAAATCCGCATGTATAGATGTTATACATGCGGGTTTGCTGCGATTCAATGCAAGTCAATGGGCACGATTTCGCCGGGAAATCGCGCCTGATGCTGTGTGCCCAAGATGCAGATTTAATGCATTTCTGCAGAGGCATTTCCATACCCGCAAGTTAAAAAAGAACTATAAAGTAAAAAATAAAAAAAATTATTCACACTCACCTCTCCGGCGGCCCCCAGTCTCCTCCCAGTGGCAATCCACTCTCCTCAGCGGCCCGCGGTGTACTGGCAGGACCTGCGGTGACGTCATTTAATCAGGTGATAGTCACGCGAACAACACCTAACTAGAGATGAGCGGTGTTCGAATCGAACTGTTCGCCAATCTCAAATTCGAGCTGTTTTGGGCGGTGTTCGAGTCGTTCGACGAAAGCGAACGATTTGAAAAAAATTTGGCTGTTCGAGGTTATGTTCGATAACTGTTCGTGCACCAAAAGCGTGTCCTGCATGTCTGGCGCTATTTAGAGCACCAATCATGCAGGGATTGTCTGCCACTCACTGTAATGCCACAGCAATGGTGGTTGTGGCATTACAGTGGTTGCCCAAATCGATGGGAACAGTGCTCACAGTGAAACATGAAAAGCCGGCAATTCAGCAGCGGCATACACCGGTACCCGACAATTTAGAACAGAAATAATAGAGGATCACACATAGATTAGATAGATAGAAACATGTCAGTCACATATATAAGAAGTACAGTGACAGTGTTGGTTACTGTACTTGTCATTTAGTGTTAAAGGATTTATTAAAAAAAATATTAGTGTTTTCATGCACCGTCTCTTTAAAAAAGCCGGCCGGCAATTCAGCATCGGTACCCGAAAATTTATAACAGAAAGAATAGAGCATCACACATAGATTAGATAGATAGAAACGTGTCAGTCACATATATAAGAAGTACAGTGATAGTGTTGATTACTGTACTTGTCATTTAGTGTTAAAATAAAGGATTTATTTAAAAAAAAATTGGCGTGGGGTTCCCCGTAATTTTAGTCTCTAGCGGAGGTTAAGCAGACGGCTGGGGCAGATGTTTGAAGCCTGGGAAGGGGGTAATACCCATGGAGATCCCAGGCTACTAATATCAGCCCCCAGCTGAATGCCTAGCCTTTACTAGCTGTTAAAATGGGGGACCCCCAAAAAAATGACGTGGGTTCCCCCCTATTTTAATAGCTAGCAAAGGCTAGGCAGACAGCTGGGGGCTGATATTAATAGCCCAGGAAGGTTGCCATGATTATTGTCCCCCTCCCAGGCTAGAAGCACCAGCCGTCAGTCGCCCCAGAAATGGCGCATCCATAGGATGCGCCAATTCTGGCACTTAGCCTCGCTCTTCCCACTGCCCTCTAGCGGTGGCAGTGGGGTAATAGGGCTGGGGTTGATGTCAGCTTATAATGCCAGCTGACATCAAGCCCAGGTTAGTAATGGAGAGGCATCTATAAGACACCCCCATTACTAACCCCATAGTCAAAGTTAAAAAAAAAACACAAACACCCAGAATAAAGTCCTTTAATTGAAATAAACACACAATTCTTTATGGTTCTAAATTAAACCATACTTACCATCACGCCCATTCCAGCTCAAGCCAACGATCTCCTGCAATACAAGTAAAATAATAAAGCAACATCATCCTTACCTTTCCATGGTTCCCACGACAGCTTCAGCTTTGCTACATTCACATGACAGGCTGGACCGCAGCAGAACGCTGCCATCCAGCTTGCCATGCCGCAGACACTGAGAAGCACAGGCATGCTTGCGCTCTGCAGTGTCTGGCTGTGACGGCATAAAGATGAGCCGAGGTCATGTCCAATGAACTCAGCTCACCTCATGCACGTCACTGACAGCGTGGGAAAATTCTCCTGCGCATGCGGTGAGTGCAGGAGCATTTTCCCACGCTGTCAGTGACGTGCATGAGGTGAGCTCATGTCCAATGAACTCGGCTCACCTCATGCACGTCACTGACAGCGTGGGTAAATTCTCAGCGCTCAGCGCTACAGCAGGAGAATTCTCGCACACTGGGATGGCATTGAGATGACAGGCTGGATGACAGCTGAGCGCTGCCATTCAGCATGCCACCCTCATAGACACTGCAGAGCGCAGGCATGCTTGCACCATTTCTGGGGCGGCTGACGGCTGGTGTTTCTAGCCTGGGAGGGGGCCAATATTCATGGCACCCTTCCTGGGCTATTAATATCAGCCCCCAGCTGTCTGCCTAGCCTTTGCTAGCTATAAAAATAGGGGGGACCCCACGTCATTTTTTTGGGGGTCCCCCATTTTAATAGCTAGTAAAGGCTAGGTATTCAGCTGGGGGCTGATATTAGTAGTCTGGGAAGCTCCGTTGGTATTACCCCCTTCCCAGGCTTCAAACATCTGCCCCAGCCATCTGCTTAACCTCCGCTAGAGACTAAAATCACGCCAATTTTTTTTTAAATAAATCCTTTATTTTAACACTAAATGACAAGTACAGTAATCAGCACTATCACTGTACTTCTTATATATGTGACTGACATGTTTCTATCTATCTAATCTATGTGTGATGCTCTATTCTTTCTGTTATAAATTGTCGAGTACCGATGCTGAATTGCCGGCCGGCTTTTTTAAAGAGACGGTGCATGAAAACACTATTATTTTTTTTACTAAATCCTTTAGCACTAAATGACAAGTACAATAAGCAACACTGTCACTGTACTTCTTATATATGTGACTGACATGTTTCTATCTATCTAATCTATGTGTGATGCTCTATTCCTTCTTGTCTAAATTGTCGGGTACCGGTGTATGCAGCTGCTGAATTGCCGGCCGGCTTTTTTAAAGAGAGTGTCTTCTGAGCAGTTTGTCAGCTTTTGGACACCTTTGAAGGTGTTTTCTATGTGTTTCTATGTGTTTTTGTTTGCCTGCCATTGGTTTTAACGGTGTTCGACGGTGTTCGACGGTGTTCTAAGGTGTTCGACGAACAGTTCCACGAACATCCCGGTATTCGACGAACCGAACCGAACCCGAACACTATGGGGGTGGCTCAAAAATACACCTAACCGATGGAAAGGTGAGTATAAGGTTTTTTTTTTTCTTTTTACTTTTTAATTCTATTTTTTAGTATAGATGCATCATTTGAAAGCAGAACTCTCCTCATAAGTTGGTCACACAAAATAAATCCATGCCAGTTGGCTGGATTTATATTGTGTGACCAACTTATATTGTCAAGCCCTTTTCCAAATGCATGTGAGTGATGCTCAAAATCGCTTGGAAAACCGCTTGAAAAAATGCATGCATAAATGCATGTAAAAATGCTTAAAAAAAGCATGTAAAATCCACATGTGTTTTTTCTGCCAGGGAGAGGAAAAAACGCTCAAGAAATTTCTGCTTCAATTCTGCATTATGGGCACATACCCTTAGTTGGTTGTGCTACAGATTTTTCCACAATGATAATCTGCTGCAGATATTTTTGTATCATGTGCACAGCACATGCGGATTATCATTGGTAACCATGACAGACCTTGTACCATGCGTTTTTAATGCGTTTGCCGCGGTGGTATTTCCGACGCGGAAACGCATTGAAAACGCATCATGGGCACACAGCCTGCGGTCTCCTAGGACTATATTGAATCCCTTTTGAGCACTTTACTGCAAACACGGCCTTATTAATGCCTGGGTGACCTCACCATATTTGGAACTAATAATTGGAAATATGGACCCATATCAATATTATAGAAATAGCAAATTTTTGAGGTACCTAAAATAAAACATATCAAGCTTATTACCACCAAGTAACACATTAAGTAATATCTACTGATTCCAGTAAGTTTTTATAATCTCAAACTTTATTATAAATCAATTAAACACAACACTACAAACAATTACTTAAAACCCCATAAAGGACCCATAAAAACAGAGACAATAGGGAAATGTGGTCATAAATAAATACAAGCACAGCAATAGTTCAAATATCAAGTATCAAAAAGTACAAGGATATAGATAATCTGTCATGTATATCATTAAGCAGAAGTTTAGTTTCAACATTGATAAACTATTTAAATGAAGACTAGTGCAGCCTCACAATCACTAGTCAGTATTTAGCAAGCATAGATTATACTATAATAAATAGAGACAGCCAGTGCATTCACACATCCATATGAAAAACATCTATGCAAGAAAAGAGATCAATCTATACACACCATGTGCCATTGTAAAATCAGTGCACACTGCCCAGCACCCCAAAGTGCGTTTCATGTGCAGCTTCGTCAGGGGGTACTGGGGTAGTGCTACTAGCTGGTATATACTGTATAGTGCTCATGTCACCTGAGATCGTTCTACCTTAATGGGCTCATGCCCGCAGCCCATTGCTCCGTCGCCTGCCGCGTCTGACATCCTGGAAGTCCCACTACGCATGTCTACAAAGCGGGAGCTCCTATTTGATGCTGGACAAGGTGAGGGAAGACTGTAATGATGCAACGAGCATGCACTCCAGTGGAGAGATTCTGAGGAGGGTCCACCTTTGTAGGTGCATGCCCACTGCCCATTGCCCCGTCACCCACCACGGCCGGCATCACGGGAGTCCCACTGCACAGGTCTGCAAAGCAAGAACTCCGGCCAGATGCCGAGGTAGGAGAGAGAGGGCTGCTATTACACAGCAAATTCTTTATTTACAGAACAGAAGAATCTGTGAAAAAAAAAATTAACCCTATTTTGGAAGCTTTTTGATATTTGTGTACCCTCAATAGAATATTTTTTTCTAGCAGCAGTAGAGTATAAGTGTGTAATGTGCACCCAAGAGATGAGTGGCTTACGTGTCTGGACAATGCAACATAACCCTAAAATGCTATGTTGCTTAGTAGCTACACATAGGTTCATGTCCAAAAAAGAAAGTGTGATTTACGTCCCAAAAACAAGCAATTGAAACAGTCTGTAGTATTCAATAAGTGTGTACAAGACTAATTTTAGACTAATGAAACAAGGAAGTGTGCAACATTTTACATTTTTTTAGAGCTTACATTTCTGGATTGTGGAGATTTTTCTCTTGTGCTTAAAAATTATACAATATCTCACAAAGGTGAGTGCACCCCTCACATTTTTGTAAATATGTTATTATATCTTTTCATGGGATAACTCTGAAGATATGACACTGATACAATGTGAAGTGAGCAGTGTACATATTGCATAACAGTGTAAATTTGATGTGTCCTCTAAATAACTCAACACACAGCCATTAATATCTAAACCGCTGGCAACAAAGGTGAGTAAACCACTGAGTGAAAATGGCCAAATTTTGTCTAAAGTGTCAAAGTTTTGTCATTATTTGGCCACCATTATTTTCAAGCACTGCCTTAACGCTCTGAGGCATGGAGTTTACTAGAGTTTCAAAGATTACCACTGGAATCCTCTACCAGTTCTCCATGACAACATCATGTAGATGGTAGATGTTAGAGACCTTGTGCGCCTCCACTTTTCATTTGAGGATGCACCACAGATGTTCAATAGGGTTTAGGTCAGGAGAGATGCCTTGCCAGTCCAGCACCTTTACCCTCAGTTTCTTTAGCAAGGCAGTGGTCATCTTGGAGGTGTGTTTGGGATCGTTGTGTTGTAAGTTTACAAAGGGAGGGGATTACACTCCTGTGTCAGTGTGAGCCTGCTGTCCTGGAGAGAAGGCACATCAGTGACTGCTGATGTGACTGCTCTCCAAGTCACCTGGATCATTGTGGGACAGTATGGATTATCTCTTCACTTCAAATAGATGAGGAATATGGTTGTTTTTTCTTATTTTATTTGTTTTTTTACAGGAGACAATGGCTTTAGGGATTATATGTTAGGTGAGTATAAATTTATTTTTTATTTTTTGTTTTTTAACACGAGATAGCTCCCAGCTCCCAGCTGTTTGTTTGAAGTTTACTGGCTAGTTTACAGGGGGACCCTAGAAAAAAAATGATGTAAGGATCCCCATATAAATTCTAACAAGTTAAAGGCTAAACAGACACCTGTGTGCTGATATTAATAGCCAGGGAAGGGGCCATGGATACTAGCCCCCTTCGAGGCTAACAACATCAGCCCTCAGCAACCCTAGAGATGGTACATCAATAAGATGTGCCAAATCTAGCACTTCGTTCTTCCCACTTGCCCTGGTTCAGAGGCAAGTGGGGTGTGAGGACCTGGCCACTTACTAAATACTTTTCCAGCAATGAGCACCCATTTTCATCGAACTTATTTTTGTATTTTGTTAGAAATTTGCTTGCTGTGTTTTGTTAGTGATTTGTTTGCTCATCAGTTCAATCTAAGGTATCCATTCCATTCAGTGACCTTATCTCAGGGGCCTTGGACCATTGTTCTTTCAGCCAAGAGACCCCTTATGTAGATGGAAAGAGTGGACACAGTGGAGCTGTCACCACAGGAGGTCTTACATGCAGTTTCATGTTAAAGTAAATGCTTAAGGGGGAGGGTGTCATCACTTCTGACCTTGGAGGGGGCTGACCCCAGGAAAGAAAGGACAGACATGTTTTAGTCAGAGTTGTGTGGAAGGATTGAAGGAAGAGAATGGAGACCGTGGACTTGGAAGGATGAATGGATAGACATGTTACCATTATGGATTATGTCGTTTGGATTTACACTTTCTTAAAAGAACTGCAGCTACTGGATACCTGTGCTTTCATTGTTTTATCTGTCGTCTAGAGGACAATGGACTGTGGCTACAGACTATACTAGCTGGAGATATGAAATCTTTTGGGCCAACCAAAAGTTGGGAGACAGTGAGCATGGCCTTATACAAAGCCAGTGGAACTACTGAACCCAGATTGGGAATTTGAGGACTGAGAGAACTGTATTTTGGCCATTTACCTGGAACTGCTTTATTACCATGGCTGTGATCAATAAAATATTGTTGCATCGTTAAAAAAAAAAAAAAAAAAACAACTGTGGAATTGCAATTTTTTTTTGTATGGGGTAATAGGGTTGAGGTTCATGTCAGCCTTGTATTGGCAGCTGACATGAAGCCCAGGGGTTAGTAATGGAAAGGCATCTTTAAGCCACCTCCATTACTAACCCAATAGTAAAAGTTTGTAAATATAGACATAGACTGAAAAAAATACACAGTTATACTCAGCTAGCGTCTAATCCAATAAAGTCATTGTCCCCTGTAAAAAACGAAAATAAAAAAGCTAATTTATATTCACCCAACGCCTAATCCCCAAAGCCATTGTCCTGTAAAGAAAAAAAAAAAAAAGCACCATATTCCTCACCTGTCCTAAGTGATGAAATAATCCAGAGTGTCCCACAACAATCCAGATGACTTGGAGAGCAGTCACATCAGCAGTCACTGATGTGACTGCTGTCCAGGGCAGGAGACTCACATTGTCACAGGAGTGTGTAGCACTGAGCTGAGGTGAGAAAGTTCACCAGAGTTCATCAGCTGATGAACCCCTGTGAACTCACTTATGGCACCCCTGCTGAGTGAGAACTCTCTCACTGCTGCAAGAGGTGCCTTAAGTGAGGTCACCTGGTTCATGAGCTGATGAACTCTAGTGAACTTTCTCACCACAGCTCAGTGCTACACACTGCAGGAGTGATTACACTCATGTTAGTGTGAGCCAGCTGCTGAGTAGAACAGTGACATGCATTATTTTCACAGCTGACAGGTGAGTATCATGGTGGCTTATTATTTTTTATCTTTGACAGGTGACACTGGCATCGGGTATTAGATGTTAAGGTGAGTATAATGCTTTTTTATTTTTATTTCAATATTTATTTGTTTAAATTCTTTTTTTTATAACTTGGAGAACAGAGGTCGGCTGATGAACACTGCCATCAGCGGCACCTCCTCTCACTGTTATCAACGACTGCAGGCATAGGCTGATGGGAGTAGTACTCTCATCAGCCGACACCTGTGTCCAGAGGTAACTAATCTTTTTTTGTGGGTCGGAAACCACAGATGTTCGAGTCCCACATTCATATGAATGGAGTTCGGGTACCGTTCTGGTACCCGAACTGAACGTTTTATAGAGGTTTGGCCAAATACGCTGGACCACAGGTTTGCCTTGCACTATTCATATCCCTATTGCCACAATATTAAATTATAACTTAAAATCCACAAGTATGTAATCTTTGTCTCCTTGATTCAAACAGATGCAGAGATATGAACACATTGTAATGAAAGAGGAGACATTATAAGGGATATGTCAGCTGCTGACTTAGCCCTTACTACAATCCAGGACTGGGTAAAGAAGTCAGGTAACTCAAAGAGAAGATGCCTGAGGAAGACTGGGTACAGACGAAATATGTTGTGGCTTTAGTACATTTAAATTTTTGCAAATTTTTTTTCACTCTGCAGAATTAATAATGATATATTCTTGGAGTACACATAATTACAAATGGGGGGATTTGATATTTTAGCTCCGTAAGGACCGAGCCCCATTATTCAATTATGACATATCCCAGTGATTCTGAGACTGTTTTTTTCATGACACATTGTACATTATAATAGTGGAAAATTTAGTTCAATAAAAATTTGCATTTATTTATGAAGTTCAACTCTGAGGACAGCAGGAGTACACTTACCATCTAATCCAAATCCCAAGTATGGTAGAATTCAAGAAATATGTTAAAAATAGTTATCAGGTGGCATCTTACTCTACTTAAAGGGAATTTGTCTAGAGGATTTCACTTCACCTCCCAAACTATTTACAGTCATGCTTCATTGTTATTGGCATCCATAAAGTTTCATAATGTGGAATATATCCCGAAAAAAATAAATCAAGTGAAACAGTTTTTTGTATAGAGCACTCGTGTTAAGTACAAATGATAAACAATAATTTAAATTAAAAAAACAATGGGAGAGAAAAATAGAAAAACCTAATGATTGCTGTCTCATTGGTATTGGCACCCTTTACATTAATTTAGTATGGAAACACATTTTGACTTGCCTTTGGCAAATCACAAAAGAGAATCACCTGTGATTAATTGTGGGTGCCAATGTGACATGAATGTGACATGAATTAGCCAATGAATGATGACTTCAGTGTTTTAAAAAGCCACATGGTAGGCCCTGTTCCTTTGCCACAATGGTGAAGACAAAGGAGCTCTCTGACGACATCAGAAATGCTATTATTAGCAAACACAAGACTACCAAAAGACCTTGATATCCCAGTTTCAACAGTACGCAATGTTATTAAGAAGTTTGCCAAGCATGAAACTGTCAAGAACCTACCTGGACATGGGAGGAAGGAGGTAAATTGACAAGAGATGTCTTCGAAGGTTGGTGTAAATGGTGGAAAAAACACCACGTCAAACATCCAAGTACCCGAAGGACAACCTATTACAGTCTGGGGTCATGTTTTCAACAAGTACCATATGCCGCACACTAAACCAAGCAGAGCTTTATGGGCGAAGGCCAAGGAAGAAACCATTGCTGAAGAAAAGACATAAAAAGAAATGACTAATCTTTGCCAAAGCGTACCTTGACAAACCACAATTCTTCTGTGGACAGATGAAACAAAAATAGAGAAATTTGGCAATGCAAAACAACAGTTTGTTTACAGACGGCGCAATGAAGCTTATAAGGAAAATAACACCTTACCAACAGTTAAGCATGATGGAGCATTCATGATTCTGAGACTTTGCTTTGCTGCGTCTGGTACTGGAGGACCTGACCATATTGCAGGAATCATGAAATCAGAGAATTATCAAGAGATTTTAGAGCGAAATGTTCTATCCAGTGTAAGAAAACCTGGTTTGAGTCGAAGATCATGGGTCCTCCAGCAAGACAATGACCCAAAGCACATATCCAAAAGTACACAGGAATTTTTGAAAAATAAAAAATGGACTGTTTTAAAATGGCCAGCAATGAGTCCTGACTCCTGACTAGTGTTGAGCGATACCTTCCGATATCGGGAAATATCGGATCGGATTGGATCGGACCGATACCGAAAAAGTATCGGATATCGCCGATTCCGATACTGGAAACCAATGCAAGTCAATGGGACAGAAATATCGGAATGAAAATAAACCCTTTCTTTCCTTGTAGGTTAATTCTACATGAAGGAAAACAACTAAGAATAATGTAGAATGTATTGGGGGAGGTGGGGGAGACAATAAAGGCATAGAGGTTTAGCCCAATCAAATGGAATAGCAGGAATTAATATTTTTTTTTAAGACGTTCTGAGTTACGGAAATATTGACTATGTTAAGTATTTTTATATTTTGTCAGATATTTATGTTTCACTACTTCCATGCTCTTCACCTTCTTTTTTACTTCTCCCACACTTTCTCCTTCATCATCTTCAGCATCTTTTTCATCCACTTCTTCTTCACCTTCTTCATCTTCTTCTTCTTCACCTTCTTCGTATTATTCCTTTTTTTTACATTCTTCATATTCTACTTCTTCATCTTCTTCATCTTCTTCTTCTTCTTCATATTCTTATTTGTGGCAGGCATTCCTGTAGTTGTTATCTATAAAAGGTTGGACATTACACCTTTCGTTCTGCCCGTCACAAAAGATTTACAACAGGAATTGTCCGCGTTCAGTTTGGCCTGCAGCAGCAGGTCTTTTCCAGGGGCACCACGAGGAGGAACGGACTCACCTCCATACACTGCTTAGTCATCTTCTGCTTATAATTTAGATATTATCTTTTGCTCTGATTTTTAGTCTTATGCTTAATGTTCTTCCGCTTTTTGTTCTGCAGCTTCTTTTATTTCTGCTTCTTGGCTTTCTGTCTCTTGTTCTTCTGTATCTTGGTGCTTGTCTTCTCTTCTTTGTCCTCTTGGTCAACTTCTTCAGGGTCATCTTCTTGGTTTTCTTCGGGGTGGTCTTCAGGGTCGTCGTCTTCGGGGGTCCTCGTCTTCGGGGTCCTCGTCTTCTTCAGGTTGGTCTTCTGGGTCCTCGTCTTCGGGGTCCTCATCTTCTTCAGGGTGGTCTTCAGGGTCCTCGTCTTCTTCGGGGTGGTCTTCAGGGTACTCGTCTTTTTCGGGGTGGTCTTCAGGGTCCTCGTCTTCTTCGGGGTGGTCTTCAGGGTCCTTGTATTCAGGGTCGTCGTCTTCGGGGTCCTCGTCTTCTTAGGGTTGGTCTTCGGGGTCCTCGTCTTCAGGGTCCTCGTCAGGGAGATCTAGAGTGATTACCAAGAACCATTTCAAAAAGCTTGAACTTGGAAATGTAGCAGAAGGTACAAGAAAGCTGAGGAACTACCGAGGACCAGCTGACGGTACTGGAACCCGGATGGGTAGCAGAAGGTACAAGAGCCAATGGAACTGCCGAAGACCAGCCGACGGTACTGGAACTCGGTTACTAAGCAGGAGGTACCTGTGCCAGAAACCACTACCAAGGACCAGCAGACGTTGGTGGAACTTGGATACCGAGAAGGAGGCACCTAATCCAAAGGCACTGCCGAGAACCAGCTGACGGTACTGGAACCCGGATGGGTAGCAGAAGGTACCCATGTAAAAAAAAGTTCAAGGCCGCGAGCCGGCCGCAGTTACCAAAACCCACAGTCCTACAGGGGGTGCTTGTCCTATTGGCACTATGGAACCAGCCTTCATTGCCAGATCCCGCAGCCCACATAGGAGTCACCTAAACTGCAGGCACCATAGAGTCGGCTAACCCGACCGCAACACGACAGGACAACGCATTGGAGGCAAAGTGACGTTGACACTACCCGGAAACAGCTGGCGTGATGGAACCAGGCTGGGCAGGAGGGAGTACCCGTGCCAAAGTCACTGCCGAGAACCAGCTGACGGTACTGGAACCCGGATGGGTAGTAGAAGGTACAAGAGCAAATGGAACTACCGAGGACCAGCTGACGGTACTGGAACCCGGATGGGTAGCAGAAGGTACAAGAGCCAATGGAACTGCCGAAGACCAGCTGACGGTACTGGAACTCGGTTACTAAGCAGGAGGTACCTGTGCCAGAAAGCACTACCAAGGACCAGCAGACGTTGGTGGAACTTGGATAACGAGAAGGAGGCACCTAATCCAAAGGCACTGCCGAGAACCAGCTGACGGTACTGGAACCCGGATGGGTAGCAGAAGGTACACATGTAAAAAAAAGTTCAAGGCCGCGAGCCGGCCACAGTTACCAAAACCCACAGTCCTACAGGGGGTGCTTGTCCTATTGGCACTATGGAACCAGCCTTCATTGCCAGATCCCGCAGCCCACATAGGAGTCACCTAAACTGCAGGCACCATAGAGTCAGCTAACCCGACCGCAACACGACAGGACAACGCATTGGAGGCAAAGTGACGTTGACACTACCCGGAAACAGCTGGCGTGCTGGAACCAGGCTGGGCAGGAGGGAGTACCCGTGCCAAAGTCACTGCCGAGGACCAGCTGACGGTACTGGAACCCGGATGGGTAGTAGAAGGTACAAGAGCAAATGGAACTACCGAGAACCAGCTGGCGGTGCTGGAACCCAGGGTAAATACTAAAAACAGAGTGGAGCCAGAGGTGTAATTGGAGCAAGTTTTAAATCCGCAGTACAGTGGATGTGGACAAAGCAGGAGAATTTGCCGGACACACAGCTGGGGATCAGCTGACGTTACTGAACCCCAATAACACTGGAGCAAGCGTTGACTGTGCAGACAGCACTTCTGAGCAGCAACTAGCGGTATTGGAGCCCAGGGTAAATACTAAAAGCAGAGGAGCCAGAGGGGTATTTGGAGGAGGTTTAAAATCAGTAGTACAGTGGATGTTGACAAAGCAGGAGAATTTGCCGGACACACAGCTGGGGATCAGCTGACGTTACTGAACCCCAATAACACTGGATGCAAGCCTTGACTGTGCAGACGGCACTTCCGAGCGCCAACTGGCGGTGTTGGAGCTCAGGGATAATACTAAAAACAGAGGAGCCAGAGGTGTAATTGGAGCAACTTTAAAATCTGTAGTAGTGAGAATGTGGACAGAGCAGGAGAAATTGCCGTCCGCACAGCAGGGGAACAGCTGACGTTACTGAACCCCAATAACACGGCAGCAAGTGTTGACTGTGCAGACGGCACTTCCGAGAGCCAACTGGCGGTGTTGGAGCTCAGGGATAATACTGAAAACAGAGGAGCCAGAGGTGTAATTGGAGCAACTTTAAAATCTGTAGTAGTGAGAATGTGGACAGAGCAGGAGAAATTGCCGTCCGCACAGCAGGGGAACAGCTGACGTTACTGAACCCCAATAACACGGCAGCAAGTGTTGACTGTGCAGACGGCACTTCCGAGCGCCAACTGGCGGTGTTGGAGCTCAGGGATAATACTGAAAACAGAGGAGCCAGAGGTGTAATTGGAGCAAATTTAAAATCTGTAGTAGTGAGAATGTGGACAGAGCAGGAGAAATTGCCGTCCGCACAGCAGGGGAACAGCTGACGTTACTGAACCCCAATAACACGGCAGCAAGTGTTGACTGTGCAGACGGCACTTCCGAGCGCCAACTGGCGGTGTTGGAGCTCAGGGATAATACTGAAAACAGAGGAGCCAGAGGTGTAATTGGAGCAACTTTAAAATCTGTAGTAGTGAGAATGTGGACAGAGCAGGAGAAATTGCGGTCCGCACAGCAGGGGAACAGCTGACGTTACTGAACCCCAATAACACGGCAGCAAGTGTTGACTGTGCAGACGGCACTTCTGAGCGCCAACTGGCGGTGTTGGAGCTCAGGGATAATACTGAAAACAGAGGAGCCAGAGGTGTAATTGGAGCAACTTTAAAATCTGTAGTAGTGAGAATGTGGACAGAGCAGGAGAAATTGCCGTCCGCACAGCAGGGGAACAGCTGACGTTACTGAACCCCAATAACACGGCAGCAAGTGTTGGCTGTGCAGACGGCACTTCCGAGCGCCAACTGGCGATGTTGGAGCTCAGGGATAATACTGAAAACAGAGGAGCCAGAGGTGTAATTGGAGCAACTTTAAAATCTGTAGTAGTGAGAATGTGGACAGAGCAGGAGAAATTGCCGTCCGCACAGCAGGGGAACAGCTGACGTTACTGAACCCCAATAACACGGCAGCAAGTGTTGACTGTGCAGACGGCACTTCCGAGCGCCAACTGGCGGTGTTGGAGCTCAGGGATAATACTGAAAACAGAGGAGCCAGAGGTGTAATTGGAGCAACTTTAAAATCTGTAGTAGTGAGAATGTGGACAGAGCAGGAGAAATTGCCGTCCGCACAGCAGGGGAACAGCTGACGTTACTGAACCCCAATAACACGGCAGCAAGTGTTGACTGTGCAGACGACACTTCCGAGCGCCAACTGGCGGTGTTGGAGCTCAGGGATAATACTGAAAACAGAGGAGCCAGAGGTGTAATTGGAGCAACTTTAAAATCTGTAGTAGTGAGAATGTGGACAGAGCAGGAGAAATTGCCGTCCGCACAGCAGGGGAACAGCTGACGTTACTGAACCCCAATAACACGGCAGCAAGTGTTGACTGTGCAGACGGCACTTCCGAGCGCCAACTGGCGGTGTTGGAGCTCAGGGATAATACTGAAAACAGAGGAGCCAGAGGTGTAATTGTAACAACTTTAAAATCTGTAGTAGTGAGAATGTGGACAGAGCAGGAGAAATTGCCGTCCGCACAGCAGGGGAACAGCTGACGTTACTGAACCCCAATAACACGGCAGCAAGTGTTGACTGTGCAGACGGCACTTCTGAGCGCCAACTGGCGGTGTTGGACCTCAGGGATAATACTGAAAACAGAGGAGCAAGAGGTGTAATTGGAGCAACTTTAAAATCTGTAGTAGTGAGAATGTGGACAGAGCAGGAGAAATTGCCGTCCGCACAGCAGGGGAACAGCTGACGTTACTGAACCCCAATAACACGGCAGCAAGTGTTGACTGTGCAGACGGCACTTCCGAGCGCCAACTGGCGGTGTTGGAGCTCAGGGATAATACTGAAAACAGAAGAGCCAGAGGTGTAATTGGAGCAACTTTAAAATCTGTAGTAGTGAGAATGTGGACAGAGCAGGAGAAATTGCCGTCCGCACAGCAGGGGAACAGCTGACGTTACTGAACTCCAATAACACGGCAGCAAGTGTTGACTGTGCAGACGGCACTTCCGAGCGCCAACTGGCGGTGTTGGAGCTCAGGGATAATACTGAAAACAGAGGAGCCAGAGGTGTAATTGGAGCAACTTTAAAATCTGTAGTAGTGAGAATGTGGACAGAGCAGGAGAAATTGCCGTCCGCACAGCAGGGGAACAGCTGACGTTACTGAACCCCAATAACACGGCAGCAAGTGTTGACTGTGCAGACGGCACTTCCGAGCGCCAACTGGCGGTGTTGGACCTCAGGGATAATACTGAAAACAGAGGAGCAAGAGGTGTAATTGGAGCAACTTTAAAATCTGTAGTAGTGAGAATGTGGACAGAGCAGGAGAAATTGCCGTCCGCACAGCAGGGGAACAGCTGACGTTACTAAACCCCAATAACACGGCAGCAAGTGTTGACTGTGCAGACGGCACTTCCGAGCGCCAACTGGCGGTGTTGGAGCTCAGGGATAATACTGAAAACAGAGGAGCCAGAGGTGTAATTGGAGCAACTTTAAAATCTGTAGTAGTGAGAATGTGGACAGAGCAGGAGAAATTGCCGTCCGCACAGCAGGGGAACAGCTGACGTTACTGAACCCCAATAACACGGCAGCAAGTGTTGACTGTGCAGACGGCACTTCCGAGCGCCAACTGGCGGTGTTGGAGCTCAGGGATAATACTGAAAACAGAGGAGCCAGAGGTGTAATTGGAGCAACTTTAAAATCTGTAGTAGTGAGAATGTGGACAGAGCAGGAGAAATTGCCGTCCGCACAGCAGGGGAACAGCTGACGTTACTGAACCCCAATAACACGGCAGCAAGTGTTGACTGTGCAGACGGCACTTCCGAGCGCCAACTGGCGGTGTTGGACCTCAGGGATAATACTGAAAACAGAGGAGCAAGAGGTGTAATTGGAGCAACTTTAAAATCTGTAGTAGTGAGAATGTGGACAGAGCAGGAGAAATTGCCGTCCGCACAGCAGGGGAACAGCTGACGTTACTGAACCCCAATAACACGGCAGCAAGTGTTGACTGTGCAGACGGCACTTCCGAGCGCCAACTGGCGGTGTTGGAGCTCAGGGATAATACTGAAAACAGAGGAGCCAGAGGTGTAATTGGAGCAACTTTAAAATCTGTAGTAGTGAGAATGTGGACAGAGCAGGAGAAATTGCCGTCCGCACAGCAGGGGAACAGCTGACGTTACTGAACCCCAATAACACGGCAGCAAGTGTTGACTGTGCAGACGGCACTTCCGAGCGCCAACTGGCGGTGTTGGAGCTCAGGGATAATACTGAAAACAGAGGAGCCAGAGGTGTAATTGGAGCAACTTTAAAATCTGTAGTAGTGAGAATGTGGACAGAGCAGGAGAAATTGCCGTCCGCACAGCAGGGGAACAGCTGACGTTACTGAACCCCAATAACACGGCAGCAAGTGTTGACTGTGCAGACGGCACTTCCGAGCGCCAACTGGCGGTGTTGGAGCTCAGGGATAATACTGAAAACAGAGGAGCCAGAGGTGTAATTGGAGCAACTTTAAAATCTGTAGTAGTGAAAATGTGGACAGAGCAGGAGAAATTGCCGTCCGCACAGCAGGGGAACAGCTGACGTTACTGAACCCCAATAACATGGCAGCAAGTGTTGACTGTGCAGACGGCACTTCCGAGCGCCAACTGGCGGTGTTGGAGCTCAGGGATAATACTGAAAACAGAGGAGCCAGAGGTGTAATTGGAGCAACTTTAAAATCTGTAGTAGTGAGAATGTGGACAGAGCAGGAGAAATTGCCGACCGCACAGCAGGGGAACAGCTGACGTTACTGAACCCCAATAACACGGCAGCAAGTGTTGACTGTGCAGACGGCACTTCCGAGCACCAACTGGCGGTGTTGGAGCTCAGGGATAATACTGAAAACAGAGGAGCCAGAGGTGTAATTGGAGCAACTTTAAAATCTGTAGTACTGAGAATGTGGACAGAGCAGGAGAAATTGCCGTCCGCACAGCAGGGGAACAGCTGACGTTACTGAACCCCAATAACACGGCAGCAAGTGTTGACTGTGCAGACGGCACTTCCGAGCGCCAACTGGCGGTGTTGGAGCTCAGGGATAATACTGAAAACAGAGGAGCCAGAGGTGTAATTGGAGCAACTTTAAAATCTGTAGTAGGGAGAATGTGGACAGAGCAGGAGAAATTGCCGTCCGCACAGCAGGGGAACAGCTGACGTTACTGAAGCCCAATAACACGGCAGCGAGTGTTGACTGTGCAGACGGCACTTCCGAGCGCCAACTGGCGGTGTTGGAGCTCAGGGATTACAGTTCAGGTGGTAGAAACATGAACACAACAGGAGACCTGGATACTGTTGCCAACCAATTATTTATTCTGGAAGAGGACTGGCAAATTCATGAGAGATCCAGGCCTTGTTCTTTTTGAGAAAAGTAAGCCGGTCAACGTTATCGGAGGATAGTCGCATGCGACGGTCTGTTAGTACACCACCTGCGGCACTAAAGACGCGTTCCGATAATACACTAGCAGCAGGGCAAGCTAGCACCTCCAATGCATACTGACTAAGCTCTGGCCATGTATCCAGCTTACAGACCCAAAACTTGAAGGGAGAAGAGCCGTCTGGGAGTACACTAAGAGGGCAAGACATGTAGTCTGTCACCATCTGACGGAAACGTTGCCTCCTGCTGACTGGAGCCGTCTGTGATGGTGTAGACATTTGTGGCGGCGGGGACACAAAACTTTGCCACATTTCGGCCATACTGGTCTTGCCTTGTGCTGAGGCGCTGCTTCTGCTCCCTCTTTGTGCAGAGCTTCCTCCACTGCCTCGACGCACTGAGCTGCTTTGTAAAGCACTAGCAGCACTGCTCTCGTTTGGAATGGAGAACATGATGGAATGCACCAGTGTGTCTTGGTACTCCCGCATTTTACGCTCCCGGTTCAACGGTGTTATGAGGCTTTATAAGTTGTCCCGGTAGCGAGGATCTAGGAGGGTGGACACCCAATAATCAGCCGTGTTGAGAATGTGGGCGATGCGGCGGTCATTTCTCAGGCACTGCAGCATGAAATCAACCATGTGCTGCAGACTGCCAACTGGCCAAGAAACGCTGTCCCCTGCTTGAGGCGTGATCTCTGCCTGCTCTGCATCACCCCACCCTCGCTCTAGATACTGACTACTAGAGCATTGTGTACCTCCCTCCTCTGGACAGATGTCTTCCTCATCCATTGACTCCTCCTCATCCTCCTCACAAAGTGTCCCCTGCCTAGGCCTTTGTGAGGAACCACGTTGTGCAGACTGTAGAGAAGCAGATGGCATTTGTGACTCCTCATCCTCCACCTCTTCCAAAACCTCGTCCCTTAGTGCTTGCAGTGTTTTTTCAAGCAGGCAGATAAGGGGGATAGTCATGCTGACTAGTGCATCATCTGCACTCGCCATCCGCGTGGAATAATCGAAGGCACGCAAAACGTGGCAAATGTCCTTCATAGAGGCCCACTCAGTGGTAGTGAAGTGTGAACGGCGCGCACTGCGACTTGTTTGCGCCTGCTGCAGCTGGTACTCCATTACTGCTGCCTGCTGCTCACACAACCTCTCCAATATATGTAACGTTGAATTCCACCTGGTGGGTAGGTCACTTATGATGCGATGTTCCGGAAGACGTAATCGGCGCTGCAGAGCTGCAATGCGTGATCTTGCATTGCTGGAATGCCGCAAGTGAGCGCACTCTATGCGGACCTTGTGAAGCAGTGCATCAAGATCCGGATAGTCCCTCAAAAAACTCTTCACGACCAAGTTGAGCACATGTGCCAGACATGGGATGTGAGTGAGATTGCTTAGGCCCAGAGCTGCCACCAGATTTCGGCCATTGTCACACACTACCATGCCTGGCTGGAGATTCGCTGGCACAAACCACACGTCGCTCTGCTGCTTGATGGCATTCCAGAACTCCTGCGCTGTGTGGCTTCGATTCCCCAAAGAAATTAATTTTAATACGGCCTGTTGACGTTTGGCCACGGCTGTGCTCATATCGGTCACCATAACAGGTAACCGTTCATGGGTCGATGTGGAGGTAGACCGTGATGGCTCCTGCAGCGCTGATTCAGAGGAACTGGAGTATGAGGAGGAGTCAATGTGTACAGACTGGATTCCTGCAATCCTTGGAGTTGGCAGAACACGTCGTCCCTGTCCATGCTTACTGGTCCACGCATCGGTGGTTAGGTGGACCTTGCTACTGACGGCGTTTTGTAGCGCATGTTTAATTTTTCCCTCCACATGATGTTGCAGGGCAGGGACGGCTTGCCTGCTGAAATAAAATCGGCTGGGCACATTGTATTGTGGGACTGCCAATGCCTTAAAGTTACGGAATGTGTCAGTCTCCACCAGCCTGAATGATAGCATTTCAAGGGCCAGTAGTTTAGCAATGCCAGCATTCAGAGCCTGTGCTCGGGGGTGGTTTGCCGAGTATGGGCGCCTTTTCTCCCATGCCTGTACTAACGATGGCTGTAGACTGGCCTGGGAGTGTGAGGATGACTGGGAAAGTGGAGCTGTGGGTGGAATTACACTGTGTCTCTGTACAACAGTGCCAGAGATTCTTCCATGGCGATCCTGTGAGGAAGCCGAACCAGCTGTGTGTGAGCTGGAGGAAGAGGCTACAACACGAGCTGAAGAGGTGGTAGGTGGCGCTGTAGGTTGGCCTAGGTCTTCAGTGTGTTTTTGTAACTCCACCACGTGCTTGGTCCGCACATGTTTCCACATATTTGTGGTATTGAAGTTGCTGACACTTTTCCCTCTTTTCACCTTCTGATTACACAGCTTGCATTTGACAAAGCAAATGTCATCTGCAACTGTGTCAAAAAAGGACCAGGCACTGCAAGTCTTGGGAGCGCCCACTTTGGATTTTGGAAGAGCCATGCTCCTAATGGGTGCCGTAGTGGAGGCTACAGGCAACCAAGTCTGCCCCCTCCCTCTCCCTCCTTTTTGGGCCGTTCGGGGAATCTCTTCCTCAGAGCTGCTCCCACCACCTTCCTGTCCCTCACGCCATGATGGGTCAAGGACCTCATCATCTACACCACCCTCTTCAAACAACTGCTTCTCCTGGGTAGTCTCGACAGCACAGTACGCACCAGAAAGTGGCACCTGAGTCTCATCATCAGATGCGTACTGAGGTGTGCTGCTGACCATAGGCACTGGCCCACCCGCCTCTTCAGATTCAGAGAGACAAAACGGGTGCGCATCACTGCATACTACCTCTTCTTCAAATTCTAGAATTCTGCTTGGCTGGCCCCCTCTTTCCAAGCCAAGAGATTCAGAGAACAGAAGTAGAGATGGCTCCTGTCCAGGGCTCTCTGACTGCCTGGGCAATTTGGCAGGTGGTGAAGAGACAGATGGGTGCTCTTCAGTGCTCAGGACCTGAGAGGATCTGGAACTAATTGAAGTCGATGCGTTAGCTGCCATCCATCCGACAACGGCTTCAATTTGGTCCTCGCGCAGCAGTGGGGTACGGCTAGCTCCTACAAAGCTGCGCATAAAGGACTGTTCCCTGGTAAAACTGGGGGATGCTGAGTCACTGGTGCCCGCAGCAGGCACAGAATCCCCACGTCCTCTCCCTGCAGGCACAGAATCCTCACGTCTTCTCACTGCAGAAACTCCACACCCACGCCCACGCCCACGCCCACGACCACATGCCTTACTCCCTGCCTTCTTCATCTTGGTAGACTGATAAAGATAGGCAGAAAAGTACTAAGGGCTTAGTGTGCTTATTCCTCAACAGCTGCTAACAGGTATAAGAAACACTAATTTTATAAAGTGTTGACTAGACTTTAATATGAGCTAATGTGGCCTACACAACTGTAAAGTGGAGTGTTTGGTGAACTTTATTTAGGTTTTTTTTGTCACAAAAAGACACTGGATGTGCCTAAAGATGTAATAACGATAGTATCACAAACTTTTTGTAGCTATTACAATGTAGAAAGGTAACCTACAATGCAATAGATGAGGCTGCAAAAAATAGGCTAATACTAATCTGGCTGGGGCTGCAGGGCCCAATGCTGCAGAAAGGCTCCTCTAACTACTCCTATATAGTGTGTTTGGAACCAATTTAGCTGAATACAGATGGAACCACCACACTAATAGGAGAAATCAGGAAAAATTATGAATTGGCAAAAAAGGACAATGTATGAGGCAGTGACACACACTGAGTGCACTACAACCAGACGTGGTTGAAGCACACACTACAGGGTGAGCTGCACTCACACACACAGACCTTGCAGACAGCGGTGAACAGTACAGATGAAGAGCACTGTGCACTAGCGCTGCAAGACCAAAAATATTTCTCTATCTACTCCTATATAGTGTGTTTGGAACCAATTTAGCTGAATACGGATGGAACCACCACACTAATAGGAGATATCAGGAAAAATTATGAATTGGCAAAAAAGGACAATGTATGAGGCAGTGACGCACACTGAGCGCACTACAACCAGACGTGGTTGAAGCACACACTACAGGGTGAGCTGCACTCACACACAGAGACCTTGCAGAAAGCGGTGAACAGCACAGAGAACTGTGCACTAGCACTGCAAGGCACAGCGATTTATAAAGTAGCTTGGGTAAAGCAGAATAGACCAAATAGGTAGCTAAAACTGTCCCTCAGAACAACAGCGTCCTATCCCTAACTGAATTCACAGCAGAGTGAGCTCAAAATGGCGGCGGCGGCTTTTATAGTGCATCATGACATCATTTCAGCAGCCAATCACAGCCATGCCATTAGTTAAGATGCCCACATGCCTAACAGGATGTGCCCACACTTCTTAGGATCCTCATTGGCTGAATAAAATGAAAATGGCTCATTGTATTATGGAAACTTCCGATTCCGGTATACGATACTGCAAAAGTATCGGAATTAAGTATCGGAATTCCGATACTGCGAATATCGGCCGATACCCGATATTTCAGTATCGGAATGCTCAACACTACTCCTGACCTCAATCCCATTGAAAATCTTTGGGGTGAGCTGAAATCTGCCATTGGGAAAAAAAAAAATGCAAATATTCAAAAATTTGAATAAACTGCAACGGAAGAGTGGAAGAAAGTTCCAGCTGAGAAGTGCAAGAACGTTATAGATGGCTACAGGAAACGTTTGGATGCTGTCATCAATGCCAAAGGGTGTGCAACCAAGTATTAATTAGGGGTGCCAGTATTGCTGCACTTGCTGTTTATTCTGTTTTTTCTTTGAAATTGCAACATGGAAGTTGAAAAACAATGCTTTGTTTTTGTATTACTTTGGACCACTAATTAAAAATTCCTGAGGATATAACTTTGGTCCATTTCTATTTATTTCTGAAGATATTAATAATAATAATAATTATTATTATTTTTATTAAATAGCGCCAACATATTCTGCAGCACTTTACATGTACAGACAATAAATTCAATACAAGATAAGACAGTTTAAACAGTTACATTAGGATCGAGGTCCTTGCTCATAAGCTTACAATCTACAAGGAAATGGGGGGACACAATAGGTGAAAAGTGCTTGTTATTTCAGGTCTAGCAATTATAATAAATAGGGATTTTCATATAAGACTGTATGATCCAGTCATCAGCCCGTATGTTTTAGTGCAATAATCAAGTATCGAGTGCTGTTATCTTGTGCATGGAGGGTGTGGAAACAGATGAATAGTAGGGAACAGATTCTGAATAATATTTAGAAGGAGGTAACAGGGGAAAGTTAGTTTATTGAGTTGAAGCGATAGGCTTGTTTCAAGAGTTAGGTTTTTAAAGTACGGTTGAACATGTGGGGGCTAGGTGTCAGTCGGATCATCTGGGGAAGTGCATTCCAAAGAACTGGCACAGCACAAGAGAAGTCTTGGAGACAGAGGTGCGAGGTTCGGATTATGGGGGATGTTAGTCTTAGGTCATTTTGATATTGTACAGAAGATATTGTACAGTCTGTGAAAAAAATGAAGGGGTGCCAATAATGGAGAGCAGCACTGTATATGCATATGTAGCTCTTTCAAACGCATGTCTGATAGTTTAGATGGCAAATAAAAAGTCTAAGAGGAGACTTAATAGCTGCCTACAAATATCGGAAGGGATGTCACAGTGTAGAGGGATCATCCTTATTCTCATTTGCACATGGGAACACGAGAAGCAATGGAATGAAACTCCAAGGGGGGAAGATAGAGATTAAATAGTAAAAAAAATATTTTTGACAGTGAGGGTGACCAATGAGTGGAACAGGCTGTCACGAGTAGAGAATAGCGAACCTTTCAAAGTTTGGTTCAACTCGGTTTGGTGAACGTCTCAATGTTCGCCGACAACACCTTCAGGGGGGCCCAGAAGCTGTCAAAACAGCTCAAATTAGGCGCAGACACCAGGAAAAATGGTATAATTTGACCTAGAATACAAATAGAATAATTATGTAGCTTAAATGCATAGGACAGGGCCTGGGACAGGGCTTGGACCAGCATTTCTAGCTTAAATATTGATCAGAAACAGGTGGATGAGTGACAGATGTAGGCCTGGTGCTCTGAGAGTCCTGCCAAATTCAGTCAACACACATGAAAGAGACACAACTTGGAGTTTGAACATTTCCAAAAATTAGGGGCAGACACCAGGGAAAGTGGCATCAATTGTCCCACAGTAGAAATTATATAATGACACAGCAGCAGTCAGCCATGGGTCATTCATGAGGTATCAGCATCTGGGCCAGCATTTACAGCTTTGAATTTAAGTTCAAATTAAGACGAGGTGGGCATGGGACCGGTGTAGGTCTGCTGTGCTTGGATCCCTGATACATCATGCAACAGCTCAAACTGCTTTACTTCTCAGCCACAGTCAGGTGGCACAAATATCAGCTTGGTAGACTACTAATGTTAGAAAAATGTATTGATAGTGTGGCACCCCAGGGGTCCGGTTGCCACAGTGGCATTGCCTCCCTCACAAGAGCTGATGCCATGCCTGGAAGCAAGCAGGTGTCCCCTAGTCAGGTATACTAACATGCAACACGTTCCTGGCTCCAGACCAGCAAGGAGAGCCACTCCCCTTGGCAACTGGGATCTGGGGCAGGGTTACTTAGACTTAGTGTGAGGAGTTGAAGTGAGGACGTCGACGAGAGAGGAGCTGGGGAGTGGATCTGCGCGGCAGTTCACCCCAGAAGGAGCCAACACGGAGGAACCGGACACGGGAGTCCGAGGCTGTGGGGCACTGAAGGCCCAGCAGCAGAGCCCGGAGGGCAGGAGACTGCAGGTCTCCTGGTCCCATCAGACACCTGGAGGCTCCGTAGCACCGCAGGACCCAGCACCGCCACGTGGGAGCGACGCATCAGCAAGGCCCGAGCTACCTGCCATATGGGTGAGCACAAAGACGTTGCACTCAGGGACGAGGGTCACCGCACAGCTACAAGCAGCAGGGCCAAATAGAATAGTGGAAAGGGAAGGCCTCCAACTTCACCTGGTGAGGTGGATTCCTTACTTGCTTCCAGGCTGCCCGGACTTCCACTTCTAGCCAGTACCCTTGTCCCGGTTTGCCTAATCACCGCCAGTAAAGAGGAAACCGCCATTAAGTTGTGGACTGATTATTGCTGCGCCATCAACCCCTGCACTACAATGCCCAGCATCACCTATAACATCTACACAGCCCTGGAGCTAAGCTCTACCTGTGGAGAACCACACCAGCTTTGCTGCACTAACATCTGCTCCAGACGACCTGCTCCGCAGCGGCGGCTCCCTTTAGCTGCATACCACAGGTGGCGTCACAAACTTTGTACATAAAAACTATAAAACCCCCCTTTTTACTGACCGCCCTGGGTCATGGACCGGGTCACCGCCACTGTGACATCTCCCCTAGCAACGACCGGCCTGGCACCAAGTGCCCCACGGCCCAGGGGGCGCGTCAATAGTAACACAGGTAGTCGACTGACAGTAAGTGCCAACTGGCCGGTCTGGGAGCCCTACTGATACAGGCAACACACATGAAGGAGACCCAACCATGAGTCTCCACATTTCAAAAAAATTATTGCCACACACCACTAAATAGGCATCAATTTCCCCAGAGTAAAAATAGTAAAATAGAAATAGTAAAATGGGCTCTGACATCTTTTCCACTATTGAACTCAAGATACTCCTGCACCATCCTCTCCAGTACGTATCAGACTTGTACTGTGTTCTGCTGGTGCACGGGTTGGTCTAAAAAATGTGTGAAACAAATCACAGAAATTGCTTCTGCCACTTACATTGCTGCTGGTGCTAATGTTTTTCCATTGACGACATTCCCAGGGTTGGAAGTCTAGAACTGCAATGCAGACTGTGTGCCTCACTGTTGTATTGGAGAAAACCACTCTTGACATTCTCTACAAGCATGTTTCGATACTCCAGCATGCGTGTGTCCCTTTCCAGGAGGGGAAGCTTTTGGCAAAATTTACTCTTGTACCGTAGATCAAACAGAGTGGCAACCCAATAGACAGCACTATCATGTTGTAGATAGTGCAGCAAGAAGGCACTCATTTGTCGGGGGCTTCCATGGGGTCTAAGTCCATGGTGTGTTGGGGGCCAGGTAACACTCAAGCCTGCTTCCTCTGTCCCCTCCTGCCAACCACAGACAACAGAGAGGGGATCATTATCCTCTTCATCTCCTGACTGTTACACGCCTATCATCTCTTACTCCTCGTCCTCCTCCATTTTTTCCTTGGCTCCTGCACCTTCACTAGCAGTTTGTTTGATACCATAAACCCCCTTGATAGCTGTAATCTACCCTCCCATGATACTCCCCTGTGCGACGACAGTCTGGAGCTTAGAGATATTGTTATCCCTTCTGCATCCTCATCTGCTTCCTCCTCTTCTTCTGGGACCACCACCTCCTTCCCCATACTATTCTAGTAGATGACTGGAATAGTGATGCTGATGATCGCATTCTCAACGCTAACCATTTTGAAACATTTCAGAATGGTGCAGAGGTCCTTCATTTGTGCCCACTCTGTAAGCACGATTTGCACCATGTCCATACTGTGTTGGCCTAGGCTATGCAAAATGACATACTGTACCAGGGCTCATCGCTTTTGCCAAAGTCGCTGCAACATGTGCAGAGTGGACTTCCACTGTGTTGGCACACCGCATATCAACCGGTAAACCGGTAAGCCGAAAGATCTTTATAGTGATGCAAGCCGATGACCCGCAGGGTGCAAAAGGTATAAGTGAGCACACAGCGACCGTGCTTTCTGCAGCAGCGCATAGCGGCAGAGAAATTGCTGTACCACCAGGTTGAGGACATCAGCCATGCAAGCCACATGTGTGAGGTTGCCCCTCATAGGGCCGCCAGCAGGTTCACACCGTAATTTCACACAGCCTTCCCTGGCTCCAGGTTCAGTGGAGACAGCTATTGCTCAAACTCGGCCTGGATAGCTGTCCACAACTCATCAGCTGTGTGACTGCGATCTCCAAGGCATATTAATTTAAATACTGCCTGAGTGTGGTGATCCCTGGCTGCGCAGTACGGAGGTGGGGGGGATTCTCTCTGCACTGTTGGAACACGTGTCTCAGTAAGGCAGAGGTTGAGTGCGCAGGTGGAGGCCATAGAGGAGGTGAAGGAGGCAGGAGCAGTGGCGGAAGTGTTAGATACAGAGGTTTGTCCCTCAAGCCTTGGGGATTCCAAGACTTGTGACCAGCACCTTTCCCTCGTGTCCCGACAGCCACCAGAGTCACCCAGTGCCCTGTCAGCGAGATGTAACGCCCCTGGCCATGCTTGCTCGTCCAGGTGTCAGTGATGAAATGCACCCTGGCAGATATAGATTTAGTCAAGGAGCGGGTGATGCTGTCTGCGACTGGGGGACTGCAAAAAGCGTAGTTTTTTAGCCTTAAATAAAAGATGGACTTTAACTGAACCTTTGATTCCTTATCCACGTGTGGAGGAGCGTGGATTTATTTGCACCATTCCTATCCTTTCTGGCTTCCCATAGAAGAAAGAAAAGGTATGGATCATGGAGGGAATGCAGGGCGGGATTACGATGCCGCAACTGCATGTCACAGGGCACTGTAATGTGCAGGGGAGTGGGTGGCATTATAATGAAGAGAGGGATTTCTTCCAGGCCCCCATGCCCCAAGGCCAGGAAGGAATCATTAACATAAAGATATATAATATGATTTCACAACAAGACCATTAATATGAGGCATACAGGTAGGACTAGTTTAACGTTTCATATTAATAGGTTATATACGTTCCAGGGGGTGACAGATTCCCTTTAAGTTAATAAAAAAAAAGAATAACAGGCCGCCGCTCCTCTGAACTCTCCCCACTCCCTCCCCCCATCAAACCCCCACGTTCATCATACAGCACCACTATCATAAACCAAAATCCTAACAAAAGGATTAGTGGAAACTCGATCATTTATGCTCGGGAATCCAAACAGAAATCCGAATCTGCAATGTTCATGACGACTTTGAGATTGGTGAATGTTTTCTGAACAAATTCGCTCATCTCTAGTCACGAGAGGTGATGTATTCTCCTTCAATGGAAGTCTTCAAACAGAGGCTGGAGAGATATCTGTCTGAGATGGTTTAGTGAATCCTGCATTGAGCACGGAGTTGGACACGAAAAACCTGTAGGTCCCTTCTAACTCTAACAGTCCATGATTCTATGAAAAATTTTTTATTTTTTTTTCCATTTATGATGGCCTGGATGTTATCACCTGCTGTTGGCCAAATATTATCTGAGTTACCTCCAAAATGACGAACACCACACCACCTGCGTGTCCAGAAGTCAGTCCTATGCACCTCTTCCCTGACAGGTTTCATATATAAAACTTTTGATGGTTAGACATCTGCTTGCATCTACTAAGATTCTAATCTCAACCCACAGAAATTATAATCAGGACCAACAATTGATCAATGCATGCAGAAGGTTGACTTCCACTATATACTTTAGTCAATAAAAATGTTGAAGATATGATTTATTTAAGATTGTTTTTAAAAAACAGTAAACACAAAAATATGTTAGATTCTAGGTTGAACTATGAAACGATAGAAACAGCAAAGATTAGATCAAAAAGTTTTTTTTTTTTATATTTGCATAACAAAATAAAATTATATACTACATAGTAATTTATCTGTCCCCGAAAACAGTGACAAAAAACTAAAAAATACAAATTGTCCTGCATTAAACAGTCTCATACAGACACGTCCGTGAAGAGATTCAAAACTTATAGCTGCTGAAAGGGAGGAAGCAAAAATATGGCCTGTCATTAAGGCTCTTTCAGGCCTGGACACTAAGCGGTTAAGAAAATTAATTTAAAAAAATTGAGACGTAAAATCCATAGGGAGGGAGAGAGTGGGATTGTGGGGTCCAGCATCATAAAATATATTTGTGAGGCTCCTGACAAACTGATGCTGAGACAAAGCACTTTATGCTACATACTATGTATTTGTCTCATAGCATAACTCACTGTGAAGGAAGGTAATAGATCTTCCACGTGTGGATTATATCAGTTCTTCTTAAATAAATAAGTAAACAGAAGTCACAAAAGTCAACCTTCAAGGCAAACATCAAGTATCTGGTGACAGCCACTGTAAATTTTGAAAAGAAGAAATGCTCTCCACATCAAGTATCTGCTTTTCCCAACCTTGGCCCTATTCCAGTAGAAAGATAATTGACAGTTCATTACATCAAATGTACAGCAGCCTTCTACCGCTTAGATTTACAGCAGCACTTTTTTTTTTTAATAAAAAGCTGGTGTCCCATCTGCATCATTATTTATGTTTTTGGATCTCTTTTCGGAATAGTAAAAATTAAAATACTGGCAATGTTTGATCCGTCGTCACATGATAGACACCAACAGAGTCCAACAGACTATAATGTAATTTTGCTGAAAAATCTACCACTGCATGCTGTGCTATTACTTCTGGGGTTTTTCTTTCCTTTTTCAGAATTTTGTTGATGTGAGCCTCACCTAGATCTAAAGAAAAATTTAGGTTAAAAATTAATTTGTACAATGATTTATACCAACACGTTCAATGTGGAAAAAATAGGAGGACAAGACAGACAACCTGGTATGAAATATACAAATTCATTTTATTAAGTTATATTGTTAAAAAAGTTTATGAAGACAGTATTCAAGGTGGAAGCAAAACCGGAAATATATAACAGTTTATAGCCCTACATCTGGGCAGTAAACAGTAAAGATTTAAATATGCTAGCTCCAAATGGATCTAAAAGGATGCCCTTGAGAAAGCGGACAGCCGTGCCGCGAAACACGCGTCAGGCGCATCCTTCTTGTCCTACCGCCCCCCCATCCCTGGTAAGCATTCCGGTCATTACACCGCTCTAAGCAGCTCCTCCTCTCTACCTTCCCAGTCCGCTATATCGATCTCTCCTGTGCATTGTGCTCCTGCAATGTATGATGGGCCATTGAGCCCTTATGTATTTTTTCACTAGCTACCTATGCTTTTGTGAAATGTTGAGGCCATTGGGGCACAGTGCAATAATGGGAGATTATGATTATATATGTCTGTGATAGGGTATCTTTTAGATCCATTTGGAGCTAGCATATTTACATCTTTTCTGTTTATCGCCCAGATGTAGGACTATAAACTGATATACAGTTATATGAAAAAGTTTGGGCACCCCTATTAATCTTAAGCTTAATGTTTTATAAAAATTGGTGTTTTTGCAACAGCTATTTCAGTTTGATATATGTAATAACTGTTGGACACAGTAATGTTTCTGCCTTGAAATGAGGTTTCTTGTACTAACAGAAAATGTGCAATCTGCATTCAAACAAAATTTGACAGGTGCATAAGTATGGGCACCCTTATCATTTTCTTGTTTTAAATACTCCTACCTACTTTTTTCTGACTTACTAAAGCACTTTTTTTAGTTTTGTAACCTCATTGAGCTTTGAACTTCATAGCCAGGTGTATGCAATCATGAGAAAAGCTACTTAAAGTGGCCACTTGCAAGTTGTTCTCCTGTTTGAATCTCCTCTGAAGAGTGGGCTTCTCAAAACAACTGTCAAATGATCTGAAAACAAAGATTATTCAACATAGTTGTTCAGGGAAAGGATACAAAAAGCTGTCTCAGAGATTTAACCTGTCAGTTTCCACTGTGAGGAACATAGTAAGGAAATGGAAGAACACAGTGACAGTTCTTGTTAAGGCCAGAAGTGGCAGGCCAAGAAAAACATCAGAAAGGCAGAGAAGAAGAATGGTGAGATCAGTCAAGGACAATCCTCAGACCACCTCCAGAGAGCTGCAGCATCAACTTGCTGCAGATGGTGTCACTGTGCATCGGTCAACTATACAACGCACTTTGCACAAGGAGAAGCTGTATGGGAGAGTGATGCGAAAGAAGCCTTTTCTGCAAGCACACCACAAACAGAGTCGGCTGAGGTATGCAAAAGCACATTTGGAGAAGCCAATTTCTTTTTGGAAGAAGGTCCTGTGGACTGATGAAACCAAGATTGAGTTGTTTGGTCATACAAAAAGGCATTATTCATGGTGGCAAAAAAACACAGCATTCCAAGAAAAACACTTGCTACCAACAGTAAAATTTGGTGGAGGTTCCATCATGCTTTGGGGCTGTGTGGCCAATGCCGGCACCGGGAATTTTGTTAAAGTTGAGGGACGCATGGATTCCACTCAGTATCAGCAGATTCTTGACAATAATGTTCAAGAATCAGTGACAAAGTTGAAGTTACGCAGGGGATGGATCTTTCAGCAAGACAATGATCCAAAACACCACTCCAAATCTACTCAGGCATTCATGCAGAGGAACAATTACAATGTTCTGGAATGGCCATCCCAGTCCCCAGACCTGAATATTATTGAACATCTGTGGGATCATTTGAAGAGGGCTGTCTATGCTCGGCGACCATCAAACTTAACTGAACTGGAATTGTTTTGTAAAGAGGAATGGTCAAAAATACCCTCATCCAGGATCCAGGAAATCATTAAAAGCTACAGGAAGCGACTAGATGCTGTTATTTTTGCAAAAGGAGGATCTACTAAATATTAATGTCACTTTTCTGGTGAGGTGCCCATACTTATGCACCTGTCAAATTTTGTTTGAATGCAGATTGCACATTTTCTGTTAGTACAATAAACCTCATTTCAAGGCAGAAACATTACTGTGTCCAACAGTTATTACATATATCAAACTGAAATAGCTGTTGCAAAAACATCAATTTTTATAAAACATTAAGCTTAAGATTAATAGGGGTGCCCAAACTTTTTCATATAACTGTATATTTCCGGTTTTGCTTCCACCTTGAATACTGTCTTCATAAACTTTTTTAACAATATAACTGATGTTCTTTTTGGCCATGTATTGGGGTCCAACACGTTCTATATGTTGGATGAATATTGTTTCCAATTTTACCAAACTAGCTCATTACGAATGGTGAAAATGAAAAGTTATTGCTGAGTATGCAGTCTGATAATAAAATGTTGTGTTATATCGACATCTAGTGGAAAAGTTACAGATTGCATTCTAAATTTATATTTATGCAATGTGATAAAAAACCTTATGTATGAGAAAAATATTGCAGACAATACTAAAAATGCTCCTCATAGCATCCAGAAATGAAGGTGCATTTCCTAACCTGCTTTTGAAATCTCAGCAATACACTTCAAAGACCACAATAATGGACAATCACACTATTCCACAAGCAGTGCCTGACTGCAGCAAAGTAAGCTGATGTAAATATCTAGCAGATCAGCAAGTAAACATCACTACTAAATTGCCTGTGACTCAGCACATCACATTGGGGCTAGTAAAGGCAAATAATGGCTGCTTGATATTATTAATGAGCTTGCTACCGATTGGCTGTCTAGTCGCTCTTCTCTGTAGTACAGTGCAGTGCTACAAAGACTTCCATCAACCCTTTGTAAAAAAATGCTGGATTTCTGCTCAGCCACATTCATCATCATAAGGTCTTAATGTTGAGCAACAGCAAGTCATCAAGAATCAGCAGCCTTATTTCAAGTCGATAGCTTGAGACTAAACAAATGATTACCAATTTGTTTAGGTCAGGTTATATTGTTCTCTCTGTAAGAAAATTAAGAAGCCCTATCATATGAATTTTCAGCCATGTGACACTTCTACTTGAACCTCCTTCTTGTTAAATAATTCTCTTTTTTGTGTTTTTTCCACTCTAGCTAATGTTCCTCTCTACGATGTCTATTATAGATGGTATGAATCTATTCCAATGGTCACATCAGTGATCTGTGGCTGTACCTTTCAGCATTTGTAACATGGAGTGGGGTGGTAGCCGTGGGTGAGGTACTCATCTCTTACGCTCCAAATCGTTACATGAAAGTGGAGGTCCTGACTGGGTGTGTGGACTTGTGCTGTGGGGGAGCTACGCCCGTGCAGGTCGCAAGTAGCTGGTGTTGCTGGTTTTCCAGGACCAGGTGTTGGACAGTGTAAGGTGCCCCAGTGAGGTAGTAGTGGGTGAGCTGCGGGCCCTGCTCGCTCTGGCACCCTACAGATAATACGTGTCCTCCCTCTGATGTGTGGCCGTGTATGTGGTGCTCTCCACTTACTTCAGACCATCCGATCGCGGCTGTCTCCAGGCATTACTCTTCTGGGACTAGGGCAGCAATAAATGCAGAGGACACGAGGTTCTTAACCATAACTGGGACTTTACTTGGGGAAGAGGAATATGTGCAATATTTACAGGCAGATATAATGGATAAGGCACGACAGGTTATCATCTCCCTCAACATCTTCAGCCTTGGTTCCCTCTTTAAGTGAAGCATCTCTGTGACTCTAATCTCTGGCCCAAGAGAATCATCCTCACCAGCGACAGTATACCTGGATCCTATATCTCCCCCATGTCTTAGCCTGGAGTCTTAGCCTGGACTCCTCTGCTGCCTGCAGACTGAAAGTGCCCCGGGTCCTCAATACCTCCGTTGAGTTTCTCCGGCCAGCTAACAGGACTCTTGCATAGGTAGATCTTTACACTGGTGATCCTACTGTCTGGGGTACGGAGCTCCCGTCTACCCTAGCAGCCACCATATAATTAGGCTGCCCATACAGTTCTCTGCCCAAACTCTCACTGATCATTTCTGGAAACTCACCACAGGTTTCCTAGAGTGCCCACCCTCTATGGGCTGTCCTTTTACTCAATTAACTCCTCACTATCACCCTGCTAGCAGACTCTTACTAACAGCTATACCTGACAGTGGCATCTTGTGGCTGGTTACAAGTACTACAGCCCACAAGGAATTATGTTAAACTAAGTTCTAGACATACTCAATATCTGACCATGGCACCAATTTCCCCCTCTACTCTACGGACTGGACCACTGCAGCTAACTCCTTAGCTTGGCCTAACAACAGTTCAAAAAGGGCTAACTACGGGAACATTTTCTTTAACTACTTCAGTGCCAAAGGAAGGTTACATCCTTCCTCACTATTACAACAGTTCAATAAAGCAGACCACCATTTTAAAATAAACTTTTTACTGAACAGGAACTTGGTATGAAACATATACAAGAGATTGCGGACACAAAGTTTTATGAACAGATTCCTTTACCTTTTCACTCTTATCCTCTATCTTTACTTTTCCTCTTTACTTTTTCACTTGTCCTCTGTCTCCACTGTTTCTCACTACTTCACCACTACCCAGCTTGACTTTACAGTCCTGTTAAGCAAGTGTCCTTTACTCGACCTGCAGTTCCACGTCTTCTTTCCCCTTAGGGTTGTCAGTATGGCCACAACTTATCTTCTCTAATGCTGATGCTCTAGAACTCCCGGCCAGGACAATCTGTTCATCTCACCTACTCAGTACTGTCTAGGCCCGTTAGCTTGCAAGTTTTAAACTCCAGGCCTTCCTGCTAGGCGTCCTCTCCCAGGACCTGTCTCTGAACAATCATTCTGTCTCTCAGTCACTTCTGCTCCCGATCTAGCTATCCCTTTCCTCTTGTTTCCATTCACTTAGAGGCACTCCAGAATTCAGCACTGCTCACAATAGACCTTAGGTCTTCTTACTATGCACTCCAGGCTCTATCTGCCTCACTACCAGGAAACAGTTTCTCTTTCCTTTCAGCTTATCCTTAGCCCCAAACTTAACTCAAACTGTTCCTACTCCCTGTCTGTTACTGAGCAGAACACAGCTTTCTCACAGTACTGTGTAAAACATTAATCTATCTTGCCCTACTGTCTGGCACAACACAGTCTATCACTAACAGCGCATATTACAACTCATATTGCAAATCATTAACATTTATTACATTATACATCATATTTCAAATTACACTACATTACATTAAATTTGTTTCTTCAAGGGGGAACGTGGGCAGTATGTCCATTTCCTTACACAACCACAGCTCTTCTGTTGATTATGCAGCCTGGTATGACATTACATGTGTGCTACGCCACAATGATGATACCGCTCCAGGTTAGCTAATCAAAAATGAAGCCAGAGATACCAGCAGATAGGTGTTGGCACACTGCTCTACTGTCCTGAAGCTACAGATTACAGGGTCATGTAAAAGTTTGGACACCCCTGGTCAAAATCACTCTTATTATGAACAGATAAGCAAATTGAAGAAGAAATGATCTCTAAAAAGACTAAAGTTAAAGATGACACATTTACTTTGTATTTTAGGCAAAAAAAAAATATATACACATATATATATATATAGTAATTTTTTACATTTCAAAATTAAAAAATGGAAAATCAGACAGATGCAAATGTTTTGGCACACTTGGAGATTTGTGTGCTCAGATAATTTTGACCAAGATTTCAGACCTTAATTAGCCTGTTAGGGCTATGGTTTGTTCACTATCATCATTAGAATAGGTCAGGTGATGCAAATTTCATGGGTTCTTCTAAACAGCTGCCATATATTCTGAAAATTATGTATGCCCACAAAGTAGCAGATGGCTATAAGAAGATTGCAAAGCAATTTCAAGTTGCCCTTTCCTCAGTTTGAAATGTAATTAAGAAATGGCAGCTAACAGGAACAGTGGAGGTCAAGATAAGGTCTGGATGACCAAGCAAAATTTCAGTGAGAGCTGCTCGTAGGATTGTTAGAGTGGCAAATCAGAACCCCCGCTTAACTGCCAAGGACCTTCACAAAGATTTAGCAGACTCCGCAGTTGTGGTACATTGTTTTACAGTTTAGAGACACCTACTCAAATATGGCCTTCATGGAAGAGTCATCAGAAAACCTCTTCTGCTTCCTCACCATAAAATATAGTGTTTGAAGTATGCAAAAGAACATCTAAACAAGCCTGATGCATTTTGGAAACAAGTTCTGTGGACCGATTAGGTTAAAATTGAACTCTTTGGCCATAATATCAAAGGCATGTGTGGAGAAAAAAGGGCACAGAATTTCAGGAAAAGAACAACTCACCAACAATTAAGCATGGAGGTGGCTCAATCATGCTTTGGGGTTGTGTTGCAGCCAATAGCACAGGGAACATTTCATGGGTAGTGGGAAGAATGGATTCAATGAAATTTCAACAAATTATTGTTGCAAACATAACACTATCTGTAAAAAAGCTGGAGTAGAAAAGATGATGGCTTCTTCAAATGGATAATGATCCTAAACACACGTCAAAATCCACAATAGACTACCTGAAAAGGTGCAAGCCGAAGGTTTTACAATTTACCTCATTGTCCCCTTATCTGAACATCATTGAAAATCTGTGGCTAGACCTCAAAATAGCAGTGCATGCAAGACGACCCTGGAATCTCACAGAACTGAAAAAATTTACCAAGGAAGAATGGATGAAAATCCCTCAAACAAGAATTGAAATTCTGTTGTCTGGCTACAAAAAGTGTTTACAAGCTGTGACACTTTTAAAAGGGGGTGTTACTAGGTACTAACCATGCAGGGTGCCCAAACTTTTGCACCGGTCCATTTTCCTTTTTGTAATTTTTAAAATGTAAAAGATGAAAAAAATATATATATTTATATAATATATGTTATATACATATAACATATTTTACCTAAAATACAAAGGAAATGTGTCATCTTTAACTTTAGCCCTTTTAGAGATCATTTAATCTTCAATTTGCTTAACTGTTCACAATAACAGTCATTTCGACCAGAAGTGCCCAGACTTTTACATGCCATGGCATGACTGACTTTTACTGACATGGCCTCTGGACCAGGTCCTGCAACTCGATTTGCACCATCTCTAGTGTCCATATGTCCATATATCCACCCTTTCCTTATCTACGAATTTTGTTAAAGTGTATTGGTCATTTAATCAGAATATGAAATAAATGCATTGTTATGTAGTTCTGGTGTTTCATATCATTTCTAGTGTTGAGCGAGCATGCTCGACACTGCTCGGTACTCGCTCGAGCATCTCACTACTCGGGATGTTCGGCGAGCACCGAGCATTTCCGGGTTACTCGGGCGGGAGCTCGCGTCTTCGCCCTGCACGTTTGGTGCTCTTTACAGAGCCAATGAACATGCAGGGATTGCCAGCCAGTCACTGTAATGCCGCAGCCATGTTGTTTGTGGGCATTACAGTGATTGGCTGGCCGCACAGCATCACCTCGAGTATTTAAAACGTCGCGCCACCATCTTGGACACAGTCGCTCCGGATCAGACAGTGTAGGGTCAGTGCTGCTGAGCTAGGGAGAGATTTATACTCCGAAATAGTTAGTGTAGGGTCTCTAAAGCCTGCCAAATCAAACAAACAGTCCTTCTCAGGACTAATATCCATCTCAGATATCAGGCAGGCAGGCAGGCTGTATAGGAGACGCAGTGGTTATACCAGCAAACGCTGCATTACAGTCCTGTGTGCTCCTGTTGGTCAAATTGCCAGACTTATCACCCTGGTCTCAGGGGCCAGGAAAATTTTTTTTTTTTGTCATCTAAATCCTGTATTTTTTTTTTCCTTAGTCAGACTGTCCAACTACGCGTCTTATTAACCTTTTGGTATCCCCCCCCCCCAAAAAAAAAAATTTAGTGTGTCTGTGACTGTTCAGACACCAATATATCTGTTTAAAAGAGTCTGGTGTAGGCCAGAAAAATATAGCTGTGGTTTTGCAGTTCCACGGGTCAAATCTCTGTATTATCCTGTTTTTGGCAAGTTTTGCCGTAAGAAAAAACTGTAAAAGTGTCTCCCTGACTGGTCAGAGACCAATATATCAGTTTAAAAGAGTCTGGTGTAGGTCAGAAAAATCTAACTGTGGTTTTGCAGTTCCACGGGTCAAATCTCTGTATTAACCTGTTTTTGGAATTTTTTGCTGTAAAAAAAAAACGTAATAGTGTCTCCCTGACTGGTCAGACACCAATATATCAGTTTGAAAGAGTCTGATGTAGGCCAGAAAAATATAACTGTGGTTTTGCAGTTCCACGGTTCAAATCTCTGTATTATCCAGCTTTTGGTATTTTTTCCATAAAGAAAGAAAGTAATAGTGTCTCCCTGATTGTTCAGACACAAATATATCTGTTTGAAAGATTCTGGTGTAGGCCAGAAAAATATAACTGTGGTTTTGCAGTTCCACGGTTCAAATCTCTGTATTATCCAGCTTTTGGTATTTTTTCCGTAAAGGAAAACAGTAATAGTGTCTCCCTGATTGTTCAGACACAAATATATCTGTTTGAAAGATTCTGGTGTAGGTCAGAAAAATATAACTGTGGTTTTGCAGTTCCACGTTTCAAATCTCTGTATTATCCAGCTTTTGGTATTTTTTCCCTAAAGAAAAACAGTAATAGTGTCTCCCTGATTGTTCAGACACAAATATATCTGTTTGAAAGATTCTGGTGTAGGCCAGAAAAATATAACTGTGGTTTTGAAGTTCCACGGTTCAAATCTCTGTGTTATCCAGCTTTTGGTATTTTTTCCGTAAAGAAAAACAGTAAAAGTGTCTCCCTGATTGTTCAGACACAAATATATCTGTTTGAAAGATACTGGTGTAGGCCAGAAAAATATAACTGTGGTTTTGCAGTTCCACGGTTCAAATCTCTGTATTATCCAGCTTTTTGCCTGTTTTACGTAAAAAAAAAAAAAAGTGTCTCCTTGTCTGTTCAGTCACAAATATATCTGTTTAAAAGATTCTGGTGTAGGCCAGAGAAATAGAACTGTGGTTTTCCTCTTCCACGGTCCTAATCTCCTTTTTATTACCCTTTTTCCATTGATATTGTGAGTGTAAGCTGTTTTACTTAATTTACAATGGGCAAGGCGCGAGGCAAGGGACGTGGAACTGGACGTTCTGGTGATGGTGCATGTAGAGGATGGGCCGTGGCCAAGGTGAAAATGTGCCACAACCAACAGCCACATCTCCTCGCTCCCACTTCTTGACCAAATTACTAGGGAAGCACACTACAACACCAGTATTGCGAACTGATCAATGTTAACAGGTTATTAATTGGATAGCAGATAATACTTCCAGTTACCTGGGCACCACCACCTCCGGTCTGTCTTCCACACGGTCAAGTTTTAGTAGCCGTGAGTCTTGACCGCATACTTCTCCTCACCCTGATGCTCCTTCCTCCCACCATGCCGAGCGTCATCAGACAGAAACTGATTCCACACTTGGACACTGTGAAGAGCTGTTCACTGGTCCATTTCCATATTTGTGCCCCTCGCCTGCTCCGATTGAAGTGGTGGAAGAGGAGATCCCATGTAGCGATGCCCAAATATTTGAACAGCAACGGCAACAGGAAGTCGACGCTGGCAATTTGTCACAAGAGGTGGACGATGACGAGACACAATTGCCACGAAGTGAGGAGGAGGATCGTGGTGCGCAAGTGGAAGAGGAGGAGGTGGTGGATGATCTAGTAACTGACACAACATGGCAGGAGGACACGCAGAGCGAGGCCAGCAGCACACAGGGGGAGGGAGGCAGAGTACCCCAACAGGCAGGAAGAAGCAGTGTGGTGGCCGCACACAGAAGGCGGGCAACAGTTCCCTGTAACACCAACACGAGGGACATTGCCAGTACAACCGGTAGGTCTTCCAGAGTCTGGAATTTTTTTAAAGACTCTGCTGATAACCCCAAAAAGGCCATTTGTACCACCTGTCATGCCAGCATCAGCAGGGGTGACAAAACTACCAGACTGACCACCACCAGCATGATCAAGCACATGGCAGCAAAGCACCCGACTTTGTGGGGCGAAACCCAGGGTCCACAACCAGTGTCAGCGGGTGTCACCACTGCTTCTTCCGCTGTTGTGCATGTAATAGAACCCCCTGTTTTGCGTGCAAGGCAATCCCCTGTCCATACTGCATGCAAAGATGCCCCCTCCTCTGAGTCTTCACATGTTATGCCAGTTTCTCAAGAAACAGCATCAACATCCACGTCCACGTCCTACCGCAGCGTTCAAATGTCCATATCCCAGACCTTTGAACGAAAGCACAAATTCGCAGCTAAAGCCCCACAGGCCACAGTCCTAAGTTCGCACATTTCACGACTGCTTGCGTTGGAAATGCTGTCTTTTAGGCTGGTGGAGACGGAATCCTTCCGCAACATTATGTTGGTGGCCGTCCCTTGGTACTCGGTCCCCCACTATTTTCCTCGGTGTGCCATCCCCGCACTACACAAGCACATGTCCCAAAACATCTGCCGTGCCCTCAACAACGCAGTTACTGGGAGAGTCCACCTGACAATGGACACGTGGACAAGTGCTTGTGGCCAGGGACAGTACATCTCCCTGACGGCACACTGGGTAAACATAGTGGAAGCCGGGACCCAGTCGGACCTTGGGATGGAACACATCCTCCCCACACCGAGGATTGCGGGTCCTATGCCAGTCAGAGTTGCACCCACACTGTACAGCTCCTGCACCTCTTCCTCCTCCTCCTCCTCATGTTCAGCCTCCATCTCAGATATCACCACATCAGTTACAAGCTGGAAGCACTGCAGTACTGCCTCAGCCAACCGGCAACAGGCTGTGCTGAAACTCATAAGCTTAGGTGAGAAACCTCACACTGCTTGTGAGTTGTGGACAGCTGTGAAAGAGCAGGCAGATCTGTGGCTGAGACCGCTGAACCTACATCCAGGCATGGTTGTGTGACAATGGCCGTAACCTAGTGGCGGCTCTGAGGCGAGGCGAGATTACACACGTACCATGCCTGGCTCATGTGCTTAACCTCGTGGTTCAGCGGTTTCTTAAATCGTACCCCAAGTAACTTTGAGGAGTGCACCAAGATGGTGAGTGGCGATGACGCCATCATTAGCGTCAGCATCCCACTGTTATGATCTGCAACATGTACTAAGGAAAGATAGGGGAAAGCTGTCCCTACAGTAAGACTAAGCTGAATCCCTACGATGTAGTGGGCTGCCTGTTCCTAGTGAACAGACCCGCCTTAGTCCTCGGCTAGTCTGAACGAAGACCTATAGAATTAAGGGAGGGGTCCCTAAAAGAACTAAGGACTGGAACAAAAATGGGACACCTCCTAAGCAGAAGTTGTTGCAGAACACAAAAAGACAAACTGACAAAAAGTACTAGAGGTCCCAGAGGACAAAGAGAACTGACAGAGATAGGCACTGAAGCACCAGGCTAGCAAAAAAGTCAAACCACACTGAAGTTCAGCACAGCCATAAGGGCGGAGCTGGATTATAAAGGCAAATGGTCACATGACCGCAAAACACAAGATAGAAAGGTCCATCTCAAAGCCCTCGCTGGAGACAAGTGCCCAAAAAACTAATTGTCTGCACAGCGACTCACATTTCTCCAGCTTAGCAAAGAGTGAATTATCACTCAATAACTGCAAAACTTCACGTACACTCTGCCAATGGGACTCTAGATCTGGTGAATAAATCAAAATGTCATCCAAATACACAACTACATTCTTACCAATCAAACGTCTCAGAATGTCATTAATAAGGTTCTGAAAAAATGCAGGTGCATAGGTAAGACCAAAAGGCATCACCAGATTCTCAAAATGACCTACCGGAGTGTTAAAAGCAGTTTTCCATTCATCACCCTCCTTCACACGTAACAAATTGTATGCCCCCTGGAGATCAATTTTGAAGAACCACTTGGCTCTCATTAACTGGTTAAACAAGTCAGGAATTAACGGCAATGGGTAGGAATTGAGTACGGTAATCTTATTAATTTCACGAAAATCCAGACATGGACGTAAACCGCCGTCCTTTTTTTTAACAAAGAAGAATCCAACTGCCACAGGCGACTTAGAAGGTCTAATGTGACCAGCAGCCAGGCTAGTCTGTATGTACTCCTCCAAGGCCTTACTTTCAGGGATAGTCAGATTAAACAAGCGACTTTTGGGAAGAGTAGCACCCGGAACAAACTCAATGGGGCAATCATAATCCCTATGAGGAGGTAAAATTCGACTCCTCCTCTGAAAAAACCCTCCAAAAATCTTGAATAGGTACCGGTAATTCCCCTTTTTCCACAGCCGCAATGTGACCATTACAACATTTATCATAGCACTTCGGACTCCAAGACTTAATCACATTAGTAGACCAGGCCAATAAATGATTGTGCAGTTTTAACCAAGGCAATCCTAGAACGACCGGAGAGGGTAAATTATTCAAAACAACTAAGTCCAAAATTTCTTGGTGAACTCCATTGATAGTGAGGGGAAATGCAGCAGTCTTTTGAGTAATACATTTCAAGGGAGTGTTATCAATTGCAATCACAGAAATAGGTGATGACAAAGGTTTGGATTTCAATTTAAGGTTTTCCAAAAACGCTTTATCAATCACATTAAGTGTTGAACCACAATCCACAAATACCTGAAATTCAATCAAATCTCCCTGCAGAGTAGTACTCCCAGAAAGACATACTCCTGCAGAGTGTAAACAAACTATACGGGCGGAACTGACCTTTTTTTTCTTTACTTAAACGACGCTCACAATGCTTAATCAAATGGTCAGCTTTACCACAATAAAGACACAATCCCTCGGCGAATCTCCGATCTCTTTCTTGAGAGAGGAGTGACATTGCCCCAACCTCTATCGGTTCCCCACCATCAGAGCAGATTTTCAGGGGACTAGGACCTGACATTACAGGAGTCTTTATCTCATTCTGCCTGCACTTCAGTCTCCTGTCTATATGAACAGCTAACTGCATAGCTTCCTGCAGAGTCTCAGGTGAAGGGAATGCAATTAGAAAATCCTTAATCCTTTCACTCAGACCAGCAAGGAATAAACATCTCAGTGACTAATCATTCCACTTAACTTCTGAAGCCCATCTCCTGAAGTGTGTGCAATAATTTTCAACATTACCTGACCCCTGATTCAAACGTCTAAGTTCTGATTCAGCAGATGAGACTCGATCAGGATCGTCATATAATAGCCCCATAGCAGAAAAAAATTCTTCAACAGACCTTAAACACGGATCATTAGGCTGGAAAGAAAAGGCCCACCCATGTGGTTCATTGCGCAAAAGTGACATAATAAAACCAATGCGCTGTGATTCATTCCCAGAGGATCTTGGTCTGAAACAAAAATATAACAAACAAGCATTTTTAGAGGAAAACAAATCTTGCTGTTTACCATAAAAAACATCAGGCAGTCCTACCTTGGGTTCGACAAAATGCGCTGCAGGACAGCTACTCCCGTGTTGCTGAATCTCGGCCACCTCCAGAGACAATCCCTGCAGGTGTTGAGCCAAATCCTGGATGGAAACCATACTGATCCTCGAATTTCTTTCCTTTTATTTTTTTGGGCTGGACTTACTGTTATGTTCTGCAACATGTACTAAGGAAAGATAGGGGAAAGCTGTCCCTACAGTAAGACTAAGCTGAATCCCTACGATGTAGCGGGCTGCTTGTTCCTAGTGAACAGACCCGCCTTAGTCCTCGGCTAGTCTGAACGAAGACCTATAGAATTAAGGGAGGGGTCCCTAAAAGAACTAAGGACTGGAACAAAAATGGGACACCTCTTAAACAGAAGTTGTTGCAGAACACAAAAAGACAAACTGACAAAAAGTACTAGAGGTCCAAGAGGACCAAGCGAACTGACAGAGATAGGCACCGAAGCACCAGGCTAGAAAAACAGTCAAACAACACTGTAGTCCAGCACAGCCATAAGGGCGGAGCTGGAATAAAAAGGCAAATGGTCACATGACCGCAAAACACAAGATAGAAAAAACTAACAGGAGGGTTCTAACACCCACTTGTCTGTCTTTTGCAACGTTCTCTGCAGAGAATTAAAGAGGAGGCATTGCAGCCAGAGTATGATGAGATGGATCAAGAAGCCAAACGGGCGATTACACATATCCCAGCCTCATCTCATCCCAACGTGCATTGGGGGACAATGAGGGAGAGGAGGAGGAGGAGGAAGAACAGGAGCTGGTATCATGCGCTGTAGACGGTAGTACCTGTACAACTGTCATACCGTCGGTTCAGCGTGGGTGGCCTGAGGACAGGGGGGAGGAGGAGGAGGAGGAGCGCATGGTCAGTCGTCATCTTGGTGAGGACACGGAAGTCTAACCCGTTACCAGTCTGGCACGCATGGCTGACTTTATGTTACGCTGCCTTAACCATGACCCTAGCGTTGTAAAAATGTTGGGTGACAGTCATTACTGGTTGGTGACACTTTTAGACCCCCGCTACAAGGAGAACTTTCACCCTCTTATTCCTGAGGTGGAGAGGTCTACAAAAATGGGGCAGCACCAGAAGGCCCTTGCTGCAGAACTGTTAAAAAAATTCCCATCTGAACACGCTAGCGGCAGAGGTCACAGTTCGTTGACCAACCAAGGCGTACAGGCGAGAGAGACGCAACTTCAATCCAGCAGAGGCAGGGGAACACTGTCAACATTCTGTGACAGTTTTCTGAGACCTGCTCAGCTTACAGGCCCTGAGGCGCAGGGTACTCTCACAAGGAGTGGAAAGTTTCAAAAGATGGTGAGGGAGTACCTTGCCGACCGTACCAACGTCATCCGTGATTCCTCTGTGCCTTTTAGTTATTGGGTATCCAAGCTGGACACTTGGAATGAACTCGCTCTGTACGCCTTGGAGGTCCTGGCCTGCCCTGCCGCTAGCGTGTTATCGGAGCGTGTTTTTAATGCCGCTGGGGGAATTATAACTGATAAGCTCACTCGCCTGTCAACTGACAATGCTGACAAGCTGACCCTTATCAAAATGATCAAGGGCTGGATTGGGCCAGACTTCTCATCACCACCAAATGACAGTGGAGTAACATAAAGTCAAATCCACTGTGTTATTTCGGGAGGTGTATTCCCATGCACCGCTTCACACCCACACATGGGTATACGCTTCCTCATTTCGGCTGTATTTTGCTCATCTCCTTATCCTCAGCCTCCACCACCACTATACCACCAGGGTGACCTTGGTCCGTGTTGCCAGCATTGCAAGTCCCTCCCTCCTATTTTTTGGCAGCTTTTGCTTGGAAGGCATAGGCAAAGACTATGGGAGACCCACTCCCCAATAATGGGAATAATGTTTTTAAGATGCTGTACTGCAAGGCTCTTCCAAGGGGCATTAAAACCGTCTTGATAAGGTACTTCGACATCCACCATTCTTCCAAGGGGCATTTAAACCGTCTTGTTAAGCTACTGTGTCCTCCACCACTCTTCCAAGGGGCATTAAAACTGTCTTGTTAAGCTACTGCGACCTGCACCATTCTTCCAAGGGGCATTAAAACTGTCTTGCTAAGCTACTGCGACCTCAACCACTTCTCCAAGAGGCATTAAAACTGTCTTGTTAAGCTACTGCGACCTCCACCACTTTTCCCAGGGGCACTAAAACCGTCCTGTTAAGCTACTGCGACCTCCACCACTTTTCCCAGGGGCATTGATATTGTCTTTTTATTCCAATGTGACCTCCACGTCTCTTCCAAGGGGCATTAAAACCGTCTTTTTAAGCTACTGCGACCTCCACGTCTCTTCCAAGGGGCATTTAAATGGTCTTTTTAAGCTACTGTGACCTCCACCGCCCTTCAAAGGGGCATTAAAACCATCTTTTTAAGCTACTGTGACCTCCACCGCCCTTCCAAGGGGCATTAAAACCATCTTTTTAAGCTACTGAGACCTGCACAACTTCTCCAATGGGCATTAAAACCACCTTGTTAAGCTACTGCGACCTCCACCACTTTTCCAAGGGGCATTAAAACCGTCTTATTGAGCTACTGCGACCTCCACGTTTCTTCCAAGAGGCATTAAAACAGTCTTGTTAAGCTACTGTGACCTCCATGTCTCTTCCAAGGGGCATTAAAACCATCTTGTTAAGCTACAGCAACCTCCACGTCTCTTCCAAGGGGCATTAAAACCATCTTGTTAAGCTAGTGCGACCTCCACGTCTCTTCCAAGGGGCATTAAAACCGTCTTGTTAAGCTACTGTGACCTCCACCACTTTTCCAAGGGGCATTAAAACCGTCTTGTTAAGCTACTGCGACCTCAACCACTTTTCCAAGGGGCATTAAAACCGTCTAGTTAAGCTACTGCGACCTCCACGTCTCTACCAAGGGGCATTAAAACCATGTTGTTAAGCTACTGTGACCTCCACGTCTCTTCCCAGGGGCATTAAAACCGTCTTGATAAGCTAATGCAACCTCCACGTCTCTTCCAAGGGGCATTAAAACCGTCTTGTTAAGCTACTTCAACCTCCACGTCTCCTCCAAGGGGCATTAAAACCGTCTTGTTAAGCTACTGCAACCTCCACATCTCTTCCAAGGGGCATTAAAACCGTCTTGTTAAGCTACAGCGACATCCACGTCTCTTCCAAGGTGCATTAAAACCATTTGTTAAGCTACTGCGACCTCCACCACTTTTCCAAGGGGCATTAAAACCATCTTGTTAAGCTGCTGCGACCTGCACGTCTCTTCCAAGGTGCATTAAAACCGTCTTGTTAAGCTACTGCGACCTCCACGTCTCTTCCAAGGGGCATTAAAACCGTCTTGATAAGCTACTGCAACCTCCACGTCTCTTCCAAGGGGCATTAAAACCGTCTTGTTAAGCTACTGCGACCTCCACCACTTTTCCAAGGAGAATTGAAACCGTCTTGTTAAGCTACTGTGACCTCCACCACTTTTCCAAGGGGCATTAAAACCATCTTGTTAAGCTACTGCGACCTCCACGTCTCTTCCAATGGGCATTAAAACCATCTTATTAAGCTACTGCGTCCTCCACGTCTTTTCCAAGGGGCATTAAAACCGTCTTGTTAAGCTACTGCAACCTCCACGTCTCTTCCAAGGGGCATTAAAACCGTCTTGTTAAGCTACTGCAAACTCCACGTCTCTTCCAAGGGGCATTAAAACCGTCTTGTTAAGCTACTGGGACCTCCACGTCTCTTCCAAGGGGCATTAAAACCGTCTTGTTAAGCTACTGCGACCTCCACGTCTCTTCCAAGGGGCATAAAATCCATCTTGTTAAGTTACTGCAAACTCCACGTCTCTTCCAAAGGGCATTAAAACCGTCTTGTTTAGCTACTGCGACCTCCACGTCTCTTCCAAGGGGCATTAAAACCGTCTTGTTAAGCTACTGCAACCTGCACGTCTCTTCCAAGGGACATTAAAACCGTCTTGTTAAGCTACTGCAACCTCCACGTCTCTTCCAAGGGGCATTAAAACAATCTTGTTAAGTTACTGCGACCTCCACGTCCCTTCCAAGGGGCATTATAACCGTCTTGCTAAGCTAGTGCAACCTCCACGTCTCTTCCAAGGGGCATTAAATGCGTCTTGTTAATCTGCTGCGACCTCCACCACTTTTCCAAGGGGCATTAAATCCATCTTGTTAAGCTACTGCGACCTCCACCACTTCTCCAAGGTGCATTAAAACTGTCTTGTTAAGCTACTGCGACCTCTACCACTTTTGCAAGGGGCATTAAAACCATCTTGTTAAGCTACTGCACGCTCCACGTCTCTTCCGACGGGCACTAAAACCGTCTTGTTAAGCTACTGCGACCTCCACGTGTCTTCCAAGGGGCATAAAAACCATTAGTTAAGCTACTGCGACCTCCACGTCTCTTCCAAGGGGCATTAAAACCATCTTGTTAAGCTACTGTAACCTCCACGTCTCTTCCAAGGGACAGTAAAACCGTCTTGTTAAGCTACTGCGACCTCCACGTCTCTTCCATGGGGCATTAACACCGTCTTGTTAAGCTACTGCTACCTCCACGTCTCTTCCAAGGGGCATTAAAACCGTCTTGTTAAGCTACTGCGACCTCCACGTCTCTTCCAAGGGGCATTTAAATTGTCTTGTTAAGCTTCTGCAACCTCCACGCCTCTTCCAGGGTGCATAAAAACCGTCTTGTTAAGCTACTGCAACCTCCACGTCTCTTCTAAGGGGCATTAAAACCATCTTGTTAAGCTACTGCTACCTCCACGTCTCTTCCAAGGGGCATTAAAACCACCTTGTTAAGCTACTGTGACCTCCACGTCTCTTCCAAGGGGCATTAAAACCGTCTTGTTAAACCATTCTGAACTCCACAGCTCTTCCAAGGGGCATTGAAATGTTGTTTTTAATTTGCTCTAACCTGCATGACTCTTCCAACGGGCATTGCATTTCCTCCTAATTTTAGTCAGCTTTTGCTTTCCAATGCATAGGCGAACACTAAGGGAGACCCACTCCCTAATAATGGGTAGAAGGATTTTAGTGTGCTGTAATCCACGTCTGTTTCAAGGGCCATTGCAGTTCCTCATAATTTTTGGAAAGCATTCCATTCACTGCTTAGGCCAACAGTGCACAGGAGACCCAATTTCTATAAATGGAAAAAACAGTTTAGTTAAGGCCCTCTGTCCTCCATGTCACTTCCAAGGGGCATTGGAGTGCCTCGAAAATTTTGGTAGTCATTGCACTCACTGTATGCCCTATAACTGTGCAGCCAAACCGCTCCTTTTGGTACAGAAACATATCCTACAAGACATGTGTGGTTGACTGGCCTGATATTGATGTGAATGGTCCCTGTTCCTCCTGCTCTTTCTCCTTTGCCACCACCTCATCCATCATTCATCACCTGAAGCTTTGTTTTAATGGGAGTCATAAAACTGGGATAGTAGCAGGAAAACATCCAGCAATCCTCGGAGGAGGTAGGATATGCGCCAACACACTGACCTCATCAGGCCTAGCCGCTACTACATATATGCGCTTGCATTCCAAGGAACAGAAAGCTAAGGAGATGGATGTGTGGCACCCCTGAGGGTTCAGTCACCATAGGGGTACTGCACCTCAGTAGAGGTGTGGTATCTCCTCTTCCAGGTAAGGATGGAGCACTTCTCAGGACCCTACTTCACAATTCAACACTTCACCACTCCGGTTCTGTAGGGGGCCTAAAGGCACCAGGGTGCTGCCCTGACCCGGGATATAGGGGATGGGGGGGAACCAAAGTTAGGGGGAACCATTTAGTGGGTGAGAGTGGAGGACACACTTTTAGGTTACACTTATTCATTCATATTTAATCTACAGCCATCTCAGGTTCAAGGTCTTTGATTGTGATCTTTATCGCTGATTGTGGCCTTCTGTTAGAACCTGCAGCCTATTGTAGATACACGGTCCTCGTTCTCTGGCCTTGAGACGAGGAGCGGGTCAGAGTTAACCACTGCCTCTACCCGGTTAAGGTCCCTACCTAAGAAGGCCTGGAGGGGAGCAGAGGAGACCAGCTCCACAGGCAAAAGGATCCCAGGGGGATGTGGACAGAGCGGCACACGCCACCTGTATTTTTTATTCTGGCCTAGTCAGAGGGACTCTTGCTGCAAGAGGGGTGACCGGCCCCCGATATCTGACTCTATTACTTCACGTCTCAGTCAGAAAAACCCGGAGGCTTAGTGGATCCCAGGAGGGATACGGACGGAGCGGCATACGCCACCTGTACCTCACTACCTGCATTCATCCAGTGGGACCCGGCCTTACACCTAGTTCTAACCACACATACAGTCAAGTGAAGACTTAGTGGGAGAACTCACCAAGGAGAGGAACACACACACCAGAGGGGTCTCGACAGGTGCTCCTGATCTATCTGGAAAGTGCTGGACCCCCTTCCTGGTGGCCGCAGCACGCCGCGAGGAGCAGAGGGAAGCTTTGCGGCTAAAGTACATCTGAATGTGAGTAAAAACCCTGGATGACTTCACACCCCGCTTCAGCCTGTTATTTCCTGCGCGGCACTGCACCCACCATCCTTCCTCACACTGCCCTGAGGTCCGCTCCGCCTGCGGGGAGCCATCCCATCTTAGCTGCCTGTAACACCGGCCTCAGTGGACTGAAGCAGCGCTGGTGTCCTTCACCGGGAACCGTAGGTGGCGTAGTCGGAAAATTACCACTCAACCCTGAAAGCCCATTAAATCTTTTATGTGACGGCCCTGGGCACGGACCGGGTCCAGGCCACGACTGCAACCCCCAACATCTGACCCGGTTCCGAGTAACCCCATCTCTCAGGGAGGGCAGAGAGCGTCACAGATGGCCTCATGATCATGAATAATTTACTCGTTGTGTAGGAGGCCGACCACTGCTGCTGTCTACCTTTTGAACTTTGTGTTGAAGCCTGATTGACCCAGGACTCGCAATCCTCTATGTCTGGAGGATGTGTTGCATCCCAGTGTCCAACTGTGTCCCGGCTTCCACAATATTAACCCAGTGTGAAGGCGTGAGATGGACCATCTCTGGCCACATTCACTTGTCCACGTGTTTGTGGTTAGGCTGTCCTTCAAATAGGGGCGGCTGGGGACCATTTATGGACACCCGGCCGCCCCCAGGTGGCTGGGGACCGTGTGTGGACACCCGGCCGCGGGGAGGCTGGGGACCGAGTATGGACACCCGGCCGCCGGGCGGCTGGGGACTGAGTATGGATACCAGGCCACCGACGCAGCCATGATGTGGTGGCCAGATTCCGCCTCCACATGCCTAAAAGGCCCAATTTCAAGTGCAAGCAAGCTAGCAGTATGGTATTGCAGCCTGGGGGTGGGTGGGTGGCAGGCTGCACACTTACGCTTGCATTCCAATAAAACAAAGCAGATGCTAACTTCTATCATCATCATGCTCCTCACCTTGGCACTCTCAACTCCCCTAATGGAGAAGCCAGAGCCCACCGGAGGAGTCTGGTTCTCTGGTGGGCTCATCCAATGCTGCCCTAAAGCAGGCCGGGCTAAGAAAAGTGTGTGGGGGGAAGTTGGCAGGAGAAATAGGGGCCGCTGGGGACCATTTATGGACACCCGGCTGCCCCCAGGCGGCTGGGGACAGTGTGTGGACACCCGGCTGCGGGTGGCTGGGGACCGAGTATGGACACCCGGCCGCCCCCTGGCGGCTGGGGACCGAGTGTGGACACCCGGCCGGCAGGCGGCAGGGGACTGAGTATGGATACCAGGCCGCCGACGCAGCCATGACGTGGTGGCCAGATTCCGCCTCCACATGCCTAAAAGGCCCAATTTCAAGTGCAAGCAAGCTAGCAGTATGGTATTGCAGCCAGGGGGTGGGTGGGTGGCAGGCTGCATACTTGCGCTTGCATTGCAAGGAATAGGGGAGGTACAATTGAACACTGCCCTGGGACAAGGACTTGCACGGGGATAGTTGCAAGTCAGCATCTTCTGATGCGGCAAGGATCACTTCAAAAGGTCACACTTTTAGGCAGTGACTTGGGTATCAGAGATGCTTCCAGGGGTCTTCCCCATGCTGTTCCCATGTCTTTTCAGCACTGTATGCATGTGTCACACAGCACATGGCCAGATAAGGTTGTAAAATGTTAAAATGACATTTCTCGGTGAATTCATTTGTCACGGTTGAAAGCAATACAAAAGTGCAAAAACGCATAAAAAATGCTACTTGTGAACATAGCCCAAGGTGTGGAGGAGTATTTTTGTTTTTGGTTATTTATTTTACCTTATACACAAGTCTTTACCCTGGAAAGGAAGTTCCTTAACATATTTCACAGGAAAACCATTTCAGTTTAGTTTTTGAACGTTTTATTGTGAGCCCGTAAAAGTGGCTTAATACCTTTGACCACGTTGTTGACAGCAGTGACCTGGGGGTCAGAAATTCTTCCTGGAGTGATCCCCATGCTGTCCCCATGTCAACTGAACACTGTCACTATCGTTTTGGGCACTTTTTAGACTTTCTACAGACTGAAGGGGGTACCGCTGCAAAAATGCTCGGGTCTCCCATAGACTAACATTGGGCTGGTTGCTCAGGTCGAGCAACCGAGTATCACAGCGAGCTCAGCCCGAGCTTTGAGCACCCGAGCATTTTAGTGCTCGCTCAACACTAATAATTTCCTGACAGTATTTAGAACACATACCTGGGTTATATTAATTGATATATTTATATTTTAATTTGATTTTTTCAATAAATTCTATTTCATCTAAATTGTGTTAATACATTTTGTGTTAATCCTATTACTGGTTCAGATGCTCATTTTCTTATCTGATCTGCTATTCTCATGGTGCAGAACCATATATACCAGCCCTATAGTACAGGGTACATTCTTTATTTAATATGGCTTAAATTACCTACTTAAATTTACAATTATTATTCTGTATGTACTTAGAATGAATGCTAATATTGGCTTACTCCCAAAAGAAAGCAGACACCCCCAAAAGAATCACACTCACCAGATCCCAAACAATTACATTTACAAGTGGATGGGCTCTCACACACAAATCTGTGTCACTGTCAAGTTCCCCTGACAATGGTTGACCAGAATCAGTATCACTCATGCTCAAGCAGAGTGATACTGGTACCTGATCTGTGTATGAGAGCTGCAGTGCAATGCAACTGGAATGGCGAGGGACCTGAGAGCGACGCAGATCTCTGTGTGAGAGCCCTTCCACCATCAGCACTTGCCAACTCTAATTGTTTGGGGTTTGTTCAGTATGATTATTTTGGGGTATCCGCTTTCTTTGTTGAATTCTGCTGTATTCTTTTTTTAGCTGCCTTGCCACTTTTTTACTGAACTACAACTAGGGCTTTTCGAGTAGGGCGTATATTTTAAGTATTCTCCAAAAAGCCTGAAAAATCATGCCAGGGCATATTTCCGGGGTAGGTCTTATTTTCAGGGTGTAATTTGGCTGCCAGACAGGTCCTTGAGGGGAGATGTATCATTGAGGTTGGTAGCTTCGGTGATGTAAACCCAGGAAAGCATGCTCCAACACATATAGTGCTGAGAGGATTGATAGGGCGTACCAGGGCCGGGTTTTATAAGCAGTCATAAGAGATGGGAGGGAATTGCCGCTCACATATCCCCACCACAGGGGCGTGGTTTGTAAATAAAATGGGGACCAAATGTCTCATTTACTGTCTGTGGCTCTAGGTGTGGAGACCTCCACGGTGTTTTTTCTAAAGGACACTGACCCGTGAGTGGGCGAAACCGCACTACTGTATGGACTGTTTATTTTCTGTTTTGTCACTCTGTGCTGGAAAAGGCTGTCTTTTGGTTTACTTCTAAAGTGCGGTTTATGCAGTTTTAATCAACCTGCCTTGGACATTTTAAAGAAACTGGTTTTCCTGTTCCCAGCTCAAACACAGCTGAGTGAGTAAACCCTACAGGTGAAACACCATAGTTATGGTTATTGTTACTGTTTGATCCTTTTCAGTTACAATCCCATCTGTATCTAATTCTTGATGCTCCACAAATATGGCAGGCAATTTAAAGGGAATATGTCACCTCCTGGGACTTAATTAACCTATTATTATGGGCATACAGGTGATAGAAATGTAAATCTATTCATACCTGTATGCCTCATATTAATAATTTTGATATTTTTAAATCTTATATTATGACTCTATGGTAATGATTGCTCAAGGCCCCGGGCCCATAAGGAATCCCCACCTCATCTATTTATTATCATAGTACCGCCCTCCCCTGCACGTCACAGTGTCCTTTTGCAGCGCTGTAAACTTGCGCCTGTGCATTGAAATCCCTCCACGACCCTCCCTCCCTCCATCCCACGAGACTCCGCGACTCACCGGCGCCAACGCAGAGGATCACAGACTAGTGTATTTTGTGATCTTCTGCGCAGGGTACCTACCCAACTTTTCTAGTCACATCTTTTTGGTGAAAGACAAGGGGGGTATTTATTATAATCTCTAAAAATTAAGGAAACATTTTATTTTTTACACACCTGTTTCACAGGTCTAATTTAGTAACTGTACTGCCTATGACAATACCGTTGATAAATTACATCAGTTGCATTACCAACATCCAGATTTGCACTCAATTATCATTTATTATATTATTCTCTGTGATATAACTCAGCAGGTCATCTCTTATGATGTCCTCAAAAACTTTGCACACAACTGATGTCAGACTTACCGGATGGTAGTTACCTGGATCCACCTTCTTACCTTTCTTTAATATCAGTACCACATCGGCTATCCTCCAATCTTGTGGCACCACCCCTGTTACAAGAGAGTCCAAGAATATGAGGTACATTGGTCTGTCCATTACTGAGCTCAATTCCCTCAATATCCGTGGATGAATGCCATCTGGGCCTAGGGATTTGTCAATGTTTAATTTGCTAAGTCTCAGGCGTACTTCTTCTTATGTTCAACATCTTGTAGCAATATTCCCCTTTCAGGTCCCCATCATGTAGTAGTGTGCCCATCCTGGTCTTCATTTTATACTAATATCCCCCTTTCTGGTCCCAATCATGTAGTAGTGTGCCCATCCTGGTCCTCATCTTGTAGTAAAGTCCCCATCCTAGTGCCTATCCTGTAATAATGTTTCCCATCCTCATTCTCATCTTGTATTAATGTCCCCACCCTGGTCCCTATCCAGTAATAATGTTCCCAATTCCGGTCCCCATCTTGTAGTAATGTCCCCACTCTGATACACATACAGTATAGTAGTAATGTCCCCATCCAGATCTTTATTTTGCAGTAATGTCCCCATCATGGCCTTCATTTTGTAGTAATGTCCCCATCCTGATCACTGTCTTGTAGTAATGTCCCCATCCTGGTCCCTATCTTATAGTACTGTCTACATCATGGTAGTCATCTTGTAGTTAAGTTCCCATACTGGTTTTTATCTTGTAGCAATGTCCCCATACTGGTCCCTATCCAGTAATAATGCCCCCAATCCTTGTCCACAGCTTGTAGTAATGTTTTCATCTTGGTATTCATTATTTTGTAGTACTGTCCCCATCATTGACCCTATTCTGCAATAATGCCCCCCCATCCTGGTCCCTATCGTTCCTAACCATTCTGGTTCCCATGTTGTAGTTTTACCTTCATCGTTTAATAATGTCTCCATCATGGTACTTATACTGTAGTAATATCCTCATCTTAGTCCCTATCTTGTAGTAATGTCCCCATCCTGGTCCCTATCTTGTGGTAATATCCCCAACCTGGTCACCATATTGTAGTAATGTCCCCATCCTGGTAACCATTTTGTGGTAATTTCCAAATCCTGGTTCATATCCTGTAAAAAAGTTGCTGTCGTAAAACCTATCATGCAGCAATGTGCCAATCATGGTCCCCATCTTGTAATAATGTCCCGCCCTGGTCCATATCTTATAGTAATGTCCCCACCCTGTTCCCTATCTTGTAATAATGTCCTCATCCTAGCCCCTATCTTGTAGTAATGTCCACATCCTGGTCACCATATTGTAGTAATGTCCGCATCCTAGTCCCCATTTTATGGTAATCTCCCCATCATGGTGTTCAACTTGTGGTAATATGCCCATCCTTGTCCCTTTGTTGAAATTTGTCCCTATACTAGTCACCATCTTGTAGTAATGTCCCCATCCTGGTCCAGATCTTGTAGTATTGTTCCCATCCTGGTCTTTGTCTTGTATTCCTGTTCCATCCTCTTCCCTATTCTGTAATAATGTCCGTCATCCTGGTCCACATCATGTAGCAATGTCGTTATCCTGGTACTCATCTTCTAGAAATGACCCCCACTTGTAGTAATCTCCCAATCCTATAATAATGCCCCCTATTGTGGTCCCCATCATGTAGTAATATCATCAACCTGGTCCTTATCTTGTAATAATGTCCCCATTCTGGTCCCTATCTTGTGGTAATGCCCCCATCCTTGTCCCCATATTGTAGTAATGTACCCATCCTAAAACCTATTGTGTAAAAACATGCCAATCATGGTCACCATCTTGTAATAATGTCCCATCTTAGTCCCTATTTTGAAGTAATATCCCCATCCTGGTCCCCATATTGTAGTAATGTCCCCCATCCTGGTCCCCATTTTGTGGTAATGTCCCCATTTTGGTCGCTATCTTGTAATAATGTCCCCAGTGACAAATGGATCGTGAAATTGTTTCAATAGGACATCCAAGGCGCACTGATCAAAAGACTTTTGGTGAAGGAATATTTTTATTTCAAATTCTAAAACATAATGCATTTCAGAGCTGTTTACAGCCTATCTTCTCTCCTTATTTTTAACGTATACCTTCTGGTAGAAGGATCTAAATATTAACACTCTAGAGATTAAAGAATTATATGAAATTTTATTTAATGAGCTTCACCAAATAGTATAACGGAGGACAGAGGCAGTTTTAGCTTATATGGCTCATAAGAGCGGATATCGTGGTGGATTTAGGCTCTTGACAAAACGTGTTGTGACATCAAGAAGTTGGCTTTTTTTTAATCTCTTCAAAAGTGTACTCTACAGTTTCTCACTTGCAAGACATTATTTTTAGTAGCCATTCTGTTTGCAAAAGGGGCTGGTGACTGGTGAGTTGCAAATTCCTTAATCTAAGGATCCATATTTTAAGCCAGACAGTCTGCGGTTACAGAATGTGCTGTTTTTTTGCCAAAAGGGGCATCAAGAAATTTGCCTACCAAGTCTTTATTCTATGTAATTGTGGAGAATCCTTTATGTCATCTTTTAGATGTCAAAAAATATGTACAAGTCTATTGCAGTCATTTAAGAAATGCAGTCTTTTTAAGAAATTTGAAGTCTTCTTTCTTCAATTTCCAGGAATCAGTCAGGTCAATTTAGCCCCCCCAAAAAACTATAACCTAAAACAAATTCCAACAAAATGATGATTAGCAGAAAAAAGTCTACCAAGATCAGCCAACCGAAAGTCGATTACTTTCAAGCTCGCCGTTGAAAACCGTCAAAATAAGCAAATTCCTTTAACAATCTCATTTTTAAGCGTCTTCTACTTTCTTATTGTTTTTTTTAACTTTCTTATTATATCAAACCAAGAATTTTATGGTATTAACTGTATGTTTTCTTTTGTTCCAGATTTGAAAAATTAGTACTAATCTTAATGAGAAGTATCCCATCAGCAAAGAAAGTTTGACAGATGGCGCCTGTGGTGAGGCCAGGGACTGGAAATTCATATTCCCAGCTATGAAGGTCTCAGCAGGAATGCTAGTCTGTCTGACTTCAAAGGACCCCAGGGGAAATGGTGTATTCCCCACAGTCTGGATATGACTTAATTACCATTACGTTACTATGCCGGCTCCAAAGGGCAATTACCAAAAGGATGCTAGTGCCCAGGATGGCGTTCACAGGGTGACAAGCCTGGAGAGAATTGAATACAGTTTAGCTAGGATATATCCCTTTGTAGTGCAAACGCTTATTCCTGACAAGAGTATGGTGGAGCTAATTGAATTATGGCAATGAGGAATAGCTAATTGAATTACCTCTGAAGTCAGGGGAAGCTCCTGTGTTGGATCAATTACCATGCGCACCTTACAATGAGAATATTGCTGGGAAATGGATTATGAAATGTCTGATAGAAGGGAAGAGGAGATTACATGTAAATCGCCTATTTTCTGCCCTGCCCAAGTTAAGTATAAATGTGTCCCTATGTGAGACAGGACGGGTCTTCTGTTGAGGGTCACCTGTCGCTACAAATGTGCAGAAAGACACAAGGAACCGCCCTGGACCCATGACAGCACCCTTCCTGCCGTGTCCAGAGACCTTTGATGAAAGTGTGGTATATTCACTTTTATTCCTTTTAATTTTACTGTATCGTATTACTGCTTCCTTACTGTATCTGTCTCACTACTGTATATATATATCTTGTAACCGCTTGTATATATTGTACCTAGCATCGCTCTTTTGAGTAAATAAATATATAAAATTTATAAGCTCGCTTCACATTATCCTAAACCCAGAACTCACGGAAGTAGTGAGGAAGGATCAGGGGCACGTCGCTCCGATCGGTTTGTGACAGCGCCGTAATCAAAGTTCTTGAGAAGGACGTTGATGGCATAAATGCAGCAAGTATTCTGAGAGGTGCCAGTGTTGTTGTCACTGCTGGCTGTAACGTGCATGTGCAGTGTCGAAAACGTTATGTGAATCAAAAAATACATTCATTCAATGAAACGTGAGTCCAGTAAAGTCGAACTGACTAAAAGTGAATGAGCATCTGCCGTTGTCTTTTCTGTGGGACACTTGTTTCCCTTGGAGGTTCTGACTACAGCCATGTAAGGACAGATACATTTGCCAGGACCATCAAGGAGTGCTGTGAAAGTCGTTTGGATGACTGGTCATTGAAAGTAAAAGGGAGAATTGAGTACTATGATACCTATGAGTACCTATAATAACTTTTGATCACCCCCTGTACCGGAAAGCAAGTGAAATCAAAGCTGCCCCCCAGGATACCCATTTAAAAAAAATCTTACTTATACTTGGTAATTTTCACACTTTTAGGAATTTGCTTGGAGCCAAAGGTACACTAATAGATGGGACAGGTCTGAAAAGCATTTTAGAAACAAGTGTATTGTGAAAATGCCGTAGCGCATATGCTTAGTGGTAAAGAAGTTGAAAGGGCTTTCAGAGGCCATCTTCTACTGGATAAATGTCTTCATCAGCTACTTGTGCAATCTATTTTAGATGACAATCCTGTATTCACTGCACTAATACATGAAACTGAAAATATGTATTGATATCTTGTAAAGGGAGAAACCACTACGAAAGCTGTTGTCACGTCTAGCGCAGTAACTAAAATCATTGAGGTACTTCACAAAAATAAAACTGGTTAGTGAAAAATCTAAAACTAGTAAGTTGTGGAGAGCATATCAGCAAATGATAAGAAGAGATGAGCGAACTTGTTCATAAAACATTCGCCCATCTCAAAGTTGGCACGAACATTGCACATTCGCATTCATGTTCGGATTCCCAAGCATTTTCCTCAAAATCGTCAAAATTCGGCCAACGTTTGGTAAATGATCGAGTTTCCACTAATGCTTTTATTAGGACTTTGGATAGGATAGTGGTGCTGTATGATAAGCAGGGATGATGTGTTTGATGAGTGGAGGGGGTGGGGATAGGTCAAAGGAGCGGTGGACTGTTATTCTTTTTTTTTTTTAACTTAATGTGTGGAGATTCCGTCAGCCAATCAAGGTGCAGAAACCATCCACAATGTCCAGACACAAGGACTTGTGTCATTGGCTGCCGAAGTCACATGTCCCTCTCCATATAAAAAGTGGACATGTTGTTTTGGTGCCATTTTGTCAGTGTAACAGCGCAGAGAGGCTGCTCCTGCTGCTGCAAGTAGTCAGATAGTTATCTAAGCGGTTTATTGTCAGCTAGTTCAGATAGATAGCATCCTGTGTGAAATCGACCTTCCAGCATATCAATCCTTTCTGCCAATAGTGTGGTCCAGACAACAGTCCACATTTCAGAATCTAAATCCTTTGTGCTAATAGTGTGGTCCAGACACCAGTCCACATTTCAGCATACAAATCCTTTCTACTAATAGTGTGATTAAGAAACCAGTCCAAATTTCAGAATCTAAATGCTTTCTGCTAATAGTGTGGTCCAGACACCAGTCCACATTTCAGAATCTAAATCCTTTCTGCTAATTGTGTGGTTTAGCCACACTATCTTAGCAAATAAATACTCATTGTTAATTTAGTGACAGGTGACTGACAGGTTTGGGCCTAGGGTCCTGAAACAGCTGGTTGAAAGTGGGGAAGGGAACATCCAACATGAGTGGGAAAAAGCAATGTCATGGTGGAAGGGATAAAAGGCTTGGTGTTCAATTTTACGTTGGGTAGGTGATAATGTTACTGAAAGCTCTACTGAACATACACTGTCTCATCCTATCCAAAGACAACTGACAACTTCTGTTTCAGGACGGGCTACTCAATCCCCTTTCTTCAGCTGCCGCACAGCGGTATGCCTTGTAGATGAGGGACAGAAAGAGCATGTGCTTCAGTGGATGGCAAGCGCTGCACCAAGTGGCTTCTCCTCCTCCTCATCCACCTTAATATCACACACAGTACAATCCTCAGAGGTGGTACCCCAATTACCCTTGCTTCCCCCCACATCACAACTCTCCAACCGCCCAACTGACTGTGGGGAACCACAGATGGTTATGGTTTATTTTTTAATATCTAGATATCATTATTAATTTAGAAAAAAACAATTTATATTTTTACTATGTCTGAAGTCTGTTTGAGTGTTTTCTGATTTTACATTGTGGAATGTCTGACTAAGATACTGTTATGATCTGCAACATAAACTAAGGAAAGAATGGGAAAAGCTGTCCCTACAGTAAGACTAAGCTGAATCCCTACGATGTAGTGGGCAGCCTGTTCCTTGTGAACAGACCTGCCTTCATCCTCGGCTAGTCTGAACGGAGACCTATAGAATAAAGGGAGGGGTCCCTAAAAGAACTAAGGACTGGGACAAAAATGGGACACCTCCTAACAGAAGTTGTTGCAGAGCAAAAAGACAAACTGACAAAAAGAACTAGAGGTCCCAGAGGACCAAGCAAACTAGACAGAGATAGGTACTGGAGCACCTGGCTAGAGAGACAGGCAAAAAACACTGAAGTCCAGCAAAGCCAGAAGGGCGGAGCTGGAATATATAGGCAGCTAACAGGAGGGTTCTAACAATACCCCCTCTTCTATGAGGATCCTCCGGATCCTCCAGGCCCAGGCCTATCAGGAAACCTCCTGTGGAAAGCTTTAACACAATAAAGACATAAACCCTCGGTGAATCTCTAATCTCTTTCTTGAGAGCGGAGTGACATCGCCCCAACCTCCATTGGTTCTCCGCTGTCAGAGCAGATTTTCTGGAAACTAGGACCTGAAGTTACAGGAGTTTTTACATCATTGACCCTGGACTTTATTCTCCTGTCCACGCGAACAGCTAACTGCATAGCTTCCTGGAGAGTCTCAGGTGCAGGGAATGCAATTAGCAAATCCTTAACCCTTTCACTCAGACCAGCAAGAAATAAACTTTTCAGCGCCGAATCATTCCACTTAACTTCTGAAGCCCATCTCCTGAAGTGTGTGCAATAAATTTCAACATCATCTGACCCCTGATTCAAACGTCTAAGTTCTGATTCAGCAGATGAGATTCGATCAGGATCGTCATATAATAGCCCCATAGCAGAAAAAAATTCCTCAACAGAACTTAAACACGGATCATTAGGTTGGAGAGAAAAGGCCCATCCCTGTGGTTCTTTGCGCAAAAGTGACATAATAAAACCAATGCGCTGTGATTCATTCCCAGAAGACCTCGGTCTCAAACAAAAATATAGCAAACAAGCATTTTTAAAGGAAAAAAAATCTTGCTGTTTACCATAAAAAATATCAGGCAGTCCTACCTTTGGTTCCACAAAATGCGCTCCAGGACAGCTACTCACGTGTTGCTGAAGCTCGGCCACCTCCAGAGACAATCCCTGCAGGCGTTGAGCCAACTCCTGGATGGAAACCATATTGATCCCCGAATTTCTTTCCTTTTAGTTTTTTTTTTGGGCTGGACTTACTGTTATGATCTGCAACATAAACTAAGGAAAGAATGGGAAAAGCTGTCCCTACAGTAAGACTAAGCTGAATCCCTACGATGTAGCGGGCAGCCTGTTCCTTGTGAACAGACCTGCCTTAGTCCTCGGCTAGTCTGAACGGAGACCTATAGAATAAAGGGAGGGGTCCCTAAAAGAACTAAGGACTGAGACAAAAATGGTACACCTCCTAACAGAAGTTGTTGCAGAGCAAAAAGACAAACTGACAAAAAGAACTAGAGGTCCCAGAGGACCAAGCAAAGTAGACAGAGATAGGCACCGAAGCACCTGGCTAGAGAGACAGGCAAAAAACACTGAAGTCCAGCAAAGCCAGAAGGGCGGAGCTGGAATATATAGGCAGCTGGTCACGTGACCGCAAAACACAAGATAGCAAAAACTAACAGGAGGGTTCTAACAGATACTTGACTCCTGTGAAGTCCTTGACAAGAAGGTTTATGCTGGGCCAAGGGAAATGTGTTTGTTACTAATAAGTCTATTTCGGTTTTCTGTTCAGTTGTATGTAACAATGAAGTTCTATTCTGTCTAGCTAATAAATATGGTGAGTCTTTGTTGCCACATCAGAAGAATCTACCTGCTGACAATGCATGTCACATGTATTCTGTCTCTCTTCCTTCATCGATGAAGTATCTTAATTTGAATCTCACTGGCAATGTGAAGACCCTTTTCTGTCTATTCCAAAGTTCTCCTTAAAACAAAGAGGGTCTCCGTAACAAGATGAACGAGTCTGCAGAGCTGTTCAAAAATTCTATTCCATGAACATCGGAGGTCTTCTCCAAAGATTCACAGACTCAAGAGCAGGAAAGCATCTGCACCGATGCCCAAATTTTTTTTCAGTTGGATCCGAGGATAAACGAAGTAGGGTCCAAGCAGAATCCTGATCCTTGGCACCAGATGTTAACCCCCAGGGGTGGAGGTTATACTGATGAGACTCAGATGCCTGAGGTGCACCCGGATTGTTCACCATTCAGAGGCGGCTAAAGGTTGCCTTGCTTGGGCCTTTTTTGAGACTGCAAAGGATGACCCAATTCATGTTATCTGCCAACTTTGTAAAAAACTACTAAATAGAGGCAAAAATTGCAAAAATTTAACTACTACATGCATGAATCGGCACATGCACAATCAATATGCGTTAATCTGGGAATCTCACTGCACTAAAATGCGGACTAGCAGGCCTTGCCAATCACCAGCCGCCCAATCTACTTCATCTGCTGCTTCTTCCTCCAACGTCACCTTGGCAAGTTTTCTCACACAGGTCTCCATCCGCAGAACCTCCACTTGCTTACCTACTACAGTCAGGATGAGTGAGAGCCCATCAGCTGTTACAGAAGTGGAGTTGACTGCTGTTTTTGTTTCACCGGGCACACAACTTCATTCTTAATCCACCATAACATCTCCGCCTACACCTCTCTCACAGTCCACCAGTTTTTCGTGTTCACCCTACTCCATCCTCTCTCAGCACAACAGCCAGCCCTTGGGCCCCCAGTTGTGGTCACGTAAAAGATGGTTTCCTCCTACATATTCCAAAGCTAAGAGCTTGAACTTCACCATCTCCAATCTATTAGCCACGGAAATGCTGCCTTTCTGACTGGTGGATACAGACGGTTTCCGAAAGCTGATGACCATCGCAGTTCCCCAGTACCAGTTGTCCAGTCACCATTACCTCTCTAAGAAAGCTGTGCCTGCTCTACACCAGCATGTCGCAGACAACATCACCCGTTCCTTAACAAAATCTATGTCTTCCAGGGTGCATTTCAGCACTGACACCTGGATGAGAAAGCATGGCCAGGGGCATTACATCTCGCTGACTGGGCACCGGATGACTCTGGTGGCTGTGGGAGCAGGCAGGGAAGGGGCTGCTCCACAAGTCTTTGAATCCCTAAGGCTTGTGGGACAAACCTCTGTATGTAACACTTCCCCCACTGCTTCTGCCTCCTCTACCTCCTCTGAGGCCTCCACCTGCACCCTCAATCTCTGCCTTAATGAGACATGCAGTGCAGAGAGAATCCTCCCCCAACTCCGTACTGCGGAGTCAGGGCTCACCGCAATGAGGCAGCGTTTAAATTAATATGCCTTGGAGATTGCAGTCACACAGATCAAGAGTTGTAGACAGCTATCTAGGCCAAGTTTGAGCAATGGCTGTCTCCACTGAACCTGGAGCCAGTGAAGGCCGTGTGCAATAATGGTGCGAATCTGGTGGCGGCCCTATGCCGGGGCAACCTCACATACTTCCTTTGCATGGCTCACATCCTCAACCTGGTGGTACAGAAATTTCTCCACCACTATCCCAGCCTGGATGCACTACTGCAGAAAGCCCGGTCGCTGTGTTCACTTCCGCTGTTCGCACCCCGCGGGTCATCGACTTGCATTGCTACAGAGGTCTTTGGCCCTACCGGTTAACCGGTTGATATGCGATGTGCCGACTCGATTGAATTCCACTCTGCACATGTTGCAGCGACTGTGGCAACAGCGATGAGCCCTGTTGCAGTATATCATTTTGCATAGTGTGGGCCAAGGCAGTACGGACGTGGTGCAAATCACACTTGCGGAGTGGACACAGATGAAGGACCTCTGAACCCTTCTGCACATTTTCAAAATGGCTACTAAGATGGTTAGCGCTGACGATGCCATCATCAGCATAACTAATCCAGTCGTCTACATGCTGGAGCACACTTTGAATTGTCTGCAGGAGGAGGTGGTGGTCTCAGAGGAAGTAATGGAAGGAGAAGAGGATGCGGAAGGGATAACAATATCTCTAAATTCCAGACTGTTGTCGCACAGGCGGGTGCCATGGGAGAGCGGATTACATTGATCGAGAGGGGCTCATGGTACCAGACAAACTGTTAGTGAAGGTGCAGGACCTGAGGAACAAATGGAGGAGGAAGAGGACGAAGAGGTGATTGGCGCACAATAGTCAGGAGATGAAGAGAATAAAGATCCCCTCTCTGTTGTCCATGGTTGGCGGGAGGGGACAGAGGAAGCAAGGTTGAGTGTTATCCCTCCACCAACACACAATGGACTTAGACCTCATGGAAGCGCCAGACACATGAGTGCATTCTTGCTGCAAAATCATGCCCGTATTGAAATTTCCTCTACTTACTGATCCAGGAGTCTGCTACTCACACCTGCACCTCGCTCTACAGCTGTGTAATTTTCTTTTCATGTAGTGGAAGGGGTGTTAGAGCCCCATTATACTATTTCAACTCTGGGGAAATTGATGCCACTTTAGTGTTGTCTGCCTTTAATTTTTGGAAATGTTTGACTCCAAGTTAAGTCTTCTTCATCCTGGTTGCCTGTAGCAGTAGGGGTCCCAGACCGGCAGGCCTCCACTTACTTTCAGTCAACTACCAGTGTTACTATCCTTAAATTTTTCTAACAATAGTAGTCTACGGAGCTGATATTTGTGACACCAGAGTGTGGCTAAGCAGAAAAGCAGCTTGTGTTGTTGCACGAGATATCAGGGCTCCCAGCACAGCAGGACTACACCGGTCCCTCACCCAGCTCATCTTAATTTGAACTTAAATTCAAAGCGGTAAATGCTGGCCTAGACCCCGATACCTCATGCTTGGCCCATGACTGACTGCTGCTGCTGTGCCATAATAAAATTTCTACTGTGGGTCAATTGATCAGTCAACTACCTGTGTTAATATCCTTAAATTTTTCTAAGGACGCACTACCGTATTTCTCCTGCGATTATCACATCACACTGAACGACCTGGCCGGCACCTCTCCTGACCTGAGCATGACAGTATGATGGATTTCTATGCAGCTGTCAAGTTCAGGTCAGGAGAGGTGCAGACCAATACAAGGTTTACCATGCGATTCTCGGAGGAGAAATACGGCAGTGTGTCTCTGCCCTAACAATAGTAGTTTACAAAGCTGATATTTCTGCCACCTGAGTGTGGCTGAGCAGAAAAGCAGTTTGAGCTGTTGCATGAGGTATCAGGGCTCCCAGCACAGAAGGCCTACACTGGTCTCTCACCTGCCACGTCTCAATTTGAAGTTAAATTCAAAGCTGTAAATGCTGGTCCACACCTTGTGTCATGCATGGCCCACGGCTGACTGCTGCTGTGTCTTTTTCAAGATACCATATAAGAGACAATACTGCCATTGTCTTTTGCTACACCAAAATATTGTCATCTAGTTCTTTCACTCTACAAAAGCTATTTCAACCTCCAAGATGGAAAAGAATTATGCTTCCTTGGATCAGATCTGTCAAGCAGCAACATGACATCTTCTAATGGATTTTCTGAACAGTGTGGTTAATTAAAAATGGAGGGTTGAGCAGAGTGCAGAACAGGACACTAGGAAGGAAGCAGATGATGGCTTCCTGCAGTGCAGCTGATTTATTCAATTGTCTATATGTGTCTTTACAAAGCAGAATAAATTGAATAAAACAGTGGTGCTGCAAGAAGACATATAATGTAACTTCCCAACTTGAGCCCTCACTTTATCAGAATGGACAGAACAGAGGGCTGTGCAGGAGTGTCAGAAGCAAGTTGAGTGGTTTCACATCAATACCTGAACCTGCTTCAGTGACATTTGCTTTTGTCACCAGGTGCCACCTTATTCATTATGTGGGCAGCACTGGTGTTGGAGGAGATATTGTGACCAAAATCTCTGAGCAGCAGCGGCATTGCTCCGCCAGAGATGCTGGTGTGGCCGGGACCTATGGCACGGTAAGGCAGAATGGGTGTGTGATATCTAGCAGCTCAGCAGGTGTAATCAGCTCATTACTTTGTTCAAGGGGCTGTACCACACTGTACTTAAACTCCCAGCATACTGTTGGGAGTTACCACTAAGTTTATGCTAACCCTAGTTTGTTTCCTCTGTGTTACCCTTCAACCTGACCCAGCTTATTTGATACTTATTCCTGACCATGGACTTGCTTAACCCTCGGTTTGCCTTATGGTTGTGTCTCTATCTCCATCTTCCTGAAATTGTCTGACTACTGATTTCTGACTTGTTCCCGAGCTCTCTGGTTTAGATCTGGCTAGTATACCTTCAGCTATGTTCACACATCTTGTTTTTTTCAGCGTTTTTTTATGAATTTTTTATTCAAATTTGCAGCTGCAGTTTACAGTACCAGCAAAGTCTATCTCATGCACACATCTTGTTTTTTTATCAGGATTTTGTGCTTTGCATGGCTTTTTGCAAAATAGAGCATGTCACTTCTTTCAGCTTTTTTTCACCCATTGGAAGTAATGGGTGGTGGAAAAAAACTTTGAAAAAACAGCAGGTGTCAGGTTTTTCAGCATTTTTGTGCCAAAACCAGAGTCAGAATTTTTTTTTTCACTGAACTCTATGTACATGCATAAAGAGACAAAAGGACAGTGAAAAAAGCGCAGCAAAAAAGCAAGAAAAATCCTGAACAAACCTGGCAAGAGATCAGGATTTCCTGCAGAAAAATGTGCAACAAAACGCAATGTGTTAACATAACCTTCCTCTGTCTGCTTTCTCCTTCGACCAGCAACTACATACAGTGGTGCCCAAAAGTATTGGCACCCCTGCAATTCTGTCAGATAATACTCAGTTTCTTCCTGAAAATGATTGCAATCACAAATTCTTTGGTATTATTATCTTCATTTAATTTGTCTTCAATGAAAAAACACAAAAAGAATTGTCCTAAAGCCAAATTGGATATAATTCCACACCAAACCTAAAAAAGGGGGTGGACAAAAGTATTGGCACTGTTTGAAAAATCATGTGATGCTTCTCTAATTCGTGTAATTAACAGTACCTGTAACTTACCTGTGGCACCTAACAGGTGTTGGCAATAACTAAATCACACTTGCAGCCAGTTAACATGGATTAAAGTTGACTCAACCTCTGTCCTGTGTCCTTGTGTGTACCACATTGAGCATGGAGAAAAGAAAGAAGACCAAAGAGCTGTCTGAGAACTTGAGAAACCAAATTGTGAGGAAGCATGAGCAATCTCAAGGCTACAAGTCCATCTCCAAAGACCTGAATGTTCCTGTGTCTTCCGTGCGCAGTGTCATCAAGAAGTTTAAAGCCCATGGCACTGTGGCTAACCTCCCTAGATGTGGACGGAAAAGAAAAATTGACGAGAGATTGCAACGCAAGATTGTGCGGATGGTGGATAAAGAACCTCGACTAACATCCAAACAAGTTCAAGCTGCCCTGCAGTCCGAGGGTACAACAGTGTCAACCCGTACTATTCGTCGGCGTCTGAATGAAAAGGGACTGTATGGTAGGATACCCAGGAAGACCCCACTTCTTACCCCGAGACATAAAAAAAAAAGCGTCAACATAGAGTGTACAGGAAAAAAAAAGAGGCATTCAAAGAAAAGAACACGGTCCCTACAGTCAAACATGGCGAAGCTTCCCTGATGTTTTGGGGTTGCTTTGCTGCCTCTGGCACTGGACTGCTTGACCGTGTGCATGGCATTATGAAGTCTGAAGACTACCAACAAATTTTGCAGCATAATGTGGGGCCCAGTGTGAGAAAGCTGGGTCTCCCTCAGAGGTCATGGGTCTTCCAGCAGGACAATGACCCAAAACACACTTCCAAAAGCACTATAAAATGGTTTGAGAGAAAGCACTGGAGACTTCTAAGGTGGCCAGCAATGAGTCCAGACCTGAATCCCATAGAACACCTGTGGAGAGATCTCAAAATGGCAGTTTGGAGAAGGCACCCTTCAAATATCAGGGACCTGGAGCAGTTTGCCAAAGAAGAATGGTCTACAATTCCAGCAGAGCATTGTAAGAAACTCATTGATGGTTACCGGAAGCGGTTGTTCGCAGTTATTTTGGCTAAAGGTTGTGCAACCAAGTATTAGGCTGAGGATGCCAATACTTTTGTCTGGCCCATTTTTTGAGTTTTGTGTGAAATGATCAATGATTTGATTTTTGCTTCATTCTCTTTTGTGTTTTTTCCTTGCAAGCAAATTAAATGAAGATAATAATACCAAAGAATTTGTGATTGCAATCATTTTCAGGAAGAAACTGAGTATTATCTGACAGAATTGCAGGGGTGCCAATACTTTTGGCCACCACTGTAGATGCAATCCACTGGTTCTTGTTATAAATTAAGATTCCTGTATAGAAGTCAAAGGTTGAAGGCCAGAGTTCTTTTGGGAGCTGCTAGATGGAGTATCTTGTGCAAAGTCTGTTCTTGTAGTACTTATTAAGAGCTGCCAGGTTTTCATGAACAATTCACCCTTGGGCCTCATTTAGACATAAGTGTTTTTCATGTAGACAAGAAAATGGTACCAGTGTCAACAGTGTTTTGTATCCTTGAGTCAGTGTTTGGTAAGTGGGTTATCAATGGTTTTCACATATGGATACATGCATTATTTCCAAAGCTATCTCCTATCCTTTGCAATATTAAACAAAGACATCAGTGTTTTTCACAGACCCATTGACTTATATTGGCACTTTTCATCCGTGCTGCTGGAAAATAAGTAGACATGTCTCATTGATTTTTGCACGGATGCACAGTCTGCAAAAAAACATCGAAATGTGAATAGCAGCATAGATTATACTGGATATGTTCTATCTGTGAAAACTACACTGTGTTCCAAATTATTATGCAAAAAGTGTTTAGGAGTGATAAGGTAAGAATTTTTTTGTTTGTCAGTTAAACTCATTTATGGTGATGTGTGTCAGGGCTCTTTATATCACTGTAAGCAATTGCAGACACCTGTGCTAATTAGTTTGACAGGTGTGTCCAATGAAAGTCAAGACTACTTAAGAAGGCTGTCCCACATTATTAAGCAGCCTACATTTTCTGCCAAAATGGGAAAGAAAAAGGATGTGTCGGCTGCTGAGAAGCAACAAATTGTGGAGTGTTTAGGTCAAGGCATGACTACAATCAACATTGCCAAGACACTTCATCCTGATCATCGCACAATCAAGAAGTATGTAGCTGATTCACAGTACACACATGTGCGTGCTGATAAGGGAAAATTGAGGACTCTTTCCTACAGACAATTACGTCAGGTTAAAAGAGCAGCAGCAAAAAAGCCTTGTCATAGCAGCAGACAAGTTTTTGAAGCTGCTGGTGCCTCCAACGTCCCCCGAACAACAAGATGCAGGGTCCTTCAGAGGTTTGCAGCTGTGGGTAAGCCATCCTGTCGACCTCCTCTATCCACTGCACACAAGCAGAAATGGCTCCAGTGGGCCAAACAATTCATGAAGACTGACTTCAAAACTGTTTTGTTCACCGATGAGTGCCGTGCAACGCTCGATGGTCCAGATGGATGGAGTGGAGGATGGCTGGTTGATGGACACCCCATGCAAACACGGCTACAGCGCCAACAAGGAGGAGGTGGAGTAATGTTTTGGGCTGGAATCATGGGGAGAGAGATTGTCGGCCCCTTTAGGATCCCTGAAGGGGTAAAGATGAACTCCATAATGTATGTGGAGTTTCTCAAACAGCACTTCCTGCCATGGTTCAAGAAGAAGAACCGTGTATTCCATAGCAAGATCATTTTCATGCATGATAATGCACCGTCTCATGCTGCACATAACACATCTACATCTCTGTCTGATATGGGCATAAAAGGGGACAAACTTATGGTGTGGCCCCCATGCTCCCCTGACCTCAACCCCATTGAGAACCTCTGCAGCATCATCAAAAGGAGTGTATATGATGGCGGGAGGCAGTTCACATCTAAGCAACAGCTCTGGGAGGGTATTCTGTCCTCATGCAAAACAATTAAAGCAGAAACCATCCAAAACCTGACAAATTCAATGGACGAGAGAGTTCAGAAGCTCCTTTCGAACAAGGGGTCCTATGTGCAAATGTAACATCACCTAGAATAAAGTTTTGAGTTGAAAACTGTTTGATTTCAGTTTGTAATAACCTGCTAATGCTTATAATTTCAAAAATGACCATTTTTTTGTTCTTTATTAAAATGAAAAGGTTGAAAACTCTGCTGTGCATAATAATTTGGAACATGCATTTTGAGTGCAGTTTGAGTGTTTTATTTTTTTAAAAATATACTGTTATCATAGGCCGTTTGTACAAAAACCTTTCAATTATACTCTAATAGTTATTTGACTGGAAAATTACAATGACTGCAATTCATATAGGTAACTTGGGAAAATCTGAGAAAATATTATTTGCATAATAATTTGGAACACAGTGTATGGATATAGCATGTATGCTAAGCACGGACTTCTGAATGAGGCTTTACACTAGTCTAATTTTTTATTACACAATTTCTTAATACAGCTTTATATTCAGTGGGAACGGTTTATATTTATTCATGTATTCAGAAGAGACAGTGTATATTTCGTTTATATTCAAGATGCACAGTATATGTTTTTGGTCATCTGTAAAAAAAAAACTTTTTATTTAGGGTGAAAAAAGGTCATTTTTTTCCATCAGATGTGCCCTTTTATCAAAAACATTCGATACCATAAATTTAGCTCAGGCTAGGTTCACTTTTAGGCCTCATACCCATATGTGAGTAAAAAAAAGTTCCAATATCTGGACCGAAAAAACGGACGAGTGCCATGCGGTTTTCTCACCTAGTATCTGAATGACATCTGTGTGACATCCATATGCAATGCAATTTTAACATGGGCCTTTGCATAGGGAAATCATCTAGGGCTTTTACAGTTTTCTATGGCAATATTCTTCACTACACATACAAATATGTATATCTATAATATAACGGGAGATGCGTGTCTCTGTCTGAAGCCTTTATAGACTGCGAAAGCGCGACACGCCTGCGCAGTCTGGCTCCAGACAGAAGAACGCATGGAGCCGTTACAGGTAAGAGGAGTGTTTATGGCGCCGGAGATCGCGGTATGCGTAGACACTGAACGCATACCGCGATCTCCGGCGCCATACTTACATACTTACCTGACCGGGAGGAGCGTTGCCGTGGCGCCTCTCTTTGCCGGAGACCGGGGCAGGAGTGAGGCATCGGATCGGCACATGCGCATAGCGCTATCTGGCGCCATTTTACTGAAGACACATTTGCAGTGTATCTTCAGCAAAATGACGCGGGACAGCGCGGTGATCCGGCGCCGCACTCCTCCCCCGGCTTCTGGCAGAACAGGACAAAGCAGCGCTGGAGCACAGAGAAGAAAGGTGAGTATAAGTATTTATTTTTTTATATGTGTGTACAGCGTGGAAGGGATGAGGGGTGCCATACATACCAGGATTGGGGGGTGAGGGGGCAACACATACCGGGATATTTTTTTATTTATCTTTCTCTCTCTCTCTTATATATAGGGGAATTGTCTAGGGCTTTTACAGTTTTCTGTGGCAATATTCTTCACTACACATACAAATATGTATATAATATATATATATATATACAGATTGATAGATACATACACAAAATAAGATTTATATATACATACTGTATATATAAATATGTTAGTGATATATATATATATATATATATATATATATATATTCTGTGCATGTAAATTATTGTTAAATTAAAGAATTTATTTAAAAAAATTGGTGTGGGGTCCACCGTAATTTTATAGTCTAGCAGAGGTTAAGCAGACAGCTGGGGCAGATGTTTGAAGCCTGGGAAGTGGGTAATACCTTTCTATCTTTTGCCACATTTCTGGCTTCAAACATAAAGACATAAAGAAATAAAATTCTAATTTTTGGGGGAAGAATCAGCAACAAGTGGGACACAATCTTGAAGTGGAACGAAATTTATTGGATATTTTAAACTTTTTTAACAAATTAAAAACTGAAAAGTGGGGCGTGCAATATTATTCGGCCCCCTTGAGTTAATACTTTGTAGCGCCACCTTTTGCTGCGATTACAGCTGCAAGTCGCTTGGGGTATGTCTCTATCAGTTTTGCACATCGAGAGGCTGAAATGCTTGCCCATTCTTCCTTGCAAAACATCTCGAGCTCATTGAGGTTGGATGGAGGGCATTTGTGAGCAGCAGTTTTCAGCTCTTTCCACAGATTCTCGATTGGATTCAGGTCTGGACTTTGATTTGGCCATTCTAACACTTGGATACGTTTATTTTTGAACCATTCCATTGTAGATTTTGCTTTATGTTTGTGATCATTGTCTTGTTGGAAGATAAATCTCCATCCCAGTCTCAGGTCTTTTGCAGACTCCAAAAGGTTTTCTTCCAGAATGGTCCTGTATTTGGCTCCGTCCATCTTCCCATCAATTTTAGCCACCTTCCCTGTCCCTGCTGAAGAAAAGCAGGCCCAAACCATCATGCCGCCACCACCATGTTTGACAGTGGGGATGGTGTTTTGAGATTGATGAGCTGTGTTGCTTTTACGCCAAATATACCGTTTTGCATTGTGGCCAAAAAGTTTGATTTTGGTTTCATCTGACCAGAGTACCTTATTCCACATGTTTGTTGTGTCTCCCAGGTGGCTTGTGGCAAACTTCAAACAGGACTTTTTATGGATATCTTTGAGAAATGGCTTTCTTCTTGCCACTCTTCCATAAAGGCCAGATTTGTGCAGTGTATGACTGATTGTTGTCCTATGGACAGACTCTCCCACCTCAGCTGTAGATCTCTGCAGTTCATCCAGAGTGATCATGGGCCTTTTGGATGCAACTTTGATCATTCTTCTCCTTGTTCGAGATGAAAGTTTAGAGGGACGGTCGGGTCTTGGTAGATTTGCAGTGGTCTGATACTCCTTCCATTTCAATATGATTGCTTGCACGGTTCCTTGAGATGTTTAAAACTTGGGAAATCTTTTTGTATCCAAATCCGGCTTTAAACTTTGCCACAACGGTATCTCGGACCTGCCTGGTGTGTTCCTTGGTCTTCATGATGCTCTCTGCACTTGAAACAGAACCCTGAGACTATCACAGAGCAGGTGCATTTATGCAGAGACTTGATTACACACAGGTGGATTCTATTTATCATTACCAGTCATTTAGGACAACATTGGATCATTCAGAGATCCTCACTGAACTTCTGGAGTGAGTTTGCTGCACTGAAAGTAAAGGGGTCGAATAATATTGCACGCCCCACTTTTCAGTTTTGAATTTGTTAGCCCCTTTACAACCCAAGGTGGTTTGCACGTTAATGACCAGGCCAATTTTTACAATTCTGACCACTGTCACTTTATGAGGTAATTACTCTGGAACACTTCAACGGATTCACCTGATTCTGAGACTGTTTTTTCGTGACATATTGTACTTCATGATTGTGGTAAAATTTCTTCGATATCACTTGCGTTTATTTGTGAAAAAAAACGGAAATTTGGCAAAAATTTTGAAAATTTTGCAATTTTCAAAATTTGAATTTTTATGCCCTTAAATCAGAGAGATACAGTACAGACCAAAAGTTTGGTCACACCATCTCATTTAAAGATTTTTCTGTATTTTCATGACTATGGAAATTGTACATTCACACTGAAGGCATCAAAACTATGAATTAACACATGTGGAATTATATACTTAACAAAAAAGTGTGAAACAACTGAAAATATGTCTTATATTCTAGGTTCTTCAAAGTAGCCACCTTTTTGCTTTGATGACTGCTTTGCACACTCTTGGCATTCTCTTGATGAGCTTCAACAGGTAGTCACCGGAAATGGTTTTCACTTCACAGGTGTGCCTTGTCAGGTTTAATAAGTGGGATTTCTTGCCTTTTAAATGGGGTTGGGACCATCAGTTGTGTTGTGCAGAAGTCTGGTGGATACATAGCTGATAGTCCTACTGAATAGTCTGTTAGCTGCTTTATTCTTGCCATAATAAAAATTCTAAGTAAAGAAAAATGAGTGGCCATCATTACTTTAAGAAATGAAGGTCAGTCAGTCTGAAAAATTGGGAAAACTTTGAAAGTGTCCCCAAGTGAAGTTGCAAAAACCATCAAGCGCTACAAAGAAACTGGCTCACGAGGACCGCCCCAGGAAAGGAAGACCAAGAGTCACCTCTGCTTCTGAGGATAAGTTTATCCGAGTCACCAGCCTCAGAAATCGCAGGTTAACAGCAGCTCAGATTAGAGACCAGGTCAATGCCACACAGAGTTCTAGCAGCAGACACATCTCTTCAAAAACTGTTAAGAGGAGACTTTGTGCAGCAGGCCTTCATGGTAAAATAGCTGCTAGTAAACCACTGCTAAGGACAGGCAACAAGCAGAAGAGACTTGTTTGGGCTAAAGAACACAAGGAATGGACATTAGACCAGTGGAAATTTGTGCTTTCGTCTGATGAGTCCAAATTTGAGATCTTTGGTTCCAACCACCGTGTCTTTGTGCGACGCAGAAAAGGTGAATGGATGGACTCTACATGCCTGTTTCCCACCGTGAAGCATGGAGGAGGAGGTGTGATGGTGTGGGGGTGCTTTGCTGGTGGCACTGTTGGGGATTTATTCAAAATTGAAGGCATACTGAACCAGCATGGCTACCACAGCATCTTGCAGCGGCATGCTATTCCATCCGGTTTGCGTTTAGTTCGACCATCATCTATTTTTCAACAGGACAATGACCCCAAACACACCTCCAGGCAGTGTAAGGGGTATTTGACCAAGAAGGAGAGTGATGGCGTGCTACGCCAGATGACCTGGCCTCCACAGTCACCAGACTTGAACCCAATCGAGATGGTTTGGGGTGAGCTGGACGGCAGAGTGAAGGCAAAAGGGCCAACAAGTGCTAAGCATCTCTGGGAACTCCTTCAAGATTGTTGGAAGACCATTTCCGGTGACCACCTCTTGAAGCTCATCAAGAGAATGCCAAGAGTGTGCAAAGCAGTCATCAAAGCAAAAGGTGGCTACTTTGAAGAACCTAGACTATAAGACATATTTTCAGTTGTTTCACACTTTTTTGTTAAGTATATAATTCCACATGTGTTAATTCATAGTTTTGATGCCTTCAGTGTGAATGCACAATTTTCATAGTCATGAAAATACAGAAAAATCTTTAAATGAGAAGGTGTGTCCAAACTTTTGGTCTGTACTGTATGTCACACAAAATAGTTAATGAATAACATTTCCCACATGTCTATTTTACATCAGCACAATTTTGGAAGCAACATTTTTTTTATTAAGGAAGCTATAAGGGTTAAAAGTTAACCAGCGATTTCTCATTTTTCCCACAAAATTTACAAAACCATTTTTTTAGGGACCACATCACATTTGAAGTCACTTTGAGGGGTCTGTATGACATAAAATACCCAAAAGTGACACCATTCTAAAAACTGCACCCTCAACGTGCTCAAAACCACATTCAAGAAGTTTATTCAGGTGCTTCACACCAATTAATTGAACGTGAAAGAAAAAAATGAACATTTAACTTTTTTTCACTAACATTTTATTTTAGACCCCAATTTTTTAATTTTCACAAGGGTAACAGGAGAAATTGGACCCCAAAAGTTGTTGTGCAATTTCTACTGAGTACGCCGATATCTCATTCGTGGGGGAAAGCCATTGTTTGAGCGCACAGCAGGGATCGGAAGGGAAGGAGAGCCTATTGACGTTTTCAATGCCAAACTCGCTGGAATTGACAGCGGACCCCATGTTGCGTTTGGAGAGCCCCAGATGTGCCTAAACAGTGGAAACCCCCCACAAGTGACCCCATTTTGGAAACTAGACCCCTCAGGGTACTTATTTAGATGTGTGGTGAACACTTTGAACCCCCAAGTGTTTTGCAAAGGTTTATGACGTAAAGCCGTGAAAAAAAAACAGCATTTTTTTTCCACAAAAACAATATTTTAGCCGCAATATTTTTATTTTCCCGAGGGTACTAGGAGAAATTGGACTCCAAAAGTTGTTGTGCAATTTCTTCTGAGTACGCTGATACCTCATATGTGGGGGCAAACCATTGTTTGGGCGCACGGCAGGGCTCGGAAGGGAAGGAGCGCCAATTGACGTTTTCAATGTAAAACTCGCTGGAATTGACAGCGGACCCCCAAGTGTTTTGCAAAGGTTTATGACGTAGAGCAGTGAAAAAAAAAACAAACATTTTTTTTCCAAAAAAATGATCTTTTAGCCGCAATATTTTTATTTTCATGAGGGTACTAGGATAAATTGGACACCAAAAGTTGTTGTGCAATTTCTCCTGAGTATGCATATACCGCATGTGTTGGAGAAAACTACTGTTTGGGCGCATGTCAGGGCTCAGAAGGGATGGAGTGATGCTTTTGAATGCAGACTTTGATGGAATGGTCTGCGGGCGTCATGTCACGTTCTCAGAGCCCCTGATGTGCCTAAACAGTGGAAATGCCCAATAAGTGCCCCTTTTTGGAAACTAGACCCCCAATGAATTTATCTAGATGTTTGGTGAGCCCATTGAACCCCCAGGTGCTTCACAGAAAATTATAATGTTGACTTGTGAAAATAAAAAAAAAACATTTTTTCCACAAAAATGCAAAAAAAAATATTTTCACAAGGATACCAGGAGAAATTGCACCCCATAAGTTGTTGTGCAATTTCTCCTGAGTACGCTGATACCCCATGTGTTGGATAAAACTACTGTTTGGGCACATGTAAGGGCTTGGAAGGGAAGGAGTGACGCTTTTGAATGCAGACTTAGATGGAATGGTCTGCGGGAGTCATGTCACGTTCTCAGAGCCCTTGATGTGCCTAAACAGTGGAAATGCCCAATAAGTGCCCCCTTTTTGGAAGTGGCAGCTGATTTTTGAATTCTATAATGTAGTGTCATACGTCAGTTGTGTAGGACAACCTGATGAACACTACACAACTGACGTATGACAACCTGACGAACACTACGTCAGCTGTGTAGTGTTCGTCAGGTTGTCATACGTCAGAAATTAATTTAATAGTCCATGGAAGTATGGTACCTTTTGAAGCAGTCTTTCATGCACAGGCCAGGTTTATCAGGGCAGGTGTCACATTGATAAATGGTGTCCTTTTATAACACACTCGGCACCTCTTTTGTGACTTTCCTTTTTTTCCGCTGTGAGCGATCTCCCCTGGGAAATGCTGGCCTGGTACAATTCAACATCCTTCAGTTCCAGAAGTACTGGGGCCTGCTCCGTCACTGCTGCCAAATATCAGGGCTTTGATAACTGTCTCCTGAAAGTGAAGATACGACGTAGAAGTCTGGCCTGCACATTGTGACAGAAGGAAAGCGTTGTGCATTGCCATCTGTACAATGTGCATGGCCAGCTTCTTATACCATACCTTGGCCTTTCTCAAAGCACGGTATGGCTGGAGGACTTGATCAGAGAGATTAACTCCCCCAATGTACTTGTTGTACCCCACTACACAGTCTGGTTTGGCGACTTGTGTAGTGGAACCTCGTACAGTGCTGAGGGTGCTGCCATCACCATGTATGGTAGTCAAGAAAAGGACATTCCTCTTGTTCTTGTACTTGACCACGAGCAGGTGGTCGCTACATTGGGCCCTGCTCTCACCTCTTCTGAGCAGCTGCCCATTTATCGTCTTTGGGAGGCCTGTCTGATTTTTGCGGACAGTACCGCAGGCTGCGGTACATCGCGCAGAGAGGGACTTGAACAGCGGGATACTTGTATAAAAGTTATCCATGTACAGGTGATAACCTTTATCCAGCAGTGGGTGCACCAAGTCCCACACAATTTTCCCACTCACTCCCAGAACAGGGGGGCATTCAGGGGATTCAATCCGGGAGTCCTTCCCTTCATAAACTCTAAACTTGTGAGTGTACCGTGAGGTACTCTCACAAAGTTTATACAGCTTGATCCCGTACGTTGCCCTCTTACTGAGCAGGTACTGCCGGAATCCAAGCCACCCCTTAAAAGAGATTAAGGACTCATCCACGCAGATGTCCTTTGGGGCACGTACACTTCAGCAAACTTGTTGTTGAAGTGTTCGATGACCGGCCGAACTTTGAAAAGACGATTAAAGTTCGGGTCATCACGTGCAGGACACCTTGCATTATCTTGGTAATGCAAGAACTTGTGGATGGCCTGAAAGCGTCTCCAGATCATGACCATTTGGAACACTGGAGTGTTATACAAAACGTCAACACTCCAGTATTGTCAAAGCTCTGGCTTCTTCAGGATTCCCATAAGAAGGACCAGGCCCCAAAACTTCATAATTTCTACTGCGTCTACAGGAGACCAGTTAGAAAATGATGAAGAAGGATTTTGTTCCAAAAATTGATGAGCGTATAAATTAGTTTGGCCCACCATGAGGTTTACAAAATCCTCAGAGAAAAAGAGTTTGAAAAAGTCTAGTTCTGTGAGGAATCAGTGGCTCATAATTTTCGGGGGGCGAGGTCCATACGGGGTCAGTAGTGGGGGGCGCTGGATCATCTTCTCTCCTGAGGAGGAAGAGGAAGAGGAGGAAGAAGAGGAGGAGGAGGAGGAAGACGACGAGACATCGGAAAAATAAAGAAATGTGGGATCCTCGCCCTCGCTGTCAGTGTCGGAGGCAAGAAAAGCATATGCCTCCTCCACTGAATAGCGAGTTTGGGATGAGCGGGACATTTTTTGTTATGTATGTGGTGCGTGTGTGTCAATACTTTATTTAGAGTGTGTGTGTGTCAGTACTTTATTTAGAGTGTGGATGAGGGTGGATGAGGGGAGATCAGAGATGACTTACCAAAGTCTTCTCTGTTCTTCTTTCAGCAGCGCTGGTGACCAGGAGCCCGGAGCGGGAGCCCGGCGCTGGTGACTGGGAGCCCGGAGCAGGAGCCCAGCGCTGGTGACCAGGAGCCCGGAGCAGGAGCCTGGCGCTGGTGACCGGGAGCTCGGAGCAGGAGCCCGGCGCTGGTGACCGGGAGCCCGGAGCCCGGCTCTGGTGACCGGGAGCCCAGAGCAGGAGCTCGGCGCTGGTGACCGGGACTGGAGCTGGAGACTGGGACCAGAGCTGGAGACCGCTGCAGGACGCAGAAAAAAAAATGGTGGTGGGGCGGGGGTAAAAAGAGGGGGGAGGGGGGATTGGGGTGGATGAGGGGAGAACAGACTTAACAAAATCTTCTCTGCAGGATCAGCAGCAGGATCAGCAGCAGGCTCTGGAGCAGGAACCACAGCAGGTCAGGAGCAGGATACCCATGACGCTGGAGCAGAAGATCCAGGAGCAGCAGCAACAGCGACTGGAGCAGGTGAGTAGATGGTCTTGTGGTGTCACAGAATATTCTGTGGCATTACAAGGCCCAGTGACAGACAAATCAGATGTGACCGCTCTGCAGAAATCCTCACCAAGTGTGAGGGTCTGCAGGGCGGTCACAGGACGGTGATAGGGTGGTGACAGGTGGAGGTCACCACCCAGGTGCTGGTGACCGGGAGCCCGGAGCAGGAGCCCGGCGCTGGTGACTGGGAGCCCGGAGCTGGAGCCCGGGAGCCCGGCGCTGGTGACTGGAAGCCTGGAAGCCCGGAGCAGGAGACCGGGAGCCCGGAGCAGGAGACCGGGAGCCCAGTGCTGGTGACCAGGAGCCTGGCGCTGGTGACTGGAAGCCTGGAAGCCCGGAGCAGGAGACCGGGAGCCCGGAGCAGGAGACCAGGAGCCCAGAGCAGGAGACCGGGAGGCCTGAGCAGGAGACCGGAACTGGAGCTGGAGATCAGAATCAAGAGAATTAACAGGGAAACTGGGGTGAGGGGGATTGGGGTGGGAAGGGGGGTAAAAGGACAGGGGAGTGGGGAGAGGGGGATTGGGGTGGATGAGGGGAGATCAGAGATGGACTTACCAAGGGGTCAGCAGGATCAGCAGCAGGACCTGAACAGGAGACAGAGCCCGGAGCAGGAGACCGGCGCTGGTGACCGGGAACCCACAGCAGAAGACTGGGAGCCCAGAGCAGGAGCCCGGTGCTGGTGACCGGGAGCTAGGAGCGAGAGCCCGGCGCTGGTGACCGGAGCCCGGAGCAGGAGACCGGGATACCAGAGCGAGAGCCCGGCGCTGGTGACCGGGAGCGGAGCTGGTGACCGGGAGCAGAGCTGGAGACCGGGAGCGGAGCTGGAGACTGCTGCAGGATGCAGAAAAAAAATGGTGGTAAGGGGGAGTAAAAAGAGGGGGGGGGATTGGGGTGGATGAGGGGAGAACAGACTTACCAAAGTCTTCTCTGCAGGATCAGCAGGCAGATCAGCAGCAGGCTCTGGAGCAGGATCTGGAGCAGGAACCACAGCAGGTCAGGAGCAGGATACCCAGGACGCTGGAGCAGAAGATCCAGGAGCAGCAGCAGCAGCGACTGGAGCAGGTGAGTAGATGGTCTTGTGGTGTCACAGAATATTCTGTGGCACTACAAGGCCCAGTGACAGACAGATCAGATGTGACTGCTCTGCAGAAATCCTCACCAAGTGTGAAGGTCTGCAGGGCGGTCACAGGGGGGTAATAGGGTGGTGACAGGTGTCACCCAGTCACCTCCCGGTCAGGTAATCTGATTGGAGTGATCGATGATGACATTGATTGCTCCAATCAGAGTACCTGAATACAGGTGACCGGGCGGTCACAGGGAGGTGTCACCTCTCTGTGACCCCCTGTGGTGCATGCTGTGCCCCAGCCATCTGATTGGTGACATTGATCGCACCAATCAGACATGGCTGGGGCAGAGCACGCACCACAGGGGGTCACAGGGAGGTGACACCTCCCTGTGACCGCCCGGTCACCTGTATTCAGGTACTCTGATTGGAGCTCTCTATGTCATCATTAGTGTTGAGCATTCCGATACTGAAATATCGGGTATCGGCCGATATTCGCGGTATCGGAATTCCGATACTTAATTCCGATACTTTTGCAATATCGTATACCGGAATCGGAAGTTCCCATAATGCAATGAGCCAGTTTCATTTTATTCAGCCAATGAGGATCCTAAGAAGTGTGGGCACATCCTGTTAGGCATGTAGGCATCTTAACTAATGGCATGGCTGTGATTGGCTGCTGAAATGATGTCATGATGCACTATAAAAGCCGCCGCCGCCATTTTGAGCTCACTCTGCTGTGAATTCAGTTAGGGATAGGACGCTGTTGTTCTGAGGGACAGTTTTAGCTACCTATTTGGTCTATTCTGCTTTACCCAAGCTACTTTATAAATCGCTGTGCCTTGAAGCGCTAGTGCACAGTTCTCTGTGCTGTTCACCGCTGTCTGCAAGGTCTGTGTGTGTGAGTGCAGCTCACCCTGTAGTATGTGCTTCAACCACGTCTGGTTGTAGTGCGCTCAGTGTGCGTCACTGCCTCATACATTGTCCTTTTTTGCCAATTCATAATTTTTCCTGATATCTCCTATTAGTGTGGTGGTTCCATCCGTATTCAGCTAAATTGGTTCCAAACACACTATATAGGAGTAGATAGAGAATTTTTTTTGGTCTTGCAGCGCTAGTGCACAGTGCTCTGCATCTGTACTGTTCACCGCTGTCTGCAAGGTATGTGTGTGTGAGTGCAGCTCACCCTGTAGTGTGTACTTCAGCCACGTCTTGTTGTAGTGCACTCAGTGTGTGTCACTGCCTCATACATTGTCCTTTTTTGCCAATTCATAATTTTTCCTGATATCTCCTATTAGTGTGGTGGTTCCATCCGTATTCAGCTAAATTGGTTCCAAACACACTATATAGGAGTAGATAGAGAATTTTTTTTGGTCTTGCAGCGCTAGTGCACAGTGCTCTGCATCTGCACTGTTCACCGCTGTCTGCAAGGTCTGGTGTGTGAGTGCAGCTCACCCTGTAGTGTGTGCTTCAGCCACGTCTGGTTGTAGTGCACTCAGTGTCACTGCCTCATACATTGTCCTTTTTTGCCAATTCATAATTTTTCCTGATTTCTCCTATTAGTGTGGTGGTTCCATCCGTATTCAGCTAAATTGGTTCCAAACACACTATATAGGAGTAGTTAGAGGAGCCTTTCTGCAGCATTGGGCCCTGCAGCCCCAGCCAGATTAGTATTAGCCTATTTTTTGTAGCTTCATCTATTGCATTGTAGGTTACCTTCCTACATTGTAATAGCTACAAAAAGTTTGTGATACTATCGGTATTACATCTTTAGGCACATCCAGTGTCTTTTTGTGACAAAAAAAACCTAAATAAAGTTCACCAAACACTCCACTTTACAGTTGTGTAGGCCACATTAGCTCATATTAAAGTCTAGTCCACACTTTATAAAATTAGTGTTTCTTATACCTGTTAGCAGCTGTTGAGGAATAAGCACACTAAGCCCTTAGTACTTTTCTGCCTATCTTTATCAGTCTACCAAGATGAAGAAGGCAGGGAGTAAGGCATGTGGTCGTGGTCGTGGTCGTGGGCGTGGGCGTGGAGTTTCTGCAGGGAGAGGACGTGAGGATTGTGTGCCTGCAGGGAGAGGATGTGGGGATTCTGTGCCTGCTGCGGGCACCAGTGACTCAGCATCCCCCAGTTTTACCAGGGAACAGTCCTTTATGCGCAGCTTTGTAGGAGCTAGCCGTACCCCACTGCTGCGGGAGGACCAAATTGAAGCCGTTGTCGGATGGATGGCAGCTAACGCATCAACTTCAATTAGTTCCAGATCCTCTCAGGTCCTGAGCACTGAAGAGCACCCATCTGTCTCTTCACCACCTGCCAAATTGCCCAGGCAGTCAGAGAGCCCTGGACAGGAGCCATCTCTACTTCTGTTCTCTGAATCTCGTGGCTTGGAAAGAGGGGGCCAGCCAAGCAGAATTCGAGAATTTGAAGAAGAGGTAGTATGCAGTGATGCGCAACCGATTTGTCTCTCTGAATCTGAAGAGGCGGGTGGGCCAGTGCCTATGGTCAGTAGCACACCTCAGTACGCATCTGATGATGAGACTCAGGTGCCACTTTCTGGTGCGTACTGTGCTGTCGAGATTACCCAGGAGAAGCAGTTGTTTGAAGAGGGTGGTGTACATGATGAGGTCCTTGACCCATCATGGCGTGAGGGACAGGAAGGTGGTGGGAGCAGCTCTGAGGAAGAGATTCCCCGAACAGCCCAAAAAGGAGGGAGAGGGAGGGGGCAGACTTGGTTGCCTGTAGCCTCCACTTCGGCACCCATTAGGAGCATGGCTCTTCCAAAATCCAAAGCGGGCGCTCCCAAGACTTGCAGTGCCTGGTCCTTTTTTGACACAGTTGCAGATGACATTTGCTTTGTCAAATGCAAGCTGTGTAATCAGAAGGTGAAAAGAGGGAAAAGTGTCAGCAACCTCAATACCACAAATATGTGGAAACATGTGCGGACCAAGCACGTGGTGGAGTTACAAAAACACACTGAAGACCTAGGCCAACCTACAGCACCACCTACCACCTCTTCAGCTCGTGTTGTAGCCTCTTCCTCCAGCTCACACACAGCTGGTTCGGCTTCCTCACAGGATCGCCATGGAAGAATCTCTGGCACTGTTGTACAGAGACACAGTGTAATTCCACCCACAGCACCACTTTCCCAGTCATCCTCACACTCCCAGGCCAGTCTACAGCCATCGTTAGCACAGGCATGGGAGAAAAGGCGCCCATACTCGGCAAACCACCCCCGAGCACAGGCTCTGAATGCTGGCATTGCTAAACTACTGGCCCTTGAAATGCTATCATTCAGGCTGGTGGAGACTGACACCTTCCGTAACTTTATGGCATTGGCAGTCCCACAATACAACGTGCCCAGCCGCTTTTATTTCAGCAGGCAAGCGTCCCTGCCCTGCAACCTCATGTGGAGGGAAAAATTAAACATGCGCTACAAAACGCCGTCAGTAGCAAGGTCCACCTGACCACCGATGCGTGGACCAGTAAGCATGGACAGGGACGATACCTTTCCCTCACTGCCCATTGGGTAAATGTTGTGGAGCCGGGTACAGATCTTGAGAGTGGCGCTGTACATGTTCTGCCAACTTCAAGGATTGCAGGAATCCAGTCTGTACACATTGACTCCTCCTCATACTCCAGTTCCTGCAATCAGCGCTGCAGGAGCCGTCACGGTCTACCTCCACATCAACCCGTGAACGGTTACCTGTTATGATGACCGATATGAGCACAGCCGTGGCCAAACGTCAACAGGCCGTATTAAAATTAATTTCACTCTTCACCACCACTGAGTGGGCCTCTATGAAGGACATTTGCCACGTTTTGCGTGCCTTCGATTATTCCACGCGGATGGCGAGTGCAGATGATGCACTAGTCAGCATGACTATCCCCCTTATCTGCCTGCTTGAAAAAACACTGCAAGCACTAAGGGACGAGGTTTTGGAAGAGGTGGAGGATGAGGAGTCACAAATGCCATCTGCTTCTCTACAGTCTGCGCAATGTGGTTCCTCACAAAGGCCTAGGCAGGGGACACTTTGTGAGGGGGATGAGGAGGAGTCAATGGATGAGGAAGACATCTGTCCAGAGGAGGGAGGTACACAATGCTCTAGTAGTCAATATCTAGAGCGAGGGTGGGGTGATGCAGAGCAGGCAGAGATCACGCCTCAAGCAGGGGACAGCGTTTCTTGGCCAGTTGGCAGTCTGCAGCACATGGTTGATTTCATGCTGCAGTGCCTGAGAAACGACCGCCGCATCGCCCACATTCTCAACACGGCTGATTATTGGGTGTCCACCCTCCTAGATCCTCACTACCGGGACAACTTACAAAGCCTCATAACACCGTTGAACCGGGAGCGTAAAATGCGGGAGTACCAAGATGCACTGGTGCATTCCATCATGTTCTCCATTCCAACCGAGAGCAGTGCTGCTAGTGCTTTACAAAGCAGCTCAGTGCGTCGAGGCAGTGGAGGAAGCTCTGCACAAAGAGGGAGCAGAAGCAGCGCCTCAGCACAAGGCAAGACCAGTATGGCCGAAATGTGGCAAAGTTTTGTGTCCCCGCCGCCACAAATGTCTACACCATCACAGACGGCTCCAGTCAGCAGGAGGCAACGTTTCCGGCAGATGGTGACAGACTACATGTCTTGCCCTCTTAGTGTACTCCCAGACGGCTCTTCTCCCTTCAAGTTTTGGGTCTGTAAGCTGGATACATGGCCAGAGCTTAGTCAGTATGCATTGGAGGTGCTAGCTTGCCCTGCTGCTAGTGTATTATCGGAACGCGTCTTTAGTGCCACTGGTGGTGTACTAACAGACCATCGCATGCGACTATCCTCCGATAACGTTGACCGGCTTACTTTTCTCAAAATGAACAAGTCCTGGATCTCTCATGAATTTGCCAGTCCTCTTCCAGAATAAATAATTGGTTGGCAACAGTATCCATGTCTCCTGTTGTGTTCATGTTTCTACCACCTGAACTGTAATCCCTGAGCTCCAACACCGCCAGTTGGCGCTCGGAAGTGCCGTCTGCACAGTCAACACTTGCTGCCGTGTTATTGGGGTTCAGTAACGTCAGCTGTTCCCCTGCTGTGCGGACGGCAATTTCTCCTGCTCTGTCCACATTCTCACTACTACAGATTTTAAAGTTGCTCCAATTACACCTCTGGCTCCTATGTTTTCAGTATTATCCCTGAGCTCCAACACCGCCAGTTGGCGCTCGGAAGTGCCGTCTGCACAGTCAACACTTGCTGCCGTGTTATTGGGGTTCAGTAACGTCAGCTGTTCCCCTGCTGTGCTGACGGCAATTTCTCCTGCTCTGTCCACATTCTCACTACTACAGATTTTAAAGTTGCTCCAATTACACCTCTGGCTCCTCTGTTTTCAGTATTATCCCTGAGCTCCAACACTGTCAGTTGGTGCTCGGAAGTGCCGTTTGCACAGTCAACACTTGCTGCCGTGTTATTGGGGTTCAGTAACGTCAGCTGTTCCCCTGCTGTGCGGACGGCAATTTCTCCTGCTCTGTCCACATTCTCACTACTACAGATTTTAAAGTTGCTCCAATTACACCTCTGGCTCCTCTGTTTTCAGTATTATCCCTGAGCTCCAACACCGCCAGTTGGCGCTCGGAAGTGCCGTCTGCACAGTCAACACTTGCTGCCTTGTTATTGGGGTTCAGTAACGTCAGCTGTTCCCCTGCTGTGCGGACGGCAATTTCTCCTGCTCTGTCCACATTCTCACTACTACAGATTTTAAAGTTGCTCCAATTACACTTCTGGCTCCTCTGTTTTCAGCATTATCCCTGAGCTCCAACACCGCCAGTTGGCGCTCGGAAGTGCCGTCTGCACAGTCAACACTTGCTGCATTGTTATTGGGGTTCAGTAACGTCAGCTGATCCCCTGCTGTGCGGACGGCAATTTCTCCTGCTCTGTCCACATTCTCACTACTACAGATTTTAAAGTTGCTCCAATTACACCTCTGGCTCCTCTGTTTTCAGTATTATCCCTGAGCTCCAACACCGCCAGTTGGCGCTCGGAAGTGCCGTCTGCACAGTCAACACTTGCTGCCGTGTTATTGGGGTTCAGTAACGTCAGCTGTTCCCCTGCTGTGCGGACGGCAATTTCTCCGGCTCTGTCCACATTCTCACTACTACAGATTTTAAAGTTGCTCCAATTACACCTCTGGCTCCTCTGTTTTCAGTATTATCCCTGAGCTCCAACACCGCTAGTTGGCGCTCGGAAGTGCCGTCTGCACAGTCAACACTTGCTGCCGTGTTATTGGGGTTCAGTAACGTCAGCTGTTCCCCTGCTGTGCGGACGGCAATTTCTCCTGCTCTGTCCACATTCTCACTACTACAGATTTTAAATTTGCTCCAATTACACCTCTGGCTCCTCTGTTTTCAGTATTATCCCTGAGCTCCAACACCGCCAGTTGGCGCTCGGAAGTGCCGTCTGCACAGTCAACACTTGCTGCCGTGTTATTGGGGTTCAGTAACGTCAGCTGTTCCCCTGCTGTGCGGACGGCAATTTCTCCTGCTCTGTCCACATTCTCACTACTACAGATTTTAAAGTTCCTCCAATTACACCTCTGGCTCCTCTGTTTTCAGAATTATCCCTGAGCTCCAACACCGCCAGTTGGCGCTCGGAAGTGCCGTCTGCACAGTCAACACTTGCTGCCGTGTTATTGGGGTTCAATAACGTCAGCTGTTCCCCTGCTGTGCGGACGGCAATTTCTCTTGCTCTGTCCACATTCTCACTACTACAGATTTTAAAGTTGCTCCAATTACACCTCTGGCTTCTCTGTTTTCAGTATTATCCCTGAGCTCCAACACCGCCAGTTGGCGCTCGGAAGTGCCGTCTGCACAGTCAACACTTGCTGCCGTGTTATTGGGGTTCAGTAACGTCAGCTGATCCCCAGCTGTGTGTCCGCAAATTCTCCTGCTCTGTCCACATTCACACTACTACAGATTTTAAAGTTGCTCCAATTACTCCTCTGGCTCCACTCTGTTTTTAGTATTTATGGACTGAAAAAAAGGGTAATTAGCTCATATCACCTGATACTCACAGGAATCCCAGGCTCACGGATTAGTGTCCAGCATAAACTTGCAAGGATATATAGAAAATTAAAGTGGATATTGAAATTAAATGCACGGATACCGCAAGGTATGAATTATAGATCAGATTTAATGTTTTTTTATTGAATTATATATATATACTTGCATTTATATTATTATATGCATATTCTGTTCTGTGCATCTATATGGCAAATTATTTACAAAAAGTTTTTTTTTTTTAAAGTTTTTTTTTTTTTTTTTTTTCCTATGTCTATGTCTGTATATTCTATGAGAATTTGTTGCACGCAAATCTTGTCTAAGTAGGAGTTAATATCCTAATGTGTATACTAATCTATCACACATGCTTAGGGGTGGTCACAGTTTTTATTATAAATGTGTTGTTTTTTAATTCATTTGTATACTGACGATTAAGGGGCTGTGTCCTCGAAACGCGTCCAGTTGTTCCCCTCCTAGGGACATGTGATTTTTAATTTTTGGAATAAAGGATTTATCGCTTGTGGCACCGGATTTTACTTTTCTATATATTTTTAGTATTTACCCTGGGTTCCAGCACCGCCAGCTGTTTCCCAGCAGTGTCTTTGGCACGGGTACTCCCTCCTGCCCAGCCTGGTTCCAGCACGCCAGCTGTTTCCGGGTAGTGTCAACGTCACTTTGCCTCCAATGCGTTGTCCTGTCGTGTTGCGGTCGGGTTAGCCGACTCTATGGTGCCTGCAGTTTAGGTGACTTCTATGTGGGCTGTGGGATCTGGCAATGAAGGCTGGTTCCATAGTGCCACTAGGACAAGCACCCCCTGTAGGACTTTGGGTTTTGGTAACTGCAGCCGGCTCGCGGCCTTGAAACTTTTTTTTACATGTGTACCTTCTGCTACCCATCCGGGTTCCAGTACCGTCAGCTGATTCTCGGCAGTGCCTTTGGATTAGGTGCCTCCTTCTCGGTATCCAAGTTCCGCTAATGTCTGCTGGTCCTTGGTAGTGCTTTCTGGCACAGGTACCTCCTGCTTAGTAACCGAGTTCCAGTACCATCAGCTGGTCCTCGGTAGTTCCATTGGCTCTTGTACCTTCTGCTACCCATCCGGGTTCCAGTACCGTCAGCTGGTTCTCGGCAGTGCCTTTGGATTAGGTGCCTCCTTCTCGGTATCCAAGTTCCACCAACGTCTGCTGGTCCTTGGTAGTGCTTTCTGGCACAGGTACCTCCTGCTTAGTAACCGAGTTCCAGTACCGTCAGCTGGTTCTCGGTAGTTCCATTGGCTCTTGTACCTTCTGCTACCCATCCGGGTTCCAGTACCGTCAGCTGGTTCTCGGCAGTGCCTTTGGATTAGGTGCCTCCTTCTCGGTATCCAAGTTCCACCAACATCTGCTGGTCCTTGGCAGTGCTTTCTGGCACATGTACCTCCTGCTTAGTAACCGAGTTCCAGTACCGTCAGCTGGTCCTCGGTAGTTCCATTGGCTCTTGTACCTTGTGCTACCCATCCGGGTTCCAGTACCGTCAGCTGGTTCTCGGCAGTGCCTTTGGATTAGGTGCCTCCTTCTCGGTATCCAAGTTCCACCAACGTCTGCTGGTCCTTGGTAGTGCTTTCTGGCACAGATACCTCCTGCTTAGTAACCGAGTTCCAGTACCGTCAGCTGGTCCTCGGTAGTTCCATTGGCTCTTGTACCTTCTGCTACCCATCCGGGTTCCAGAACCGTCAGCTGGTTCTCGGCAGTGCCTTTGGATTAGGTGCATCCTTCTCGGTATCCAAGTTCCACCAACGTCTGCTGGTCCTTGGTAGTGCTTTCTGGCACAGGTAGTTCCTGCTTAGTAACCGAGTTCCAGTACCGTCAGCTGGTCCTCGGTAGTTCCATTGGCTCTTGTACCTTCTGCTACCCATCCGGGTTTCAGTACGGTCAGCTGGTCCTCTGTAGTTCCTCAGCCTTCTTGTACCTTCTGCTACATTTCCAAGTTCAAGCTTTTTGAAATGGTTCTTGGTAATCACTCTGGATCTCCCTGACGAGGACCCTGAAGACGAGGACCCAGAAGACCAACCCGAAGAAGACGAGGACCCCGAAGACGACGACCCTGAAGACGAGGACCCTGAAGACCACCCCGAAGAAGATGAGGACCCTGAAGACCACCCCGAAGAAGACAAGGACCCTGAAGACCACCCCGAAGAAGACGAGGACCCCAAAGACGAGGACCCTGAAGACCAACCCGAAGTAGACGAGGACCCCGAAGAAGACGAGGACCCCGAAGACGAGGACCCCCGAAGACGACGACCCTGAAGACCACCCCGAAGAAGACCAAGAAGATGACCCTGAAGAAGTTGACCAAGAGGACAAAGAAGAGAAGACAACCACCAAGATACAGAAGAACAAGAGACAGAAAACCAAGAAGCAGAAGTACAAGAAGCTGCAGAACAAAAAGCGGAAGAACATTAAGCATAAGACTAAAAATCAGAGCAAAAGATAATATCTAAATTATAAGGAGAAGATGACTAAGCAGTGTATGGGGGTGAGTCCGTTCCTCCTCGTGGTGCCCCTGGAAAAGACCTGCTGCTGCAGGCCAAACAGAACGCGGAAAAATCCTGTTGTAAATCTTTTGTGACGGGCAGAACGAAAGGTGTAATGTCCAAACTTTTATAGATAACAACTACAGGAATGCCTGTCACAAATAAGAATATGATGAAGAAGAAGAATATGAAGAAGATGAAGAAGTAGAATATGAAGAATGTAAAAAAAAAGAATAATACGAAGAAGGTGAAGAAGAAGAAGAAGATGAAGAAGGTGAAGAAGAAGTGGATGAAAAAGATGCTGATGCTGAGGATGATGAAGGAGAAAGTGTGGGAGAAGTAAAAAAGAAGGTGAAGAGCATGGAAGTAGTGAAACATAAATATCTGACAAAATATAAAAATACTTAACATAGTCAATATTTCCGTAACTCAGAACGTCTTAAAAAAAATATTAATTCCTGCTATTCCATTTGATTGGGCTAAACCTCTATGCCTTTATTGTCTCCCCCACCTCACCCAATACATTCTACATTATTCTTAGTTGTTTTCCTTCATGTAGAATTAACCTACAAGGAAAGAAAGGGTTTATTTTCATTCCGATATTTCTGTCCCATTGACTTGCATTGGTTTCCGGTATCAGAATCAGTGATATCCGATACTTTTTCGGTATCAGTCCGATCCAATCCGATCTGATATTTCCCGATATCGGAAGGTATCGCTCAACACTAGTCATCATCGATCGCTCCAATCACAGCATTCTGGGGGCTTAGATCACATTACAGGGGGTCATGGGGTGGTGACAGGCAGGTCACAAGCCGGTCACCGCCCCATGACCGCCCTGTCACCGTGCGGTCGAACTACGATCGGTGCGATCGATGTGATCGGCGATCGCACCGATCTTAGCGCTTTGGGTCCAGGGCTGGGGTGTCCTATCAACAGCCTAGGATAGGTGCTCTTAGGAGCACCGATCCTAGGCTGCAGATCACTGTTTCTGGCAATCATATTGCCAGAAACAGTTAGAAATGCTGTGATTGGCTGTTCAAATTTGAACAGCAAATCACATCGATCGCTGGTGCGGGGGGGCGGCGACACCCCCCGGGATCGGCGCCATCTATCCAGAGGTAAGATGGCGCCGGAAATTTAATGCGATCACCGCGACTTCGGTCGCGGTGCCTCATTAAAGATATAACGTATTAATACGGGTCAGGCTCTTAAAGCCCAGGGCACAGACGCGTATTAATACGTCATGGGCTTTAAAGGGGTTAAAAATGTTTAAAATATCCAATAAATTTCGTTCCACTTCACGATTGTGTTCCATTTGTTGTTGATTCTTCCCAAAAAAATTTAATTTTATATCTTTATGTTTGAAGCCAGAAATGTGGCAAAAGGTAGAAAAGGTCAAGGGGGCCAAATACTTTCACAATGCACTGTGTATATGTATACTAGCTATTGAGCCTGCTCTACGCCCGGGTGGCAAGCATTTTTATTAGTATATGGTCTCCCATGCTGGTATGTGCTGCCCCCATCCTGGTATTTGTGCTGCCCTCATCCTGGTATTTGTGCTGCCCCCATCCTGGTATTTGTGCTGCCTCCATCCTGTTATGTGCTGCCCTCATACCTATCTTGGTATGCATGGCACCCCTCACCCCCAATCCTGGTATGCATGGCATCCCTCACCCCCAATCCTGGTATTCATGGCACCGCTCACCACTAATCCTGGTATGCATGGCACCCCTCATCCCCAATCCTGGTATGCATGGCATCCCTCACCCTCAATCCTGGTATGCATGGCACCCCTCACCCCAAATCCTGTATGCATGGCACCCCTCACCCCCAATCCTGGAATGCATGGCTCCCTCATACCCAATCCAGGTATGCATGGCACCCCATCCCTCATCCTGGTATGCATGGTACCCCACATCCTGGTATGCATGGCACCCCATCCCTCATCCTGGTAGGCATGGTTCCCCGCATCCCTTTCCTGGTATGTATGGTACCCCTCATCCCTATACTGGTATGCATGGCACCCCATCCCTCATCCTGGTATGCATGGAACCCCTCATCCCCATCCTGGTATGCATGGCACCCCATCCCTCATCCTTGTATGCATGGTACCCCGCATTCCTATCCTGGTATGTATGGCATCCCTCATCCCCAATCCTGGTATGCATGGTATCCCTCATTCCAAATCTGGTATACATGGCACCCCTCATCCTAATTCTGGTACGCATGGCACCCCATCTCTCATCCTGGTATGCATGGCACCCCATCCCTCATCCTGGTATGCATGGTACCCCGCATCCCTATCCTGGTATGTATGGCATCCCTCATCCCTCATCCTGGTATGCATGGCATCCCTCATTCCAAATCTGGTATACATGGCACCCCTCATCCCAATTCTGGTACGCATGGCACCCAATCCCTCATCCTGGTATGCATTGCTTCCTCATCCCCAATCCTGGTATGCATGGTACCCCTCATCCCCAATCTTGGTATGCATGGCACTCCTCATCCCTATCCTGGTATGTATGGTACCCTTCATCCAAGTATGCATGGCACCCCATCCCTCATCCTGGTATGCATGGTACCCCACATCCTGGTATGCATGGCACCCCATCCCTCATCCTGGTATGCATGGCACCCCATCCCTCATCCTGGTAGGCATGGTTCCCCGCATCCCTTTCCTGGTATGTATGGTATCCCTCATCCCTATACTGGTATGCATGGCACCCCATCCCTCATCCTGGTATGCATGGAACCCCTCATCCCCATCCTGGTATGCATGGCACCCCATCCCTCATCCTGGTATGCATGGTACCCCGCATCCCTATCCTGGTATGTATGACATCCCTCATCCCTCATCCTGGTATGCATGGCATCCCTCATTCCAAATCTGGTATACATGGCACCCCTCATCCCAATTCTGGTACGCATGGCACCCCATCTCTCATCCTGGTATGCATGGCCCCCTCATCCCAAATTTGATATACATGGCACCCCTCATCCCCAATCCTGGTATGTATGGCATCCCTCATCCCCAATCCTGGTATGCATGGTATACCTCATTCCAAATCTGGTATACGTGGCACCCCTCATCCCAATTCTGGTACACATGGCACCCCATCTCTCATCCTGGTATGCATGGCCCCCTCATCCAAAATTTGATATACATGGCACCCCTCATCCCCAATCCTGGTATGTATGGCACCCCTCATTCCCCAATCCTGGTATGTATGGTACCCAATCCCTCATCCTGGTATGCATGGCTTCCTCATCCCCAATCTTGGTATGCATGGTACCCCTCATCCCCAATCTTGGTATGCATGGTACTCCTCATCCCTCATCCTGGTATGTATGGTACCCCTCATCCTGGTATGCATGGCACCCCATCTCTCATCCTGGTAGGCATGGTTCCCCACATCCCTTTCTTGGTATGTATGTTAACCCTCATCCTGATATGCATAGTACCCCTCATCCCTATACTGGTATGCATGGCACCCCATCCCTCATCCTGGTATGCATGGTACCCCGCATCCCTATCCTGGTATGTATGGTACCCCTCATCCTGGTATGCATGGCACCCTATTACTCATCCTAGTATACATGGCACCCCTCATCCCAATTCTGGTATTTATGGCCTCCTCATCCCTCAATCCTGGTATGCATGGCACTCCATCCCTCATCCTAGTATGCATGGTACCCCGCAATCCTATCCTGGTATGCATGGTACCCCTCATCCCTATTCTGGTATACATGGTACCCCTCATCCTGGTATGCATGGCACCCCATTCCTCATCCTGGTATGCATGGTACCCCACATCCCTATTCTGGTATGTATGGTACCCCTCATCCTGTTATACATGGCACCCCTCATACCCATTCTGGTATGTATGGCCTCCTCATCCCCCAATCCTGATATGCATGGCACCCAACCCCTCATCCTGGTATGCATGGCTCCCTCATCCTCAATCCTGGTATGTATGGACCCCTCATCCCTATCCTGGTATGCATGGCACCACATATTCCTATTCAGGTATGCATGGTACCCCTCATCCCTATTCTGGTATGCATTGTACAATACACTAGGAAGGGGCCATGAATATTGGCCCCCTCTGAGTCTAGAAAGAGGAGCCCTCAGCCACCCCAGAAATGGCGCATCCATAAGATGTGCCAATTCTGGCACTTAGACTCCGCTCTGCCCACTGCCCTGTAGCAGTGGCAGTGGGGTTATAGGGCAGGGGTTGATGCCAGCTTATAATGCAAGCTGTCATCAAGCCCAGGTTAGTAATGGAGAGGTGTCTATAAGACGCCCCCATGATTAACCCCATAGTGGAAGTGAAATGTAAAATAAATACACCCACATCGTGAATAAAATATTTTGTTTGAAATAAACTCAGACACCTTTTAATGTTCTAAATTAAACTCTATTTACCATCACGCCAATTCCAGCTGAAGCCATTGTCACCTGCAACAAAAGTAAAATAATAAAGCAACCTCATCCTCACCTTTACGAAGTGAGGAACATCCATGTGTCCAGCGACAGATCTAGATGGCAGGCTGGATAGTAGTGGGACGCGACCATTCAGACTGCCATCTTGTAGAGACTGTGAGGAGCACACTCATGCTTGCACTCCTCAGTGACTCGCTGTGACGGCATCCAGATGAGCTGAGTTCATGTTACATGAACTCAGTTCACCTCATTGACGTCACTGCGAGCGTGGGAGAATTCTCACACCTGCCGTGCCAGCAAATGACGTCACCGCATGCGATGTGAGTTTTACGGTTATAGTAAAAAAATAAATGTTTATTAAGTTCATATAGTAAAAATCAGTATATAATAAATAGATAATCAGTATGTATGTGCAATCAGATGTAAGGATGTAGATAGATATAGTATTAGCACGCCGGGGGGGGGGGGCTAGCAGGTTATAAATATGGAGTAAAGGGTAGGATACAGAGAGATTTGCAAATTGATTGCTGGTCCTAAAGAACTGTATATTCAATCAGACACATGTCTATAATGGTTAGTACAGGGCCAGCAGGGCAAATCTCGTAAATGTATGGTCCATATAAATTTTTGAAAGATAGTTTTCTTACCCGGCTGTGTAATATATGCCGCAAGGGGGGTAGTACAACAGTACCCAGCTTCCCAACGCGCATTTCACATGGAATGTAAAGAGCTTTATAGCACAAGAAGCTCCATTCCAGTTTTGTCTGCTGCTGCTGCTCTTAGATATTTCTAGAAAGAGGCCCAGGTCTCAGGGGCCAGGAATAATTTTCTTTGGATCTTAATCCTCATTGTTTGCTTAAAAATCAATCCAGAGAACACCGTTTTTCTGAAGCATTTGCTTGTTGGCACTGCAGAATACAGCCAGGTATTTTCCATATTACAGCGCTAAAAATCCAGCTATTTAAAACTGTGGTTTGTCCGTCACACGGATCACATATAATTGTGCTGAAAATATTGCCATTTCTGGCCTCCATTAAAAATTTGTTTCAGTATGTCAGTGAAGCTATTGACACCAGTTTGCGTTTGCTATTCAAAATAGTTACCTACAGGTCAGCTATTCAAAACTGTGTTTTCTCCGCCACATGGATCACATATACGTTTTCAGAAAATACTGCCATTTCTGGCCTCCATTAAAAATTTGTTTCAGTGTGTCAGTGAAGCTATTGACACCAGTTTGCTGTTCAAAATAGTTACCTACAGGCCAGCTATTCAAAACTGTGTTTTCTCCGTCACACAGATCACATATACGTTTTCAGAAAATACTGCCATTTCTGGCCTCCATTAAACATTTGTTTCACTGTGTCAGCGAAGAAATTGACACCAGTTTGCTGATCAAAATAGTTACCTACAGGCCAGGTATTTAATACTGTGCTTTCTCCGTCACACGGATCACATATACGTTTTCAGAAAATACTGCCATTTCTGACCTCCATTAAAAATTTGTTTCAGTGTGTCAGTAAAGCTATTGACACCAGTTTGCTGTTCAAAATAGTTACCTAGAGGTCAGTGATTTAAAACTGTGTCACAAGGATCACATAAAGTTCGCTTCAAATTCAACCATTTGTAGTGAGCGTGGAAGTTATTGTCCTCCATTTAAAATGGGCAAGGCATGTGGCAATGGACGGGGAACTGGATGTGATTTTGATGGTGCATACAGAGACCGAGGCCGTGGGCAAGCTGAAATTGTGCCATAACAAACACCCACATCTTCTCGCTCGACCTTCCTGTCCCAATTAATAGGGGACCGCAAAACACCACTATTGAACACACAGCAGTGTGAAAAAGTTATTGGTTGGATAGCAGATAATGCTTCCAGTCATTTAGCCACCACCACCACCCTGTCTTCCACACGGTTAAGTCTCTGTAGCTGTGAGTCTGGACCGCATATTCCTTACCCTGAACTTCCTTCCTCCCACCATTCCGAGTGCCCAAAGACAACTGATCCCACACTTGGACACTCCGAAGAGCTGTTCACTTTTCCATTTATAGATTCGGGTAATTCGCCCGGTCCACTTGAAGCGGGACAAGAGGAGATCGCATGTAGCGATGCCCAAATATTTGAGCAGCCACGGTCACACGAAGGCGATGGTGGCAAAGTGTCACAAGAGGTGGACAATGATGAGACATTTGCCAGAAAGTCAGGAGGAGGACCAGGGTTCGGAAGTGGAAGACAAAGTGGTGGATGATATAGTAAATGACCCAACATCGCAGGAGGACATGCAGAGGGAGGACAGCAGCACACAGGGGGAGGGAGGCAGAGGACCCCAACAGGCAGGAAGAAGCAGTATGGTGGCCACAGACAGAAGGCAGGCAACCGTTCCCCGTAACACCAACACGAAGGAAGTTGCCAGTATAACTGTTAGGTCTTCCTGGGTCTGGTTGTTTTTTAAAGACTCTGCCGATAACCCCAAAAAGTCAATTTGCACCATCTGCCTGGCCAACATCAGCAAGTGTGGCAAAATTAGCAGCCTGACCACCACCAGCATGATCAGGCACATGGCAGCAAAGCACCCTACTTTGTGGGCCAAACCCCAGGGTCCAGGAACAGTGTCTGCGGGTGGCACCATTGCTTCTTCCGCTGTTGTGAATGCAAGCCAATCCCTATTCATGGTGGATGCGAAGATGCCTCCTGCTCTGCACCAGTCATTTCACACTCTCAAGTAGCAGCATCAGGAAGCACATTGTTACGCTCGCGCCCGGACTGACTGGCGTGAGCGTGATTATTGATCCCACTGTACCATGAACTGAGTAGTGCCTGGAGGGGCGTAACTAAGTATCAACCCGGTCCGACCAAGGTCGCACGGTGGCTAGTCGACTCCATGGACCAAGGAGGAACTGAGCAGAGGGACCAAGTGCGACTCCAGGTCAGACCCCGGTCACAGTTGTTGACCCACACCGGGGAATGCAGGAACAGGCAGGTTAGACTGGCATACAGGTTGGTGGGTATTGGCAAGTACGGCTGGTATGCAGACAGGTGGGTACTGGCAAGTACGGCTGGTATGCAGACAGGTGGTCACTGGCAAGCACGGCTGGTATGCAGACAGGTGGGCACTGACAAGCACAGCTGGTATGCAGACAGGGAGAAACTGGCAAGCACGGCAGGAGTGCAGACCGGGAGGTACTAGCAGGTTGGAGCGCAGGCTGGATAGGGTCCAGTACAGACTGGAAGACAGGTACAGAGCCGTAGACAAGCAGAGTAAAGCGAAACCGCCGGAGCGGAGGACAAGGCAGAACAGAGAGGAACTGCTGGTGTGGTCAGCAAGCAGAGCGGAGCAAAAACCACAGGTGCGGTGGGCAAGACAGAGCACAGCGGAACCGCCGGAGCGGTGGACAAGGCAGAGCAGAGAGAAACCGCAGGTGTGGTGGACAAGGCAGAGCAGAGCGGAACCGCCGGAGCGGTGGGCAAGGCAGAGCAGAGTGAAGCCGCCGGAGTGGTGGGCAAGTCAGAGCAGAGAGAAACCGCTGGAGCGGTGGGTAAGGCAGAGCAGAGGGAAGCCGCCGGAGCGGTGGGCAAGTCAGAGCAAAGAGAAACCGCTGGTGCGGTGAGCAAGGCAGAGCAGAGAGAAGCCACCGGAGCAGTGGGCAAGTCAGAGCAGAGAGAAGCCGCCAGAGCGGTGGGTAAGGCAGAGCAGAGGGAAGCCGCCGGAGCGGTGGGCAAGTCAGAGCAGAGAGAAACCGCCGGAGAGGTGGGTAAGGCAGAGCAGAAGGAAACCGCCAGAGCGGTGGGCAAGTCAGAGCAGAGAGAAACCACCGGAGCAGTGGGCAAGACAGAGCGGAGCGAAACCGCAGGTGCGGTGGACAAGGCAGAGAGGACAGGGCTCTGTTCACATGGAACAGACTGGAAAATACAGGAAGATACGGAGGAAGGGAAAAGGGACAAGCAGAACCAGATACACACAAGGTACTTCCTTTGAAGTAGCGAGTGGACACAAAACTCACAAACAGAAGTACAGAGACAACAAGTTGGAGTTAGGTGCAGGTTCAGATACTGCAGGAAAAGGGAAGGTACGGACATAGAGACAAACAGGTAACAGGCTAGGATACAGTTCAGACAGGAACTGCTACTGCTATGAGATACAAGAACGAGCCTGGGTATACAGCCACCAGAATGGCAGAAACAGACTAGAAGTCATAGGTAACAGGCCAGGGTATACAGCCCCCAGAGTGGCGGAAACAGACTAGAAGTCAGAGATAACAGGTCTGGGTATGCAGCCCCCAGAGAGGCATAAACAGACTAGAAACAGGACAGGACCTGGCAATTCAGTAGCAAAGACTAACTGAGTGAAGGTGTTGCTCAGGACCCTCCTTCTGGGTGGAGGGGGTTTAAATATCCAGTGACTCACAGCAATAGGCTGGAGACGCATTAGGGGTGCATCCACAGCAGCTATAAGAATCAGGAAGTAACCGGGCCGCCGCCCTAAGCAGTGAGTCAAGAGACATGCACACAGCATGAACTGGAGCAAGGTTTGTAGGCTGGACTGACAGGTAAGATTGTGGACTTGCATAGTGGGAGGTGGTGCACTATGCAAGCACGCCACCAGGGATGTTGCACACATCCACATCCTTGTCCCAGCGCAGCATTCAGTTGTCCATACACCAGTCCTTGGAACACAAGTGTAAATATGCAGCCAACGCCTCACAGGCCACACTACTAAATTCCCACATTTCGCGACTGCTTGCGCTCGAAATGTTGCATTTTAGGCTCGTGGAGAGGGAAGCATTCCGCAACCTGATGGCATCGGCTGTTCCTCGGTACTCGGTTCCCAGCCACCACTATTTCTCCCGGTGTGCCGTCCCCGCATTACACAAGCACATGTCCCAAAACATTAGCAGTGCCCTTAATAACTAAGTTACCGGGAAAGTCCACCTAACCACGGACACGTGGACAAGTGCTTGTGGGCAGGGACAGTACATCTCGCTGACGGCACACTGGGACATAGTGGAAGCCGGGACCCAGTCAGACCTTGGGACGGAACACGTCCTCCCACAGTCTACAGCTCCTGCACCTCATCCTCCTCCTCCTCTTCAGCCTCCATCTCAGAAATGACCACATCAGTCACAAGCTGGAAGCACTGCAGCACTGCCTCGGCCAAGCGGCAACAGGCTGTTGAAGCTAATATGCCTAGGTGACAAACCGCACAATGCTGAAGAGCTGTGGAAATCTCTGAAAGAGCAGGCAGATCTGTGGCTCACACCTTTGAACCTACAGCCTGGCATGGTTGTGTGTGACAATGGCCGGAACCTGGTGGTGGCTCTGAGGCAAGGCAAGCTCACACACATACCATGCCTGACCCATGTGCTTAACCTCGTGTTTCAGCGATTTCTCAAATCCTACCGGAGCTGCCGGATCTACTTGTTAAAGTACGCCGCCTGCGTGCCATTTTAGAAAGTCACCTATAGCTTCTGCCTCCCTTACCGTGTTTCAGCAGCGTTTGCAGCGTCCGGCTCACAGACTGGTGTGTGATGTCCCCACGCGTTGGAACTGTACACTGCAGATGTTGGGAAGGATTTGTGAGCAGAAGAGGGCAGTTGTTGAGTACCAGCATCAAGAAGGCCGTCGGTATTCAGTTCAGACTCCACACATAAGACCTCAGGAGTGGACATGGATGTCAGACATATGTACCATCCTCCAAAACTTTGAGGACTCCACCAAGATGGTGAGCGGTGATGGCGCCATAATTAGCGTCACCATCCCGCTTCTCTATCTTCTGAAACGCTTTCTGCTCCCAATCACAGAGGATGCTTTGCAGGTGGAGCACGATGAGATGGAACAAGGAACCATACAGGGTGATTACACACAGCCCAGCCTCATCTCATCCCCACATGGATTGGGTGACAATGAGGAAGAGGAGGAAGAACAGAAGCTAGTTTCATGCTCTATAGACTGTACTACCTTCACAACTGTCATACCGTCTGTTCAGCGTGGATGGCCTCAGGACAGAGAGGAGGAGGAGGAGAGCATGGTCACTCGTCCTCTGTGTGAGGACAGGGAAGCCTTGCCTGTTAGAAGTCTGGCATGCATGGCTGAGTTTATGTTACAATGCCTTTCCCATGACCCTCGCGTTCTCAAAATTTTGGGTGACAGTCATTACTGGTTGGTGACACTTCTGGACCCACGCTACGAGGAGAACTTTATATCTCTTATTCCTGAGGCGGACAGGTCTACAAAAATAGGGCAGTACCACAAGGCCCTTGTTGCGGAACTATTAAAAAAATTTCCATCTGAAAACACTGGCGGCAGAGGTCATAGTTCGTTGGACATCCAAGGACTACAGGCGAGAGAGGCACAACTCCAATCCAGCAGAGGCAGCGGAACACTGTCAAAATTCTGGGAGAATTTTCTCAGCCCCTCCCATCGCACAGGCCCTAAGGCGCAGGGTACTCTCACAAGGAGTGCAAAGTTTGGGAAAATGCTGAGGGAGTACCTAGCCGATCGTACCAACATCCTCTGTGTTTCCTCTGTGCCTTATTATTATTGGGTATCCAAGCTGGATACGTGAAATGAACTGGCTCTCTACGCCTTGGAGGTCCTGGCCTGCCCTGCCGCTAGCATTTTATCAGAGCGGGTTTTTAGTGCCGCTGGTGGAATTTTAACTGATAAGCGCATTGTTAGAACCCTTCTGTTTGTTTTTTCCATCTTGTGTTTTGCGGTCACGTGACCATCTGCCTTTATATACCAGCTCCACCTTTTGGTTGTGCTGGACTTCAGTGTTGTTTGATTGTTTTGCTAGCCAGGTGCTTCGGTGCCTTTATCTCTCAGTTCACGTGGTCCTTTGGGACCTCAAGTACCTTTTGTCAGTTTTTCTTTTGTTTTCTGCAACAACTTTCTCTGTTCAGGAGGTGTCCCATTTTTGTTCCAGTCCTTCGTTCTTTTAGGGACCCCTTCTCTTTATTCTAGAGGTCTTCGTTCAGACTAGCCTAGGACTAAGACGAGTCTGCTCACTAGGAACAGGCAGCCCGCTACATCGTAGGGATTCAGCTTAGTCTTACTGTAGGGAAAGCTTTCCCCTTCTTTCCTTAGTTCTTGTTTGCAGATCATAACACGCATCCGCCTGTCAACTGAAAATGCTGACAGGCTGACTCTTGTAAAAATGAACAAGGGCTGGATTGGGTAAGACTTCTCAACACCACCGATTGATAGCAGCGTAACAAACTCAAATTCAGTGTCTTTTTTTGGGAGGTGTATTCCCAAGCACTTTTTCACACCCACACATGGGTATACGCTTCCTGATTTTGGCTATTTGCTCTTGTCCTCCTCCTTCTCCTCATCCTCATCTTCCACCACCATATCACCAGGGTGACCGTGGTCTGTGATGCAACACCCACATCATTTTTTAAAGGGTCTTTATGAAGCCCGTAAAAAAAAAAATGTATACAGTATATTCATGTATACCCACCAGGGCTAAATGTTTGTCAGCCCATACACTTAGTGCATGGGCATTACAAGTATAGTTTCTAATGGGAACATTTTTTATAGAAACATAGTAACATAGTAACATAGTTTTTAAGGATGAAGGAAGACTAATACAGCGATACACACTGCCCAGCGGGAGCGCAACGACCCAGGAATGGTCCAGGAAGCTTTGTAACGATCAGCGATCTCACAGCAGGGGCCTGATCGTTGCTACCTGTCAGACAGAACGAGATCGCTAGCGAGATCGCTATTGCGTCACCAAAACGTGACTCATCAGCGATCTCGCTAGCGATCTCGTTATGTGTGACGGGGCCTTAAGTCCATCTAGTTCAACTCATAGCCTAACATGTTGATTCAGAGGAAGGCAAAAATAAACCATGTGGCAAACACTAAGCTCCACATTGGGGAAAAAATTCCTTCCTGACTCCATACGACAATCAGACTAGTTCCCTGGATCAATGCCCTATCAAGGAATCTAGTATATATAACCTCTAATATTATACTTTTCAAGAAAGGCATCCATGCCCTTCTTAAATTTTAGTCGTGAATCACTCATTACAACATCATGCGGCAAAGAGTTCCATCGTCTCATTGCTCTTACAGTAAAGAATCCGCGTCTGTGATTATGATTAAACCTTCTTTCCTCCAGACGTAGAAGATGCCCCCTTGTCCCCGTCTCAGGCCTCAGAGTAAAAAAGATCAGTAGAAAGGTCTTTGTACTGTCCCCTCATATACTTGTACATAGTAATAAGATCACCCCTAAGCCTTCGTTTTTCCAAAGTAAATAACCCCAAGTGTAATGACCTGTCTTTGTATTGCAGACCCCCCAGTCCTTTAATAACCTTGGTCGCTCTTCTCGGCACCCGATACAGTTCAGCTATGTCTTTCTTATACACCGGCGACCAGAACTGTACACAGTATTCTAAATGTGGCTGCACTACTGATTTGTACAGAGGTAAAATTATGTTCTCATGAGCATCTGACGCGCCCCCTGGGCCTGTGCTGTGCAGGGGATACCCGGAGCCGGATCGCTGGGGGTTGTAGTCCTCCGTGGCTATGACCCGGTCCATGCCCAGGGCGGTCAAACCAGTGCCAGTCTTAGTGTAATAACAAATGTCCGACTACGCCACCTGTGGATTGTGGTCAGTGGGGACCGCCGCTGCGCTGCAGACCGCTGAGGCTGATGTTGTATGCGCAGCCAAGTATGGGATAACTCCCCACGGGAGAAGTATTGCCTCAGGGCAGCTAGTGTGGATGATGGGAGTGATGGTGTGAGCGTCCCAGTACTAATGGTGCTGGTGCAGCGATGAACCACAGAGACGTGTGGTGCAGTTCAGGGTCTTTACTGATGGTATAGCGCAGACCCTCCTGGGAGTACTGGCTAGCAGTAGAGGCCTGGTCAGTCTGAGAGCTAGCAGGATCTCCCCCTGGCCAGGTGGAGTTGTAGGCCTCCCCGTCTATCTGCACTCTTTCCTTTCTACCTTGCTGTGTGCGGGTAGAAGTAGCCCACGTCCCTGAGTATACCGTGTGGTGCTCACCCGTATGGCCGGTGACTTGGGGCCTTCCATTAGCCTCCGCTTCACGATGGCGGTGCTGGTCCCTTCCTTGTGACCGTGCCTCCGGGCTTCTATGGCCAGAGGACATGGAATCCCCTGCCGGTTGGATTCTGCTGCTGGACCTGGATGTCCCCACAGCCTCGGACTCCGTGTCCGGGTTTAGTGTCTTCAGCCAAGGCGAGCTATCTAGCTTCCAGCCTCTGGCACTCGCTCCTGCTCTTACAGAGCTCCTAGTTCTTGCTTTCCCTGTGTCTGCTGTCCTCCAGACCTGACTGCGTCTCTGTCTGGGACTTCACTCTGACTCACCTAATCCCGCCCCAGACCCAGTTTATAAGGGCAGATTCCTCCCCTCCCAGGTCTGGGCGGGCAGTGTTGCATGCTTAGGGCTCCTGACCAGAGAAACCTCCCACTCGCTCTCAGACGTAATATTTCTGTTACTGTGGCAACCAGACCCCTGGGGTGCCACATTCCCCCCTAGTAAATTTTAGTACTCCGGGACTAAACACATTTTTAAAGAAACATAAATGCAGGGTATAACAATAATACAATAACATATATACAAGTAGCTTTAGTCTGTAGAGGTCACGGCGTGTCCGTAACCGGGTGTCCATATCACCCAAGGTGAAGTTTGTGAAACAAGAGGGCGTCCATGTCACCCAAGGTGAAGTCTTAAGCGAGGTAGGGGACCTGTCCAAAGCAAACCCCTTGCGTTGGCCCTGGGCGTGGCTGCAAGGCTGAAGCTAGCTACTTTGGGCCGCAAAGGAGGCCATGCCAGACAGGTTTTCTCTTCCGCGGCCCTCTTCGCAAGAGGCACAATGTACAACTATCTACAAAATTGTTCCGGTTATCCAGTGTCCATAACCTGTTAGTCCAAAGAAATCTGCAGGGTAACTGAGAAACATAATTAATAACAGGCAACAAACATAAACCATAAACAGTTAAACAGATAAATTCACAGTGCATTAGTTTAGATTTTCCAGCGAGCGGGCATCTGACCTCTAGTGACTCTAGTGGACCTACGGAGCTCACTAACTGGTCCTGCACTACAGGGTGTAGGAGGTGTTATGGGCAAGCTGGGCAGCTGTCTGCGCACTCTTAGGCTCACTAGGGGCATGGCAGGCTCACTACTAGCAGAGGGTTGATCCTCCTGTGCTGCTGGTGTGGATTCTTCTGCCTCCTGGGCCGGCTGCTCTTCCAGCTCTACCTGATCTTCTGTAGGCACTTGAGGGGCTTGCTGGAGAAAGGTGAGGATGGGCACCACGATAGCATTGTTTACTTGTGTCCAGGACCGGGGAAAGTCTCCGAGCAAGGTGCTGATCATTTCCTCCTTTTCCTCTACGGGTTGAGGGTCTTCCTGATCTTCATCCAAGCTTTGCAACTTCTCGGGGCACTTTTTCAGGTGGTCTCTGGAGACAGTGGCTGTGGTCTCTCCTCCATCCTTACTGATGATGTACACCTTTGGATTATTGTGGTTTGAGGGCAGTACGGTGTACGGGTCCTTTTCCCACTGGTCGTCCAATTTATGGAGCCGCCTTTTTCTTTTCAAGACCTGCTCTCCAGGTACCAGGGGAACAGCGGGAGCATGTTGTTCATAAGTCCTCTCCTGCCTTTCCCTTGATTGACAGAGACTTCGCTCGACGCTCTCCTGTACTTTCCGGTACTGCTGCTGTCATTCTGTATCCCAGTCTGTCTCTGGCGAGGTGTCCTCGGGTATCAGGACTCCCATATCCAGGTCAACAGGCAGCTTACCAGGTCTTGCTCGCATTAGGTAAGCCGGGGTACAGTTGGTGGAACCTACCGGGATGTGGTTATACAGGTCCACCAGATCGGGCAGTTTCTCAGGCCACAGACTGCGTTCTTCCAGGGGCAATGTTTTTAGCAGATCTATCACCACCTGGTTCATCTTCTCGCAGAGTCCATTGGTTTGGGGGTGATAGGGCGTTGTTCTTATCTTCTTGCAGCCATACAGGTTGCAGAACTCCTGGAAGACTTCCGCTTTGAAGGCTGGTCCTTGGTCCGTCAGCACTTGGTCCGGGAACCCGTGTGGGCGGCAGAAGTGCAGCTGGAAGGCTCTAGCTGCTGTTTGTGCTGTTAAGTCTTTGACGGGGACCACCACTAGGAACCTGGAGTAGTGATCCACGATGTTTAGGGCGTAGACATACCCGCTTCTGCTTGGAGCCAGTTTAACATGGTCCAGAGCGACCAGTTCCAGCGGCTGCCTGGTGATGATGGGCTGCAGGGGAGTCCTCTGGCTGGCACGGTCCCTTCTTCTTAGATTGCAAGGGCCACAGTCTCTACACCACCTCTCAATGGCTCCTCTCATGCCTATCCAGTAGAACCGTTCACGCAGCAGGAACTCCAGCTTCTTCCATCCGAAGTGCCCTGCCCCATTGTGGTAGGCCTCCAGCACCATAGCTGCGTCCCGTCTCGGTACCACAACCTGCCAGATCAGTTCATGTGTCCAGGAATTTACCATTCTGCGGCACAACTTCTCCTTGTAGAGAAACAGTCTGCTCTTTTCCATCCACAGTTGCTTGGTCTCTTCCGGAGCGTCTGGGTCCAGGCGGGCGTCAGCCTGGGTCAGCATCTCCTTCACCAGACTGACTGCGGGGTCACTGTCTTGCGTCTCCGCCCAGTTGTAGTGGGGTAAGGGGTTGAACGTAGCGGATCGCTGGCCCCTCACACTGTGGGAATACTGGGTAATCCCATGACGGTGAAAAGCAGGGAGTTCGATCTCTTCCAATTCTTCTGGATCCTCCCCTTCGTCCGGTAGGTTTGGCATCCTGGACAGGGCGTCCGCGTTGGTATTGGAGCGCCCTGCCCGGTATTTGATCGTGAACTCATAATTGGACAGGCGGGCCATCCATCTCTGCTCCAGGGCACCCAGTCTTGCAGTGTCCAGGTGTGTCAATGGGTTGTTGTCCGTGTACACGGTGAACCTGGAAGAGGCAAGGTAATGCGTGAAACGTTCGGTTGCTGCCCACACCACTGCCAGGAACTCTAGCTTGAACGAGCTGTAATTCTCAGGGTTTCTTTCCGTGGGTCGCAGTTTTCGGCTGGCGTAAGCAATTACCCGTTCTCTCCCCTGCTGGATCTGGGACAGTACGGCTCCTAGCCCGATGTTGCTTGCGTCCGTGTGGAGGATAAAGGGCTGGCTGTAATCAGGGTATGCCAGGATTTCATCCCCCGTGAGGGCCATCTTCAGCTGGCGGAAGGACTCCTCTTCCAGCTTTTCCCATTTGAAGGGTGGCTTCTGGTTTTTGGCCTTCCTGGACTGGCCTATCAGGAGGTCCTGCATAGGAGCTGCCTTCTTGGTAAAACCGGGAATGAATCTTCGGTAGTAGCCTACCAACCCGATGAACTGCCGCACTTCCTTTATGCTGGATGGTCTTGGCCAGTCCTTAATCACGGTGATCTTGTCAGGGTCGGGGGCCACTCCGTCAGCACTCACCACGTGTCCCAGGTACTGTACATTTGGCTTCAGTAGATGACACTTTGAGGGTTTTACCTTTAGGCCATAGTTTGCCAGGGCTTCAAACACTTCTGCCAGGTGTTCCAGATGGTCCTCATAGGTCTTGGAATAGACGATGACGTAGTCCAGGTATAATAGGACCGTCTCGAAGTTCCGGTGTCCCAGATAGAGATGAGCGTTGTTCTACTCGAACTGTTCGCCAATCTCAAATTCGAGCTGTTTTGGGCGGTGTTCGAGCCGTTCGGCGAACACGAACAATTTGAGAAAAATTCGGCTGTTCGAGGTTATGTTCGATAACTGTTCGTGCACCAAAATCATAACTGGATTTTTTCTCAGTAATGATGAAAATTAATGTTAATACGCAGTTTGAGTGTACAGCGGGGTGGGGGGAGGGGCAGGGGATGGATCTCTGCAGGAACAATGAAGATCTCCATTTTTTTTTTCTCTTTCCCGCATTTACAGTGGGGAGGTGCAATCTGTCAGCCTATCAGCAGCGCACACACGGAGCGAAGTGCTTTTTTTCACACAAGCAAGGGCATGTGTCATTGGCAGTGTATGTCACATGTCCTTGCCCTATAAGACCAAGCCATTTTCCCCGTCACCACCATTTTCTCACTGCTGCAGCTGCGTGTTAGACGGCACCGCTGTTGCTGTGTGCGCTATACCTTGTTAATTTCAAGCCAATTTTCGCACAAATCTACAGATAGCTTGGGAGTAGGGAATAGTTGTGATTGCAGTCCTTTTAAGGACTAGGTTACAGCATTTCCTACGACTTTTATCAGGCAGGTCTGTGCTCTTAAATAGATAGATTGTGGGCGTAAAGACTAATTGTAATTGGAGTCCTTTTCAGGACTAGGTTACATCAGTTCCTATCAGTTTTTGCCAGGCAGGTCTGTGCCAGTGCTGTGCAAGTTTTTTTCACAGCATTTGGCTGAATCTAGCAAAGCTAATCCTTTTTGGCCTATTGCAGAATGTGTTAGTCAGTGGAGTAGCCTATCTGTGTTGCAAGATATACCACCTGTGTATAGAATACCAATTTTTTTACTGCACCTAGTGAAGTAAAATCTTTAGGGCATAGCATCATTCTATTAGTCCATCTATACTGACCTCCATCAGGTTGCAAATTGAATATAATTATTTTCTGAATCTAGCTCTGAAAAAATATTGGGCTTCTAGCTGTGTGTGGGACTTGTTGTATTAGTCCATCTATACAGACCTCCATCAGTTTGCAAACTGAATATATTTTTTTCTGCATCTACCTCTGAAAAAATATTGGGCTTCTAGCTGTGTGTGGGACTTGTTGTATTAGTCCATCTATACTGACCTCCATCAGGTTGCAAACTGAATATATTTTTTTCTGCATCTACCTCTGAAAAAATATTGGGCTTCTAGCTGTGTGTGGGACTTGTTCTATTAATCCATCTATACAGACCTCCATCAGGTTGCAAACTGAATATATTTTTTTCTGCATCTACCTCTGAAAAAATATTGGGCTTCTAGCTGTGTGTGGGACTTGTTGTATTAGTCCATCTATACTGACCTCCATCAGGTTGCAAACTGAATATATTTTTTTCTGCATCTACCTCTGAAAAAATATTGGGCTTCTAGCTGTGTGTGGGACTTGTTCTATTAATCCATCTATACAGACCTCCATCAGGTTGCAAACTGAATATTTTTTTTTCTGCATCTACCTCTGAAAAAATATGTGGCCTTCTAGCAGTGTGTGGGACTTTCTCTATTAGTCCATCTATACTGACCTCCATCAGGTTGCAAACTGAATATAATTTTTTTCTGCATCTAGCTCTGAAAAAATATTTGGCCTTCTAGCAGTGTGTGGGACTTTCTCTATAAGTCCATCTATACTGACCTCCATCAGGTTTCAAATTAAAAATAATTTTTATCTGCATCTACCTCTGAAAAAATATTTGGGCTTCTAGCTGTGTGTGGGACTTGTTCTATTACTCCATCTATACTGACCTCAATCAGGTTGCAAACTGAATATATTTTTTTCTGCATCTACCTCTGAAAAAATTTTGGGCTTCTAGCTGTGTGTGGGACTTGTTGTATTAGTCCATCTATACTGACCTCCATCAGGTTGCAAATTAAAAATAATTTTTATCTGCATCTACAGTACCTCTGAAAAAATATTTGGGCTTCTAGCTGTGTGTGGGACTTGTTCTATTAGTCCATCTATACTGACCTCCATCAGGTTGCAAATTGAATATAATTTTTATCTGCATCTAGCTCTGAAAAAATATTTGGCCTTCTAGCAGTGTGTGGGACTTTCTCTATTAGTCCATCTATACTGACCTCCATCAGGTTGCAAATTAAAAATAATTTTTATCTGCATCTAGCTCTGAAAAAATATTTGGCCTTCTAGCAGTGTGTGGGACTTTCTCTATTAGTCCATCTATACTGACCTCCATCAGGTTGCAAATTAAAAATAACTTTATCTGCATCTACCTCTGAAAAAATATTTGGGCTTCTAGCTGTGTGTGGGACTTGTTCTATTACTCCATCTATACTGACCTCCATCAGGTTGCAAACTGAATATATTTTTTTCTGCATCTACCTCTGAAAAAATTTTGGGCTTCTAGCTGTGTGTGGGACTTGTTGTATTAGTCCATCTATACTGACCTCCATCAGGTTGCAAATTAAAAATAATTTTTATCTGCATCTACAGTACCTCTGAAAAAATATTTGGGCTTCTAGCTGTGTGTGGGACTTGTTCTATTAGTCCATCTATACTGACCTCCATCAGGTTGCAAATTGAATATAATTTTTATCTGCATCTAGCTCTGAAAAAATATTTGGCCTTCTAGCAGTGTGTGGGACTTTCTCTATTAGTCCATCTATACTGACCTCCATCAGGTTGCAAATTAAAAATAATTTTTATCTGCATCTAGCTCTGAAAAAATATTTGGCCTTCCAGCAGTGTGTGGGACTTTCTCTATTAGTCCATCTATACTGACCTCCATCAGGTTGCAAATTAAAAATAATTTTTATCTGCATCTACCTCTGAAAAAATATTTGGGCTTCTAGCTGTGTGTGGGACTTGTTCTATTAATCCATCTATACAGACCTCCATCAGGTTGCAAACTGAATATAATTTTTTTCTGCATCTAGCTCTGAAAAAATATTTGGCCTTCTAGCAGTGTGTGGGACTTGTTCTATTAGTCCACCTATACTGACCTCCATCAGGTTGCAAAATTCAAAATAATTTTTTGTCTGCATCTAGCTCTGAAAAAATATTTGGCCTTCTAGCAATGTGTGGGACTTTCTCTATTAGTCCATCTATACTGACCTCCATCAGGTTGCAAACTGAATATATTTTTTTTCTGCATCTACCTCTGAAAAAATATTGGGCTTGTAGCTGTGTGTGGGACTTGTTCTATTAATCCATCTATACAGACCTCCATCAGGTTGCAAACTGAATAAAAAAACTTTCTGCATCTACCTCTGAAAAAATATTTGGGCTTCTAGCTGTGTGTGGGACTTTCTCTATTAGTCCATCTATACTGACCTCCATCAGGTTGCAAACTGAATATAATTTTTTTCTGCATCTAGCTCTGAAAAAATATTTGGCCTTCTAGCAGTGTGTGGGACTTTCTCTATTAGTCCATCTATACTGACCTCCATCAGGTTTCAAATTAAAAATAATTTTTATCTGCATCTACCTCTGAAAAAATATTTGGGCTTCTAGCTGTGTGTGGGACTTGTTCTATTACTCCATCTATACTGACCTCCATCAGGTTGCAAACTGAATATATTTTTTTCTGCATCTACCTCTGAAAAAATTTTGGGCTTCTAGCTGTGTGTGGGACTTGTTGTATTAGTCCATCTATACTGACCTCCATCAGGTTGCAAATTAAAAATAATTTTTATCTGCATCTACAGTACCTCTGAAAAAATATTTGGGCTTCTAGCTGTGTGTGGGACTTGTTCTATTAGTCCATCTATACTGACCTCCATCAGGTTGCAAATTGAATATAATTTTTATCTGCATCTAGCTCTGAAAAAATATTTGGCCTTCTAGCAGTGTGTGGGACGTTCTCTATTAGTCCATCTATACTGACCTCCATCAGGTTGCAAATTAAAAATAATTTTTATCTGCATCTAGCTCTGAAAAAATATTTGGCCTTCTAGCAGTGTGTGGGACTTTCTCTATTAGTCCATCTATACTGACCTCCATCAGGTTGCAAATTAAAAATAATTTTTATCTGCATCTACCTCTGAAAAAATATTTGGGCTTCTAGCTGTGTGTGGGACTTGTTCTATTACTCCATCTATACTGACCTCCATCAGGTTGCAAACTGAATATATTTTTTTCTGCATCTACCTCTGAAAAAATTTTGGGCTTCTAGCTGTGTGTGGGACTTGTTGTATTAGTCCATCTATACTGACCTCCATCAGGTTGAAAATTAAAAATAATTTTTATCTGCATCTACAGTACCTCTGAAAAAATATTTGGGCTTCTAGCTGTGTGTGGGACTTGTTCTATTAGTCCATCTATACTGACCTCCATCAGGTTGCAAATTGAATATAATTTTTATCTGCATCTAGCTCTGAAAAAATATTTGGCCTTCTAGCAGTGTGTGGGACTTTCTCTATTAGTCCATCTATACTGACCTCCATCAGGTTGCAAATTAAAAATAATTTTTATCTGCATCTAGCTCTGAAAAAATATTTGGCCTTCCAGCAGTGTGTGGGACTTTCTCTATTAGTCCATCTATACTGACCTCCATCAGGTTGCAAATTAAAAATAATTTTTATCTGCATCTACCTCTGAAAAAATATTTGGGCTTCTAGCTGTGTGTGGGACTTGTTCTATTAATCCATCTATACAGACCTCCATCAGGTTGCAAACTGAATATAATTTTTTTCTGCATCTAGCTCTGAAAAAATATTTGGCCTTCTAGCAGTGTGTGGGACTTGTTCTATTAGTCCACCTATACTGACCTCCATCAGGTTGCAAAATTCAAAATAATTTTTTGTCTGCATCTAGCTCTGAAAAAATATTTGGCCTTCTAGCAGTGTGTGGGACTTTCTCTATTAGTCCATCTATACTGACCTCCATCAGGTTGCAAACTGAATATATTTTTTTTCTGCATCTACCTCTGAAAAATATTGGGCTTGTAGCTGTGTGTGGGACTTGTTCTATTAATCCATCTATACAGACCTCCATCAGGTTGCAAACTGAATAAAAAAACTTTCTGCATCTACCTCTGAAAAAATATTTGGGCTTCTAGCTGTGTGTGGGACTTTCTCTATTAGTCCATCTATACTGACCTCCATCAGGTTTCAAATTAAAAATAATTTTTATCTGCATCTACCTCTGAAAAAATATTTGGGCTTCTAGCTGTGTGTGGGACTTGTTCTATTACTCCATCTATACTGACCTCCATCAGGTTGCAAACTGAATATATTTTTTTCTGCATCTACCTCTGAAAAAATTTTGGGCTTCTAGCTGTGTGTGGGACTTGTTGTATTAGTCCATCTATACTGACCTCCATCAGGTTGCAAATTAAAAATAATTTTTATCTGCATCTACAGTACCTCTGAAAAAATATTTGGGCTTCTAGCTGTGTGTGGGACTTGTTCTATTAGTCCATCTATACTGACCTCCATCAGGTTGCAAATTGAATATAATTTTTATCTGCATCTAGCTCTGAAAAAATATTTGGCCTTCTAGCAGTGTGTGGGACTTTCTCTATTAGTCCATATATACTGACCTCCATCAGGTTGCAAATTAAAAATAATTTTTATCTGCATCTAGCTCTGAAAAAATATTTGGCCTTCTAGCAGTGTGTGGGACTTTCTCTATTAGTCCATCTATACTGACCTCCATCAGGTTGCAAATTAAAAATAATTTTTATCTGCATCTACCTCTGAAAAAATATTTGGGCTTCTAGCTGTGTGTGGGACTTGTTCTATTACTCCATCTATACTGACCTCCATCAGGTTGCAAACTGATTATATTTTTTTCTGCATCTACCTCTGAAAAAATTTTGGGCTTCTAGCTGTGTGTGGGACTTGTTGTATTAGTCCATCTATACTGACCTCCATCAGGTTGCAAATTAAAAATAATTTTTATCTGCATCTACAGTACCTCTGAAAAAATATTTGGGCTTCTAGCTGTGTGTGGGACTTGTTCTATTAGTCCATCTATACTGACCTCCATCAGGTTGCAAATTGAATATAATTTTTATCTGCATCTAGCTCTGAAAAAATATTTGGCCTTCTAGCAGTGTGTGGAACTTTCTCTATTAGTCCATCTATACTGACCTCCATCAGGTTGCAAATTAAAAATAATTTTTATCTGCATCTAGCTCTGAAAAAAATATTTGGCCTTCCAGCAGTGTGTGGGACTTTCTCTATTAGTCCATCTATACTGACCTCCATCAGGTTGCAAATTAAAAATAATTTTTATCTGCATCTACCTCTGAAAAAATATTTGGGCTTCTAGCTGTGTGTGGGACTTGTTCTATTAATCCATCTATACAGACCTCCATCAGGTTGGAAACTGAATATAATTTTTTTCTGCATCTAGCTCTGAAAAAATATTTGGCCTTCTAGCAGTGTGTGGGACTTGTTCTATTAGTCCACCTATACTGACCTCCATCAGGTTGCAAAATTCAAAATAATTTTTTGTCTGCATCTAGGTCTGAAAAAATATTTGGCCTTCTAGCAGTGTGTGGGATTTTCTCTATTAATCCATCTATACTGACCTCCATCAGGTTGCAAACTGAATATATTTTTTTTCTGCATCTACCTCTGAAAAAATATTGGGCTTGTAGCTGTGTGTGGGACTTGTTCTATTAATCCATCTATACAGACCTCCATCAGGTTGCAAACTGAATAAAAAAATTTTCTGCATCTACCTCTGAAAAAATATTTGGGCTTCTAGCTGTGTGTGGGACTTGTTCTATTAGTCCATCTATACTGACCTCCATCAGGTTGCAAATTGAATATAATTTTTTTCTGCATCTAACCCAGCGAATAGTTTTGGCCTAATACCACAGTTTGGCCACTCAGCTCTGCTCGGTTCCCTTCCATTGTTTTTTTGTGCAAACAACTCCAGAGTTGTGAATTAGTTAACGACCAAAATGAGTGGAAAAAGGCCTGCTGCTGGTGGAAAGGGGAATAGGCGTGTTGGGAAGGGGAAAAAAGGTTGTGTCCGTGGGGTAGGTGTTAAAGCAACAGTAACATCTGCAGAAGAAAGACCATCTTCCAGCCAAACTAAAATGTCTACTTCTTTTAGCGGACAATGTGATAAGATCCCTTTCTTACGGCCACGCCAATCGCTACAAATTCCAGATGAGGCACAAAAACAGCAGGTGCTTCAACGGATATCAAGTGCTCCTTTAAGTGGGCTCTCCTCCACATCAACTTCAACATCACAAATACTCCAGTCCTCAAAGGTGTCACCCCAATCGCACTTGCTTCCTCACAGCTCCCAAATCTCCAGCTGCCCGTCTGAGTATGAGGTAGAACAGATGGTTGAGTCTGCAGAGCTGTTTACTCATACTATAGCCTGGGAATCAAAGGAAGACTCCAGCGCTTATGCGAATCCAGACGAGGAAATGATCTGCACTGATGCCCAGAATCTTTATGAGTCGGATCCAGGACCAGACGCAGAAGGTTCTGACCATAATGTAGACCCTCATTCCCAAACTGTAACTCCTGTTGGTGGAGACAATGAGGAAGACGATGATAAGACTCAAATACCTGATTGGAGCGACAACTTTAGTTTTTTGTCAGGGCAGGAACAGGTTGGCTCTGAGGACGACGGGTGTGATAACGCACAGGGTGATGATGATGAGGTTGGAGATCCCACTTACTGTCAACCCACAGTCAGCCAAGAGATGAGGTCAGCAGAGGAGGTGGAGGAAGATGCTAGTGACGACGAGGTCAGGTTGCGCCTTCCTGGACAGAGACGTAGTACTGGAAGCACGTCAACAACTGCATCCTCAAACACAACTCTGCCTCTCACCACAAGTTGTGGTGGCTCTTCAGGTCGCATGGGTGCTAAGCCTTGCATAGCCTGGGCATTTTTTCAGATCGATAAAGATGACCCAACTCGTGTTATCTGTAACATTTGTCAGCAAAAGCTAAGTAGAGGCCAAAAAATACATAGTTTGAGTACTTCATGCATGAACCGGCACATGGACATGAAGCATAAGTTGCAGTGGGAAGCTCAGTGTGCTACAATGCGGCCTAGCCAGCCGGGCCAACCACCGTCTGCCATATCTTGTGCATCCGCGGCCTCTTCATCCTCTGTGACTGGGGGGACAGCAGTCACACCTGTTTTGGGGCGCAGACCTGCCACCTCTTTACCCGCAACAGCCAGCGTGATTGGCAGGTCATCATTTTCTTTGGAGGTGGTAACACCAGCTGGTGTTGAGCGCTGTCCGACATCGATAGCACCACCTTTGGATCAAGGCAACCTAACATGTCCGCCTGCATCTTCCTCACAGACCGGCAGTTTGCCGGGGACACCCTTATCAACCCCGTCTAAGCACAATAGCCAGCCCTCGGTCCCTCAGATGTGGACAAGTAAAAGACCATTTCCTCCTAGCCATGAGAAAGCTAAGAGGTTGAATTTCACCATCTGCAAGCTCTTGGCTACAGAAATGCTGCCTTTCCGCCTGGTGGACACAGAGGATTTTCGAGACCTTATGTCCGTCGCAGTGCCCCAGTACCAGATGCCCAGTCGGCACTACTTCTCAAAGAAAGGTGTGCCTGCGCTCCACCAGCATGTCGCACACAACATCACCGCTTCTTTGAGAAACTCTGTGTGTGACAGGGTGCATTTCACCACAGACACTTGGACGAGTAGGCATGGACAGGGGCGTTACATGTCGCTGACTGGGCACTGGGTAACTATGGTGACAGCAGGACAAGGGGCTGCTGTCCAAGTCTTGCCGTCCCCACGAGTTGTGCGTCAATCCTCTTTATGTCAAAGTTCCTCCACTGCTTCTGCCTCCTCAACCTCCTCTCGGTCTTCAACCTGCAACCAAAGCCTGTCTGGTCATGCCACAACCTTTCTAACTGCGCAGAAGGGATCCTGCACACCTCCTTACTATGCTGGCAGTAGGGCTCAACGTCATCAGGCGGTTTTTACATTGAAATGTCTGGGAAATGTGAGTCACACAGCTGAGGAGTTGTGGTCAGCTCTGGAGAACCAATTTCATGAATGGTTGTCTCCACTGGACCTGAAACCAGGGAAGGCCGTGTGCGACAATGCTGCAAACCTGGGTGCGGCCCTTCGCCGGGGCAATGTCACACACGTGCCTTGTATGGCTCACGTGTTGAACCTGGTTGTCCAGCAATTTTTAGCCCACTATCCCAGACTAGATGGCCTTCTGCAGAGGGCACGGTCGCTGTGTGCTCACTTCCGCCGTTCGCATCCCGCACCTCAGCGACTTACATCTCTACAGAAGTCGTTGGGCCTGCCACTTCACCGGCTAAAATGCGATGTGCCTACCCGGTGGAATTCAACTCTGCACATGTTGCAGCGACTGTGGCAGCACCGACAAGCCCTGGTGCAATACGTTCTGACGTATAGCCTGGGCCAACGAGATCCAGAGGTGGGGCAAATCACGCTGGAGGAGTGGTCTCAGATCAGGGACCTATGCACCCTTCTGCACAGTTTTGAAATGGCGACGAAGATGTTTAGTGCTGACGATGCCATTATCAGCATGACTATTCCGGTGATTTACATGCTGGAGCACATGTTAAACAGAATTCGGAGTCAGGTGGTGGCACAAGAGGAGGTGGAGGAAGTAGAGGAGGAGGAGTTGTATGCGGAAGGGCTAACATCTGCAAGGTCCAGACGGTCGGCAGCACCAAGGCAGCAGGCATGTGAGGGTGGGGGAGATGGTTTTACCAGGGCGCATGGTAGCAGCCAAACTAGTGAGGAAGGTGCAGGAGCCCAGGAAGAAGTGAAGGACGAACTGATGGAAGACTCATCAGGTGAGGGAGACCTTGATCACATTTCTGTTGTGCGAGGTTGGGGGGAGAGGACAGAGGAAGGAAGCATGATTGTTACCTCGCCACCAACACAACAGGGACTTGGTGCTCCTGGATGCGCAACACACATGAGTGCCTTCTTGCTGCACTACCTGCAACATGACCCTCGAATTGTGAGAATTAGAAATAATCCTGACTACTGGGTTGCCACACTGTTAGATCCCCGGTACAAAAGTAAATTTGCAGAAATTATTCCTGCCATAGAAAGGGATGCACGCATGCAGGAGTATCAGCAGAGACTTACATGTGCTTTTCCACAAAATACCAGTGATGCACGTAGTGAATCTCACAGTTCCAACTTGCCAACCGTGGGACCGTCAAGTGTTCAGCACTCAAACCGTAACAGAACCACAGTATCTGCTGGTAACATCAATTTTGCGGAATCATTTCACCACTTTTTTAGCCCATCCTTTGCAAGGCCACAGGAGACAAGAAGTCTGACACATAGTCAACGCCTAGAGACGATGGTACAGGAGTATCTCCAAGTAACCATTGAAGCCATGACTGTGTCACTGGACCCTTGCTCTTTTTGGGCTTCCAATCTGGATAAATGGCCGGAGCTAGCCACTTACGCCTTGGAGATCTTGTCATGCCCCGCAACCAGCGTTCTGTCTGAACGTGTGTTCAGCGCTGCTGGTGGTGTGCTGACAGATAAGCGCACGCGGCTCTCCACTGATAATGTAGACAGACTCACGTTCATAAAGATGAACAAATCATGGATCCGAAACGACTTTTCTACCCCTGTGTCATCCTGGGGAGAGTAAAAGCTTGATGATTGGTTAAAATCACCCTACCAACCATTTTAAGCTTTCAAATTACTAATCATGTTCATCTGTATCTTGGCTGGAAAATAATTTGGGCTTTGTAGCAGTGTGCAGCACTGATTCTATTAGGCCATCTATAATAAGCTCCACCAGATTTAAAATTACTAATCATGTTTATCTGTATCTTGACTGGAAAATAATTTGGGCTTTGTAGCAGTGTGCAGCACTGATCCTATTAGGCCATCTATACTAAAACTTCACCAGATTTAAAATTAATAATAATTTTTAGCTGCATCTAGCCCGGAAAATAATTTTGGGGCTCCGAGATGCGCAAGACACATAAGTGCCTTCTTGCTGCACTACCTGCAGCATGACCCTCATATTGTCAGAATTCAAAGTAATCATGACTACTGGGTTGCCACACTCTTAGATCCCCCAAACTTTTCGATCAACCTTTTCATTTTAATAAAGACCAAAAAATGGTCATTTTTGAAATTATAAGCATTAGCAGGTTGTTAGAAACTGAAATCAAACAGTTTTCAACTCAAAACTTTATTCTAGGTGATGTTACATTTTCACATAGGACCCCTTGTTCGAAAGGAGCTTCTGAACTCTCTCGTCCATTGAATTTGTCAGGTTTTGGATGGTTTCTGCTTCAAATGTTTTGCATGAGGACAGAATACCCTCCCAGAGCTGTTGCTTAGATGTGAACTGCCTCCCGCCATCATAGACACTCCTTTTAATGATGCTCCAAAGGTTCTGAATGGGGTAGAGGTCAGGGGAGCATGGGGGTCACACCATAAGTTTGTCCTCTTTTATGCCCATATCAGCCAGAGATGCAGATGTTTTATGTGCAGCATGAGATTGTGCATTATCATGCAAAAAAATGATCTTGCTGTGAAATACACGGTTCTTCTTCTTGAACCATGGCAGGAAGTGCTGTTTGAGAAAATCCACATACATTATGGAGTTCATCTTTAGCGCCTTCAGGGATCCTAAAGGGGCCGACAATCTCTCTCCCCATGATTCCAGCCCAAAACATTACTCCACCTCCTCCTTTTTGGCGCTGTAGCCGTGTTTGCGTGGGGTGTCCATCAACCAGCCATCCTCCACTCCATCCATCTGGACCATCGAGCGCTGCACGGCACTCATCCGTGAACAAAACAGTTTTGAAATCAGTCTTCATGTAATGTTTGGCCCACTGGAGCCGTTTCTGCTTGTGTGAAGTGGATAGAGGAGGTCGACAGGATGGCGTATGCACAGCTGCAAACCTCTGAAGGACCCTGCATCTTGTTGTTCGGGGGACGTTGGAGGCACCAGCAGCTTCAAAAACTTGTCTGCTGCTATGAAAAGGCTTTTTTGCCGCTGCTCTTTCAACCTGACGTAATTGCCTGTAGGAAAGAGTCCTCAATTTGCCCTTATCAGCACGCACACGTGTGTACTGTGAATCAGATACATACTTCTTGATTGCCA